>NC_089865.1:17730860-18420443 GCF_036373705.1 Amia ocellicauda | reverse complement strand
GGTGAATTGGCTACAAACCTGAACAGAATTTCTCTTTAGCATGGTAGCTGTAATTTCCAAAGATCTTGAATAGATACAGAAATGCAACAATTTGATGTTTGATTCAATCCAAACTACAACCATTATCAAAGTTGAATGATTTAAAAGACGTGAACATGTATTTTTCTCAGAAATGGCAAACTGTAACTGAAAACTAGTAGTCTAGGTGTTGCTTGCGTATGAGATATGTAATTTAGTAATATAACGGCATCAGATGATTTAATGCATGTTTATTATGTTTATAATGGAATAACGTATTGTAGGGAACTAACAATACCTCCTAATATTAAAACAGATGCCTATTTATAGCTGCATGTTTACTTAATGAGTTAACAATTCATTTTGCTATCCACTTTTGTTTGTTTTTGATGTTGGTTGTGTACCTTGCGCTGCCCTTAGCTAAATAAGGAAAAAGAGAGAGTCATATTTTTATCAAATGGATAATTCTGTGACTGAAGGTCACAGGAAGTATAGTATAGATACCTCTCTATTGAACAGTGAATACAGATAAATTATGTACTGCAAGGCTACCCAATCGATACCTCTGGAGTCTCGTGCTATATATAGCACGATTCTTTGATTTTGATTCACAGTAACCTTGGTGTAGGCTTCCTGGAATTCATAGTAAATTATGAAGTAAGTTCAATTATGTTTGAAATCTTGATGAAATGAGTGACTGACTCATAGCCATTCCTCCTTATGTAGTGACTGTATGGCTGCCAAGGACATTTGAATCTATTTGATGTGGTTCATTAACAAAATGGCCAAACAAGACACTGATTCTTTTCAGTGAAGCCTAGTAAAGGTAAAGGGTTCTAATACATGGCTTTTGTTAATGTGTGTTAAGATTTTTCACAGTACTACACAAGGCCACTCCAGTATTCAGAAACGTAAATACACCTAAATGTCGTCTTTTATTTTTATATGATGTTATGTTGTGTCTTTCAGCTGTGGGCACCTCTACCACTGCCAGTGTCTGCAGAGTAAAGATTGTGGGTTGCCAGGAGAGAGACCCTCACGCTGGAGCTGTTATAAGTGCACGTCCAGCAGCCAAGGGGGCCGCGGTGGGGAGAGAGTTGCAGCAGATGCACGCCGGGGCCGGACCACCTCTCTCGCACAGGTCAGTAGCCCGGGAGCAGCTCAGTGGTCCACATTTATTTGAAGATGTTCTCTATATGGTAGACAGTAACACCACTAGTAAAGAGGGCACATTCACATCAGCAGTCTGATGTTTTTTTCTTTTTAGGGAGGGGAAATATTAGATAACTTCAAAAACAAAGTACCCTTTACAGCTCATCCCATTTCCTTCAGTTCACGTCACCATTCTTCCATAAATCATATTGTGCCCTTCTTGAAGTCTTCATTCATAATTGGATCTTTTGTGAATTGTGAGTCTATTGTCTTGATTTCCTGTCCAATTTTGCGGTGGAAGTCTACACAATTACTTACTATAAAACAATTATAGTAATTTATTAAAATGATAATTTATTATAATTATAGGCTGCAGAGTTTGAGAGGGAAAAATACAAACTTCTATTTTTCTACCAAAAATATTTTTTGAACTTCTTATTTGCTGAACTCTTTTCCCCCCTCTTTTCTAAAGATTATGTTCATATTTCTTTCCTGCTTCTTCCTAGGGAATCTTTTAAGCTTACTGCATTTGAGGCATTGCGAGAGATTAATACAGTTCACTCAGTTGAGCAAAGGAAAGTGTTTCTGGATTTGGTTCATTTCTTCAGTTGTTTCTGATAAGAAGTCTATAAAAAATAATGAAGGGAGGTAAACAAATTGCAGCTCTAGTTATTGATAGAGGACGGTGAGGCCGTGCCAAAGCAACACAGCAACTAAATAAAATCCACATTTCTAACCCCTTTTCTCATTGCACAGTTGTCTGTAGTAGTAGCTTTGTATTTCTTCAGCACAGAGAGTATACATATATACATATGTCTACCTCATTACACTAGCTACTGTACATGTTATTACTTCAGTAATATTCAAATCGATTAACTGCCCTAAGTGGATATTTTTGTAAACATTGCCTTCAGAAAGGTATTTGTTATGCTGAATGCTTTCTTACCCTTCTATTGCATTTGAAGTGGATGTGCCCATGCATGTCAAGTGTATGTTTTAGCTTCTGAACTTGGAGTAAGATCAATCTGAGTAAGGAATTCTCACACCTGGCTTTGGTGCCACCCTGGGTATCAACTCTTCAGTTGAATCTCCAAAGCATTTAAAGGGTTTCTAAAGCATTTAATCAAGCAATTAAAGCACTATTACCAGAAGGGCCCTTCAGAGCTGTGTGTGCTTGTTTTGAAGTACAACACCTTAGATATGAATTGTCCAATCCCCCTTTAAGAGCTTCATGTTAGTTGACACTACCTGACCTACTATCATTAGTATAACTTATAATTATACTAAGATTTAGGGCCAAATTAAATCAAAACTTTGACCCACCTGCTAATAGAAAACTACAAACCTGTTAATCATAGCGGCTACATTTATGATTAGAAGAAAGTGTCATCTTACTAAAAATGAAGCCGCAACTGATTGTAGTTCTGTAGTTTTCTATTAGCCGGTGGGCCAAAGTTTTGATTTAATCTGTCCCTTAGTCTGTTTTTGCATCCGGCCCCAGAAGACACCCAGACCGTCTAGAAATTCTGCCATGGGTGTCTACCCTGAAGGGGACCTTTACCTTGTTTTATTTTTGTCTTTTATTTCCTGGCCCAAATCACTTGAGTCACTTAATTTGCACCATCGCACATGTTTCACTTAATGAAGCCTTAGCACACTGGTTACTTTTCTGTCAGCTTTAACCTTCACATGTTTGCCATTACCTCTCTGACAATCAGAGTTCAGGTGACCTTATTACCTGTGACTAACAACAGTCTGTGCAATGTTAAAGACAGGATGTGCTGACTTTTTTTTACGAGAGCATTGGCTACAGCTCCTGTCAAATCCTAGCATCTGCAGGAATTAAACACGCAGAATACTAGGTTTATGTCAAGTGCATGGCACGTAAGTCTATGTCGTTCTGTGAATGTGCTTGTTATAAAACATCAAATACTGGGAAATTAAAAAAAAAAAAAATATATATATATATATATAATATATATATATTTCCTAGTATCCCCCCCACAAAATAATAATAACTCTCACACCTGGAAATATGTGTTCACATCCAGCTGACTGTGTTAATGACAAGCAATCAAAGAAATCTGAAAATTGCAAGTAAGAGCTAATTACTGACAGCAGACAACAGCGTTTGGTGGTGTTTTGCTGTGATGAGCAGAATTGTTCACATTTGGAAAAGTCCCTGCTTGACTGAGTGCTTGATTAAAATGACAGCATCTACTGAGGCTGCTGAGTCTTAGTAACAATTACTGCTCAGTAATTATCTAGGAACTTGTTTAATGTGAGTTTGTATTCTCTTGTTTGCACCAAACTAGAAAGCAAGTGTTCGTGAGTGCGGTATATCCACTGTGTAGAATATCATCCAAAACACTGCACTGTAGTTTCTTGTTAAAGTGCACATACATAGTTTGAGAAGAATGTTGTTGTTTTTGTAATTTTTATAAACTAATTCATAATTCATGAGCATTCGTATTGCCTGCAAGTAGACCTAAACCTTGGCCCGACTCATAAACTATACAAACCGATAGATGTTTTGACGAGTCCGTTATTCAGTTACTCGCTGTATTTAAGAGATGTTCATGACAGTATTTGTATTTGTGTTTGTGTTGCATCTGTTTAGCTGAATGACAACCGCACTAGGGGGGAGCCTTAGGGCTTCAAGATGCCGTGCACTTGAAATTACAAATGGATCTTTATGCCATCTTGAATTTATTGAGGGCAGCAGTATCTGACATACATTACAGTAACTCTTACAGCCTGATTGGAAAAATTAATAGCCTTGGACACTTCTTATTTGTCAGCTACATCAATCATAATTATTCTCATTCAGTGACCCCCCCCCTTTCAAAACATCAAAACAAGACATTACCATAAAGTAATTAACTGAATTGGAATCTGTTTTGGCAAGGTACAGAGTGCAGTATAAATTTACAATTGATACAGATTAGGGCATAATGTAGATTTGTTCACTGAATACCATCCTGTGAATTGATAGTCTTCCCAATTGTGAGTCACCATTTGGAATATGTTAATATAATATTTTCTTTCATCAGAAAAGTGATGCAGTTCAAATTTTGCTTCCAATCATAATATTAAAGACTTATGCCAGGGCTTTACTGAGTTTAATATTCTACTTCATTATGCAGAGTAAGATAATTAAAGATTATTATCATATACCTTGTAAATAGCCTTACATTCAGAATGTTTAATAATAGATAGTTAAACTATATATCTGTACATGAATAGCTGCAAAAGCTCCACTGTAATGTACAAAATGAAAACCAGGACATTGCACAGGTCAGAAAATCACCTTAATCTGCCAGCAGCAGGAGAAAGCATGCGTGATTGTTTTTGAAATGTTTAGTAGCAGTGAACAGACACATTTGAAGCAGGATGTCTTTTTAAAGTTCTTCACAACATATCCCTGTGATTATAGCCTTGGGAGCATTAGGATGTCCTGTTTAGTTCCAGGTAACTTTTACTTTAGATTTTCTTTGTAATTTTTTCTTACAGCAATCATCATCTTAATAGTAACGTCAGTTCCCTTCATAGGCAGGTTGGCATTTCTGTATTATAATAAAAACCTCAAATTTTAAAACCATGGCAAGCTGGCATTGAAATTCTGTCTGAATTGAAGAGACACTTCTCACAAGCTTATGGAGTGGATCAGTGTCTCTTTATTTGTTTTAGTTTCGTCTTTCACTAATGTTGAAAGTTGATGGAGAAAACAACAAGCCTTTAGGTAATCTCTTTTGAGAAACCATACTAGCAACCCATTTAGAAAGCAGACCGTTTAACTCTACCAGTACTACTCTATAGTAGTGCTATAGCCACAAAAGATATCAATTTCAAATGTCCTTTTCGGCATTCACTTCCAATGCAGCATCCAAAGTACTTTGCAATGTCTCTCCATTACCTGCACAACTGCAATGAAGTTAATAACGGGACTAAATGCCCAACTGTCTGACGATAGGAATCTTATCACAGATACTGTTTCGCACCAAGTCAGCACTGAGTTATGAAGACAGTGACAGCATTTTGCAGACGCATATGAAGAGAAAGTCAAGCAGAACCTGCAACTGCTGACTAATTAGTTTCCACTGTTTAAAAAAAATAGCAAGCAGATGTTTTTTTTATTATTTTAACTTTCATGTGAAACTGTTTTGTATACTGTAGCATTTCTTTCCAAAATGACTTTCTACCCCCCACACACACACACACAAGAATAGACAAACTGCTGAGTATTATATTATTATTCTATTCTCTTAAATTAAGCCCTTTTTAATTGTTTCATTTTATTTCTCTCTCTCTTTGTCTCTCCCTCCCTGTAATTGCAGTTTGGTGGATGTAAACGCAGGGGCTTCGATGTATTTCTGTGTGGAGAATTAAATATTATTGATTTATTTGTGCTTTAAGTATTTATATCGTTCTCTCCCTCTGTCTGTCCCCTCCCTTCTTTGATTTTGGTGTACATTGTGAGTGATTTTGTTTTTCGGTAATCTGTGTTTCAGATTAAAGTGGCATCTGCCCACCACACTGCCTTTGGTGACGCTCAAGGAAAAAAGGTAAACTTCATGAGTTTGCTGTGAAAAGCCAATGTGGAGAGTACTGGAAAAATGCCATTAAGCACGTCTGAGTGGCCTTTTAGGTATGGGAATTGAGTTTGTATATCGTCATCCTTCAAAGTCCCAAGAAACACAGTTTAACTATCTGATAAGTCATAAATAAAACGTCAAAAAAAAAAAAATTGCAGCAACTAAAAAGAGGAATCCCAAAACAAAAAAAACAGAAAACATGCAATTATGGTCTGAAGGAAGTAAAGAAGTTTTTTAGCGACTAGCTTTATTTAATTATTTATATGTGTGTGTGTGTGTGTGTGTGTGTGTGTGTGTGTGTGTGTGTGTGTGATATTATAAATGGTGTGTTTTGAGACTAAAATACTATTCTGATACAAAGGTACATTAGTTTCTGAAGGAAAACTTGTAATTTCCTGCCACTCCATTTTACAGCTGCCTGTTCTCATAGATTTATCGCCATGAGGTAGAGAGAGAGTTCTCCTGGATGTAGTTTAAGCCAGCAAAAGAGCAAGTGAAAGCAGGCAGGGAGTTAAAAGCTTAACAAAAGATACAGTTCAGTGGGAGGAAAATAAAAGCATAATTAATTATACAAACAATAATAGCCTGTCATTTTTATTTTATTAATTTTTTTCCTGTTTTCTTTAAGATTACAGGTTGGGAAGTGGTGATTGGTCTTGAAAAGGGTATAAAAAAAAAAAAAAAAAAAAAAAAAGCTTGACTTGATAGCATTTAATCTAGCTGGAGTCACTGATCTGATAATTTCCCAATTAATGTGCCTGTCTCCAACCTTTTTCAAAGAAGAGATAAACCGACCAGGAGCCCGAATCCTTTCACAGTGACAGCTAATGCCATGAAGGTTCCTGTAAACCAGATTAGACGAGATAGCCGTATCTCTGTATTAAAACCCAGGCTACTATTATTAGAGCCAAAGAAAAGGTGCAGAGAGTCATTATTTGCTTCTAATTTAAAGCTGGCATTTGGGAGTGTGTTGCTTTTTGTGAGGCTGACCTCTTATCTCTGCCCCCATGCACTGAAACATCAGTGCTGTATATTCCCCACCAGCTCACATCAAGCACAGCAAGCAAAACAGAACCTCAGAAATGGTGCATGACATTTTGCTGAACATCATGTCTAGTTCATGTCTTACCTGTTTGTTTTTTTGTTTATTTGTTCCCCCACCCCTAATTTCTCGATGAATCCAACCAAGAACTAATTGTCCTCAACATCCTATAAAGAGCTAGCCGAAAGCATTTCACAACAATCTCTGCAGCTTTTGACCTGCAAATGTATCAGTTCCAGAATCGTCTTAAAACTCACTTCGTTATTATGGACAGAAAATATGTACTTTTGTTTTCTTCACCTAATTTCTGCAAGGATTTGATAGTGACAGAAATAACCTGCATCCACCCAGTAAACCCTGGTCATCACAACAGATGTCCGTTTACAAGCCTTCTCAATGGCACCAGTTATACAGTGAGGGAAAAAAATATTTGATCCCCTGCTGATCTTGTACGTTTGCCCACTGACAAAGAAATGATCAGTCTATAATTTTAATGGTAGGTGTATTTTAACAGTGAGAGACAGAATAACAACAAAAAAATCCAGAAAAACGCATTTCAAAAAAGTTATAAATTGATTTGCATGTTAATGAGGGAAATAAGTATTTGACCCCTTCGACTTAGTACTTGGTGGCAAAACCCTTGTTGGCAATCACAGAGGTCATACGATTCTTGTAGTTGGCCACCAGGTTTGCACACATCTCAGGAGGGATTTTGTCCCACTCCTCTTTGCAGATCCTCTCCAAGTCATTAAGGTTTCGAGGCTGACGTTTGGCAACTCGAACCTTCAGTTCCCTCCACAGATTTTCTATGGGATTAAGGTCTGGAGACTGGCTAGGCCACTCCAGGACCTTAATGTGCTGCTTCTTGAGCCACTCCTTTGTTGCCTTGGCTGTGTGTTTTGGGTCATTGTCATGCTGGAATACTCATCCACGACCCATTTTCAATGCCCTGGCTGAGGGAAGGAGGTTCTCACCCAAGATTTGATGGTACATGGCCCCGTCCATCGTCCCTTTGATGCGGTGCAGTTGTCCTGTCCCCTTAGCAGAAAAACACCCCCAAAGCATAATGTTTCCACCTCCATGTTTGACGGTGGGGATGGTGTTCTTGGGGTCATTCCTCCTCCTCCAAACACAGCGAGTTGAGTTGATGCCAAAGAGCTCGATTTTGGTCTCATCTGACCACAACACTTTCACCCAGTTCTCCTCTGAATCATTCAGATGTTCATTGGCAAACTTCAGACGGGCCTGTACATGTGCTTTCTTGAGCTGGGGGACCTTGCGGCGCTGCAGGATTTCAGTCCTTCACGGCGTAGTGTGTTACCAATTGTTTTCTTGGTGACTATGGTCCCAGCTGCCTTGAGATCATTAACAAGATCCTCCCGTGTAGTTCTGGGCTGATTCCGCACCGTTCTCATGATCATTGAAACTCCACGAGGTGAGATCTTGCATGGAGCCCCAGACCGAGGGAGACTGACAGTTATTTTGTGTTTCTTCCATTTGCGAATAATCGCACCAACTGTTGTCACCTTCTCACCAAGCTGCTTGGTGATGGTCTTGTAGCCCATTCCAGCCTTGTGTAGGTCTACAATCTTGTCCCTGACAACCTTGGACAGCTCTTTGGTCGTGGCCATGGTGGAGAGTTTGAAATCTGATTGATTGATTGCTTCTGTGGACAGGTGTCTTTTATACAGGTAACGAGCTGAGATTAGGAGCACTCCCTTTAAGAGAGTGCTCCTAATCTCAGCTCGTTACCTGTATAAAAGACACCTGGGAGCCAGAAATCTTGTTGATTGATAGGGGATCAAATACTTTTTTCCCTCACTGTACATACAGTCCGGCAGAAGAGAGCTGAAGGGACTGTCTGTCGAGTCGATATTCAACTGATGGACTATATAGCGGGCTGTGCTCCAGGGAGGGTAAGGGATACGAGGCAGGGCTCATACCAAAGGGATTAAAATCAAAGTGTGCCTGTCAGACTGTTCGACCGTCGCCTGGGTAGTCTGGCAACGCACAGCCAAGTGAACACTCTCCAACACTGGCCTTCTGTCAATCAAGAGCAATACAGGACTCCCCCCTCCCCTGCATGTCTATTCACCTTCATATCTGATCCCCCATCATGGCTGGACACATGTCTTCCCAGTAAACCAGCTGTTGCATGCCTGTCTGAAACACTGTGCCATCTGCAGTGATGCCTGCTGCTTAGTACCTGTCCAGTGGGATCAATTAAACAGCTTCTAGGAAAATGTCTGAGTCATTTGCATGGTCTCAATTGCACATAACATAACTCAATCCTGAGTCTTACCATAGCGGAAACGTAGGGCTAGGATAGTCGAGAGAATGAAAATTGCAGCTTGTTATCTTGATTTTCCTTTCTTAAACTGTAACTGGCTTCAATGTCCCACTTGCAAAAGTACTCACTGTTAAAGTGTTCTAGGGGAATACGAGAAGAATTGAGAACAATAAAGGTTGCTTCATCTTTCTTTATAATGGACAGGAACCACTTCAACACATCGGAGAGGTGCCACCTTAGTTAAGTTTTGCAAAAACAAAAAGGCCCTCTCTGTTAGTTCGTAACTTTGAATTTAAGTAATTTTAAGCATGTTTTTAGAGTTGTGTGTCGGCTGATTTCCATTAAATTTAAGGAAACATAAGGTTGCATGACAGACGATGTTTTCAAATGGTTTCTAAGTTTACATACTGTGTGAAAAGTTAGTATTGTTCTGCTTCAGTTCCACTCACGGCCTTGTGTAATGCGGTTATAATATGAAGAGCAATAGCTGACAATTAACAGGCTGCTAGTCAAAGTGTACAAATAATTAACGTTATACATAATTAGCTTAATTATGAATGCAGTAAAACAATATATACTGTGAGAAATTGTTAATTTGTCTTTAAATGCAAGCGCCGATAAAGGGAAGAGACGTTGCCTTTTTAATATTCATAGACTTTGCCTTGATATGAGCTGTGTTTAATTTGAACTGACAGGTCACCCCACCCCCCAAAAAAAATGGTGACCAATGCTCTTTTAACCTTTAGATCCTGAATATTGTAAAGCTGTTTTGCATTTATGGAGTACTGGTGATTTAACATGCTATAATTGTGTGCAATTAACTGCAGAGCCATTAGATACAAGAAACAAATTGCTGTTATATAATTAGAAGTTTCATTTTAGTAGCCTTTTTCTCACAATCAACGGAGACATTGTTGTATTTTTTTCCAGTTAATCTGCCTTGAAGCAGAATGCTAGTGAATTTGCCTGAAGCGTTTTCTCCTGGTAGAGCGAAACCCTAATGCAGGAGCTGTTGGAAGCTCTGCAGGGAATGACTAGACTGTTACATTGATATCTTTGTCCATTTCTGTTCCAGCTCCTGCAGAGATGCACAATGCATTCAACTGAGTAATAGCTCGAGCAATACCCAGCAATATTCAATCTTGTTGGAAGTCTCTGTGTGAAAAAGCCCTTGCAGGCACCAATTTGTGGAATGCCTGTCAATTAATGAAATATTACAGTGCTCGACAGCAGGGATTGAGGGCAACATGAGCTTTGAAATAATCTGAACAATCAAACTTTAGTGGTAATGTCCAAATTGTAGCTTTTTTTTAATGTTTTTTTCCTGTGGTGCAATTAAGCCCAAGGTTAGTTTAATTTGAGTGAAGTTCAAAAGTAGGAGTATCGTGCCATTTATCAAGTTGACACGTTGAAAGCCATGAAAACATGAACATAGCAAGCTGCAATAAATAGAAACTACTAGAACAGGGTAGTTGTTTCCCACCCCTTGGGGTCAATCTCATGGCTCCTTTTTATCTAATTGGTGGGTTCTACTCATTCTATATGGAGCTCTGTGTTCTGTATCCGTTTGGGATGAGAAGAACTGGGTAGGGTGGGGTAAGCAACAATAACTAACAATCATCACTGATTCTCTCAAGAGTACAGGTGACACAAGGTCTTTAACCTCAAGCCATCTAAGCGAACATTTATAGTTGTATAGACCTGGCCATCAGCTCTGTATCTGTATCTGATGTATTGTTCATTAACAAAGCTTGCATTGCAAGGACGTCTTTTAGTAATTCTTCATAAGGACTTTTAAGAAAATAGTTATTATAACAAATGTGGTTACTCTAGAATGGGTAAAAAAAAAAAAAAAATCACAGATGTGGAATTGTTCAGTTGTTCAATCCCTCTGCTATGTTTCTTTGTGATTGTTTATATAATTATCTTTCAATGTTCAACTGTTGCTTTATTGGTAAAAGGATGCTTCTATGTGTCCCCATTCCCATGGTTCCCACATCTTTTTAAAAGTATTTTTTGTTTTTGTTTTTGATTCCGGTTTTGTTTTTAAAACAATATTCGCTGAGTGCTGAGTTTAATGTCAATTTTTTTAACATTAGTCACCAAGCCAGGATTGTTATGTGTTGGTGATTTCCTTTCAGTCTTCATTGTGTAATTTTAGACAGGACTTATTGTTTATTAACAATTGCTACATCTTTTAAAGTTTTTCACACACAATAAATAACAGGCTGTAGACATGGAGAACAATGTTAATGGCTGACATTTGTCTAAGGCTTGCTATTAATCTCTCCTTTCCCAGTGCATTTTTTTCCCTAATCTTCCCATCCATTTAAATCATTTGTCGTGTCATGTTGATTTTTTTTTTTGTGAAAAGCTAAAGCCATTATTGAATAATTACTGATTAAAAGCCCGAAGCAAACCTCCAAGTTTCTGAGATTTCTGTGAATTCAGACTTCAGTGGGCCCGTGTAGAAAATGTGTCACTTAACCATGCAAGAAAACAGAGGACCTGTCATTTTTATTGTGCTGGAGGCTTTTAAATTTATTTTTAGCTGCCAGTAACTGCAGCCAGAGGCTTGGCCAAGATCTCTCGCTCATGGTGTTAATGGTTGTTTAATGAAAATGCTTCTAAATGGATATGTTTTCTATCAGCTGAAGAGGACAGGGCTAATTACTATAAGAAAGAGTGCTGCAAAACAATTTTCCTTCAAGCCATAATAATAGACTGAAGTCACAATAAGCGAAGGAATCCAATGACATCTAGAATTCACCATCAGAAATCTTAGCTCTGTTGTCAACCCGTCATTAAGCAACTGTTGGAGTACAATGGCGCCCTGCTGTTTGTTTCTAGTTTCTAGATAACGTAAGGTTATCTACATAACCAAGGCCAGCATTTTGGTTCTCTGGTGGATCTCCAGCTTCAGGGCAACTTGGCCTTCCCTTTTTCAGAGATCCGGCAAGTTCTTCTCGGGATGTTGAAGCACGTTTTCTGCCGTGTGTGAAAATGGGCCACTTTAAGAGAACTGTTGCAGACCGCCCTAAGGCGTACAGTGTCAGAGCATTTCCACTATGCCTTATTTATTTATTTCAATAATTTATTATTATTACTAACTCTGAGAAATGTCACATTCCATCACTAGGAGCATCCAGAGAGACGGGCAGTCCAGCGCAGCAGGCAGGCACTCATGCATATTGGTATACATTAATGCATTTCACACAGGTGCCTGAGTGAATGGAAAATTAAAAACACTTTAACATGGCAGGCCCCAGTTGCTTTTGAAGCTACCCAGGATGCCGGCTGGTTTTTAATTTTATGAAAAATTGACTGCATCTCCTCCTGACTCTCAACTTTTACGTTTTTGTGCTCTGCAAATGCCTAGGGCTAGGGGAACTCTGGATCTCATTCATGTGCTGCTTAATATTGAAAGCCTGCTGGCTTTTAAATGGCAGCAGTTCTAAAAGAATTTCAGGACCACGTATAAAAACCTTTAGTGTTCTTTGATGAGCGGTGCGATTGGCTCCACAATATTCCCTGCTGTGTTGTTTTATTAATTTCTTTCTCTCCTAGGCTCTTGAAATTCAATTAATTACAATTGTCTTATCTACCTCTAACACCCAGTTCCAAAGACTTTCTGCATTCATGCCCAAGAAAAATGCCTTAAGCATCAAGTAGGCTTCTTTGGATGTTTTTCCTGGAATACTCAGCTAGCATTGAAACTAACATTTATAGCAGAAATCACCACAATTTATCACAAATTATGTGTTTAATAAAATCTTAGAGAGTAAGCAAAATACTGTGATGGTCTTCTGTTGTTTGGCGCTTTGAGAAGTTCACAGAACAAAAACCTATGGGCAAGATGCTTGCGGTCCAGGATGTCAAAGACCTACCAGTCTCTCTGAGCCAAGCCGGATTAATTGTGTTTGAGAGTTGGGCTTTCGAATTCAGCTGGTGTCTTTTTGTGGTCTATCTTCATGGCCTGTGGCAGCAATGGTTGAGAAATTGTTTATGCTCTTTAGGCTGTGAATGAGGCAGAAGCCTGTGGCACACAATCCATCGATTGCTTTATCATCATTCTAGATTATTGATTTATATTTATACAGGCTGCTCTTAAAATGCAGCCCAGAGCCCCAGAATGATCAATCATCAGTTTAGCAGGTCATGTAAAATGCAGTGTATGGCACAAAGCACAGTGGTGTACTATTTCAATGCTTGGGGAGAGATCGCGTACTGTCAGTTGAAGGCACATAAAACGCAGAGGGGAAAAGATCACTGTACTTTCACAAAGATGCTCGCTGCTCATATGTCTTTAGAAACCTGAGTTTCATGCATTTAAATGAGGATTTTAAATGAGAACTTATCTACCCATCATACTCCACACTGTAAAGGGGAAAAGCGTTTTTATTGTGATACAAAATGTATATCTCCACTCCTTCTGATTTAGCAATTGTAGGAAGCACCTTTGGCATCAATTACAGCTGTGAGTCTGTTGGGATAGGTCTCTACCAACTTTGCACACCTAGATATGGCAATATTTGATCATTCTTCTTTACAAAACTGTTCAAGCTCTGTCAAGTTCCTTGAGTAGCATTGATGGACAGCAATCTTCAAGTTGTGCCACACATTTTCTATTAGATTTAGGTCAGGGCTCAAACTGAGATATTCGTGGGACATTTACCTTTTTGTTCCTTAGTCACTCCAGTGTAGTTTTGGCTGTGTGCTTCAGGTCATTGTCATGCTGAAAGGTAAACTTCTGTCCCAGTTTCAGCTTTCTTGCAGAGGGCAGCAGGATTTCCTGAAGGAGACTTTGCTCCATCCATTTTTCGTAAGTGCCTCAGTCCCTGCCAATGCGAAATATCCACATAACATGATGCTGGACCACCATGCTTCACAGTAAGGATGGTGTTCTTTGGGCGAAGCGCTATGTTGGATTTGTGCCTATTGGTAGCCTCTCTGATCAGTCTCTTTCTTGCTCAGTCTTCCAGTTGGTAGGGATGGCCGTATCTAGGCAGGCTCTTGGTGGTGCCATATACCTTCCACTTCTTGAATTGAGAATTTATCCTGAAATCATGTGAATCATTACAGTTGAACGCAGGTGGAGGCCACTTAACTTCATGTGTGATGTTGAAGGCAGTTGCATACACCTGAGTTAATGTAGGTTTGCTAAAGGAGTGGGCACCTTATCCAATCAAGCAATTTAAGTTTTTATTTTTATTTATTTTCTGCAAATTTCTAGAATATTTGTTTCACTTGGAAGATAAATGAAAAAAATACTAACCTGAACTATTTTAATGTATTTTAATTCCAGGCTATAAGGCAACAAAAAGTCTGAAACCGATAGGCTACATACAAAATTGTACCAACCATATATTTACATACATGTTTTTTTATATATAACTGTTGCCAAGAGTATTAGAACCGACAAAATACTAAAGGCAGCTGTATTTACTGTATTTACTGAAATCCTTGTGATAGATTGACCAGCAGGAGAAGATGCAGAAGATCTCTGAAGCCTCCTACTAATGTGCTGTTCCAGTTCTTTTATGAGATTGAGGTTAAGACTCTGAGCAGGCCATACAATGTCTTCCACAGTATGATTCAGTGTGTTTCACTCCCTGCTTTGTGGAATGGTGCGTTATTGTGCTGGACTTCCACCATAAAACCTCATCAATGCTGCCAGTTCACAGTTGTCCAAAACCTCAGAATACATCACACAGTTTGCTGGTCCATCACAGCAGATATGCTCAGGCCATGTCCCTGCTGCTTTAGCTAGTTATCCAAACCCTAGAAAGCAGATTTTATTGAATCTCTTTCAGTGGACCCGTTTCCCTGAAAATGCTTGCTTGTCAGACTATGTTCCAAGTGTAAATGATGTACCGAGATAGATTACTCCGGGGGGATGCCAGCTCTGGGCCTTATAAATCGGCCTTTTTTCTCTCTGTGTTGAATGCTAGCAAAATCGTTAATTTAAACCCACGAAATCTTCTACTCTCAGCAATATTTATTTAAGAAAACAATAAGAAATGAGAGACTGCGTGACCTGGGTTGCAGATCCACATCCAAGGTTAAATTAAGCTGTGCACCTCGATGGAAGAGAGAAGTCGTAACCACCCATAATAGCCTCCCTAGTTATCTGTCCTTTTCCGTGTTGAGCTCGAAAATTTGTCAAGTTTCACTCCTAGGCAACCTTGAGAAACAATAATAAGATCAAAAGGGAGCGAGCGAGAGATGATATGGTATCTTCACAGAATGTCAAGCAGGTACACAACACGTAGGTCATGTAAAATGAGCTGGTGATGTGACGTGCAGTCTCAGACAAGACATAACTTCTCCTCGCTCTTGTGCACACGTGAGCCTCTTGTGTAAAGTCTCAGTAAGCCCTTAGCCACAGGAATGATCAAATATACACAGTGAGCAGCTGGGGCTTTCTTCTTTTGTACCCCCCTAAATCCTCCAGTAACTGAACTCTGATGAAGAGGGATGATCAGAAAGCCTGAAAATGGAAGGAAGAAACATCTAGGGACATGGGATGAAATTAATTAGAATGGATTGCAGCATGTTCACACGGTAGCTCCATAAGTAGGAATGATCTATTTTTAGATCCTCTCTTTATATGCAGATAGAAAATTAACTAGAAATTGATAGCTTCAGATCACTTCCTTTATTTTTTTTACCAGTGTCTACCAAGTAAGTTTCGTCATGAGTACAGGTTCAATAACGTCAAGTGTTTATAAAGTATCAAATATTGGAAGAGCAGAGATTGTATCTCCAAACAACTGAACAAGTGAGAAAGCACTGTAAAAGCAAGATGGTTAAGAATTTTGGAAACTGACGATCACATTGAATCAGAAGAGCAATATATCCTTCCATTTTGGTGTTCAAAGAGTTTTAATAGACCTGTTCATTTGTGGTTATGAAGGCCGGGCAAATTATGGTTTAAGCTACTGCACTTGTGGTATGTTTTAAAACTGATTTAAAAGGATTGTGTAGAAAGCATCAACCAGATTGTGTGATTTTAAACTGTAATTCAGTAAGCAAATGGCCCCTCAAAGCTCTCTATAATGGGTTTATTTAAATAGGCAAGTCAATAAATAAGCACATGCATTAATAAGTAAGCCTGCCTTGCTCTGATAAATGAACCTTCGCTATCCCACTATGAAATGTTTCTAGTGAGCAAGCGCTGGCGGCATTGAAACCTGACTGTGTGAAGTGGCAGGATTGATCCTTGTCTGCTTTGTGAACAGTGAAATTATCACATTTACTCTTCTGAAAGACGTGGCACCGATGTAGTGGCAGTGATGCTGCGGAAAGAGAGAGGCATTTTAAATGGAAATAACAGCAGCCTGATTGAAGTGTGAAAACGTTGACAGGCTTAACAAAGAGACTTCCAGGAGACAATGTCATAGCTTCCAGGCCAGGGAATGCTTCAGGAAAGACAGCTGACTCGAGAGGCAATAAATTGGTGTGGAAATTGGAGGTTTCAGCCGTACTGCTTCTTCAAAGGAGCCACATTATAGAGATACAAATTTTGCCTCACTCCTGTTAAATTCAGTGGATGTCTTTTTAAAAGGTACTATTCATTGGCAACAGCCTTTGTTGATGAGGATAGGTATAGATTGTCCCTGAAAGCAAAATTAATTTCTGATAATAAAATGTTGACACGTTGTGTTTGTGTCATGATCTTATGATGGCTTCTGCATATTATTCGCACGCTGTAGTACTGGATGGGTATGAAGACCCTTCCCTGCTCTCGTCAGCATGCAAGGCCTCGGTGACAGTAAGAGAACCTGGCTGCTGCTCAGACGCATGGTACAGTGGTAGCATCGCATTTTAGTGACTCACGTTTCTATGGTTATAGATGATCAGATCTGAGCTGCACAAAGTGACACATTTCACAAGACTACAGAATCTTCTTTAGATATTTGATGACTTTAGACTTGTTATTTGGAGGAAGCAGCACATGTAGACTAATATGTAAACAAAAGATGCAGATATGCAAGCTTGCAAAGGAAACAAATTGCTGCTTTGTTATGTGTCCAGAGGCTAAGTACATGTTTTAAGAACAGTGTATGTACTAGCCTATACATTGCATTACTTTCTGCTGGTCTGCCTCACTTATGCTGGGACATGGTAGCAGCCACGCTTTTCTTGTAATTTCATAAAATTTATTTTAGGATATAATTACAATTTTAACACACACTAATGTGTTCATGAATACCGCTGGCATTTTTTAAATGCCTCATTATGTGTATTTGGCTACATTATTTAAATACATTTTAAATAATGTAGATTAGCACTTGTCATTATGTGTAATTATATGGCTCCCACTTTTCACACATGCATTACTGCAGACTGCTTCTGGTTCAGAAATTAGTTAATGCAGTGGGTGTATAAGGCATGTGGGAATCATGCTTACATCATACATTACCAATAATTAGTGACTGATTTCCCTAAATTGGTTTTCCAGCCCATCAGTGATGATCACAGAAAACAAATGGAAGTGGTTGTTGGAGTGAGGGAGAGCTGGATTCAATTTGAGGACTTGACAAGCATGTCATATACATGCTTTTATGTGACTTCCTCATTTCAGAAACAGTTTTAATCACTGAGGGGGTAGAGTTTCCAGAACAGATTCACTTCTGAAATTAGGTCCCTCAGGTAGTGCCTTATTTCTTACAAATGTGATACAGCATGGGATTGCTTTAAATACAGCTACATGCCCTTTTCTTTCCTTTATAAAAAAACTCTCAAGATCAGCTACATGTCAGAGAATGCTCGTGGCATCATTCATCCAATCCCATTGTTGTGGGAGTGGAGCACTTATGGCGACTATGTCAGTAGGCCTCACGTCAGGCCAGAGAGTGTGTTTTTGTTATTGGCATTTCTGCAGGAAGGGCTGCTTGTCGAAATAAATTAAGTTTGTGTCACAAGAATGCAAGCCCTCGGGTGACTGACTCCCATGGCCCTGTTCAACCCAGGTAGCTTGAGAGGAGATGTAAGCACCCCAGACAAACACGCAAACCCTCGTTGTTGCACGCGGGGGCCCAGCTCTTTTTCATTTTCTAGAACAGGTGTGCAGAAGATAAACTATTGAACAGAGAAACGCGCCAAGATCCCTTGAAAGTGTGTGCAACAAGAATCAAATTACATCCAAAGATAAAAGACTAATGTTGCTACTAAATTACTTGAATGCCTGTGTGCTGAAATTGCTGGGTGTCCCAATTGTTTCTAAGTCATTTCCAATTTGCATTTGTTATTTTTGCAGGATTTGTAAAATGCTATCTGCCTGAAATGGTTGTATTAAATGTCATGTTTAATGTGTCCTCTAATTTAAATTTTGTTGACTTTTAACACTTGGAGCAACATGTTGCCTAGGTGACTGCTGTATAATTTGTTAAGAAGGGATATACATACATCTGCAAACCATTCTGGTGCTTAATTCCAAATTGATAGTGAAAATGTTTGACAAAATGTATGATTCCCAGTGAAATATATTGAATTGGGATGAATGTTTGAAGGAAGAATTGCTTTAATTTGTCATGCCAGACTTTTGCGACCAGACCAATTAGTATTTGATCAATACATACATGTGCTGGATAGGTCTGTGGTTTATTCAACAATTTAAGCCAACTACTTTCAATAAAAAGTCTGTTTTTATTATTAAATGTAATTGGATTATATAATGGAAATGGGCCCAGCCTGTAGGCCTACAACATATATAACTATAAAGAGCTGTGCAGATCCAGCCACTGCAATTAATTGTATTGTTCTCACACTTAGTTTAAATTAGGCATTCCCAATACAACTAGGGTTATGTTATCATTTATTCAACCCTGCTTACTTCATTAACACTACAATATGATAATGACTTGGTTTAATAGACCATTTTGAGATTGAAGCTCCACTGATTTTACATGGATAGAATAGACTGGTCTAAACTTGGTTGTTCTTTTGCCTGGGCATACGCCACAGTGGCAAGGAATTCAATTGGAGGGGAAGCATTTGGAGGTTTTGGAGGGAGGGGGTTGTCTTTTTTTTCTTTTTTTTTAAGGCATTTTTGTTTTTATACTTCCTCAAGACTAAAAGATTCAGGTAATTACAAATGCCATGAAATTAAAGAGAAAATAACAAGACATTCAGAATGAGAAGGAGACTGAGGTGTGTGCGTTAACACTGTATTCCCATGGCTGCTGTCCATGTGGTCAGTTGGGTGTTGCTCCAGTGCTCTGTGGACGTGGTCAGGCAGGCCGTCCATGAAACATGTCCATCAGTGCGTCCAGGCACGTGTTACAGTGATGAAACGTGGTTCTGGAGGGTGGAGTACTACACTCCATCATGTTGTGAAGGAGGCGTAGAATAATTTAAATATGTATCTTAATAGGTGTATATGTACACTCACCTAAAGGATTATTAGGAACACCTGTTCAATTTCTCATTAATGCAATTATCTAAACAACCAATCACATGGCAGTTGCTTCAATGCATTTAGGGGTGTGGTCCTGGTCAAGACAATCTCCTGAACTCCAAACTGAATGTCTGAATGGGAAAGAAAGGTGATTTAAGCAATTTTGAGCGTGGCATGGTTGTTGGTGCCAGACAGGCCGGTCTGAGTATTTCACAATCTGCTCAGTTACTGGGATTTTCATGCACAACCATTTCTAGGGTTTACAAAGAATGGTGTGAAAAGGGAAAAACATCCAGTATGCGGCAGTCCTGTGGGCGAAAATGACTTGTTGATGCTAGAGGTCAGAGGAGAATGGGCCGACTGATTCAAGCTGATAGAAAAGCAACTTTGACTGAAATAACCACTCGTTACAACCGAGGTATGCAGCAAAGCATTTGTGAAGCCACAACACGTACAACCTTGAGGCGGATGGGCTACAACAGCAGAAGACCCCACCGGGTACCACTCATCTCCACTACAAATAGGAAAAAGAGGCTACAATTTGCACAAGCTCACCAAAATTGGACAGTTGGAGACTGGAAAAATGTTGCCTGGTCTGATGAGTCTCGATTTCTGTTGAGACATTCAGATGGTAGAGTCAGAATTTGGCGTTAACAGAATGAGAACATGGATCCATCATGCCTTTTTACCACTGTGCAGGCTGGTGGTGGTGGTGTAATGGTGTGGGGGATGTTTTCTTGGCACACTTTAGGCCCCTTAGTGCCAATTGGGCATCGTTTAAATGCCACGGCCTAACTGAGCGTTGTTTCTGACCATGTCCATCCCTTTATGACCACCATGTACCCATCCTCTGATGGCTACTTCCAGCAGGATAATGCACCATGTCACAAAGGTCGAATCATTTCAAATTGGTTTCTTGAACATGACAATGAGTTCACTGTACTAAACTGGCCCCCACAGTCTCAACCCAATATAGCATCTTTGGGATGTGGTGGAACGGGAGCTTCGTGCCCTGGATGTGCATCCCACGAATCTCCATCAACTGCAAGATGCTATCGTATCAATATGGGCCAACATTTCTAAAGAATGCTTTCAGCACCTTGTTGAATCAATGCCACGTAGAATTAAGGCAGTTCTGAAGGCGAAAGGGGGTCAAACACAGTATTAGTATGGTGTTCCTAATAATCCTTTAGGTGAGTGTATTTTGAAATAAATATAAATCCATTGATGCATGGCCTTCTATTTCACAGAGTAAAGACTGCAGTTTTATGCAAGCCTGGAGTTGTATTGTTTAAAATAAATGGCTAGAAGGACTGAAGAGGGTTTGGCACAGCGCATGATTGACAGTTGGTCTGCTCGTCTGGAAGTTCATTGGTTTGTCTGAAAGTTGGTCTGTTCGTCTGGAAGTTTGCATGGAAGTTGGTCCGTTTGTCCATTTGTCTATTACTACTGTATGGCCAAATTGATGAATTTCCGAATTAATTTGCGAATGAACTACCACATTAACGGACGAACACTTTGGCACAAACAGCGCTCCATATTTTTTATTAATGTATACTTCTTGGTGTAATCCTCTTTGAACCTTTGTGAATTCAGCCGCAGTGTTTTTTGTGTTGCCATTTGCTTTATTAAAAGTGGAATGAAAAAGGTAGCACTGCTATTTCACCATTTGATTGCTGCCGAAGCACTTTTTGTTATATCTTGGCCGTCCAATCACTGATCAGTTTTTTTTTTTTTCCACGCATGTCCATTGTAAAAGGTCGTTTATGTTTGTTTTTAAACCACAAGCCAATCACATCGTGTCAATCAGATACAAATGTGGGAACTCGGATACTCACACCAACACATGAGCACTGACGCAAGTCTAATTTTATTTTTTTATTTTTACTTGGTCCGTATCACCGTAGCAGAGCCTGAAAACCCTTGCTGCTACGGTGATGCCAATATAGCATCTTTGGGATGTGGTGGAACGGGAGCTTCGTGCCCTGGATGTGCATCCCACAAATCTCCATCAACTGCAAGATGCTATCCTATCAATATGGGCCAACATTTCTAAAGAATTCTTTCAGCACCTTGTTGAATCAATGCCACGTAGAATTAAAGCAGTTCTGAAGGCAAAAGGGGGTCAAACACAGTATTAGTATGGTGTTCCTAATAATCCTTTAGGTGAGTGTATATAGGAGACAGGACAGGACTTTATGCACCATAGTGATACGGAGACTTGCAGAGGAGGTGAATAGGAGGTGAAAAAGAGCAGTCCGTACCACGCCACCCCCCCAGCACAGTGTCAAAGTATTTATACTAGTAAAGTAATACATCATCATGATTATACAAACTTGATAGCAAAAGCTAAGCTAGTAGATATGGTTTAAGGGAGATTATAAAAAACAACTGTATAAAGTTATTTATTGCAGAAGGAGGAATTGGACTCTCTGTAGATCCCAGGCCTACCAGCTAAGCCACATGATAAGGACATCCTGTCTGATGTCAAGCTGTCTGACATCAGGCTCTCCAAGGATGGGCTCTCCAATGTGAAAAGTCTCCTAGCCCCGGGGAGCTCTGGGCTGTAGAGCACAGTGGGGAAACCCAGGTATAACAGCTGTTAAGAAGTCCCAACAGAAGTAGGGATGTCTGGACTGTATGGTCTAACCTGAGCCTCAACCAGAGGCTGGAACAGCTTCAGTCACTGCCAGTGGGACCTTCTGGTCCCAGCAGAGGCATCAGGCCCAGCTTCTCCTCTTCCTTTTCATTTTAAACATACCACAGAGTTGAAGAGGAACGACTTCCCTGTCATCAATGAGAACCTCGTCCACCTCCATCGGTTGTTCTGGTTGAAAATTTCCATTTCAATGCCGTGATCGAATTCCTCCATCACTTCTTCAGGTTACAGCCTTTTTTGTTTGAACTGCATGAAGAAAAGTCTGCTGCTTGGAGTGGTATATACTCTGTCCATTCTCACAGAGCCTCTCTCTAGTATACAACTTTACCTTTCGAGCTCATTAGGTTGCAGGGCAGCTTTATATACTGCATGTGAGCATTGTGCCATGTCACATAGGGTTATGAGTTCTGGCCTCTCCAAACAAAATGCAGTATCTGCAGAGATTCTGACATCATATTCTGGCTACAACTGTGTGTGTGCGCGTGTGAAGGTGGTAGTGGTTATTTTAAGTACAGGTGAGCCATAATAGAGTGCAAAATAGTAGAGGAGTTTTTGACACCAAAACAGTAATTTTATTTGTGAAACTCCAGTTTAATTGAAGACTGCTGCCCACCCCACCCCTTTGCTTAACTAGAACAGTCTTGTTATACCTAGAGCAGGTTCTCCTGCTGACAGTTGTGCACAGTGCTTCTTGGGGAGCGAGTGGCTTTTAGGAAACAAGTCCAATAGCTCACTGTGCTTTTAGTGCACTAAAAAAAGGAAGGTTTAGTTTAGTTTCTGCTTTTGTCTTACTTTTCCTGGGCTTGCCCTGACTTCAACTGCTCTTGCTAATGACTACAGTAATTTTCTCAGTGCAACCTTATGTCCCACCAGAGGTCACTCTGTGTGTTCCAAGGTGTAAAGCTGCTTTCAACCTATTGCAGGTCCATCCTGTTGCTAGCAGGTTTTTGATCCAAACATGCCATTAAGCTCTTTCATGAAAAACCTTCAAGAATCTACATTGCCAATATGATTTGACAGCTTTTTCAGTCTTCTATACATTTTACACTGGCACTGTCCGAAACTGTGTTCATATTATTAGTTATACTACTATGAAATGTAGTTGGGGGGAGGGATAAATAGTTGGCCTTTGTACATTCATCAATATACATGTCTTCCATCCTTTGCAATCAAAGCCTGACCTTGTTTTCCCACAAAGAGTGTCAGGACTCAGCTCCTGCCATTAACCTCTTGACTTGAATCCGCTGAGCAAATTTGATCAATTTCCTTGTAGCCGTTGCCAACATCGACCCCTCCATCAAATACAGTAAAGCTTGTACGTTTAATCTGTATACACACTGCATATTTTATTCGTGGCAGTGCGATGGGATTGCTGCCGTTACAAGATAAAGCACATGATGTTCTGTGTTGCAGAACTAAAGGCCCCGCAGGCTAGATATTAGCCTCCAACTGCTGACCACCACTGAAGATAAATTTAACATCAAAGTAGTTGAGCTGTAGGCAGCACCCTGAGGCTTGATGCAACATCACCCACATACTGGCCTAGACCCTTCTTCCTCCTGGCTGTTGCGCACAAGTGTGATGAACTGACTGGAGAGCAGAGAGCTAAAGGTGAATGCAGATTACTCCAAGGAGTTTAGTGTACTGCAGAAAGTCTGATCTGGATCAAAGGAAAGAGAAACCGTCCCCAGGGAACTTGCTGTGCATAGTGGGTTCAGTGGAAGGCAGAAGAAAGATCTGGAACACCCAGAAGAAAGCCTCTGTAAGGTGGCTTCCAAACAGCCCCTTCCCTTTCTGAGAAGCAGTGCTCTGTGCTGCAGCTATCTCCATACCGAGAGACACCTGCAGCCATTTTTCTCCCCCTTTCTCAACAACATTTCTGTTTGTCTTATTGAGCATTCCGATAGACTGCCCTGATATGAGACGTTTCAAAGCAGACTGTCTTATGGGTCACCAGTCGTTAAAGGTGAAGCAGCGACCTGTGAAATGGCAAAAGATTGCCTTCTGCTGCTGCTGCTATTGCTTAGAATTCAGACTCTTATTGTGCTGTTATACCGAAGGCATATTCTTTATGTCTTGCTTCTTCCATCAGGATTGAGGGCCTTTAGAACAATGCACAATAGGGGTTAATCACTCTAAAGCTATCGAAATAATACTCAGTGCACCCAATTCATAGACTTACCTTTTAGACATAGACATACATTTTTTTGTGTTTTTCTGAGCAGTCTGTCTTCTGTCTTCACAGACAGCCACAGAACCATCTTCCAAACCATGCTGTCCGTGTAACTGTACCCTGCCGCAGTCTTAGAAGGTGTATAGATAGTTTATTGCCAGACCCACTAGTCTTTAGACTGGCAGATAACATGCCCAGTTGTGTTAAGTATGATTGGCCAGAGAGATGTGATTGTGTGTGAGACTACTAACACCGAATTTCCTTTTTGAGATGGAGTTGGAAGCTAGGCCTCTACAAAGCTGGTCCGATGGCTCACACTCTCCTCAATTTTTATATCGCAAACATGGCCGCCACAAGAGCCAGCCTGCACGGCTATGAAGTAGAAACACAGTTTGCAGGCAGTAGTCAATACAGCCTGAGCTCTTCATGTTGAAACCCTCTTGTTTTTGCATTTCAGCAACCCTCGGAGACGACGCTCGATGCCCAGCAGTGCCAGGCCTGGGACCAGCTTCGCTGCATCTACAAAGGGCCCTCCAGGGTAACACTCCTATTATCTCAAACCTGGGCATGCCTGATCAGACCTCTAAGTGATGTTCAGCATTACAGATACTTCCTTCATGTCTTTATCTCAGCAGCAGCACACAGATTAAATACTTTATCCAGCATGAAAATCACATCTGCACTTGGTAGTGTTAAAAGCATGTTAGGTAATAATCTTGCTCTTCCTTTTCCCTTTTTTTCTGGTCTGATGCAGTATTTATTTATTTTCTATTATACTGTGATGTATATCAGCCCCTTGCTTTAATGTGTAATGCAGTGTTGTCTATGTTTCCCTTTGAAGAATGGTTACATCCATGCCTCGCTCAGAGAGTGGGGTTTTTGAATGATATGAGGAAAGAAATGTACAGTGTGTATTTCCTCAGCACCCTCACTTCAATTAATACTGTGGAACTCAATCATTAATTGAACATAGAAAGTGCAGCCTCTTCACAAGGGAATCAAGAATCTATTGTATTTTGCATCAGTACACTGTTTGGCCACCTCTGTTAGTGTATGTTAAGGTGTATTGGTCAGTTTGACTTTACATTACCTGTTCAGAGATTCAATGACTGGCCTTCAACTTGTAAAACAAGTCATGGAGAAGCCATAATAGGTTCCAGATGCATCCGAAATATGCTGTTTTTTCTTTTTAATTAGCAAGGTTTTTTGGAAGTTAAAAGGGAATTGTCAGAGATGGGCATGAGAGAGAAATTCACATGCTCAAAATGATTAACTTCATGCTCTTTTCAGAGGTCCGAAGTCAAATGCATGATAAGAAATACATAAATTTGCTGGTGACAGGCTATTAGACATACAAAACAAGTTTTATTCATTAGATTTCTCCGGGCACTACAATTTGCCACAGGCCTAAATCTACTTCCTCACACATCTTGTGTTGTTACTTGTTAGATAAAAATCCAATTTAATAGCCTGTCACTGCGTATTCTGCACTTGACAATATGACCAGAGAAATCCTGTCACAAACAAGATGTTCCCTCCTGTTCCCCCAAAACTGACAGCCTTTGTCATCTTGGTAATGACACTGCTCTTTAGCGCTGGACTCTCCATCCTTTTTCTGCTTGAGTATTTCTGTATCAATCAAGATATTTTCATTGGCCGGTTATTTTTTTTTCCCCATCAGTTAATCCCCATCAAATCAGGTAGCCACCTCCACTTTAGAAAATCAGCGCTAACGAGAGGGTACAGATGAGAGGAGGTGATTGCAATCATTTTTCTAGTTTGGTATCAGGTTGATCCCTGAATGTCACCTCTCTGTTTCTTGCAAGAGACCTAAGAGTCACCTTCTGCTACTTCTTTCACTAAGATGTTATACTGCACAACAGTACAGTTTGATTTGTGAAGTTCTGTCAGTCTGTCATGTGCTAGACATACTAAAACATATTTATGGACCCCCTTTTTATTTTTTCTGTTGTTGTCAGCTAATAGATTACACTCATTTTCTCATGAAATGCGGTCAGAACTATTCAGTGCATATTTCAGTATTCTGGCATTGTGCTCTGAATAGGGGTCTGCAGTTGGAAAGGTCAAATTCTGAATAGGTTTTTCAGAGCGATTCAAGCCTTATTCAATATAAGTAGAAATATATTTTGTGTTTTTCCTTCTCTTGGGACTTTGCTTCACTTTTCGTAATCGATATTAGTTCTGAGAATTTCCTGAGCTAGAAAAGAAGAGAAAAAAAATCTAAAAAAAAACCAAATGTGCCTTAAAAGTCACCTTGCAATACAGTGTATCCATCATAAAAAAAACTTTACATGCTGTGTAATTGTAGGACAGATTGGAGATTGAATTGGCCATCGACATATGTTCCCTGATTCACGCAGGGACAAAGATGATTTTTTTTTACTGTGTAATTTCCTAATTTTAATGCTGCATAGTTTCATCTGAAAACAGATTAAGTCTTGTGGAGTCTCTTTTTAACCCTTTATTGTAATTGTGTTTGTAGAAGTACAATATTTGAGAATTGAAGAATCAGTGAAAGACTATGTATCCATGCTTATGCACTGTATAAACAAAGCCATATCATTAATATTCCCTCTAAAGCAAAAGAAAAAAGATTGATCATGAATGACTACTTTTACTGGTGAACATGAGTACTTTTGTTACTTATATATTGATACATCAATCACTGAAGGGCAGTTATGACTTAGTACTCAATACATTTTTTGATCTTAACGTGTCTAAATATTTTCTGAGTGTATTTTAATGTCTTTATTATGAACAACCCACCAAAATATCTGCATAGACATTTTATGTGCAGCTTGTCACCTTTTAAAATTATCCTTTGTTACTTGCAGATATCCCACAAAATTAATAACATAAATGTATCTTTCACACAGAAGTGTCAGGATAAGCAAAAAAACACACTTTGGAACTTCTGTTGTTTTGTTTTTTTGCTTGGGACAATACCACAGTTCTGACCTCATACAGGTCTGTGAGTTGCTCTGTTCAGTTGACGACAGCTTTATGTTTCGTCCCCAGCCAGCAGAGTTTCTATATTTAATGAATACATTGTCCTGCTTTCAAAGACACCTTGGGAAAGGAGTTTGCTTCTTGCTGATAAAGTAAAATACGTAGGTGGGTATTGTCAACGTGACACATTTCTAAATCTTTAGCTCTGGCAACCAAACTTGCAAGCTGCAGAAGGAACCTGGATCCTGTCTTTTGGGCAGCTTGCGGCAGTTTTAATAGCACAAATCTCGAGCTGAAAAATGTCTTTGCCTCCTAGCAAAAGAGAGAGAAAAAAAAAAAAAAAATATATATATATATATATATATATATATAAATATATATATATATAATAAAAAGACCAGAATACTGTAGTTCAAGCCATCTGTGAACTGTGCTAAGCCCCTGCAGATGAAAGAAAAAGACCATCACATAGAACAAAATGCAAATGCACTGAAAGGTAAAGAAAAAATTGTGATGAATTAATTCCACACACTCTACACATTGAAATAACTTCTTCTCTCACCGTTTTCTGTTTCCAGCAACCTTTGTCAGAACTGAAGCTTCCCACTCTTGGGGGTTGTGTCTTCTGAGCTTTATATTTCTCGTGGGTACACAGCTGAAGTTGATCCTCTATCTTATTGACTGGCTGACTTATTGACTGATTCATTTAAACAAGGTCCAATTAAGCTAATTTAAAGCAGGATTCTTTGATGGTGATTGAGATACAGTATATTTGCACACCAGTTATATCTTTAAAGTTGCTCCAATGAGTGAGCAGTATTTTGCAATAAACCTTTGCTACACTCCCCCATGTGACTGAATGATAATGCAACTCTGAGCTCAACCTGCGTTTCCAGACCCTTAATGAATCAATCCCTCAGACAATACCCGGCTCGGCCGACACAAGCTCAAGTTTATACATGAATCGTTTCCACTGAAACCACGTTCAGTCTTGACCCAGATCCCGCTTGTAAAAGCACGGGGGACTAGTTTGTGCTCGTATCGTCTCAATTCCCACATGCAGCTCTGCATACAAATAAATCACTCCCATTTGCCCCCATTTTCCGAGCTTGAACTCATGAATTATCTCAAGTGGGCTTTGTTTGAAGGGTTTGGAATTAATTATATTAATGCATGATGTTAACGCTAAGTGATTCGTGGATGGTATTTTAATACGTGTAAGTATTCCTGTCATGCATACATTTTGGCAAGGTGCGACAGTTTAGATGCCTAAACTGTCTTATTACTCCAATAGGCATGTGCTTTACCCAACTGACACTGTTATCTCGGCCTATACGGCAGTAGATTTTATGTTACATGCCTTTGCCTAAGTGGCACAAGGGTTTCTTTGAATGTTTGTTTCTTTCTGTAACTGATTTTATGATGGCAAGTTTAGATGCATGCAATCTGAGAGAGATCCATCACGCACTTCTGAAATGATTTCGATTTGGTCTTCTGAGCATATGCATCCAAAATCAATCGAATGTGGATGAGCACATCTCTCATTAATAGGAAAAGTGTTGATGATGGGTGTCATTTAAAAAAAACTGTAAAACGTCTCTTTTCTTCAAGGCTGTCATTGGCGGTTGTCTTTAGCTGCGCTGCTGGTTAATTTGGTCTGATTCCGGGCTGATTTCTCCGCTCTCTTTAAGGCGACTAGGCAGAAATTGGCCTGCTCCTTTATGAGCTTCACTTCTCGGTCTGCTGGCAATTTTTAAGCGTTCACGGTTCATCTTCGGATGGATCTTGAAACAGATGAAGTGTCTTCTGGGGCTCTGCCTTCTTTGTATTCTCTGCATCCTGTGTTCCTATAACAAGCAGTGCTCCCATCAGTGCATGGCTATATAATTGTCAGTTCTTGTGTAGAGACAAGAGGGTGGCATATAACTGACCTCTTGGGAAGAGTAGACATTGCCAAGTGTCTCATGAATTCTGCCAAGATATATAAAAATAAAAAATAAAAATAAACTATTAACTGAAGTGAGAGAATCCCATCTGCTGCCCGTAACAGTACACTTTTGTATTATAGCAAAGATTACAGCTTTGAGAACTTCATAAAGTGATGTATGGACATCGATTTTTAGTTTTCAGTTTGCTTTGATTTGTTTGTTGTTCACTTTTGTTTTCCTAAGCGCTACACGGAGACGCCACACAAAAGGTCGTTTAGCATCTGTGATAGATGATGCATAGATAAAGGCCTTTCACGGACATGACAGAAAAATCGCAGCACTCTTAAGCAAAAACAGAAATGCTGATAATTATGCTAGTGAAGTGCACTGGGATGAAAAGCCCTCTGTTAATATAAATTGGTGGTTATGGTAATAGGTACTGTGACACAGCAGGCTATGTGTCTGCAGGCATCATGGTTGATAGCTGAAAGACTTGGTGTTCCGGAAGATAGGAAATGAAAACTCAAAATAGCCTTTATAATGGCTATAAAACGGCAAACAAATCCTAGCCCTGGTGTAGGGCACTGACTGTTCTTATTAAAGAAGTCCCTAGCTGGCTTCCGGCCCGTTAGAAAACGAGCTCTCAAGGGTCAGTCCGAGTCTCGAGGTCAAGGTTGGGGGTCATAAGCTGGGTATGCAGGGTCAGTAATTGTGGTCCATCTTTAGTCCATACAGCAGGCTGTCCTGCCATGACAGTGCCAGCAGAGGGATCCATTCTCTTGACAGAATGGATATTTCTTCTGGTCGACACACCTTGTTCAAGTATCATTGGGATGTTGTAAAAAAATTGGGGGAAAAATATTTTGAGAGACTACACCGTGTATTTGCATGGTTGTATGTTAGAGGCATACCTCCAACAGGAATCTTTTTCAGTTTTCAGTTTGACAAATAAATGATCAGTCTATAATTTTAATGGTAGGTGTATTTTAACAGTGAGAGACAGAATAACAACAAAAAAATCCAGAAAAACGCATTTCAAGTTATAAATTGATTTGCATGTTAATGAGGGAAATAAGTATTTGACCCCTTCGACTTAGTACTTGGTGGCAAAACCCTTGTTGGCAATCACAGAGGTCAGACGTTTCTTGTAGTTGGCCACCAGGTTTGCACACATCTCAGGTGGGATTTTGTCCCACTCCTCTTTGCAGATCCTCTCCAAGTCATTAAGGTTTCGAGGCTGACGGTTGGCAACTCGAACCTTCAGCTCCCTCCACAGATTTTCTATGGGATTAAGGTCTAGAGACTGGCTAGGCCACTCCAGGACCTTAATGTGCTTCTTCTTGAACCACTCCTTTGTTGCCTTGGCTGTGTGTTTTGGGTTATTGTCATGCTGGAATACCCATCCATGACCCATTTTCAATGCCCTGGCTTAGGGAAGGAGGTTCTCACCCAAGATTTGATGGTACATGGCCCCGTCCATCGTCCCTTTGATGCAGTGCAGTTGTCCTGTCCCCTTAGCAGAAAAACACCCCCAAAGCATAAGGTTTCCACCTCCATGTTTGACGGTGGGGATGGTGTTCTTGGGGTCATTCCTCCTCCTCCAAACACGGCGAGTTGAGTTCGATTTTGGTCTCATCTGACCACAACACTTTCACCCAGTTCTCCTCTTCAGACGGGCCTGTACATGTGCTTTCTTGAGCAGGGGGACCTTGCGGGCGCTGCAGGATTTCAGTCCTTCACGGCGTAGTGTGTTACCAATTGTTTTCTTGGTGACTATGGTCCCAGCTGCCTTGAGATCATTAACAAGATCCTCCCGTGTAGTTCTGGGCCATTCTCATGATCATTGAAACTCCACGAGGTGAGATCTTGCATGGAGCCCCAGACCGAGGGAGACTGACAGGTATTTTGTGTTTCTTCCATTTGCAAATAATCGCACCAACTGTTGTCACCTTCTCACCAAGCTGCTTGGCGATGGTCTTGTAGCCCATTCCAGCCTTGTGTAGGTCTACAGTCTTGTCCCTGACATCCTTGGACAGCTCTTTGGTCTTGGCCATGGTGGAGAGTTTGGAATCTGATTGATTGATTGCTTCTGTGGACAGGTGTCTTTTATACAGGTAACGAGCTGAGATTAGGAGCACTCCCTTTAAGAGAGTGCTCCTAATCTCAGCTCATTACCTGTATAAAAGACACCTGGGAGCCAGATTTATAGGGGATCAAATACTTATTTCCCTCATTAACATGCAAATCAATTTATAATTTATTTGAAATGCGTTTTTCTGGATTTGTTTGTTGTTATTCTGTCTCTCACTGTTAAAATACACCTACCATTAAAATGATAGACTGATCATTTCTTTGTCAGTGGGCAAACGTACAAAATCAGCAGGGGATCAAATACTTTTTTCCCCTCACTGTATAAATCTCTGGCTTCTATGTCTACAGTAAAGAGACTGTAGACTGTTTGGCAGTTCAAAAACTGTCATCCACAACATGAAATATGCTCTATTAAAGCAGTTCTAAGGGATTCTGGGCACTCTGTAAAATGGCAGTAGTTGTTCTTTTATGCCCATGGGTCTAATTTGCATGGACTATGTTAGAAAATTGCAGAGAAATTAAATTCATTACAGGAACTGTGCCAATACAGGGGATCCTGCAGATGCATCTGCTGCTGTTTGCTAGCTATTTTTATGAATGTCTTCTTTATGTCTCAGACTAGTAAATCTGCTTTATTGAATATTTAAATTCTGTGCAATCGGTCTCCTTGTTTCAGGAATCACCAACCCTCTTAATTACTGGCATATGCTTTTCCGGTTTCTTTTATATTGCACCAGGTATAACATGATATATATGGACAGTAGTGTGGAGTAGTGGTTAGGACTCTGGAGCACAGGGCCGTTGGGTTCAATCCTAGGTGCGGGCACTGCTGTTGTACCCTTAAGCAAGGTGCTCCAGTTAATGCCCAGCTGTATAAATGGGTAAATGTAAAAAATAATGTGATATAACAATTATAAGTCACCCTGGATAAGGGTGTCTGCTAAGAAATCAAGTAATAATATCTGGACTGAAAATATACTGGACCCCAATGGCTGCTTTTTAGCTTCGTTTTGAAATCGGAAGTGGAACATTTTCCACGTCAACAGCTATTGTTTTCTAAACAAAATGATCAGCTGGACACAGTTTTAGCTCTCGGCGAGTGTTTGTCGAGAGCCATTGCATCACGGCTGCGATGCCCCCACTCAGCTCCGATAGTAACCACTGATGTCACACCAAGTCACATTTTGTTAGGAGTCTTAGAATTCATTCTTGCTGTATCCTTCAATTTAGTTTTGTATACTCACACACACGTATTGTGTGTATTTATATTTGATATGTATGTTATATATATTTTACATTGGTCACCTATAGCATCTCCATGCGTTTTGTTTTTGCTTTCTTCTTATATATTACTTGATGGGAGAGAGAGTGACCAGCCAAGCCCATAGCTATTGAATCAAATTGAAGATACATTTGAGTGCCAGCCATGTGACACTATTTGCTGTACAACTGAATCCAGAGTTGTGCTGGTTCTTGATTGCAGGCCAGGACCCCCACTCGGACAGGACTGTCCCAAATCTGTACTCCTGGGTTTCAGGTGTGCGTCTCACCTGGCAATTGCCACACTGTACCAGCACTGCTGCTGGTGCTCGAGCTCACCACAGCAAGGACTGTAGCATTATCAACCACTATGAGATGTATTTCTGTCCTCCAGCTCTGTTTCCATTCAGTACTGCAGCAGAAGAATTATCCTTGTATCTATTGTATGTTTTATGCAGTTTTCCACTTGATTTGTTGTCAAGCAGTTTTCATTTCCCTCTTTGTCCTTAACCTCACCACTTGTTCGCTGTGTACAGGCAGCTTTCTGGTGGAGCTTCTGGCGCTGAATAAATCAGGTCAAGATGGAGGCAAACGGGGGAAAAAAGTCCTTTTTCATATACAGGACCTGGACACTGACAGTATGCTACAGCAAATATGAGTGATGCAAATCATATTTTCCTCTGAGGAAAACACTAAAGATAATACCTCCCTCTCTATATTCACCTTCTCTTCTCTCTCTCTTTATCACTTGCAGCATCCAAGTTTGTGTAATATTTTCAGGATGCATTTCAAATATGCCCAGATCCTGGCATTATTATTTTTTTAATTATATATATATATATTGCAATCGTATAACTGCCCTCTGCAGAGTTTCTTGTTTTATTTTATTTTTGCATGGTTGCTACTAAATAATGTTCATGTTATCATGCAAGTGTTTTACAAGATTGCCCATTAGCAGCAGTTCAATACTGGGTGTCAGACCTCCTTTATTAACCCTCTGTTCAGTCATATTCATGTACCAAGGACTTTCACCCAGGGGATTTCATTTTTTCATTTAAATAATACATTGCTGGGTATTTTTTACCTCCCAAGGTGAAATAGTCATCCATGTATACAACAGCAAATCTACACTGACGACAAAGCCATGCCACAATAAATGCCGGTTCAGTAAAATCTGAAAAATAATAAGATACTTAACTAGAATGCTTTGACTTAGTCTGAATTAGAGGACAGGAATCACTTCATACAGACAGACAGTGTTTTTTCAACTCTAGAACATTTTCCTTAGGTTGAATGAAACCATGCATAACATGAAACATGCATACTAAATCCGATCATCGTAGTTTGCCTTCCTCCCTGGCTCTCTACTCTTCACTATTGGATAATGTTGCCAGACAGTGGAGCATAGCTCTTGGAAATGCTTAGATGGCTTTCAGGTGGCACAACAGACAGAAGAAATTCTACCAATCTGACAACTCTTTGTAAGCATCTACCAGCTCTAAAATTACAGCCATTTCACGAAGCTGCCTGTGAAATTTAGTGGGTGGCAAATTGCAAATAGCAGCCCCTTGTCAGAGAGGAAGAATGCGTTAACCCAGTCTGTGGGGTGAGTACAAGCCTGGCAGCCTCTATCTGTGCAAATGTCTCCCTTGAACACAGGAAGATGCCTTTCTCAAAAGTAGTAGAAATGAATGGCAATCGCTCCCGAAGAACTTGAGGTTTCCTTTCATTGCTCTTCTGAGCCCTTGTGTGTGAGGAAGGCAGGGGAGCTTCATACGTCAGCAGCTCTCTTAACTGGAAATGCACAAACGCTTTGAGGACCTTTCTCAGAGAATAAGCATCAGCGAGCGAGTTGTGTAGCCTGCTCGATGGGGAATTTGGGGGGGGCTTTCTTCTGCATCCAGACAGCTAGTAAAAAGACACTTAATGTGCATTAGCAGCCCTCATCCCGATTAACATTTCGAAAAGGTAATGCTTCATTAATCGAGCTCTGGGAGCCTTAAAGACTTAAAATATAAAGCTGTTCAAACATGCATCATTAAGCGCTACTTAAGCCTGCATTAAGAAAAAATACAAAGTTTTCCCTTATAAAAAGAAACTAATATAACTGTCAGCAGAAAATTTACGTTTAAACATCGCATAGCCCACAATCATTACTTAATTACAACTTCAATACAGTATACCATCGGCCACTGGGGTGACACTGCCATACACTACATTATAGATGTACCCCCCCTCCCCCCCCCAACTGCTGTTGCACCAGAATACAAAACACTGTAAGCATCATGCAACCACTCCCCTCCCTTCCTCTTCAATTAACGAAATAAAAGCTTATTTACACAATTTTTTTATTCTACAGTAAATCATTCTCCCTTTTCACACACTGGTCTCATCAAATACCAAGTATTCCCTGTTAAAAAAAAAAAAAAAAAAAACACATTCTGGTTGTTTTGAAGACAATATATCAGGAGTCGCACATTATTCTGAAACCATCTGCCGCAGCCCATCGCTGCATTAATCCCGGGTGTCTTCAAGCAACGAGTACAATTCAGCATGCTTCAAAGCCCTTTTCAAAGTCAGTCTAACACAAGTCTGCCTTAAAGAAAAGGCCCTTTGTATCTTGTCAGGAGAATTAGTGCTGAGTCTTTTATATTAATTAAGATACGATTCCCAAAAAGATGGGATCAAAGCAGCTTAAGCCAGGACTCCACAATCAGAGGTGTGGTATAGAGGTGGAAGACCAAACCAGCTCTGATTGGGTAAGAGAAACCCCATGGACTCTGGCAAGAGTGGCATGGAAAACAGAGCAACAGAGGAGCCAAAAGGAACCGAGGTCAACTACACATGACAGAGGGAAGATGTTGGTGAAATACATGTTAGCTTCCGCTTTGATAACCTATATTTCAGAAGGTAAACCACAGGGAGTTGTAATAATTCAGACTTAATGGCATATACATGCTTAACCATCCATGATTAATTTTCCACGGCCATTACAGGGGAGACACCTTTCTCAAAAATGGTCCTCCTCATCCAGAAAAGCCTAGCTGGTATTTTGTCCCATCCCTTAACTGGTGTTGACACTTAATTTGACCAAATAAACTGGTTATATTATCCTTAACTCTTTTATGCCTAATCAAACATGTGCAAGTGGGCTTTGTAATGCTTGCTTGATCATGGGTGGTCTTTAATGCTGTTGTTCAATCCACGAATAGGACCCACAGTCAATTTAGTGCGTGAGCCCCCCTTAAGACCCCAGGACACCGGTGGTAAAGCAAACCGAACGGAATAAAACTTAAATGAAAACCCATCCGGGGAAACTTTTAATGTGCTTTGCTACGAAAGCCAAATCTTGTGTACACCCCTGCTGTTTACTGCTTAATGTAGTGTGTGGCTGGGGGAGTCATGATCTGTGCACCAGCCTGTGTCTAGACTCACCACTGAGACACAATGCTAAGACATAGGAATATATTTCATGCACAATTTTGTTAGGTCAATAAATTGTATTGTTTCCGGCACGTGTGCCTACCTAAGTGGTGATACACGTCAGCAGTCTATTTCTCTCTTTGTTTGCACAAGGCCATTACCCTCGAACTGCACGTACTTTGGGAAAGTAATCTACTGCCCTGCACTTGTGAGGAAACGCAGTTGCAAATGTAATGGCTCCAGATCCACAATGAAAATGAAACTCACAGACTCGTAAATTATTCATATGAATGAAGATTAAATCGAAAAACCGTCTGTATTACATGAAAATAGACCCTCCTCCAGCCTTAACTCCTCGTTTGCTTTCATGTTTTGAGATCTGAGGAAACTGCGAGAGTGGAATAAGCGTGCAGTCTCTTTAGAAAACCCTCGGCCTCACACTGCTCTTGGTGAAGTACGCCAGGGGTATGACTTGCTCATATTGCACAGGATCCCCCCACTCCCAGAATTGTCCTCATTGTGCTTTTTGCATTATTATCCAAAGTCATGTTTCTCAGAGCACTTAAAGTAGACCAATACTGCTGTACATTACATTATAATGACAGTGGGATGGTAGAAATTAAGTACCTTAATGAAACTGCAAAGGGTTTGCGACAATTCGCCAGTACCCCTCCCACCCTGGTCAACAATTTGTCAGCACTCTGCTTCCTCCCCGGCTGTTGATCGATGAACCTCAGCAACCCCTTTCTTCTAAGCTATCAAAACAGCTCCTGACTTCTTTGAACTCTAGAATTATTTTCAGCAGTTAACACAATAAATTTAAAGGACCCTTCCCTCGCATGTTTTTTAATTATTCATATGGTTGTTGCTTTTGTTTATATATAATAGACATTTCAAGTTGGTTGATTGATAAAGCTTCTAAATAAGATTTCCACTAGGGCTGCTACAACACTCCAGTAATTCCCCAGTACAGTGTAAAGCTATTGTCAACGCAATTGTATTTAACCGATAAGGCCAAACTCCCCGTCTCTGATTTACTACCATTGTCATCCATCAAAACGGTGCTTTTTGGACAGTAACTGTCTTTAATAGTGTGCAAATCTCTTGGAAATGCACTGAGCAAGCACTTTGTAGGATCTTATTAGAAAAGTTTGCGGTGAAAAATGAAACGCGGCCCTGGCAGCAGCGCCTGAATAACAGATGATCCGGAAGATACATTAGAGGATGCTAAAAAATGCACAGAGAGAAATACTAAGGAATACACAGCCATATCAATCACTTTAATGCTCTGCCAAGTAATGTAATAAATGAAATTGAACAAGGGAGTGCGTACATTAACTCTCATAACGGAGCCGGGCTTCTTGCACTGGCTGGTCTGGGTTTACAGCGCATGGAGCTGGCACACGCTTTGCGCAGGATTGAAATGAGCCCGGCACCAAGGAGCGGCGCTGGCATGATGAAACATAGAAAGTGGGAATATCTTTCTTTATGTGGACAGGTTTCTGTTGACCATATTAATCTATTCTAATAGAAATCTCGCTTAGAACAAAGGCCGGCCTTGTTTTGACAATTAAATACATCCATTGTCTTGTGGCATGTCTGTGTTGGGTTGTTCACTCGGTCCACTGCATAGCTGCCCCTAAACTTTAGGCCCCTTAAAACTTACAGCTCCATTTCTATATGTTTAGTAAATGTTTCATTTCTTAATAACGAGCATATGCTATAAGTTGTTAGCGGTTATTATTCTTTATTAAACTGATTTCCACCATAAAAAGTTGCAGTGGGGAAGGACGGGGAACCCATTTCAGAATCGCACATTTTCACAGGTAGACGGCGTTTAAGAAGTAAATTCAATTTGTTTTTTTCACTGTGGAGTCTAACGGGGCTGGGGAATAAAATCAAGTCCTATTTTAACAATGCTGACATTTGAAACGTAAACCATGTGTGGGTCTTTGTGTTTTTACAAATGAGGCAATGAGAATTGGACAGATTGGTTTCAGCTGTCTGCCCACAGGGACCCTCAAAGACCAGGATGAAAAGGGCCAAGTATACATTTGTCCTTCAGGCTCCGCTAGTTTCAATGGCAGCTTGGATGTGGATGTGCCAGGGGAAAGCAAGCATCTGTCGGGGAAGTCCGATAACTTTGCCTGCTGTTTCTAGCCCCTGCCGATATTCAGACTCCTCTCAGGGCACAGGTACAGAAAAGGCACTGTCTCATCTTAGCTCCCAGAGGATATTAAATCACAGATCTACCACACCAGTCAGCAACCTTGAAGGCTGAAAGCAAGAAATTGGTCTCGGTATGGGTTCAGATGGCTCCAGTGAGGCAGGGTGACGGAGCAGATTAGAGTACATCAGCTTGCTTCTGTTCTGTACTACACTGGTCTGGAGACAGGCAGAGAATTTTAATTTTGAGTTGTTTGATTACCAAAAACAAAAGGCAAGAAAACATTGAGATGAGTTTTAAAAAACAAAAAGAAAAGAAATTAAAAGATTTGTTCTTTTGCAGGTGATTTCCTAGGGGGAATCTGGTGTTTTTCCAATTAAATGTATTGTGAGCATGATGGTAAATTGGAAGTGAAACAAGGGAAAAGGGGAAACAAAAAACAATCCCTCAGTTATGGACACTGAAACAATAACCGTAATCAGCCACTTAACTGAACAGCTTTATCTATCCCTTACAATACGGACGTGAATGTGCAAGGAGGCTCCAAATGAGGTTTGTGGGACAAAACCGAACTATTTCATCAGCCAGCCCCTCTGGGATTTCCCTGCTTAATTAATATGTTTGACTCAAAGGTCTAATTCTCAGGATTTTTAATTAAAATGGAAATTGAAGCAAAAGGAAATTATGAAAAGAAAATGTGCGTTTTGCCATCTGTTTGGAGTACAGCAGTGTTTCGGTTGAAACCAAGGAGGGCCGATGCACCTGAATGGAGCTTGCATGCTGGGACACATCTGAAAGATAACTGTTTTTCTTTATAATGTGTCACCGTGGGCATTTACCGTCAATAACAGCAGTTTTTTAGCATAACCTGTATCTGCTGTGGCTCAGGTGAAATCGGACAACAAAATGCCCATAAAACATAAATTCATTATTGTAGTGTGTGGCACAGGCAGACAGCTTCCATCGGCTTCCATCATTCCCCTCTGAGCGAGATAAATGTTTGGTGTAAAGCTCCAGGTTTAAGCTGCGGCCTGCTGCCATTACAGAAACACAGCGAGGCACGAGTGCTGAAATGTCTGTTTCTGGGGTCTGGATATCTTAGTTTTAATTCTACTAAACAAAATTAAACTGTGCTATTTAAATCTGCATTATATAACGACAGAACAATTACCTCCACAGCTGAATAAAATATGCCCAACTGTCTGTAAACAAATCAAAGCAGATTATTATTATTATTATTATTATTATTATTATTATTATTAGTTGAACCCCAACCCTACACTTGATTATAATCTTGTTCTCTACATTCAGATTTTTTCTGTAGTTGGGGGGCAGCTTATAGGGGATGTAGGGTGGTTATGGGAGCACAACTGCAATCCTTGAGGAGAGCAGAGACTTTTGGACTTCCTCCCCCCTCATCTCCTAATTCCATAATTAAACTAATTATTTGCCAAGTAGTACCAATTGTACACGTTTTCAAAGTTTTAGCCTTTTGATCATTAAAAGAGAAAAGCACAATACCTTTGCCATACCTTTCATGCCATTCCTTGTATTGTTGAACTTCCTTCACACATGAAAGTGCTACAGCTCCAGGTCTGTATGGAAAATATTGTTTTGGTATGCCATCGGTGTCTAGTGTGACAGGGTGATACTATTTTCCTGGTGAGAAAAAAGGAAATAAAAATGTATATTAAATAATCTTTATTTGTACTGGACCCTTAATTGATTTCGATTTCAGGTCTTCGTGACGTTTATAGAGAGGGGATATTGATGGGGTTGAAGTGCTGTAGTTGCTGTTTCAAATTCATTTTTATTCTTTATTTTTTATGGCTTTATGGATTCACACATGTCAAATTATACGGCTCTCAGCCCTGTTTTTCTGTGATACAAATCAAGGCTCAAGTGATTTGAAACTCGGGCGTTCCTCCTTTCACACTTCGTTAATGTCCCCTCCTTGAGCTGACTATTCGCTTGACCTCTGGGGGCTCTGATCCATGCAGCTGCAAGAGGGGTTAAGAATAGGAGCTCATATGGACAGAGATGAAGAGCATTTGTACAACAGCTCAAGTAATCTGTCCTTTAAATGTGGCCATCAGTTTGAGATCATGCATACTGTACAGGAGGAGCTTTATCAGTCAACCAAGTTGAAATGTCTGTTACATATATGATAATTCAGCAAAGTATCCGGTAACTTTTATTATTGGGAAAGGATGAACTGAATGATCATTACCATGAATTTAAGGTCAGTGTTTCAGCAGCTCAATGGATCAGAGGCTTGTATAAACTGTACTGAAATGAGACGTTACTAGAATTCCAAATTGTGTTTAGGGTTAATATAAGATTAATTACATGCAGATATCCTTCATTCATATGGAATCAGTTCCCAGCTGAGCAAAACATAATTATATAAAAGTAATAATGTCTGCTTTCAGTCTTAAAAGAATCCGTGGCAAATACTAAGTGAGAATTAGTGGGCAAAGCGGCTTCCATTTCTGAATGATGGGAAGGGAAATTTGCCAGCAATGCCATAATAGATCTGAAAACCAAATCTTTATACAATGTACAAGGAGCTTTTAATTAATATATTTGGTAGCTGGTTTGTCGCATGACACCAAGCTTACTATGCTGTGACCCATGTGACAATAGCAAAGGAGAACAAAACAGATATTGATGTACTCTCTTGTCCTTAGTTATCTTATGAGGCAGATCTTGGGATGACGAAATGATCAAAGCAATCAAGTAAGGTAGAGATGGGTTCGAAAGCTGATCTTTGCCTTTCATGGGTCATTGAGTTCTTTAGGTCCTAATGAAAATATAGAGAGGAAGGAACCAGGCTGTTGGGATCTCACTCCATTCAACAACCTGTGATGGTCCAGTCAGAGCTTCTGAAACATTATGTGAGGGTCTGTCTCTGGTCTCCTGTTTGAAACCGAAACCTTTGCAAAATTAGAAATTAAAAAAGGTATTTTCAGTCAGCTCACGAGGGGATGGCAGTATGAATAGATCACAGCTGCCATATTACTGTACAATTACTTCTCATCTTACTTGACACACATTGGGGGTTTTGCCCATCGCCCTTCATTGAAAATGCTGTCTGTTAGAGGCATGAAAGGAACATGGGGCCCAAAGCTGCTTTTAAAGGGTCCTTCCATCACAATTGATCACCTGCGGCATGAAGAGGGGATTTTCAGAGATGAGACCAGAGATGAGAATTTCTGATTGGGTTCACAGTGTGTCCCACAGTGAATTTAGATTTATTTACTTCTCCCTGGACTGCACAATTCAGAGTCCTTATTTGTAAGCCATTATTGCTTACTGCAGCCCTGCCTGTTTCTCTTGCACTCAAATTCTCTGTTGTGCATCCAAGGATCGTCTTTTTTTTGTCCTCAAACCAGGTTCTTTGGTCAGTAGTCTTATTGCAGTGATGTAGGAGGCTGCTCTGCATGCTTGGATAAGAGGGGAGTGCCCTGCCGCAATGGGAATACAGTTCATAGGCATTCTGGGATACCCCTCGGTGCCAGTTCCAGCAGGGGCATCACTAGCAACTCATCGATTACTTGATGTTCGAATGGTGAGATCTCTACTGAAAGTAAAGTAACAGAAGAAACTACAGTTTTTATATAGTTTTTATATAGTTGTGTGAGCTTGCCTTGATGTTATGTATCCCACATACAACTCTGCCTAACGGGCTGGTGTGAGTAAAGTTTGTCCCCCATACAGGACACCTCAGGGTGCAGTTTCTTTTACAGTGTCAAAAGCAGAAGTGGCAGGTTTACGCCAGGGCCTATAACTTTACCCAAGGAGTGTTGAGACTGCTGCTGTGGGAACTGTCGCTGGACATGTTTTTATGAAACTCGCCATTTCAAATCCCCCGAAATGCTTGAGTAGGAAACAGAAATGGATCAAAGCAAAAGTGAAAAAAAAATCACTTTCACTGCATTAGTATTATACAGAAGCACTGCAGAATACATCTATAGTAATAAACGCCACAGGGTGATGTTTTTCTCCTGCACAGGTAGATCATTTTATTTTGATATTGGGTGTTTGTTTAACGAGAAGAAGCTTGTTGACCATTTCACATTATTCAAACCATAAGTCTGAGTGAGAGAGTTTTCCCAGTCACGTGTCTGACACACTATACCGAGTTAACAAAAGGTGTTATGTCGCACCGAAAAGACAAGACCATCTGTGGTTTCAAACAGAATGATCTGTGGAATGACCACGATTCAGGTTTAATTAGTAACTATTTTAGTCTACATTTATTGTGGCCAAATACGCTGCATAATGACATCGTTCCTCAGTGATTTATAGAGCATTCCCATCACCTCATGGCAAAAGACGAGGGTTGAGCTATTGCATTCATAGCTGTCCTCATTAAGACTAGAGTTCACTTTGTGTTTTTGTGAGCACAGTGTCTTAATTAAAATGTTAAGATAACTTGTTAATTCTGTAATCTTGTATTATATTATGTGATTTACTAATGAGCTGCTTTCTTTCTCTTTTATGTTGTTGGGTTGGAAAATAATAAACTCAAAATTCCTAATGCGGACAAATGGGGAACATGAGTCAATAACAGCTGCAATGTTCTCTGTAAATAAATAAATAATCATTAACACATCCTGAATTCCCCCTTTGAAGTATGAACCTAATTTCTAGCTGATTAGGAAAATAGATTATTTTAATCTGTGAATTGCAAATAAGTGTGTCTGAAGATGATTGTGTTTTTAACGCGTTTTGTGTCTAGATTGTGTCTTGCCACTCTTATAATGCACTGAGGAATGTGATGGATTCTCACAAAGTATATATCGATTGATGTATTTATGAGCACACCACGTAGTTTTATTTTTATTTCTTTGTGGTTTGAATGGTCATGTGGCAAATTAATACGGCATCAACAGAAACAGTAGATCACAACAAAACCATATTTATATATTTATGTACTGTATACATATATCAAATAACAAACTAGATTCCTGCTAACTGAATCCATGCTAAAATTAGCAGGTTTGTAAATCATTATCTCAATCTGATAAGGTTTTGCAATTCTAAGGTCTCTGTCACTGCTTCATATGATTAACACATTTCACAGATCATAATCCGTTACTGTGGCCCATCTGTCTTCAGTCACTTTTAAGACCCCACAGAGCAGCTATGCATTGAGATCTCTGTGAATAGCACCTCTACACTGTGGACAATAATAGGTATGTAGAAGCCCGGAATATTACGTTTCAGTTTAATGAAAGTTCTCCTCTTTCATACTTTTCTTTTAAGACATATTTTAAACACAAAGTAGGTAGACACTAGAAAATATATTATTTAAGAAAAGAATATACAATCTAGTTCTGATGGGTTGATATTGGGTGCCGTTTAATTTACAGGATCCAGATGTTGAAACGGATTAGACTGTGTCCCTCATTTCCGCATCTTCACAATATCTACTTGAGTGACACATTTCCTATCTACAGTACAAATTAGTTAATCAAAGCTTTAGAAAAAAAAAAACCTATTGGACTAATCCCTCTTTCCCCTGCAGTGAAGTTCATTTGCAATCATCTGATTTGCACAGCTCCGTCAAAAGCCTCTCTCTCTCTCTCTCTTACAAATTCATATTGTAATCTCGCACAAAGCAGACAACGGCGATGAAGTGTAAGATACTGGAAATTAAGCTAATTATAAACAGGTCTTTGGACCAGCAAATGCTGGGCCTAAAGGCTCTAAATGTTGTATATGATTAGCATTACTGAGAAATGAATAAAGCCTTGTATTAATAAAGGAAGAAGAAAATGTATAACTATTTATCTTAAGAGTAACTTGAAGCAAGCCCTTATTTATCAGGGTAAAACAGTGTTTTGCTTTGTCTTTGTTCTTGTTTTTTTGTAAAATGTCAACACTTCAAGTTAAGGTTGAGTGTTCATTCAATAGTTTTTTCTCGGAACAAAGATTAAGATGGAACAGAACAGCTTAAGAGTTCATGTACAAACTGGACCGGGACTCCTTATAAATTACAGCTTCTCTTCATATCAGTAATCAAATTTTCTAAGTATAAACCACAAGTAGTATCATATTCCTCTTATATCTAGTTCAACTAATATATTTTTAAATTAGAATAATGATTTTTCTTGTTTTTCTTCTGATAATTCATTTTTTCAGCTGTTCCCCTCCACCCACAAGATAGTTTGCAGAGAAAGAAAACCTTAGAACTCAAATATTCCCAGCAGAGGTGCTCAGTGATGCAAAAGGAAAAGATACCTGGGAATCCTTTAAATACCAGAGCTGCAGGGTGTAAATCAAGACCCCAGAAACCTATGTCACCTCTTTTACTTGCTCTAATTAAGTATTTAAAAATGAAAATAGCTGTTCTTGACATAGTTGTATTAAGGGTGATCCAGCTTATGGATTCAAAAGGTTATTCTATTGCAGGGCATGCTAAATACAAAGCAGCTGAGTAAATAGAGTTGTGGATAGATTTGGGTTTGATTTCCAGGGATGCCACATTAACTGCACACAAGGCACTGATGCAGGGGGGGCGCTAACATTAACAGGCCCAGCGTGACAGGGCATTCACAGCTGGGTCTTTGAGCAATTCATCATCACACCAAGACACCTGCCTACCTCCATAATGCGTCTAACTCCGAGGGTGGGAAAACTCTGTGCCTCGAGGCCTGCTTCCCCTTCCACCTGAGCTCTCTGCTAATTAATCTGCACTAATTGTTTTGCTTAAATGTTCCTAATTAACATATTGGCCTGCCTTTCAGCACCAGGGATTAATTGAAATACAGGTAGATGCCAGATCCCGGCAGGTACGGGACTACTGCCCTGCCACTTTTCAGGCTAGTGGAGGAATGCAGTTGCTCGGGTATACATTCTCTGAAATAAGGAGTTTCTGTTCCCAACCTCTTCACAGACTTTGTCTCATGCCTGGGCTTGGCCATTTTCAATATTTATATCCTGAGGGACCATATCACACTGTAATGTTTTCTTTATCTGTTGAATGGAAATGTATTTTGTGTAATGAGCTTTTTTTAAAAACAGATCAGGTTGATGTAATCCAGAGATGCTGGAAACTGCCGCAAATCATTTTCTGCTTCAAAAGCTTGTACTTTCTGTTAAGACATATAGAACTAGTCAAGCTTAATATCGTGCCCTAATAGGCTGGTAGCCAGTTATTCTGCCTTTTTTTGGAGCACTTAGTGAATGCCTATCCACTGGCTAAGGACAGACAATTGAATGATCGTCAGCCTTGTAACATGTGGGACCATTTAAAGGTGTAATTTAAAATACAGATCCAGATCAGATGCTCAAAGGAGGATTTTTTGGCAGAGAATCTTTACATTATATATTATATAATATATTCCCTCTCAGTAATATTGGGCAACTCCTCGTTAATCTCATTCAGATTATGTGGGTGACTGATCGTTTAATGATTTGTTTATTTCTGTTTTTGTTTTGTTTTGTTTTTTTAAGCTGCAAACTGTGTGCAGCTGTGTTGTTGATGGTGTGCCTCGGGGTTACTGTTGGCAACAGCTGATCCACTGAAGATTGCATATCTGGACTGACAACTCCAAACATCCATTTTAGCTTGTCAGTTCTCTTTCCCTGATTCAAATCTGTAATCTGGGGCGCGTTCAGTCACTCCTGGTCTTCCCAACCAAACACACTCACATCTGTGTCTTTGCTGATAACCTTCTCCCAGATACGAGATCACTGCATGTTGGTCATGAATACAGAATGCAGGATGTTACATTTGTGTCCAAATCCAGCATCCAAATCTTCAACCCTTAACTGTAGAGGCTCTGATGTATTTGTGGTGGAATTTCCTTTCTCAGTCAATCTTAGTCAGTCACCTCCTTCCCAGAAGCCCCTTCTCGCACGGAAGTGATTCAGCGTTCCTCCTAACTCTCCAGTTAAATTATGAAAAACCAAAAAGCATCTGTTACAAGGACAGCAAGTTTTCTCCACACATTATTTGTTGTGTGCTTGTTCACAAAGGGAAAACTGTGAGGGAGGCTAATAGAGACACGAGGCACCGCGGGACACTCATGTGTGTCAGATCACACAGGCCCACTATGGTGGCCATGAATTTTGCATGAATTTTGCATGGCCTGAGCTGTGGCTATAATGAAATAGTCCTTTAAGAAGTGGTGGCTTTTTTCAGGGGTGTTCTCATATTTTTCTGTTGGCTGTTGTCAGAATTAATTACTCACACTAGTCTGTGGTGTTCTTGTTATCTATTAAAAAAGTGACTGTGGCTGTAGGTGAAGTTCCCTCACTGAGCAAGAGTTACCCCTGGTCCTGACTGGGCTCCTTTAGCAGAATCAGTTAGCAAAATCACACTGATAAATTGTTACACTATTGTTACTGGAGGACTTCAATCCTGAGCTAAAATAATATCCTAAAGGGCCAACACCTATGAACTAATAGTTTAGACCAAGTCAAGCATACAATGTAGTGATCAAGAGCTTAAATGCATGCATGGATTTGTATAGGATATCATCATCAAAAGATATCCCCCAGCCGTTTTCCCCGTGTAACTCTGCAACATACAGCTTGTAGTCTTTTTGTTATCCAAGGTAGACATAACTTTTGACTTCTTTCAGTATCCGAAAGAATCACGACACCTTCATCTATGAAGAATCACGATACCTTCATCTTTTCACATACACCGATCAGCCATAACGTTATGACCACTGACAGGTGAAGTGAATAACACTGATAATCTCGTTATCATGGCACCTGTCAGTGGGTGGCATTTATTAGGCAGCAAGTGAACATTTTGTCCTCAAAGTTGATGTGTTAGAAGCAGGAAAAATGGGCAAGCGTAAGGATCTGAGCGACTTTGACAAGGGCCAAATTGTGATGGCTAGACGACTGGGTCAGCATCTCCAAAACTGCAGCTCTTGTGGGGTGTTCCTGGTCTGCAGTGGTCAGTACCTTTCAAAAGTGGTCCAAGGAAGGAAAAGCGGTGAACCGGCGACAGGGTCATGGGCGGCCAAGGCTCATTGATGCACGTGGGGAGCGAAGGCTGGCCCGTGTGGTCCAATCCAACAGATGAGCTACTGTAGCTCAAATTGCTGAAAAAGTGAATGCTGGTTCTGATAGAAAGGTGTCAGAACACACAGTGCATCGCAGTTTGTTGCGTATGGGGCTGCGTAGCCGCAGACCAGTCAGGGTGCCCATGCTGACCCCTGCATCAGAAGTGGACCACGGAGCAATGGAAGAAGGTGGCCTGGTCTGATGAATCACGAGTTCAAGGTGTTGACTTGGCCTCCAAATTCCCCAGATCTCAATCCAATCAAGCATCTGTGGGATGTGCTGGACAAACAAGTCCGATCCATGGAGGCCCCACCTCGCAACTTACAGGACTTAAAGGATCTGCTGCTAACGTCTTGGTGCCAGATACCACAGCACACCTTCAGTGGTCTAGTGGAGTCCATGCCTCGACAGGTCAGGGCTGTTTTGGCGGCAAAAGGGGGACCTACACAATATTAGGCAAGTGGTCATAATGTTATGGCTGATCCGTGTACGTTGGTAGGCAGTCGCTTAAAACAGCACTATCAAGTTAAATCTGACGAGTACTAATCTCTGACAAACACAAAGAAAACCTGTGAAACCTGAGTAAATTAAAATGAGGAAAACTGATTAAAGGGTGATGGAATAGCATTGGGGGCAAATGTTTAACTTGATACTGTCTCTCTGGCTGTTTGTCTTCGAGATTGCTGCTGTGAATTAATTCTGGGCCATATTAGGGGATCATGTTGGAGGTTGTGAAAACCATGAACCAGGCTCTGTAATTGTTATTTTTGAACAAACTGAACCTCAGCAACGAATGTATAATTGGGCCTTGGCAGGACACAATTTAATCAGTTGTGAAATCGCAAATGAGTCCTGCTTATAAGTGTGATATTGGAACCACTCGACTACCAAAGGTCTGTAGAAGATAAATAGGTGATCTTTGCTTTGGGCTGGTAATTATTATATACACTCACCTAAAGGATTATTAGGAACACCTGTTCAATTTCTCATTAATGCAATTATCTAATCAACCAATCACATGGCAGTTGCTTCAATGCATTTAGGGGTGTGGTCCTGGTCAAGACAATCTCCTGAACTCCAAACTGAATGTCTGAATGGGAAAGAAAGGTGATTTAAGCAATTTTGAGCGTGGCATGGTTGTTGGTGCCACACGGGCCGGTCTGAGTATTTCACAATCTGCTCAGTTACTGGGATTTTCACGCACAACCATTTCTAGGGTTTACAAAGAATGGTGTGAAAAGGGAAAAACATCCAGTATGCGGCAGTCCTGTGGGCGAAAATGCCTCGTTGATGCTAGAGGTCAGAGGAGAATGGGCCGACTGATTCAAGCTGATAGAAGAGCAACCTTGACTGAAATAACCACTCGTTACAACCGAGGTATGCAGCAAAGCATTTGTGAAGCCACAACACGTACAACCTTGAGGCGGATGGGCTACAACAGCAGAAGACCCCACCGGGTACCACTCATCTCCACTACAAATAGGAAAAAGAGGCTACAATTTGCACAAGCTCACCAAAATTGGACAGTTGAAGACTGGAAAAATGAGTCTCGATTTCTGTTGAGACATTCAGATGGTAGAGTCAGAATTTGGCGTAAACAGAATGAGAACATGGATCCATCATGCCTTGTTACCACTGTGCAGGCTGGTGGTGGTGGTGGTGTAATGGTGTGGGGGATGTTTTCTTGGCACACTTTAGGCCCCTTAGTGCCAATTGGGCATCGTTTAAATGCCACGGCCTACCTGAGCATTGTTTCTGACCATGTCCATCCCTTTATGACCACCATGTACCCATCCTCTGATGGCTACTTCCAGCAGGATAATGCACCATGTCACAAAGGTCGAATCATTTCAAATTGGTTTCTTGAACATGACAATGAGTTCACTGTACTAAACTGGCCCCCACAGTCACCAGATCTCAACCCAATAGAGCATCTTTGGGATGTGGTGGAACGGGAGCTTCGTGCCCTGGATGTGCATCCCACAAATCTCCATCAACTGCAAGATGCTACCCTATCAATATGGGCCAACATTTCTAAAGAATGCTTTCAGCACCTTGTTGAATCAATGCCACGTAGAATTAAGGCAGTTCTGAAGGCGAAAGGGGGTCAAACACAGTATTAGTATGGTGTTCCTAATAATCCTTTAGGTGAGTGTATACTGATTGAGCTGGCCACTCACACACCTGCTATTGTTAGCTTAATACTTACAACAAATTGCTTTTTTACACAGCTAAGCAAAAATATATACAAACAACTAACAGATATAAATGAGGTGGATTTTTCTCTTTCGTTTAAGACTCGGATGCACAGGCACCCTGACATTCAATATGATATAGTGTGGTATCCCAATGAGGTGGCCCCTGATTGGTTGAGCCACTACCCAGTGGCTGTATCTGGGTGACTAGGGTGTGCCTGGGTGGGGTCTGGTACCCTGAGATCACATCTAAAAGTATAAATGAATGTTTTATATACAATTGGAGAAATGTGTTCATCTTGAAGAGCTTCCTTCCTATCCTCGCTGACACTTCTTTGTAGAGAGGGTATGATCACATGTTCTCCCAGTAGGTTCAGGTAGATTTGTACTACTGTAAAAAAAAATTGCAATGGTTACTATACATGTTATATCCTGGAATCAATAAATGTGAAGTAAAATTATGCTTTTTAATGAGTGGATTTTAAAACGTGACTCACTAACAGGCAGAATAAATGTTTCCCTTTAATGCACACAGCTATTAGAGATAAGTCTTGTTGTTTCTTTAGAGCAGAGCTAAAGGGAATACTGTGTTTATACCTTGCTCTCCCCCCATTTACCCCAGTAGACTTACCAAAAATATCTGACATTTACCATAGATATTTCCCATTTCCCATATCTCCCAGTCTGACACGTGGCTTAGTTGAAAAATGTCATTGTATACTGTTCTTCTCTGCTGTAAAAACTGAACATTTTGTCTTGCTTTGAATTCCAGATAAAGTAGAATTCACATTATTATGTAAAAGCATTATAATAATCTTTTCCCTTTTCTGAACTTCAAGGGGTGTGATAATGTGATAATCTTGACAATTTGGCAAATGCCTTCAAATTGAGATGGAAAGGGTGAGTCTTTATTTAGGTGTTTCAGTGGTATCTGATTGGCTTTGTTGTTGTCTTTCAGCTCGCCATCCTCACCGAGCTCTGTCATCCCCGTGGCAATGAGAAGCCCGGCTTGCTGAACCCCACACATCCTGGCACCGGCAGCATCTTCCACAGCGAGAACTTCCAGCTCAAACTCTCACCCCCTCCTATAGTAGAGGATTAGTCCGCCACCCGCCCATACAACTGAGAATCTACCAATAGTTGCTTTACTACTTAACACTACCATTTTGCTTTTCCCACCCGTTCTTTGTTTTTGGAATCGCTCAGAGAAGCTACAAAAATACAGTGATGTCCCAAAAGAACTCGAGTCATTGAATTTGAATCAACTGCTATATCTGCAAGTTGGACACTAAGCTATTCCTCCGAGCATGTAAGTAAAAATAAAGTTGAAAACCAATAATAGCAATTGAGTGATTTTATGGACAAGCCTGCTATGGCATGAAAGGATCCAATCAGCCTGAAACAAATCTTCATAATACTTCATAATCACACACAACACTTCCAACACCTGTAAAGAAGTACTGCGTGGGATAATGCAGGAGATGGAAGATTGAAATGTGTGTTACCATCTGTTTTCTTATTAAAAAAAAAAAAAAAGAAAAAAGAAAAAAAATACTAGTGGGTTTGTTTCCTTGTACAATGCATGATCCATCAATTCAATTGGGTATTCAGGCTTGCAATCAGGCTGCATTCTTGTTCACAGCATTTTCTGTAAAAGAGTCCTAGAAAAACTGCTGAAGTGTTATCCCTTGTTTGCTGCTGTGCCTTTGTGGTACATAAAATACAATTTATGAATGCTGCTTTACTTATATCTAATAAGTTAGCCTTTAAGCATGTGTCTGCATGTGTATATGTGTGTGTTCTCCTTTAAATGTAAGCAGACTTCTTTCCTGTATCTATCAATACCTGCTGCTGATTAGTGAGTGATCAGGTGTTCACCAGGCTTTCGGCAATCTCGACACCCCTAGGACTGGCTTGGGAACCCCCTGGTAGTTTGCTTCTGCAGTTTAGCTCTTCTGAATTAAAAAGAGCCATTTTAAATTTTACCTTAAAATAAGTATCAACAAAAGCAAAAGTTCTACAAAAAAGTCCAGTGACCAAATATGTGTGTTTTTAGAAAAGTGTCCATGGTTTGTTTTTTCCCTGACTGTATTGGTTTAGTTTTTATTTATTAGCGTTTGGATTACACATTGTTTTGGACTTTCTTGAATTTCCACCGTGGTTTAAATGATGTCACAGTTCACAGTTTACTAATTTTAATATGCTTTTGATATTGATATATCTCTAAATGTATATATTTTTTCTTTATTGCGACTATACTACTTTATCCTGTGTGTTTGGGGTTCATTATGTTGCTCCAGGTCTTTGCTGATCAAGAGATTCGTTGAGGGTGATTTGTTACATATTTAGTGTGAAGTTCATTATCTCCTTTGATGTGGCCTGTTTATCTGTACTTCATATCCCATACGCAAACCTGGAATCGTGTAAATTGAACATTTAAATATTAGTAGTCACATTCACTCTGACACCTGTGAGCTAATGATCCTCTCTCAGCCAGGGTAGCTTTCTTCAGGGGCCTTTCAAAGCAGCCCAAGTCGCATGTTTCATTGAGACCACGATCCGACTGCTCCGTTACTCTTTTGATGTGTTTCTGTGCTTTTGCCTAGTCACTCTTCCAAAGTAGCTGGCAGCTCGTTAGTGCGCACTCTTAAAGTGGTGTAATGAAGTGTGGGGCTTCGTGGAGCTGGGACTCATTATCCTAATAAGAGGAACGGATCCAGCACATGTCCTCTGACCGCGGGATCCCGCCTCTACAAAAGCAGCCTGCATGCCATCAGTGCCCAGCCCACACTGAGACTGACCTCGGACTCACTGTGCGGCGCAAGGCTGGCAGATGGGGGGGACCATAGAAACGGTTGTATCAGGATGGCACGCCGGGGTGGTATCATCTTCTGCGAGGAACGGGAGATGCATTCGATTAGGAAAAGTCTGAGTTCATAATGAAAATATAGGTCTGCTTAATGGTAGTAACAACTCACTTTCAGAATGGAGGAGGAGAGATGAGGTTTCTTCAGGATCATTTTCAGTCTGAATTATCCTTTGGGTTTTTATTCATCCTTTGGTTGAGCACAGTGGCTGCTTGTATTGTCTATTCTTGTTGGAGAGGGGTTGTCCAGTAGTGCAAAGAAACTATAAAAAGTTGTATATGGTCAATGAGTTTTCCGTGTCTCAAAGAAATGTAGTCAGGGATTTTTTATTCCACCCAGTGCCATACTGTACATTAGTCTCTTGTTTTAGTCATGTTGTCGGTATTTCCTCTTCATGTGTGTGTTTGTGTTGTATCCCCTGTCTCTCAGTCACAGCGCAGATAGGTTACAGTGAAGTCATTTTGAGTTTATTCATGTTTTATACACAAGGTTAATTGTCAACACTTTCATGAGGGGGAGGTCTTGTTTTGCAGTTTTCTGATCTAAACATATTGGGTTCATGACTGCAACTGCCTGGGTCTTCGTTTGTCTTCTACATGTCTGGAATTTCCCTCTATAAGTGGGCTCTAGTGTCTCCCAATTCAGATGTTTGAGTGCTAAACTCCCGCAGTATTGTTATTTATATTACATGCAGCAGCTTTTGCAGTTGTATTTTGCCAGTGCATAATCTAATCATTAGTCATACTCAATATATGGTAATATAAACTCCCCATAGGAATTAATGTGTATATTTATCACTATAATACACCAGCCGCTGATACTGTTGTCATACAGTATTCAACCTCTATATCCGATGTGTGTATGTTTGCGTGCTCAATTTAATGCACTGCCTGAGCACACTGCACGAGCATTGGAGTGATCTTTTATAAATGATCCCACTATTATATGCATTTTTAAGTGTTTTATAATTAATCTGCATGTTGAGTTTCACTTCCAATCCAATCTCTCTCTCTCTCTCTCACTTTACATTATTTTTTTTTTTTTTTTGCGGTTGCAGTCCATTTGTGTGGAACTTGCAGGGTCCCAGCTTAAATTAAAATCGCATATGCATAAATTCATATTAGATTTTGAAATATAACTTTGGAATTTCTCTTTCCATCAATTGAATAATAGAATGTTGCAGCCATGTGTTGTGTGAAAGTAGTGTGTGATGGGCCCAGTGAAGTGTGTATTTTTTTTTTTTTTCTTTTGAAATAACAAGAATTAGGAATATATTGTTCAACTTCCCAACGATCTGTATGTAAAAACAAGTTCAGAACATCTGGCTGTTTTGGCTCCTTGAATCACTGAATTATCATAAGCTTTTACACAATCATCTTTGTCTTCTCTCAGAGCAGGTTGTCCACTTGGCCATTTGCATTTGAGGCCGAAGAGAACGTCTCTTGTGAGGAGAGATGTATGGATCCACTCAGTCCCGTACAATGGGTCTTTATGACCACTCAGATATGCTGCTTAGCTGTTGGCCCTAGGGAATAGTTTGACTATTAATATGCATGTTCAAGTAGGCTGCTATTGTCCACCAAACTTTCCAAATGAAGAGAGAAAAGCAGAAAAGCACCACATATCCTTCATATCCTGTTTGGGCTCATTACTCTGCTATATTGTCCACATGCTCTGTTGTTAACACCCCAGCGAGCTGCCGATCTTGAATCATTCTGCAGCTCTGCTTAGATAAGCTATTCATACTCTTCATCACTGTTGGTTGTTATGCTCCTTTTTTATTTTATTTTTGAATACAAACATTCAGTAGCCTTATCTTGGCCTTTCCCACAGGGTTTAATGCATGTAAGAGCACTGAATATGTTTATGCTCCCAGTCCAACCACACATTGACTTATCTCATATATTCATAATGACGTGACCTGGGATCAAGGCTAATTTTTTATTTGAATATATTTCAATAGCAACTGCCTCGGACTCCAAACGATTCTCTTGATGTTTTCATCTCCTAGAGATCTGCACTATGTTGATATAAGCGTGTCTGTGTTTCCCCTTAAAATCTTCGTGCCCTGCACCCTGAAAAGCTTTAGATGTTTCACTGGTTTCAAAGCACCTCCCAATGGTTTTATCTGCAGCTGTGTTGCAAACCCAACAGTCTTGTAAACTGCTTGAGCTGTCCCTAATAGGACCGTAATGGGAATTTGAATACGTGCAGTTTGTTTGCGCTGGCTGCCAGTCCGTGGCCCTGTCATTACCCTCTCATACCCTCCCATCTGAAGGGTTGATTGCAGTGAAGACACAGTCAGGGTCAGCCAGCTGCTTGTGCTTCAAACCGCTCCCCCCCCCCTCATTCTTTTCCCACATGAACTTTTCACTCCACGCGTCCTCCTGCACACATATGAGCTGCTAACAAAGGAGTGATCCATATAAATAGTCAAAACGAAATGTTACGCCTGACGCAAGCCATCAGCATCCACATCGAGCACGCACAGCTCCATTCAAATGTAAATATTGAGGTGGGGGTGGGGGGTAGAGTGAATGGAGAGAGAGCAAGAAAGTGTGCGCAGAAACACGGGGTCAGGCACAGGGAATTACAAAGCAAGCGAAGCGCACAGATAACCATCTGCCTGTTATCTTCTTTATAATTATACAGGCTCGATGTAGACACGATAAAAGTAAATGACAAATTATATCCAGTGTCGGTTTACCACGAGCATTCAAAGCAGCCTCTTTAAGAGCCCTCTGCTTTTGCCAGACCCTTTTCATCGTGTTCCCCTCCTCGGTCTGGAAAAACACAGCTGTTCCACGGCTTTATTTATGTATTTGCTCATTCTTGTACTGAATAGGAGCCAACCCTCTATGAGGCAGTTTGAAGTTCTGGCTCCTGCTTGGCCTTCAAAGAGGAACAGAGACGTTTCTCATTTGAAACCTGAGCCACAAACACACACGCTACACCCTGTAAGTTGTTTCTCATTTGCTTCAGTTCATGGTAACCTGTGCATAGATTGAATTTGGTTATTCGTCATGCTAAATTGTATTGTCATGCATGTAATGCAAACCACACGCTGCCCCGGCTAGCTCATTTTGCAAACTTTGTGTGATGTGATGAAGTGAAAAATAATGCTTTAAAGTGAAATTAAGATAAATTCATATAAGGATATGTAAGTTGATACTTTTAAATCACTTTTAACACTCTGGAGCTCTGAAACGCCAATCTGCTGAGTGCAGCTGGTGTCTCTCACGACGATGCTGGTGTGGTGAGAAGACTCCAAGCTCAAAGGTAATCCCTTCTTTGCTGTCTCAGGGTGCAACATGAAGAGACTTGACACAGCTGACAGCTTTAATAACAGCTACTCCCAGGTTTAGGGCACTACATCAGGACCGAGGTATAAGGTGTGATTAATGAACGGAAGCCGCTGGAATTGACTAACAAGCTGTAATTGCCTTGACAGGTGTCACCACGATCTTATGAGAGAAACATCAGGTGCCAAGGGACCCTGCAGGCATGCGGTTGCGCGTCACTAACAGATTCACAGAAACATCATGCACAAACTGCACTTTAGCTTTCCGCCGAGATCAGGCAGGAAACCAAAACACATTCTCGTTTGAAATCGAGTGTGTTTCACTTGAACGGCAAGAGCTTTGCAATATGGTATCAACTACATCCTGCCAAACAATCAAGAGATGACTGAAACCCTGACTAGCCTTTTTCTGCTCCTTTTTAGCTTGTATGTTAACTGATAAATGTACAGTACATTAAACACTGATATATATATATGTAGTGTTAAGTGGGGGTGTATTTTGATAAGAGTATTCAGAGCCTTAGCTGAAGCTCTGATCTAAAGAAGACCTCTCCCCCCAAAGTTATCAGATTTCCAGAGCTCATCTGCGCGTGAACTGTTCTATATCAAAGTGGCAGTCTTGGGAGGATGGCACCGAGAATGGGCCAAATGGCTTGGAATCCCTGCTGTGAGATGTCTGGGGAAGGGGGCCTGTAGGTAATAAAACGCTTTGAAGTGGACCAGAGCCGAAATCCCGACACAGAGCTACAAACCCAGGCAAACCGGCATTTCCAAAAGATGACATGGATTGACATCAGTCATAAATCAAGCCCCCTCCAATAGGACACTGGGGGCTGAAACCGAAATCCTATCTCACAAACTCAAGAACCAATCGTCTATTGATCTGACAGGCGTTTAAAAGCTAGCGCACGGCATCTCGATCTCTCACCTGAACCAGTAACTCACTCTCACAGCTCAACCTGTAGCTCTGTTTGCCAGAACCGGAACCAGAAACCAACCAAGTCTTTGCCGGCAACAGAAGAGTTTAAACTGGGAGAAGGAGATTGAGCCGTACGAAGAATTCTTTAAAGAACTTTATTAATTAAAGAACTTTAGAAACTGCGCCTGCCCACCTGTACCCATCTGATCAGTGGAGTTTTACAGCTGGACAATTGACTAAGTCGACTGCATACGAAAGTGTTCAGTCATTTAAATAGCTATTGAGTCTTAAGAAACTTGACCCTTGGAAACGAACAGGGCCCTGCTTTCCTCAAAGACTTTGTCTTCAAGTAACTACGGTGGAAAATCCTGCTTACCAAGAAGACATCCTGTGCACAACCTTGGAGCCTTCAAAGCAGTGGAAAATCTGTTTGGAAAAGACTCTACTATCACGAAACCTCAACTTCCAGGTGCATCGACTGAGTGGAAGTTCTTGGACAAAGCCGAACCGGACTGCCTTTGTTCCAAACCACACGGACCTCGTGCCTTGTGTTTTTATCTGATCCCGAAGACAGAGAGGCCTCTCTGCGACGAAGTTCAGATAAGTTTAACAGTTTGGAATTTATCATTCATGACATTTGAGAAATCAATTAGAAATGTTATTCTGTGAGTCATAAACTTTAGAATGTGTAATATCATTTAATATTTTCTTAAATATAAATGTGTGTTGCATTAAACTGTTTTGTTTGACAATTTTAGAAATAAAATCTGTCAACGCAGAGAAATATCTTATAATTCCTGTTTAACTGTTTAGTCTGAAATTGACACACGTTAATAGACACTAGATTATAGGTGGCCCTGCCTATCCTTAATCATTGAATAATAATCAGTTAAGGGAAATTGTGGTAACAAGAAATGATAGGATCTTTCTCGGCACCCAAACGTAAATGAGACTGATATATATAACGAGAAGTTATTTGGCATAAATACTAACCTGCATTAGTTATTTAATGTCCGACAAACAATACTAATGAGAGACTCACCTTTTTCTTACTAACTGGTATTGTAGTCAATGTGTTTGTAATTTTGTGTAACGTTTTGTATGTTATATGTGATTCCATGGGTTGATTTTTGATTTGGTCACAGAAGTGATTTGTCTTTGATCTTGAGTGAATTTTAATTCGTTTTTCCCTTTTTGTATAACTACTGTGGTGCTACATTTTATCTTTGTTTTTAATAAATTTGAGAATTTATATCTTTGGAATTGGTGTCTGCGTCCAATTATTGCAGAAATTTAATACTTAAATTCACTTCTTTGAACTGAAATTTATAACTTACACTTATACACTTACACTATATATATATATATATATATATATATATATATATATATATATATATTTAGCTATTTACAAAAACATTTCACCAATTTGACAGGGTGAAACCAGTGGTACCAGCAGGATGGTAGGAGATCTACCTGAAGGTATAGAGTAAAATCCTGTTTCGTTAGACTTTTTGGGGTACAAATATAAGGCACATGAAGTATAAAAAGTAACCCCTTTTGACATGCTAACTGTGATCAGAAGACATCCCCTTAATGGATTTCCCCAAGGCACCCCAGCAACACTGCTTGTTTTGTGTACCCCTCACTGCTGATTGGTATAAATGCAAGGTGACAGTGTTTCTTTAACCCTTTACCCACTGACTCTGCAATGTTAGCATTACTAATGTGCTGTCATTGTGCTCTGAGACGCGTCTGCCATAGATTTAGATACAAAGCAAACGAACTCCAACCACGATATCTCAAAAATCGCGCCGACACCAATAATGCACTTCGGTTTACGTCATCTGTCAAACACCGATATGGCGGAATAAGTCCCGCCTTCTCAATAAAAGAGCCAATCGTCAATTGGGAGAGTCCTCGCGTCACTCGGGTATTACACACAATGTTAAACAGACCCGGGACCCGAAGTATGACCATTTAAAATATAGACCGAACACGTACAGGTCCCGGGTCGGGTCCCGGGTCCTCAGGTTCGGGTGGACCCTTGAAGACCTCTAACTCAATGCTCTTGTCCCTTATTTTCATGTTTGCTTTTCTGCTGCAAGGAATACAGCATCCTATATTTTGGGTGACCCTTCCAAAAAACATTAAAACACTGATCCGGTGTACTGAAGCACACAGTTATCAAATGCACCAGGTTATTAAATCCCCATCTGGCGTGTCTTCAATGGAGATTTCTTGCCGGATCGCTCTCCAGTACTATTCATACTGGAAGCCACTCCCATGCGAGAGGAGACTCCTGAACGATTAGAGCACAGCGGGGAGGGGGCGACAACTCTCTCCATTGAGTCATGCCTGTCTCTGAAAGATTCTGTGCAAAGAATATACATGTTACTATACATGTCCCCTTGAGTCCCAGCAAGAGAGTAAATATGGCGTTCAAAGTCACTGAAGATGTCAATTTTCTAACAGAAACACCCACAGGCTTATTATGAGCAATTTAACACTTTTCCAAGCCGCTAAGTGGTTGAGGATGTAAGGACACCTTAAAATCCTGAAGAACTCCCCTGAGGGCCACAGAAAGACCCCCCTGATGTACAATCTGTGAGAATCTGCCAAGTATTCTCTTTTTTTTTTTTCCTGCATCCTTGAGAACACAAATGAAAAATGTGGTAGATTTGTATTGAAGAGGCACTTTCTCTACATTGTTCCCTGTGCTGAACACACCTGCCTCGTCACTGGGGCTTTATTCCACTTGTTACTCCTCTAGGCAGGGGGTTGGAGGTATTTATACATCAGAGACTTATTGATTAATTCTAATGTCTCTGACCTTTGCCACAACATACAGCAGATTAACTGATATGCGCTATTGACCTAGATTTTGCTGTATCCCCCCCTCTTTGTTACAGAAGGGATTATAGACCAGTGCTCACAGTTGGGGATTCTTTACCACTAATACTCCGAAGCCGTCTTTATTAGATATGTAGATACGTTGGATCGAGTCGGCTGGCTGACATTGGCCTCCTGGACACAGCTGCCACGTCTGAGGTTTAGATTCGCCTGCTGAACTCTGGGCTTGTTGTGTATGTTTTTGCCTGTGTCTATGAGGCTGCACTGCTGTTTATGCTGATTTGCGACTTTTTGTCAAACCTGTCTGTCTGTGTTTGTTCTGCTTGTGGCATTGTGTGTGCTTCCTCTCTGTTAGGCCCGAATGTCTTACCCATAACTAAATTAAATTAAATAACTAAAATATGTAATAATAGTCTTGTTAAGCATCAGGGGAAAGCTTAAGCTTTTTTCTGTGTTGTCTAATGCTTAAATTGAAGTAAGGATAAGTTAGTTAAGTTAAATTATATATATATAATTATGTGCATTTGAGAAAAACCTTAGTTACAATTGTGTACTTGCATATACTGTTAATAGTTTTTACACATTAAGTACATTGTAATAAAGCATAAGTACACTGTTCTTATGAGTAACTATAATGTAAATACACTGTAACTAGGGAGACTTATTGTAAAGGATTACCACTTAAACTTGCCCCAATTAGAACATATTATTATTGTTTGTTTATAGTTGTGTTGTAACCAAACACAAATGTACTGTCACCATTGTTTCTTCTAGATGCAATCAATGCTTCTCAGGTATAATGGAGTTTCCAATGCTTTTGGTAGATAAAGAACAATGCAGGCACACCACTGACAATTTAGAAAACAATTCAATATCCTAGTCAGAATGTGTTTCTTAAATATATGTTAATTAAATCAGGGAATATCAGGGCACTGACATCCATGTAAACTGTAGCACTAGAATAAAATGATTTTTATGGCATTAAAAATGAAAGGCTGAGAATAACTTAACTACAACCTCTTGCATCTAATTTGATTTTTCTTTTACTTCTAAAACAATTTCTATGAATATTAATGTTTTTATAACTATGCAAAATCCTGTATGTTAGTGTCCTTGTAAGTATCCTTTCACATTGCAGATCAAAAAAAACTCTGAAGAAAACATGTTGATTCTGAAGATATATAGGTATATAGGTAGCAGGCACAGATGAATGACTTTACTTTTCAAAAGATAGACACTTTACAGTATGCTCAGAACCGGGGTCTTTTCTTAAATGGATTCCAAGAAACGTTTAATACAACCAAGCCCATCAGAAAAAGCAATAGTTTCTCACTGATAGAAAAGGGGAAATCACAAAGCAAGCCGTTAGCTTAGATCCAGGAACAAACTGTTCCCCAATTAGGAGAAGTTAACGAGTTACTGAGCACACTGAATGAAGCATTCAGGGGAAGTGAATGGAAAGTCTTGAACTGGCACTCTCTGCAACCTCCCCGGTCTGCCCTCATTTCAGAAACCAAAGGTTCCTTTAGGCCGTCTAGCTATAAAATGCAAACTCTCAATGCTCTCACAAGTTTCCCTTGCCGGTTCTCTGAACTACTGTAATTCTCATTAGTCACCTTCTATAAAGAGAAAAAGTCATATTATTAACCCTTGAGAATCCAGTATGCCCTATATGTCACAATCATTAACATATAGGGCATACATATATATACATATATATATTTCCCCATTTCCTAGACATCTTTGTCACGCTGGGAATCCAAAGGGTTAATTACAAAATTCTAAAGCCTGACAGGCCTCCTCTGCAACTCCCTCCTCTGTCACTACCTCTTACCTTCTACGCATGGTTTATTTATCGCAGTTGAGTACACCAATGCCAACCTTACATACAAAGGTTTATGAGAATCAATCTAGACAAAAACAAGGTGGCATTAAAGTTTTAATGCCAGGACTGGAGGTTAAGAGGCGGGTGACATGACAAGTTTATTTCCACGAGGAAGATAAATAATGCAGCGGCCACAACTCGAGGGTCAGTTCTGTTTCCTTGTAGTCGGGAGGCGGTCCTGCTGTTTGGAGGTGGGCGAGCCACTGCACAGCTGCACAGCGACCGCGATCGCCATGTCATCTCGAGGCGGTGTTTTCCGATGGACAGAACCAGAATGACAAATGAAAGGAGGCAGCCATGAGATTCTCACTAAGACAGGATGGCAGCATAGTAATGACCCACCACTTAAGGGAGAAAAGACTTTAAAGACAAAGCTACAGTATTACAAAATGTACTTATACAGTAAAAAAGGAACGCACTGCTTTTGCTGCTTCATTAAGACCTCCCCAAACAGCTACATTTTCTCCACTGTCTCCTGTTGTCAGACTACCGCTCTTGCTTTTTTTTTTATGCCGACTCTTTCAGAAAAGTCTGCGGTCTCTGCATCAGCTGGATAAACGATCGATGGCTGGACCGATTTGAATTCACAATCCTAGCATTTTCATTGCCAGCAGTCAAGTAAATGACTTTCCAGTTAGCACAGAAACTGCACCTGATTGGCCCGCTGTGCACAGCTGACCTTCCTCCTAATGAGGTCCCTCCGGCACCACAGTGCGTCTCGCTGGGTTCTTGTGTCTGTTTTGTAGAGAGCGTCTTGCATCCTCAGTGCTAATCCAACTTGGAATAAGTTTCCTGGTAAAGTCCTGAGTTGATCCTGAATTAGAGAAGGCGGGGGGGGGGGGGGTTCATGAACCAACACTGAATGCAATACTCCTGTTATTGATCATTATTTATTCAAAGACAACTTATTTTGAAAGATGAATTCAAGTTCTCCAGTGATTTTCAACAAACATGAGAGAGGGCCCGTTGAAACGAATGCTTTGGTGATGCATTGAAACCAGGCGCTGTGTATTTCACCAAGCTATTTCAGAGAGAGATTTTACTTTTTTAGTGTGGGACCGGTGTGATGACAGTGGGCATAAATAATTGAACCGCCTAAGCAAACCGCTTTAGTAATGGATTCTCGGTGCAGGTAAAATAATGTGGATTTGATCTGACCTGATGCGTTGGGCCTGGCAAATGCGGTCTCCTCTGTCTTCTAAATGAATTTTGAAAAGATGCGTCTGCTTTCGCCGGTTATTATGTAAGTCCTCCCTTTCCCTCCTAAAAAATAAAAATAAAACAGCCATTTAAAGCCACGTCTGAATGGTACATTTAGCTGAAGCTGAATGTTTTGTGGAGACCGACTTGGAAAGCTATGAATATTTTATTAAACTCAATGTAAGAAAATGGATGCTTTCAGGGTGACACGTCTATTTATAAATCCCATCAGCGCAGAGCCACAAACCACTCTATTGAGGGCAATAGTGCGCAAGATTATTTTGGAGTTTAGCCGAAATGCTGATTCAGGTACCTCCCCACACCCCCCATAGGCTAAATAAAAGCTATCAAATTATTACTGAAATTCAAATTAAGAGGCGGCTGGCTTCAAAAGGTTTCACCCACTAGTAGGGAAGCATTTCTCCAATTACATAAAAGGTGAAATGTTCTTCCATTTCCTCCACCTTTCTGTTTGAGATTGCCTCTCTCTCTCTCTCTCTCTCTCTCAGCATATTTCTACACACCTATGGAACACCTGGCTTCATAGGAAATTACAGCAGTGTGATACAAGGAAAACATCTTTGCACTAATCCCCAATGTAGAGATCCAAATTCATATGAAAATGAGCACCGCACTGCCTTCTCTGTTGTACAGTAATACAGTCATCTTTCAGGATACTAACTAGACTTGCCTATTTTATTCAGTGGCATTTGGAGCTTATTATTCCTTATGTGTTAAAGCATGGAAATGATCTTGGAATGAGGTCATCATCAGTGCATTGATATTTTGTTTCTTCTAACCACCACCTTCCCAGTTATCTTTGAAGACCATGACAGAGACTGTGTCAAAGTTGACCTGTTAGGTGTTTTGTTTTTTGAACATCCAAAGAATATCTCCTCTGACGATGAGGAGATTTAAAGTCATAATACAGTGGCTGATTAAAATGCATCGGTAAACCTGGATTAACTGTGGGTTCCCTTGGGACATGGGATAAGGTAGTGCTTTTTGTTTTCCCACAAACAATGTTCGCTTTGCAGTCAAACAGATTTGGATAAAGCAAAGCATATTCATAAATGCATATGGATAAACCTGCATATTCAAAACGTTCCAGCTGAGTGCATTGACAAAGCGGGTGTAATAAACCTGGAAGAATCGCACACACTTCAAAGGTACCGCCCAAATAACTTTATTCACTTGTTCTCTAAGCCTTGGCACCTCCCCTCAGAGAGCTTTCAACTTTTCTGAGAATTCAAAATGAGTTAGAATATAAAATTAATTGCACACATTATTTGTCTTTTTCCTCCACTACTAAGGTCTTCAAAGTGTGTTTGTTCCCCGAACAACACACCAGGAGCAGAGATCAAACCTAGAAGACCCATCTTTATTGGGTTGTCTTCTAGGTCTTTTTTCATCTGTTGGGATCCACTCTATAGATTCCTTTGTCCATCTTTGATCTGTTCTTCTTACTACAGCTCTGGAAAAAATTAAGAGACCGCTGCATAATTATCAGTTTCTCTGGTTTTACTATTTATAGGTATGTGTTTGGGTAAAATGAAAATTTTTGTCTTATTCTATAAACTACTGACAACATTTCTCCCAAATTTCAAATAAAAATATGAATGGAATGGAATGGCTGCCATACATATAGAGATGCTGATTTAAGAAACATCTGCAGTGGTCTCAATGTTTTCCAGAGCTGTATTTGTCTGGCCCATTGCCATTTTAACATGTCACACATTTTCGTTTGTTCTCAGATTCATTTTTCTATCTCCTCTTGTTATTCCAAGGCTACACCTTTCCATGCTTCTTTGTGTTGTCTGCAATTTCTGCATTAAGTGATCAGGTTTCACAGCCATAAGTGAGCACTGGTAGGATGTATTGATCAAATAATTTTCTCTTCAGACAATTGGGTAGATTTCCTTTCAGAAGCATTTCATCCAAATGCACTCCATCCCATTTTCACTCTTCCTTTGATTTCTTCAATCATATCTCCATCTGCACTGATTTGTTGTCCAAGGTAGACATACTTTTTGATTACTGTTAAACACAACGGTTTTATTCAGGTTCATTTTTTTTTATTATTATTATTTATTTTTTTATTGCATCTGAGAGTTCTTGAAATCGAAGGTTTATATACAAATATAAACAAATTAGTATGGTAGACATCAGAATTAGACCTAGACATTAGAATGGTAAATAAATAAGAGCATTGAAATACAACACCTGCTACCTCCTTGTGCTCCATATGTCTGAACAGGATTCCTATTCCAGACAATAATTGTTAATTTACAATAAGATGTTGATAAGAGCTTTTATTGGAATGCATGTCAGATTCATCGTGGAAATAGAAGAGTGCTTTTGACACTCCTCTTAGAGAGAAAAATTGAAAGCACATTGATGACCAGATGTTTTTAAAATTGGTGAAATGGACATTTGCACTTTTATTAATAAAAATGTTAAAAAATAAATGATTGATTATCTGCATTTTTACTTCAGTGCTGGTATTAGGATGATAATTAACAGCATTGATGTGTGATAACGAGTACAGTCAGTAAAGACATATGGGATTCTGGCTGTATGTTGATAGATACTATATATATATATATATATATATATATATATATATATATATATATATATATATAATAATTATTATTATTAGCAGCTGTTCATTACCGGGATAATGCATTTATTGAAGTGTGAGATTCTTGTTTCAACCAGACGTATGTCAGGTAAACAGCCCACCCACACTGTAAATTTGTTAAATAGCAGTAAAGAGCAGCAAAATGCAGCACGGCCAAATTGTTTCTAAGGTCTTTTCATGGCATCTGCTATATGCTTCAATGTAATATCTACACAATTATATGAAACTAACAATTAAATGCATCCCAGGACAATTATTTGTCAGTCATGTAATACATGGTTTAATTAATTTAAAGAAACAAAAGCAAATTGAGAGTCAGCTGGAAAAACTAGCCACTACTTCAAATAAAAATGTCACATAATTTTTACATTTTCTTCTGAAGAGCAATTAAGTTGATTCTTTTGAAACAAACAAACAAAATATGGCCTTAAGACTATACATAATTTCACATTACAGACAAGTCTTTGAAACTAATCTTCACACCTCTGAGTCATTCTCGTAGGAAGATCTCTTCATTTCAAATCCTTTCCTCTGCTCTGCCGTCCCGTGTCTTTTCTCTGAGGCTTGAATGCGGTAAGTTTATGTTTCAAATCTAATAAAGAAATAACCCAGTTCTTGGTGTTTTAAATTAATTAATGTTTGAGTAACATTTATGCAGTGGCAGCTTTGGGAATTTGTGTATTTCCAGGATTCATGAGCTCAAAAATCTATTTTATAATGTATTATTTTCCCCAACTTTCCGTACATTTGTTTTCTTTCTTCAATCATGAGTCAACTAATCTTAGCATCAGTAGGGATCTTTATGGCAAACAAACAGAAAGAGACATGCAAAAAGACACACCAGGGATTTATTTAGGAGCCTGTCTGTCTTGTTTGAGTCTGTGCAGTGGTTTCTATTTAGATGACCATTCTGACATTTTACTGGCTGGAAAACCTCCTGAGTTCATTCTTTGCGGTTGAATACAAACAAGGCAATGATGTATACTGCTGTTCCAAATATGTCAATGTGCAGTGCCTCCCAAATGGGCATTAACTTAATTTTCTTTCCATGTTAGGGCTCCAGTCCTCGAGGGCTAAAGGCCTGCTGAGTTCTGAATGATTAAATTCCACCAGTCAGTTGCTCATTGAGCTGATGTAATCACAGATAACATAAAGCTACCTTTAACAAAACCTTTAGAAATACGGCCCCAAGGTTTCAGAAATCTGTACAAAGCAGCTGCTGGTTTCAACATTTGAAATGATAAATTCTGAACCCTGCCTTTAAACAAATACAACTGGGCAACAACAACAAAAAGAGATTAAAAAACAGTAAAAGGCCAAAGTTTCAGAATTCCCCAGTAAGTATAAGATGAAGATCAGTTCCAAAGAAGGTCATGCTTTATCTCTCTCTCATGTCTGCCACCTCCTGTGCATCTCAAGATGGGAGCATACTGAGCAGGTGTCTTTTACTAAGAAAATTGAGAGCTTTGTAATAATTTTATCTGCATCCCTGCCAGAGTACCTTTCTGTAGAAAGTCTGGAGTCAAATACACACAAGTCCCAACACAAGAAGACTACATTTTTTTTAAAACAATTTAAAAAAAAATTTAAAAAGAAAAAAACTGAGGGTGTTCTTACAAACTTTTTTAATAAACCAACTCATTTTACCTTTATTAAAAAAAAGTGTGGAGACAGAACAAAAAATAATGCTTATTTTCTTTTCTTTTTCATACAGACTAATATTACAGTTCCTACCACATCAATACGGGGGGTTTAAAATCATAATGCTTTTAAAAGGCTCTGACTGCAGGTTTTAATTGTATTTTGTGTGGTAGAAAAACGTAGAATGAACACCTACCCCATGGCTCTGATTTTGAAACCAAGGCTTCTTCTAAACTATAATATATACACTGCACTGCCGCCTTTATTGTTCCTCTTCATTGTGTCCACAAGGGCCCTGCTCTGGACCTCTGGGCCTGCAGTCAGACCTGTGATGCAGATTATTTATACTGGACCATCTAGTAAGGATGTTAGACCATTCTAAATCTTTGTTCATTGCTGGTTGGGAGGGAAAGTGGCGCTATCAGCCTGTATTAGCCTGCCGTTTAAAGGGAAAGAATTACACCACAATCTCACCAACAGATACAGTGAGGGGAAAGAGTAAGTTCTAGAGGTTGTGGGGCATCATGAGAAACAAACTGGAGAGAGAATCGGACTCATTATGAACCTGGCTAACCTTGTGGTTGTGGAAGGCTGTCCATCTTCGCTGGGCAAGAAGGTCTGGGAGAGAAACCAGACACTCGGGATCAATACAAGTCCGTTGATGTACACATCCTGCCCTCATGTCATGGCTTTCATTAATGCATGGAAACGGATCAACACAGCTTAGCTCTGAGAGTGGGGCTACAGCTGAATAGTTAAGCCCCACAAACAAAATGAGTGTACACTGCCCGTTTCACCAGTTGCTCCAGGTTGTCAAAGAGAGGACTTACTGTATTCTGACTGAAGCCAGTGCAAATGCAAACTCACAACGGGGACAAGGCAGAAAATGTAACCAATCAATTTCACTTTGGTAACGTTTACATGAACTTCACAACCACACGTTGGACTGACAACAGATGTATTCACTCTCATCCTCTCCTTCCCTGAACTCATTTCATACTCAGTATTTCAGGACTAGCTCATGGATCAGCACCTGAGAATGCACATCTCATGAGGTTTTGCTGCTTCCAAACCACGTTCTGCTATTTTTCCAGCTGTTACATCATCTGAAGCCCCCTCGTCCTGTGACTGTGCAATGGCAATCAGAGACTCATGAATGTCCATTATGGACAGATAATGCAGTGTTTGATTAATGGACACAAAGTGCTCTGGATTATGTAATTAAGCAAAGAGGTCAAGCATAATTTAATCGAAAACAGGGAAGCTAGGGGTTTCTTTTGGCTGAAATTCCACCGAGGTTACATTATATTATCCTCCTCTACATGTTTTTCCCGGTTTGTTTTTTTTCTAGTATTTGTGACACATCCCTGAAAAGCTTTAACAGCTGTGTCCTGAAACAAACCCCATTCTTCTTCAAGGTTTTATTCTGCAGTTTAACAAGATGTTGTCTAATGTCATGTCGTCTTCACATGAATACATTAATGTCATTAACCTATGATTCGTGCCGCTGTATTCCAGTGGAAATATGTTTCTGTAATCCACCGATGATAAAGGCTATTTGAGGAGCTCTTTCACAGCAGGGTTCAAACACAAACAAGCCGCTAATTATTCTAAAAGGCAGGAAAGCTGGGAACGCAGGAGTGCTTGGTCTGCACCTCATAACGATTACAGTCCCCAAGCTTTGATGGAAATATCGGACCCCGTCACACCATGAATGTAAATGTATTTATTTAGAACCTTGAAATTGCAGTTCCTAGACCTCAATAGCACACTTGTTACGAGTTGAATGGCTTCAATTGATCATCTTTACACTGGGCAGTGATTGGGTTATTGTTTCTATGGCAGGGTTCAGGGAGCTGGAGAATTTCCTACTTTTGAATCTTTTATATTTGTTTATAAGAAAATAAAAGCAACAGGAAGGACATGGTAAAAGTTACTTTAGAATTCCATCAAATGTTAAGTGTATAAGTGACATGAAAACCCTCCCAGACTGTTCATTTCAGCAACCTGCTCACCAAATCAATAGATGTATAGCCACAGCAACGAGGGCCACAGCAGGGTGTCTGAGTTGGGGATTTTGAAGTTTTCTCTCTAAAAAAAAATTGCAAATTTGATCTGGCATCACTTTTGGCAGCTGTAACTCCTTATTAGATTTGATACAGCCCTCAGCAAGATTACAGGTTTCTGAGAGAACACCTAAGTCTGGAGACTAATAATGCATCTAATACCAAATTATGCTAGGGTCCATAATTTGGATAAAAAGTTGTTGTGCTATTTTATTTTACATACAGACGCTTGTGATTAAATAACTAGTAATTCATTTCAGTGGCAACTTTGGAAAATAGATTTGCCATCAAACTGATGTGCTTATCATTTGAATTCTGTGTTGAGTTATCTGCCCAGTTGATAACCCACAATCCATCTGGCAGTCTGGTCCAATGCTCTCTCAGAAAGTAAAAAAAAAAAAAAAAAAAAAAAAACTCCTTTGTGAGTCTTTTTCTTAAATGTTGTAATAGTTCTGCAGTGTTCATAAAAATCCAGCAGCTTCTGCTCCCAGTCACTGTTCCTCGAGTTTAAAGGTGGTCTTGCTTCCTAACCAAGTGCAAAATCACACCGTAAGAAATCTTTATCAGTGGATTGGAGGTGTCAAGTTGTACAAATCTGAATATACATCTTGAAAGACCTCATCTGTATGTGTTGCAATTCACAAAGCGCAGCAGATAAATGGGAAGAGAGCTGCCCTGTTTTTTGTATTTGTTTTGTTTTGGATTGTCAAAGGAAAAAAGCTGATTGGCTTTCAAATTTCATCACAAAAAGACAACCATCTTTCTGTACTAGTGAGCTAGTTTGTACGTATGTTTAATGAACTCCTAGCAAGCAGGCTGTGCACATGAATACTAATATCACCTGTTGCTTTCTTCAGCACTGAATTGCATGGAGGGGTTGTGGCCCGAGGGTACGTTCTTGAAGAGCTAGGCTGTGTTTCATTAAAATATCTCATTACTGTATTGCCGACTCATACATGATTTAGCAATAGTTCAAATGTAGCTAATGAAAGTTGTGGCCTTTTTTGTCTGATCTCTTTCATGTTCTTTTCATGGTTTATTTTTCGTCAGCTTGTCATCTGTCTGCAGGGAACGCTCCAAACTGAACAACTGTAAATGACTGCTACTTTTAAGCCTTGTAAAAATCTGAAAACAGTCCACAGTTTACATTTGATCATATATATTATATAATATATATAATTTGTAATTTGTTTAATACAGTATTTGAAATCTTTCCACTGTTATGAAATACGAGACCATGCTAAAATTTGTGTTGGAACAAACCATGCTTGGAGTTTGTGGATACAGGGAAATAAAAAAAATAAAAATCAACAAAAGCACAGCTACCAGGGATACAACCCCAGTCAGCAAATATGACACGCAACATCAGTACAGTGAGAACTGTGGGCCAGCTGAGCAATGTGGCTGAGTTTGGATATTTTGGTACCTCCTTGTGACTTCCTGCAAATCCTGTCTTTTCATTATAAAAACAGTTGTAGTAAAACTAGAAACTGCAGTTTGTTGTCCTCCGGGGAAATGAGAGAGGGTGGAGGTCAAACAGTCGTTTCTATCTTTTCAATGATTTCCACAGTCGATTTGGAAGGGGACAGAAGGGTGCACTCGTCCTGCTCCCACATGCTGCCGGGGCTGGAGTCCTCGTCTGAGCTCAGCTCATCCTCCTCCTCTTCCTCCTCCTCCTCCTCCTCCTCCTCCGAGTCCTCGTCACATGACTCCAGGTAGTGCAGTCCCAGCGCGTTGATCCCCGAGTCCTCCGAGCTGGAGGGCGAGGAGCAGTGGTCCATTTTGGGCCCGTTCACCTTCTCCCCGGCAATCCCCCCTGCGGCCGGCACCGTCACCTGCTGCTGCTGCTTGTAGTTTGTGCCCGACCGGGCGGCCTGGCTGTGGGGCTGGGGGTGCAGCTGGGTGGGCTGGGCTGCCGGCGCGGTGGGGGGGGGTCTCTGCACGTAGCACATCTTGCCGTTGATGCGCTTCACCTGGTAGTCGTCGATGAAGAGCTCGGAGATCAGGCAGTACTTGGGGGACTCGGGGTAGGGGGGCGGCTGGAAGCAGGGGGCCGTCTTGAGGAAGCGCTTGGTCAGAGACATGGACAGGTCGATGGTGTCGGTGTTGTCGGACGGCGTGGCCGGCACCGGGGTGCTGGGGAGCTGCACCACATTGGTCATGGGCTGGTACACATATTTACCTGTGGAGAAGAGAGAGAAGCACAGCTCTTACAATGCTATCCAGAGGGACGTTTGACTGGGGGGTCACCATAGGGGTTACGAATATGCCGTTTCAATGTTCCTTGTTTCCCTCTGACTGACTCACTTAAAGAGGGAGATTGAGTGTTGGCTCGTATAAGCTTGTATTCAAGTGTTTTTCATGAGATACAGCTGGCTCGCAGTTTAGGGAGGTGACTTGTAGCCTATGGAGATGGATAGTAAGCGGAGATCTCAGAAGGCAATGATTTAATAAGTGACAAACAGTCAAGCTGTAAATACAGTCAATCGTACTGCTGAGAGTCCAGATGCTGATCACATTCCCCCCAGTATTATATTCTTCAAGTGTGGTGATCACATCACAATATGAAAGCGGGTTTAATTTGAGAACATTTGTAAAAACTGCCATTAAATGTCACTCACTATTCGGCAAGTTGCTTTAAAATCAAACCAGTGTGCCAGAACAATTCTGATTTGTGTTTTATAGTGTTTATCCCCTAAGGCTTGAATTACCGTTTCATGAAAAACCTGCACAGAATTTCTATTACTCCTCTCCCAAGTTCTTTTTAGATAACAAAGACAAATTCCCTCTTTCTCTTTTGAAGAGAGCTGCTTCCAGTTACTTTGCCTGTAATTTCACCAGAGACTATTATTCCAGAAATTACTTTGCTTTTGCTGACCTCTTTTTATATCAGATAAACACCCCATTGTGTTGCAGAAAAAGTAAAGCCTGAATTGACAAAAGACTGCATACTTTGGATAAAGCAGTTTAGTGACTGAATTTCTCGACAGAATAATGCATTCGTTTTTAAAAGAAGCACTTTCTCTGACAGGGAGTTTTCCATATTTTCCAGTGCGCCAAACTTCCCCTGCAAAGCGTACTAGCTCTCCAAAGAAACAGTTTTATCTCTAAAGAGGCAAAACTTGGTTTGATCTACCAGATAGGAGTCAGAGAGGAACAAACAGCATTTGAATCTCAGGAGAAAATGAAGATGTCTTATAAGCACATCTGAGGACTGATGTACACGGCTGTATCTGGTGGAGAGACCAGTCAGGACTCTAACAGTACAGAAAACCTACAGCCAGCCATGGCCACCGAGAAAGCACGCCGTAATCCCCTTTTACACTGTTCTAATTCCACAGCCTGTCCCAGGAATCCCCAGAGCCGCCCACAGATAATGCCAGTTTTCAAACCGAGGGTGTTGTACCCGTGTTCTGCTTCGAAACCGCCTGTAGCACCCTGCTCAGTGTGACAGAGTTCGGCCTGGATTGTGGGGATGTTTGGTATATACAAAAATATATTTTCTCAGTATTTGAAAATGTTTTAAAGGAATTCTCTTAACAGACTGTCTGTCACCTCCAAAACTATTAGGGGTGTGGTGTGCCACAGTTAACACTAACAGTATGTGCAGAAGTCTGGAAAAAAACAGGACCAGACCAGATAGAAGGTAGTTCTTTTATGTTCAGCTGAAGTAAAGACACACATGTAGCATGGCAGAAGTGTGCTAACCCACTGCACTGCTATCTCTACTTTCAACTGAGACAAAAGGATTGACCTGCTGAACGGGTCATCTTCCACAGACAGAGCGCTTCTAAATAATTGCCTTTCAGGTGGCACACCATCTGACTCATTACTGGCAAACATAAATATGTATAGCCTTCTAGGCTTGAATAATCAGTAAAAGGACTAAGTCTGTCTGTTGTGAAAAGGATGACCTATTAAACTGAATTGCTGAAATGGTGAATTAATAGAAGGTCACACCTATTCTATACAGATATGTATCCTGGTACTTCAGTTGCTGTGAGTTATATTACTCTTGTGTGTGTAATGAAAACAAACACAAGAGTAATATGCCTTCTCTAATGCCTAAAAATCTATCTCTAGATGTATTTATTTATTAATTTATGAAATTGTAAGTCTACCAGCAGGGACAGGAGATTATTTGCATTCAGGGCTCCAGCATGCTACAATAATTATTTCTAACCAATGTTAACATGCTTCAATAGTTGTCCTGTTTAACCGATTGTTTTCATGTTGGGTGGCTTTTGTTACAAGCATCCCATCTCCACTCATTCAGTACAGTTAATATCAGTCTGTTGGTCTGCACTTGACATCCCAGTTACTGACATAGTAGATGCAGTCCAAAACCACCCTTTGCTAGAAAAAAAAGCTATCTGTCTGCATTCAAACCTGAGTGGAGCTTGTTTTTGGCTCTTCTTTCTCTCTAACCAGTGAAAACAAAAAGCTTTAGATTGCCCCTGAAAGCCTCTATCAAACATCTTAGTTCTCACTTGGGCATCATTCTCTTAAGATGGAGAATATTCAGGTTTGTTTTGAAGCACCATCGGATCATTTCAACCTCTTAAATGCTTATATTAACACAGTGTAATGGCTTTTTAATTGCAGAGGGAAATATTGGCAAATTTTTCAGAAAATATATTTGTTTACTTGAATGTCTTCTACCTTAGCACCATCCACGCTTTCTTTCTCCCCTCCTATTACATCTCCATTGTGAGACTCTCCTCTGCTACACTAATTAAATGCAAGCCAGATGTTCCTTTTTCTCAAGTGATGAAAAAGTCTCAGGGAGCGTTTTATAATGCAGCCCATGTGAGCAAGTGATAGCCTTCCCCAGGAAAAAATACAGCGGCGCAATCCAAACAAATCACGAATGAAGCGGGCAGTAAAACTGAGATCAGCACGCTTCCTTTTCTTGCACATTTTTCAGTGTAAGCAACAGCCCTCCTGTGCACAGTATCATATACAATCCCATGCCAATCTAGAGCCATAATCAATGTAGCTTCCAATGCTATATTGTTGTATTTTTGTCCATCATTTTTATAATCATTATTATTTCCCCCCACAGATAAAGTAGCCAATTTGGGAAGAATGAAACATAGCATGTGATTCTCCAGAGATCATTCAGCTGTCAAGAAGAGGGATTCCCTGCTTTGCCAAGGGGAAAACCTACCCCGCAAGTCAATATCACAGCTGGCTGGCAAAGAGGGATCAAGCTCACTGCTTCTGCTAATCCTCTCATAGTCTACTTACATCTGGGGCGGCATAAAAAAAGAAAAGGGCTGCGCTCTCTGGCGTGCTTCAGTGTTGGACTGGTTGCTTTAACTCCTTGTTACCAGCTGTTAATGCCCACCCCACTCTGGGCTTTGCTTGTTGGGTGGACAGCATCTTAAACTGTCACATACCCAAGCCGGTCAGTGTCAATAAGATTGGTTTTCTTCTGTGCGTTCACACACCGTGACAAAAACACTGAAACATCCTTACAGGGAGGCCTAGTTTTAACAATGCCATTACAGCAGATTGGAGCTGCATTCGTTGTCACTGGGAAGCTGCTGCTTTCAAACCGAGCCAGTGCCCTGAAATGTCTGCCCCTAACAACAGGACTTGACTGTCGCCTCAGCTTTGTAAAGGCGCCGCTGTGCTCAGTCCCTTTTGCTTCCCCTGCAACAGCGAGTTAACTTGGCTGATGCAAGTAAATGCTCTCCGTGAGCTCAGACATGCCAGATGGAGGGAAAGAATTGGGCGTCAGAAGTTATCATTCTATCTAATGCTGACCAGCCCGTTCCTGGTTAAACTAGCCTCAGACTGTGATGTCATCAGTGGGCACAAGCCAAAACTCTGAAAAGCCTTATCTGACACCAGTGGAGATCACAGTACCGACAAAATGTCTTACTTGGTCTACCTCAATCATGTTAATTACATTTACGAATGTCAGAAAAGACCTGTATACAGAGATATAGTAGACGTACCTCCCATTTATTGATTATACTTCATTCCAAGTTAAATACTATAACAGATTTGATGTTTTTATGTATGTATTTGCTTATTTTCTTATGCAGATTAGTGGCTATGTTGTGTTTGGTGGGGGTGGCTTATTTACCCTAGTGTTAAATATTTCTATAGGCTTTGCCAGTCAGTTACAGCTGTTTTCACCACGCGTCGGTGACAAGGCCATGATTGTTGCTCGAATCCCATTCTTTAAGGAATGCAGGTTTGTAATTACTATTCTAGCCACAGAGCGAGATTAAAATGCAGGTGTGAGACCAACAATGTAATCTGTCACTAATCCTGTCACCAATTCTGTATCCGCAGCATGTGTTTAACTTAACAGATGATTAAGAATTAACCGCATTGTTTATTGCTCTGTTGGAAGTACAGGGTTGACACACAAATTGCTGGGGGGTACAGGTGTATGTGAGGATGTCTTTTTAGCTGACATGAAGGGAATACAAAACACAATGGGAGAGAAAAAATAAAGGAAAGGAAAGGAAAGTTTGAGGAGCTATCAGGAGAAAAGGCAGCCGTAATTTGTCATCTTAGTATTTTTCTATAGCATGTCTGGAAACATACATGCCATGCTATGTTAATAAGAGCTATATTTGGACAAGGAATTCTCTTTGGTTGGACATATACCGTAACTACAAAAAACACTAGAAATTTGATGTAAACCTGTGTGTTTTTACCATCCATGCATCGTCTTTTGTTATTGTTTAAGATCTTATTTGTATGTTCCTTCTATATGATTACAATATTGTACACTTTACTGTGGCTTTATTCCATCGAACATTGATCAATCCCAGAGAAGGCTAAAGAGGAAAATAGTGAAGCCAAGATATGTCGATATATTCTCTCTATGGATCATCAGTGGCCAACCAGAGGAAACAGTTGCCCTAATAAAATATATATTTAAAATAGTCAAACAACATTTCTACAAAGCCAGATGTCTGACAAGGCCTGGCTACAAAAAACTAACCAAGAGATATCCTGCTTACGTCAACTAACTGAGCTCCACAACCCTCTACCTGCTAACTCACCAGGGACATCTGCCACATAGTTAGTTTAAAATGAGAGTCTTGTAATGAATTTCCGACTAAGTCAAGGAATTCTAGAGTGTTGATTTTGAATGTGTTTTTATCTTTTCTCACTGTAATATATGATTACATCTGCCTGGCTGCATTAAAATGTTTCCTTTTAACCGGGCCGGCTGCTCTGACGTAGTTACGTGGATACCTGAATTTTCCTAAACCAGTAACTCTTTCAGCTTCTCCAATCCTCCTCTCACAGTTCTGCCTCTGAACATCCTGCTTCCCTATTTATGGCCGTGAGTCGAGTCTCGAGATCCCCCTTGTGAATACAAGCCTTCTGCTCTTAATTTATCTCCGCACTTGATAAACAAAGTTGGCTAATATGGATTCTCGAAGATTATGTTCGGGGAGCCTGGGTGTCGACCTTAATACCTGGGGATTTCTCCTGAATAACTGCGGTGCTCTAATAAAGCCCCTCGCCTTCTCCAAATCAGTAGGGTTTTGTTTTTCCATCCCCAAATCATATCGCCGGTTAGTCTGCAGTCTTCACAACACCAAGTAGTTATCTGCGCCAAAAACCCACACGATAGAAGTCAAGGCTGGCCGCCACTATACTTAGCAACCTTGGGAAATGCCAGTGATTTCTGTTTCTGCTTTCCCTTTATACTCCCAGCTGTTGTGCTTCCCCTCTGATTATTTGTAGATTCAAGGCTGTTTATAGTATGTCATCATACTGCTGTGATTTTTTATGGAAGAAAGAAGCAGACATTTCATACACCAGCAAGGGGGTTCAGCAGTTAAATGAAAGGACCTTACAACTGACATTTTCTTAAAATGACGTGCTACCAGCAGTATTGTCCTGGTCTTGCTCTATACAGGCACAGAGCCAGTGGTCCTGTCGGATCCATAATACAGACAAGATGTCAACAAGGTGTCAATGCACTGCCTAACGGGATATTCAGGGGTTACAACTGTCTGATGCTGGCAAGTACAAACTAACCAGCGTTTTAGCTTGTGCTTGGAGATAATCCATGGACAGGCTGGTCACATCTGGCATAGCTTACTATGTCACAGTAGATTAAAATTCAGAGGCATGTGGAGTATTTTCTATTTTGAGTGGAACAGATTCTAAAGATGCTCAGGCACCCCAAATTAAGAAAGAAGGCAAGTCTAACTAGCAATAAGATAAGAACAGCTGATTTCTTAAAACGCAGAGTATTGGGTGATTTCCTCCAGTGTTTGAAAGAGGACCTGAAACCTGAATTCTTGTAAATGAATCTGAAACCAGACAACACAAAGTCGCCCCCGTATGCTCTTCCCTTTCAATCTTGCTGAACTGTGCTGACCTATGCTCTGTGTGGGGCTGCGAGGGTACATTGCTCTCCAAGTTAACCAGTTCTTGGGCTACTGAGATTATTAGGAAAGGTGTCCAGTTTTATAGAAACATGCTGTATTTAAAGTGTACTAGGATCTAGGTCAAGACTAGCATGAAAAAGCGGTTTCGATCAGGTCTGTAGGATAAGCGCGGATGAGTTCATGAGTCCACAACCCCCAGACCAGCGGTGTAGTCGAGGGCATACACAGGCATATGCCATATGTCCATTTAATTTGAAGTGAGTTTTGCGGATGCCCATGTAGCTTAGCGTATACCCTTCTGTAATTGCTAAGTAATAGTAATTGCTTTTATTGCTCTCGTATTTCTGGTCCTGACCATGGCCAGCTGTTCACTGCATTTCATTATCACATCTGCTTGTCATTTTCCATCAGTTTAGGGTATCTGTATAGTGTTTAAATTGTGCACAAATAACCAGAATGAGTATTGAAGGATAACGGCTTATTACTGCAGCAGGGTTACTTAACACCGAGTGCACTAGCCCTTTGTGTGCCATCAGCTTCAACATTTATAATAGCTGTACCAGGTAGGCAGAGCAAAGTTACTTACTAAACACAGGCAGTAATTATATGTAATTGACAACTAAATTCTCTTCTGTTACACCAGCTCCTTATGGTGAGTCATGGCTATGAATAGAGAAAAGCTGTTTCTTTCATTATTTTTTTAACAACCTTAACCACAACCCCTAAAATATATAGGAATGGTAATATTCTGTTATTTGGTCTTTACAAGGTGTAAGCATAATACACTTTTAGCTCCACATCTTAATAAAGAGGCCATGCAGCCGATGTACAAAATGGATATTTACTAAAAGCAATAAACCCTATTATTAACCTGAAAAGTGAAGGCGAGGGTTTATGCTTTTGAAAATGCAATAAAAGCACATAAAACAAGATCTAGAGTTTGTTTTGCTGGTCAATAATTACACGCTTCAATGGCTTTTTTTGCAGCTGTTGCAAGGATGCCGCTTATAAAGACAAATGCAAACCTTAGAATAACATGTCACTCGGATAATTTATCTAGATTAGACAAGGACATTTGCACCTGTGGCCTGTAGCTGTATAGACCTGCGAGTTATTGCTTCAGTAAATATCTTTATATGGATATTTTCTTGCATAATTTTATCTTCAACAAAAGCTTCTCTGAGGATCAGAGAGGGAGGTTTTTGGCATCTCCCTTCTCAATCCATTATCCCCCAAGTTGCCACGCCATAGAGGCATTATGCTGCACAAACAGCCAACATGGCAGTAAGATATGCAATCTGCCTCTCCAGTTCTTTCCCTGGCAATACATTTTTAAAGAATGTATGAAGGGCTTTCTTGTCTTTTTCAACCCACACATTTTCTTTAATTCAGAAAGGATATGTGGAATGGAGAAACACAGACCTGCCATTCCAAGGGTTTTGTCATTTGGGAGAGACAAGTGATTATGCGTCAACCTTATCTGTACCGTAATACAGAATGGCAGTCAGTCACTGCAGCCTGCTTCATTACAGAGCAGTGTAATCCATGTGGGAAGATTAAAAAAAAAAAAAAAATCCAAGCAGGTGGGATTCCACAGAAATGTCATCTAATAAACCCTTAATCTGAATAAACATATTGGCCAATTACACTAAATATTGTTAATTAATAATAACGATCAGTACTGAAGCATGCAGATTTATTAGCAGCTGTCTGCCAGGGTATAGAATTTGATTAATTATTTTTCTTATTATGTCGTTTGAAAAGAGTTTGGAGATGCAGCATTTTATAGTACGACTGGAGACAGACTTCTCTGTGAGGTTTTTAGTGAGGTCACTTAATTTTGTTGTTTCCCAGAATTCACTCTAAAGACAGGAAATTATGGAATTCAGGTTGGGGATTTATTTATTTATTTATTTAAACTTCGCATTAAGTTTCTGGTGATCCTTATGTGTAATATTTTGATCTAAGTGGACTTTGGGCTTTGTAGTCTTTGACAGAAGACATTGAATGCCTTATAGGTCAATGCATTTCTCTATAATATTTGTTTCTTTATGATCTCAGTTTCATACTTGGGTTATCCTGCTTCTTGTAACATTATCCCTGACATTTTTCTCGTTTTGTTATAATGTTTTTTAACACTTCATAAGAGTAGGAGTCTTGGCTTGAGCTGACACGCAGAGAGGAAATGTGGGCTGAGAGATTGAGATCCCGCGATGCACTAAAACAAACATGTGCCTTTCTCTCCTCCTCAAACACACACGCGCACAATCTTTCCGTCTCTCCTTCATGTGTCAGAAGCTCAGTAATTCATCATCCTTTGCCAGAGGGGAAAACGAATGAATAGGCCTATCAAAAGGGTTGTGTCAATTGACTACGGCAAGGGAAGCACACACAGCGCTGTGATGGTGAGGTAGAGGGTTTGACACTCTAAGCTGTGTCATTTCTGTTTGGAAAAGTGTTCATTTGTGAGTTGCTGTATTACTGTACAAATGGATATACGCATGGATGTACATCTCAGCCCTGTTTACTCCTGGAAATAAATTGTTCTCTGGTATTCTCTTTACTCTGGGATGTAACATTATTTCAGCCTAGTACAGTGTACCAATAACATTTGTGACTCTATTGCTCAGATTAGACCTTTATTGTCCCTTCCCATTGTAGTCAACTGGTAAAAACTAACACAAAGATGCATCTCTACAGAAATAACAAAATCATTGTGATTAATAAGAAAATAAACTAGTTCCAGGTTTCAGCTCTTAAATGTGTTCACATGCAGAGGAAGGGATGTTTCAGCTAAAATATTAATTTTAATGTAAAATGGGGACTTTTTAAAACATAACACGCTCGGGACTTACGTAATTTGGAAAAATAATGTTGTTCTCCAAAAAAGTACCTAATATTAACATTTCACAAGGCAGGATAAGGAGACATTATATTCCTTGAAGCTGGTTATATGTGTATAAATTAAAGACGACTACTGGTATACTGACTGTTGACAGACAGTTAAAAAAAAACCAAAAAAAACAATGAAACAAAAAATGGTTTTGAGTCACATAATGCCATTTATTGAGTGCAATCATCTAGGCTGATGACAGCAGATGTTTCACTCTCAGTAATTCTTAAAAGCTTTACACATCACAGACATGACTTTGGGATAAGCCCCAAGAATGCAACGGCAGGGGAAGGCAGGCATCGCAGCTGGGTCACGCCAGCAGGAAGCGGCAACTACTTTGTCACACTGGACAGAGACCAGGTGGGGGATCAGCAGCATTAAGTTCCTAGCTAACACGGCTTTTATATATCATTCCATATATCTGAAAGCCTATCCACTTGAGGATAGTGTCATCAATGTCTTCAGAAAAGTCTGGGGCCTTCCTTCATTTTGAATCGTACTCTAGTAAAGAAAAAAGAGACACCGAGGGCACGATAGCAAGAGACGAGAGAGGTTTGCTGAGCCCCACAGCTTCACCAAAACAAAGGTGTCTGAAGCCTTGCCATCACAGTCACTTTCAGACGTCACTTTTGTTTATCGGCTTGGATGTGCTCTTGATTTTTTTTTTCACCTGCAGTGTGATGACAGCTGTGTAGCCTAATTTCCAGCCTCTTCGTGGCTTAAAGCTACAATGCACAAGATAAATAATACAAATAAGAATAAAATGAAAATTCGGGATTCAATGGGGACTTGCGAAAGCACAAAGCACAGTAATCTACATTTCAATGGCCCCAGTCTGTGAAAATATTGAACACCTTTGCACTTATAATCCACTGAGATAAAGTGTGATAATCGTGGCACACAAACAGCCCTTAATCCCCAGGCATCTACAGACGCACCCCCTGCGGTGTTCTGTGAGCGTCTCTGAGCTCTGTGCAGATCCATCACTTGGCTGATTACCTCTCTCATTCTGCAAGGATGTTTTTTTCTATATTATAAGCAATATTATCCTACAATGCGGACAGCACAGAGGAATTAAAATGTAGCCATTGCATGCACAGAATATGAAATGCATTGCACAATTAAAAAGATATCCCCAGTCTCTAGGAAGAAGAAATAATAAAGACTGCTTCGCCCACAGATCTATTTATCTGTTGTCACAATGTATTTCAATTGTGACAACCAATACATAGACCGCTGTTGACAGTGTATTTATAAGTTGAATAGACCCTCCCTTGGACTTGTCAGTATGCAATAATAACATGTCCAACTCTTACATGAGTACAATTGAAGCTGCACCTCAAATGTTTATAGGCACTAAAATGTATTCCGATTTCCTCCCCCCATTACATTTAATAGTATTTTTTTTTTTATCAAATTCCTCCACTCAACTGCCAGATTATGAAAGAAAACGCAACCTCCTTTTTTCTTCACAGCATCCTAACAATAAAAATAACTTCTGCATTTTTACCAACTTGTCTGGCTGACAAAAACAACCTTGCATTCTACCAGAATTGTTCCCTATGCTGCAGCAGTGATATAGAAACAGCAGCGAACAATGATAAAGTTACAGACATGCCAAAACAATACAGAGCTAAGCCAGGCCTGAGAGGCACTCCAACAGGATATTATGAAAGCTGTGCAGGAGTGTAGTTATGTGCATATTAAGTGCACATTATCGAAGCTGTAATTGTGACAAGAAAATCATTACAAGCTTACACTTTGTTGAAGAGGGGACCAAAATTCGTTGATGTCTCCTGGCCTTGTTAAACAACATTCGGCAAATATATAATTTAAGAGTGGGTGGCAACAATGTCAAGACAGTTCTCCAGCTTCAGAAAAAAAGCTGAGCCCAAGATTAAGCTGAAAAGCATTTTTCAAAAATAGACAACATCACTGGTGATGCTGGAAGCGGGCCCAGAAACCATACTGGCTTATATTGGTTGAAGGTAACCTTGTGCTGTAGTATTCTTTTATCTTTCGAAAACAAAAATTGCTCTTCATTCGTTTTGTTTGTTTGTTTTGTTTGTGTGTGTTGGGGGGGGTTCTTCTCCCATTGTTAATGTTAAAGCTGAGGGCGATACAGTTCCCTTGTAACCTGTACATTTATTTCGAAAATGATTTTGTTCCAGTCCAACCACACATCTTTAGGATTTGAGATTTTATTACGTTTAGTAAAGCACTGTTGGAAAACACAGTTCAAAGAGAAGGGCAAAGTAAGAAACCTGTTCACGAGTGTGAATAAAATGCTCTCAGTCCAGATCTCATGTCTACTTTAGTTCAAGTGTGTGAATTTAGATGCTGAGAAGGAGGAAGTGCCAGGAGCCAGAGCTTTGACGTGCAACTCTTTCCACCTGGAATGTGTTAAAACAAACCGGACGGCTCTTGGACTCTTGTCCTGCCCTGTATTCACATCGAGTCCAGGATTAGCCTTTAAGTATGTGTCTGTGTAAGGCCCTGAAGTAGAGAGCAAGTACAATATAAACGAGCCTATCTTGACATGAATACTAATGCAAAAGACGCAGAAACAGATAAGAAAATAATTTCCACAGGGATATAAAAGATTGCACTGTTATGAAAACTACTGCCTGGGAACATCCATTCTTCTATGCATTTATTTATTTAGTACAAAAAAGGGATTAACCAGGACTTAATATTAAAACTCACTTGGTTACACAAGGAGAGGAATAATGAGAAACAGTTACATGTCAGTAACCCAGGCCCAGATACAACCACGAAACACTTACTACAAGACCCACAGAACCCATTTCTGATGCATAATTAGAGTAAATATGTCAGGCTTTCTTGCTGCATAAATTCCATGGGATCTGTGCTTATTTACAGCACAGCACAGCTTCTTTAATAATACATGCTCTCTCATAAATTACCCTAGTGAGCAAACTCAGTGTGGAGTATAACAGCACAGGCTGGCTGTACATCATATAGCTTACACTGTAGAGTATTCTCCTGTTATTGCTGCTGCTCTCTGAAATGCGCTGAAACACGTCCACAGCACAAATCGGACGTGTTTATTTTTCTAGAAATGGAAGCAGATTGGTTTGGGATGCAACTCATTTAATAATAAAACAAGCAAAACAAATTGGAGGCTAAAATTGGCCCCTTTTCTGTATATTTAAAATATATGGGATATATTTTTATTATATTTTAATCTGTAATTCATAAATGTATTTTATAGGCTGAATATATATTATAGAATACATATATGGACCAACTCAAATATATTTGAAATATATCCCAGATTTTAAATATACAAAGAAGGGGCCAACGTTGGCTTTTGAAAAATGTAAGGATCACAAACTCCTACCATATGGGAAAAAAATACGATGATCCCCGATGCGATTCGTACTCGGCCCGTTCCTGCCTACAGAACTGCATCTCACAGGTGTCCAAGTGCAGGCCAAGTCCAGAGAGCTGCAGAGCTGGACAATTTTAATGAAATATTTCTGAGGTGCGCTGTAATCATCCTCCTGCTTCATAGAACTCGCTGTTTGAACGATAAGGATTGCAGAAGTAATAATTTCACTATAGAAAGTAATAAAACCTCTGCTGTTTTATATCTGACAGAGACTGACATCGACCCCTCTCCACTCCTCTCAGGTCAGAAGGTCATCTGCTTTTATTGAGGTCACACGCCAGGAAGCATGACTAAGATACATTGCCTAGCCCTGCTGACCATATCTACTGGTATGCGTGGTGTTGAGCATCTAGTTCATCCTCTAAAAGCAAACAGAAGCCTTACACAGAACGTGTCATGTGTTTGAGGAGAGATGGCTCTGGTTATTAAACAATATGTCGATGACTCACGAGTTATGCCAAAAAAATGAAAAAAACATCTTGGCAGAGCTAAATCAGACATTGCAAAAATGCAGGCAGCAATAGTTGACAGCTAAGGTAAATAGCATGTCTGCTCCTGGGCATTGTGGACTCCGATTGCCTGGTTTAGTACGACTTCACCCACCTTCCACTCGTATAAATGAGGTCACCGCTGAGATGGGTTGGTATTTTAAGCTGGTGCCTCCACTGCAGCCCCCAACACTGAATAAATACCAGGATTCAATACTCTCACTCCGGTGAGGCCGAGGCCAAAGAGTTGCTCAGTCCAGTCACTGAGGCGTGTGTGTGAGCGAAGCAATGATGGGAACCTCTCAGTACACCTTCTGGCATGTTGCCTAACTGGAGTTATTTCTTTCCTTTCAGTACCACACACACACACAAACACAAACACAGGCACAGAAAACAGAAACACTTCCCACGTGTTTTTTTAGTTTTTTTTGCTTGTTTATTTTTGAAAGCTTTTTCTAAGCTCCGATTTCTGCTCCCACAATCCTATACTCCATTCTTGTTTTATCTCCAGAATTCAGGATTTTATAGTATGTCCTTCTTTGCTGTCCTGCTGATACCGAATTGTTTTAGTCTCTCCTCACAGCTGAGATCACAACAGTGTAAGGATTAGTCGAGTCGGGGTCACGAAAGAGTAACCAGAAAAAGCAAAATAAACACATAATTGAGGAGCTACATTTACAGCCTGGCTTTCAAACTGTCTTGCACAGTATGTGAATGAGTTTTAACAGGATAGTGGAAAGTCAAAAAGTTTCAAAGAAGAGCCTTTCTGGTTTGCACACAATTGCTACCTGTAATATCTAATGCCCATCAGTCACGACAATGAAAGTTATAAAATATTAACCATGTTCATTTTAAAATGCTCCAGCAGAATATTAAATTCCTTTGCTGTGAAACTCTAAAAACAAAATATTGAATTGTTCTACTTTCCTCTCACACATGGATCAAATACCTTCAGGAGAACAAATAGGTAGATATTATGCAAGTCTGAGGTACATATAAAAATGGCTTATGTTTCATCTTCCTGCTGGTATGCAGATATTTCATCACGTGAAAAGGAATCTATGTAATGAACATCCAGTTCCTCTCAGTGGCAAATGGACTCAGATTTCTAAACCTGTAGCCTGTGCTCATAAGCTAAATGCAAGAATAGCATTTTTACCATTGATTGTTTTGATCTTAATTTTTATTCTGTTCCTGGTTAAAACCAATTACCATAATAGTCCAATAGCTGCTAGAGAAGACGTACACAATATAGAAGGTTGCATGTGTACATTTACCTTAATTATCTACCAGATGTCTTCCAGCAGCGTGTCGCTTTCCACAGCACCACCATAATTACACAATAATTGTTATTTACAACAAGATATTTAAGTAAGGTCTCACCGGGTAATGGAATTACTTGTAGTTGTTTTCTGTAATTATAATGTGTCTTGTTTTTACAGTTTCAAAGCAAAAGAATTCTGCATATAGGCCATTATAGACCTTAACTGTATGTACTTATTTGTTAAGAGTGATGTGATTACTCTTGTAATATTGTCTATACATAGAACATTGTTAGGTTACTGTTTGTTAAATCATTAAATTAATGATTGGATAAAGGCATTCACTAAATATTATTATAATAATTATTATATTTTTTGTCACTTCTGACTACAGAACTTCTATTAGTAATATAATAAAAGCTGCATTCCTCAGTGGTAAAGACATACACTATATATAATGCAATTCCGTACTGCTGCACTTAATATGCTATACCTGTTTTGTGTCTGTATGGAAATGAAGGACGGCTGCACAGAAAACAATTTCCAGTCACTGCTGTCAGGGCAGTATTATTTCACAATGAACAGAAAACTTGAGTCTTCAGTTTCAGATTTAGTGTCCTGAAATAGCTTGAAATTAGGGTATAGTAGAAGACAACTTGATTTGAGGGTAAAATAAAGATTACATTGTTTCCTCAACACTGTTGCATATAAAACTGTGTCAGGTCTACACAACATGACACTTATTTGAGTTTCTGAGAGCTTTTTCGGGCAGCTATTTATTGAGCCTGGTCCAGTTTACAACCTTGTGGTGTGCAGTCCTAATAAACACTTCGCATTAAAAGGGAGGGTAATTAGCCATTAAAGGAATCATTTATACTCTCTTCACTGAAGATGATTTAATTTCTCAGACCCATCTTGAAGGCTTTGTTACTGAGCCACAAATACTGACAGTTTATTTTATGATAAACAGCTGAGTTTCAAATCTATCACTATAAACACAGGACAAAATGGGAAATTCTGTGTAGATGTTTTTACATGGTTTAACCTTGCAATAAGAAGACCAACATACAAATCCAGCTGGCTCATTAAAATACCTGCAGGAAAAAACAATTATTCAATCACTTTTTAAACGATTACACTTAAAAAAAATAATAATAATATATATATATATATATATACACACACACACACACATAGATATTCCCTATTAATTCTGTACTGAAGATAATACACAGGAGATAACATTTCCCAAGCAAAGCGCATCTGATGTCTTCCAGTTTTAAATGGGACACAGCTAGATAAATAACTCTCAGTTATTATTATTGCTAAGATCCCATCCTTTTTCATTTTCACTCTGAATACATAGAAAGCCTTTATAGAGTAATGAAGTGTGGTTTAAAAGATTTACTAAATTCTACCATTATACATTGATTGTTCTTGGAAAGCTGGTCCTCATCTGAATGATCCTCTAGGAAAACAATTCTTTGTTGCAATATATATATATATAAATTATGGTCCGATTCTCTTTAGTTAGAAATTCTACCTTTATAAATAAATGAACAAATTCTATACATGGCGCTGAGAAACTCTGGAGGAAACTGAAGAAAGTATGGAATGGGGAAAAAAAATATTTTTAAATACCTTATTGAATTGCTTAGGTAATTATTTTTTTTCACAACTGTTTAAAATTTGAGGCAAAAAGGTCAGGAAATGAATTATTCTGAACTGATGAGAGAAACTATGTTGAGGTTTGTTAGGAAAGCTGTGGGAGTCGGGGGCTGTTAACTGAAACAGACACTGCCTCAGACTTTCAGCACAGAATTAAATGGTAAAGATCCTAATATAGCAATAAGCATTTTCAATTCTGTATCCCTTAAATCATTGGAATGTGAGTGAATGCTAAACCAACTAAGATAATTAAAATCTACATTTTGCAATGAGTTTAAGACGTTTGGAGGGTATTTAACATGCTCTGTTAATATTCAGTTCTCACAATCTGATTTCCATTTAAACTATTTAATGCAATTTAACTTATCCATATTCTTTCCCAAATGTCATGAGAATTGGAAAACAAGTGCAAGATCCCACAAATGTCCCATAAATACCTTTATAGCCTATACTGTTTAAAGTGGGAGTGCAATTAATTGAGTTTGCCTTTGTTTTTGTGACAGTTACAGGCACTACTATGACTGTCAATAAGCCTATTGTTCCAAACCAAACATACATTCCTGCACTATAAAACATTAAAACATCAAAACATCTGTACTAGGACTCAAGAAGCTCTCTGCATTGCATAATCCCCCCCACCCCACCCCCCCCCAAAAAAACTAAAATTGCAATACAATGTGAGGATTAGCCTCTGGGGTCAGCGCACTTTCCTGAGGATGCAACATAAAAGCCTGGTCAGGGTATTAAGTGTAATTTTAGACTATGGCAATAATGAACTGAACAGATTACTCCACCAGATTTAACTACTGTATGTGCTCAAATGTCCAGAGCAGATTAGACGATTTTGGGGGGAACATCATGCATGTAATCTAGCCAAACCAAGCAAGATTAACACGGCACACCGGGCAGCAGCATTACAGAGACGCAGCCCATCCACTGCAACAAGACTTTTAAACATCTGACAGATGGCGTCACGCTCTCTAAAACTACTTTCAAGGTGTATTGTTCAGTTTGTCAAACAGCAGCCCTCTTAGATGACGAGATAATAATTAACAACAACAACAAAAATAAATACATACTTCTTGCTATTTCATTCCTCTGCAACCCCAACAAGCTTCAGTGCTGGTACAGCATATGATCAACTACCCTCACTGAAGTGTCAATTTATAACCTTCATCTTATTCGATTGTGCTGCCTACACATTCTTTAGTGTTAAACGGCAGCATAATACTTTTTAGTTTTCCTGGGAAGTCAATCTGTAATAGCACGAAACCAGAAGACCTTCCTTTTCTTGCGACACACACACAAAGGGTGCAAAATTATCATTTGAAAGAAAGATTTGAATCCAGACCTGTTTGAATTCCCTCCCCCAAATGAGAAAACCTCCTTCCATTCTTGTAAAACTAATAAGCAACAGATTTGTATGCGTTTGATTTGATCACATTAGGTTTTATCTGACTGATTGATTCATTCACTGATCCATTCATTGGTTGGTTGAATGAATGGCTGCAGTCATGCATGATTTTGTCAATAAACACATAGCTGAAATCCTTGTGTAACTCTTAAGACAATTCAACTTGGAAAACAATGTATTTCATGGAAAACATTAACAAGTATCCATTTAGTTTCTTGTCCACTTCAAACTGTGTACACGTCGTCAGCACTTGTAGTACAAGAAACTGCTTAGAATATAGATCCACCATCCCGCAGAAATCACGTCAGTTCATTATATTTCCTGAGCCCATAATAAACTGCCTGCATGTGTAGCTGTGTGACCATGGAAGCTTATTCCCCCGGGTCTACTGCAAGCCTATATAAAGGTATTCTGCAAACACTTCAGGAGATACCTTACTGCCAATATTTTCACAAAAATAATATTCCAATCCGATTTTCCTACCAGTGTGCTCTCCACAAACACACACACTGTTGTCACATTTAGGAGATCTGCATTGATCCTGAAAGTATTCAATAATAATGTTGATATAGGCCTATGTTTTGGTTTATCCTGGAGAGTATATAGGAAATATACCTTAGGTTGGCCATTATAGACTTTAGAAGAACTGACCACATGATTTTTGATACAGTAGAAGAAAGATCTATTCACCATTATATATGTGCTGCTTATCTGAGATATCTGCAGACTCCATCATTCAAGGAATTGGGTTTTTATCAAAGAACTGCTATAAACTAATGACTGATATTTGCTATTGCCTGAAATCCAATCTAGTTAAGACAAACTATACAAATAAAACATACACTAAAAAAGACAACAACATTTAAAAAAATCAACTAAAGACATGAACAGATATTATTCTCGGGACCTGTTTACGGGGTTTACATTTCGTAAGAGTGTTCACCGATTTTAAACCCGATGAGACCTTAGTCGGGTCAAGATCTTAGCTTTTCAAAGTCTGACAGCGCAGTCACCGTTTCTTGTTTCCGCTATTTTAAACCTCTAGTCGCGTTCTTGCGGCGCAGATTTCCGCAGTTCTGCGCAGATCTGCACAATCCCCCCGTTCCCATTGGCGGAGCAGCGCAGATCCGTGCAGAACCGCGGAAATCTGCGCCACGCAAATGCGATCCCAGTCTTTGTCAAACAAACCACATATTTGTCATCGTTTTATTATTTTCATTGTCATTGTGGTGTATTCATTGATTTATTTGACTCATTTATTAAATCCCTGAGGGTGGAACCTGCCAGCATTTACCTTTTTCTTAAAGTGATGAATATTGCCATTAACTTCCACCAGAGTCATTTCAACTATTTCTATCGCAGCCAGGCTACTAAATGAATGCATCATCAATTGAGTGCAGTATCTTTTTAATGCGGTTATTTCGAAATTAATCTTGATGGTCTCAGTATAGGGATGGGCTGTGTTGCTTTAACTAATATGAATTCAAAGAAACCATCTTTCCACAGAACCATCAAAAGATCCACCACAGCCGGTGATTTATAATGAATGAATTAGGCTAATTACCATTGTCATGTTAAAATATTGCCTTGATCTTGGTACATGAACAATACACTAGTGCAACGTGGTATGCTGAAGCCATGCAATAACATGCTACTTGGAGGATATCCTAACAGACCCCCAAAAGGGCACCTCGGGACGCCACAGTCATCAGGGCTGTACTTGATTTCACAGCCTGTTTCACTAGCGGCCTCACAGATGAATGATTCCGAAAACACAACAGGACGAGTGTGTTATTGCAGTTATCAGTATCCCATGCCTTATTCTTCACATGACACCTTGTTGGGTTGTATTGTGACAATCAGCGCTGGCATGTATCAGGATGCATTTAGCTCGATTTCTCCTCATACGGAGGATGGCAGTGAACTGCATATGATTTCAGTTAACTGCTTTCTCGATCAACAGCAAGATCAAATCCATTATTCCCTAGCACATCAGAAAGGATGTGTTTTTCACGTTGTCACTTATTTTGCAAACAGAAACAAAAAACATTTAGGTAGTGTGCTAGGCAGGTAAATAAATACATTTTAGGACAGTGAATAACTATTTTTTACATATCATTTGTGTTTTGTTTTTTAAATAAAATGATTTAGCCTATAGGCCCTACATATTTTGTAATTATTTTTACTGCTATGTGTATCTCTGTGTGGATTGGTGTTTCGGAAATTCCCCAAAATAATGCAGCCAGAAACAGTCTTCATACGTGCAGTTTCCCATGCATTTCAATTACATGCTTCTTGTAACGACGGGGACGTTTTCATATCTATTTTAACGAAAACGACCACAGCCTAATGAACTATACAAAATATAACTAGTGAGACAGAACACCCATTTAAACTGTTTTCATGGCATGCACTGTGAGTGGCTGTCCCGCAGGAGGGCATGTGTTGAGTGGTGGATTCCCGACACAATCTGGGTCTTTGCTTCTCCTGCATTCCCTTTTGATTGACATTTCGCCAGGAAGGATGCATACTCACAGTGGCACCAGCCCAGATGGCAGCACCAGTGCAGTTTGAAGCACTTTCCGTGGCTGTGGGTGGCGCAGATGGAGAGCCCGTCGCAGGGCAGGAAGTCGGGTCTCCCGGCGCAGCTCTTGGCCAGCGCCTGCGCCTCGTCCAGCTTGTCACTCTTGGGCACCCGCTGGCCTCCCGAGGCGGTCATGGCATCAATCCCGGGACCGGACCGGACCGGACCAGAGGAGACCTCCACCCCCGCGTCGTTTAAGACGGGGGAAAATAACGTCCTCTCCGGCTGCGATTAAAACAGTTCTGAACATATACTTGCCAAAGCAACTTTACTGGTCCTCACCCTCTCCAAATAGCGTGTACAAATACATAACTGGCATCACGAGTTTGCGCCGGTGGGAAAGTTGAGGCACTGCCAAATTAAAGAGTAATAACCATAAATCACATGCTAGGCTCTGTCAACGTCGGATTCGCGCAGAAAGCATGTCTGCTTGTGGAAGAACCCGCTTCCAGTGCGCAGCGCCTTGTCTGAGGCTTTTGTTAGATCCAACTCGGTCCGGTGGCGGAGAAGCGCGACGCCCCAGAGTCTCCCAGCGGTGCTCTCGCTCTTCCCTTTAAAAACGCCCGTGTTGAACTTTATTGCGACTCAGCACTTAAAGGGGAAGTGTGGGGTCCGGTTACTGGCGGATAACGCACAGCCTGGTCACTTGCCCAGATGTCTGCATCTGGAGGAAGCGCTTCAAACCGCCGGCGCACAGATCCTCACAGTTTCCTTTCTAGTATCAAGCATCGCAAATGTTGTCATGTTGTAGGTCAGGCGACTGAAATGGAAACCCGACTGTTGAGACACTTATGTAACATTTGTCTTTCCTCTGAAAAAGTAGCTGCCCAGATGCCTTAATTTTATATTGGCAATTGCGTTCAAAGCCACAAGCGCACTGATTTAGTACAAAACTGCAGTGTGCACAGTAGGCTGTTGACATACAGCCATCAAGTCTGTCTCAAGAGTGCCATTAAACGTTATTTGCAGTATTTAAATGTATCTTTGTAAAGCTAAGTTGAAAGTTGTCTGTCTCTGCCAGGTCCGCAGTATATCCGTTTATTGCCAGTCACTCCAACTGTCGGGCGCTGAACTAACTCCAGTCTGCTACTACTGGCTTGTGCGAGCAGAAAAACAGAAAATGACGCTTTGAGAGACTACAAATTTGTATCCCTCCCCTGCTGATATCCCCGGGCTAGCAAGCAGGCAGCTTTACCCGGGAATATGAATAAGGAAAAAAACATAAAACAGATGACACAGAGATGCCAGAGGATGGCGCTGCTGATGTACAATTCATGGCAAATCGAGACTCATCAGACCAGGCAACATTTTTCCAGTCTTCAACTGTCCAATTTTGGTGAGCTTGTGCAAATTGTAGCCTCTTTTTCCTATTTGTAGTGGAGATGAGTGGTACCTGGTGGGGTCTTCTGCTGTTGTAGCCCATCCGCCTCAAGGTTGTACTGCATACCTGGGTTGTAACGAGTGGTTATTTCAGTCAAAGTTGCTCTTCTATCAGCTTGAATCAGTCGGCCCATTCTCCTCTGACCTCTAGCATCAACAAGGCATTTTCGCCCACAGGACTGCCGCATACTGGATGTTTTTCCCTTTTCACACCATTCTTTGTAAACCCTAGAAATGGGTGTGCATGAAAATCCCAGTAACTGAGCAGATTGTGAAATACTCAGACCGGCCCGTCTGGCACCAACAACCATGCCACGCTCAAAATTGCTTAAATCACCTTTCGTTCCCATTCAGACATTCAGTTTGGAGTTCAGGAGATTGTCTTGACCAGGACCACAACCCTAAATGCATTGAAGCAACTGCCATGTGATTGGTTGGTTAGATAATTGCATTAATGAGAAATTGAACAGGTGTTCCTAATAATCCTTTAGGTGAGTGTATATATATATATATATATATATATATATATGCATATGTACTAAAATAAAACATAACAAATGTGTTGGTACTATGTTGGAATATGAATTATATGAATTAGCCTCTACTACATTATTTCTTACTCCATACTTTTAATAATGTGTTGATTTACCAGGAAATTGCAGCTATAAACTCAACATTTTTTTCAATATCAATCAATCAAGAGGTTGCATGACTGATAGTATCAATCTTTTAGGTGTCAATATCTGTTAAAAGTAGTTACAGTTATGTCCACATGTGCTCAAATGTATTCACACCCAACAATCAGTACTTTAGGAATTCACTTTTGATTCAGGTTGTGTGCTCCTATAAGATCATGCGTCTTGTGTGGATGTGGACTGCTTCTTTCAGTTCATACCACATCTATTTTATGGGATTGAGGTCTGGAGAATGTGACGGACAAACAAGAACATTGTTGTTGTTTTTTTGCTCCCTTTACTATGTGATGTTACAGTTGGTTGTGTGCTATAGCTTGCTGTAGTAATGGAAAGTCCATTTGCAAGCAAGACTGGGATATTATCTATTTTGAATCCCTCCATCCCTCAGTTCTAACGAGCACCAGGATCGGAAGGTGAAAAACAGCTCCAAGGCAAAAGACATCTGCCTTCAAGCTTCATAGTGGTATGTTCTTCTCAACATGAGCTTCCATTCTTTGTACACATATACTTCTGTTCTGCATGCAGAGAGGTTTGAATTTGCTAAAAAGCGGCTGAAATTCATGGGATTCTCCAATTGGTCTTTTGATTTGATGGGTTAAGAAACACAATTTGTTGACACTTGGCACAAACAATTATTTTTTTCCCCTCTATTCCCGGTGTAACTGGAAAGATACCCTCTGCATCTCACTATGAAGCCAAGTAAATAATTTCCATTCATTTATTATATGGACTGTGAAGTTATTTTCAGACTGAAAACACAAAGTGTGCTCTGCTTATTGTTGTTCTTTGGTTGTTCATTGACTGCAGATGCCCAGGGCACAGATCTGTCCCCTACTATCTGTAAGAACTGAGATGACTTTTCAAATCATTGTAGGTCTTTAGCAAGGAACAAAATCATATATTCACACTCATCTGCTTGACAAGTCCTTGGATGGCACTGCATAAATGAAGCCACAACATTTGTATGAAGCAATATCTTGTAGCTCCAAATAGCTCCAAATTGAGACTGCCAACACCATTTGATTGATAAATACAAACAATACATCTCATTCCTGTAAATACAATTACAACTGAGGAAATCAACATACACCGTGCTTTGCCATATGGTTCAAATGAACACCCACAGCAGTTTAATCTTGTGTATGTTTATATAACTATTATGCTGGCATGTATATATAAATATCTACAATTGGAAGTGCAATTTATGCAAATCTGATAAATTAAGAACCACATATTTCAACATCTTTATTTGCTCATCTGATTAAATATCTTTGAACTACTAAAATGATACATATACAGCAATGTGGATAGTTCAGCAGTGCTTGAACTATACCATGTCTTCTTGGCACAGCTGTTAAAGTGTCACCTCAAACGCCTGCCACGTACATTCAATGACATATGTGTTGTGTTTAAAATGCAAGTGTGTGGGAATTTATGGGCTGAGATGATCCCTCCGTATTGTAACAGAGAAAACCCCATTCACTTCTGCTTAGTGAATTATTTATTGCACCTTTGCCCCAGTCTAATTACATTTTATTCAATTGGTCTGGGTGAAATATCAATACGTTTGATTTCCTAGATGATGGCACTGTAATTCATTACCCATTTTTTTTCTTCGTTCTCTTAGGTCAAGTCATTCATCAACTGCATAACAGTTCACGGTGACATTTTATGCGCAGTTTACCTTTTATGAGACTTGATGATCAATTTACAAGACACTGCGAGAAACTGTATCCAATCTTCAGAGTAGTATACTTGTGCTGAGCAAATACATGCACTGAAATTCATGAAGGTAAGAATTTGCCTTGTTTTAGTGACACAACACAACATTGTAACTGCACATTTGTGTCATTGTGTTACTGTGAAGACCCAGTACTAACTGCTGAACAAGTTATAATTTGGTAAATGCATCTCTACGTGTAGCGTCTGAATACTTACGATGCCCATAACCATACAAACTGTAGAGAGAATCTGATGCATTCTGATCACATACATATAAAATGAAGATTGTAAATGCTTCAGTGAGTAGAACTAGAAGAAATATGAACCAAATAAAGAAATAAAGAAATGAAAATCCTTGAATACAGGAAAGGGCCACCCTGCCACGATGCTTTATGAGAGAGCATCCCTTGAAGGAGAGCTGCACATTAAACATTAAAGTGATTTTTTATCTACCAGTTAAATACATGAGTATAAATAGGACTTTCATTTTGCCCTTGGCCCACTGCAAACAAGGTTGTACGCTTCTTTTGACTCCAAAACTTTTTCTGAATATCAGAGCCATTTCAATTAAAGCCCTGAGCAAGGTTTGAGCTGCCGTGCTTGCATCTTAATTCCTCCCCAGTTCAGTCGAGCGGTTGTGAAAGAAAGATGCTATAACGTCGCCTGTCTAATTTATTCCCACCGACAGCAGAACAAAATGCCATTTGAACACATGACCAAACATATTCGCGCTGAGCTGGAAAAGATACATTTTTTTTTGTGCATGCCTTTAAGTCAAATCAAATTGGGTTTGCAAGTAAAGTCATTTACACAGACTGTATTGATAAGACACCAAACACCTACATGGAAACATTTGCATTCCTCTGTCAAAATGAGCTGGACCAGACCTGCCTTACTAACCTTATCTCAGGGTCTCTTTCAGCAGTCTCTTACTTTGAAATAGGTCTTCTCTTTGAAATTCCTGCAAGAGTCTTCTTAAAAGTCTCAGAGGACTGGTCCCTCACACTCCTGCAAGATACTCAATTTGTTATGTATGTATGTATTTATGCACTCTGTATATTTATTCATTTATTTATTGTTTTGTGAATTCATTATCCGTGCAGGCAGATTGCATGTGGTGTTTGTTTTTGTTTAGAATCCCCTTTTCAGAACAGATTTTGCCCTGCATTTATTTTGGAAAAGAATTGGGAAAGTTTACAATTCTTCCCCTGCCTTGGTTCTCAAAATGCCAATGAAGCAAATTGCCAAGACATGATGAAATTGTAAGGTCAGGAGGAACATATATACAGATGTATTGATCTATTTGATTATGTATTTTATCCATCAGCTTATGTTCACTTCTGTGCATATACCTATCTTATGAATAATTAAGTTTGGTGGGAGGATCTACCTGTGGGAGGACCGCCCCTCGATATACCCTCACCTACGGCTCCACACCCACAGGTATGGCAGGATGGGGATGTGGCGTGGGCTGCGGCTTTGCTGTTCCCTTTCTTTTGGTAAAGTTATCTTTTGTGAATGTTATTTGTGTTATGGGAATGTGTATTGAAATACCCAAATGTGACTCACTTCTTCTTGAGAAAATAAGATGTTTTTTACTTTTGTTTTGTTTGCAACAATAGCCTACTTTTTGTTTGCTGGGTGTTGTGGACTATTTTTAGAAACAACCTGAAATTTAGGTTTTATTTATTTATTTATTTTTAAAGATTAGATGTAATCACCTAAGTTTGATTTTGTATTTCCATTTTGGAGCAATATTGCTGTGTAGAACATATGTCATGCGGTAATTGGGCTTCTTTAAAGTTTTTCGTTAATTGGCCATTTTAACCTGCAATATATTTTAAAAGTAGATGTTTCGAAATGTCGTTTGGAAATGAAGTAATTGAAATGTTCAAAAGACAGGTGAATTGCAAAGCTATCTTCAAAATAGTTTATCCTCGATTATTATTTCACGTTTAATTCTTAAACATATGTAATTGGATATTGAATGCACCTGTAAGGCTGGTTATAATTGGACAATCTGGATTAATGAAAACGTGTTTAAAGTAGGGTTTTTGTTGTCACTGCTGCTTGTATTTTTTAATAGGCCATGTCTCATTTGGAAAAAGTGTTCTTTACAGTGAATGTATTGATTATTTAGTGCGTTTGGTTTTAAAATGCATTTCTCCGGAGGGTACATGTCCACCAGAGATGAGGACTCAATTGCCCTATTGAATATGTAGATCATAGGGCTAATATAATTTTTTTTATCAAATGTGACATTAAATCGTTGAGTGCATGTTGCAGTTTTATCTACTAAAAGCGTATAATATTCATGCTAAGGTTATTAATGCCTAGTTCGCCTATATTCTGGAGCAACTATGTGTTTTTTTTAAGTTTGTTTTGGTCTTATTGATAATGTATTCCCCAAAAAGGTTATAGAGCGTAAACAGTGATCTGAGAAAAAGGTTTGTGGTTTTGCTTGGTTTATTAAGTTTGAAGTAATGAAACGTGAAGATTGTGAACCAGCTCGTTTCTAGACTTGAAGTTTTAGGGGGGCTTCAAAACGGTGTCTGGGACGGGGGGGTGGTGACGGTGTTTTTCCTGTGTCAGAGCTGGGGGGGTGGGGGGTGCTCAGGGTGTTTTGTAGAGGTACTTCTTCATTCTTAGTTTCCTTTGTTGTATTATTTTTAGGGGGGCTGAGAGAAAATACAGCCTAAATAGGGTCTAACGATGCCCCTGTTGTGGACTTTTACTTTTCCAACTGAATTTATTTGTAATGGTTTAGGTTTCCATCACGTTTGTGTGTGCTCTTTAAAATGATTAACCTTACTAAACATTTGCATATATGCTTATCTCTGTTATCACTTTGTTTTAATTCAGCACTTGGCAAGGGACCTGGGATGACAGATGGGCATCATGTTGCTGCCTTCTTTAAAGTAGATGTTAAACATGTTTATTTTAGTTTGAGAAGTTGGAAACAATTTAACGCTTTTTTGCAATACCTTTAACATTGTAAGTTTGAACTTCTCAATGCAAAATATTTGACCTGACTGTGCATTATTGACACGCCTTTACTGGCAGCAGCTCCACCCTGATTCTGTAAACCCTTCTCTCTTCACAGTGAGGCTGCAGCTGACTGCTGTTTGGGCAAGTTGATTATTTTAAATGTACATTCTTTGTGGTAGAGATTTTGTTCATTTTAGATGGTTATGTGCATTGAATTCTATGTATCTATATCTATATATCATGTTGCTGCCTTCTTTAAAGCATATATAATTAATAAAGCTTTCTTGACTTGTATGCTTTTTGTTATCCTCTCTGTCCAGCTATCCTGGTTGTTTAGACGATTTGTGGCATATAAATGTTCCCTTAAGTGTGTGATTTATAATTGTGTGAAAGAAAAAAAAAAAAAAAAAAACTTTCTGCCATTGCCTGCAGAGGGAGACTATCGCTTTGTTTCTTGAAAACCTCTGATGCTACTCCCTTTTTAAGAGTGTGCAGATTTTCACGAAAAAACGTATGGATGGATGGGGCGGTGCTTCGATACGTCAATCAATGAAACCCCGCCCGATGACTTTAGCCAACCTACATGTATGTCTTCCACAAGTACGGAGGGGCTAGACTTGGTACATCACTGATTTCTAACAAGACATGATCCAACCTGTATTCACAGTTGGGAAGCCGGGTGGGCCGTAGTCCTGTTCTGATTATCCTACACACAATGCCATGGGCAAGAGCTGTGATGGAACTCACTTCTACTGTCTTGAAGCCTATAGTAAACATGCATTTTTGCTAATTGGGAAGTTGGCCATAACTACCTGTGATGTGCCTATTCTAGCTCCTGCCTACTTGGGCAAAGCAGTCCATCAGCCTCTCTGTCTGGTAGAGTGGGCGTGGTTGTTTTTGATTGAGTGATGGAAACCACACTCACCGTCACCCTCTGGAAAATCTGGAGCCACTTAAAAAGGGGGTAGCCTTTGCGCTATCCAACAAACAGTGATGCAGCGCCTGCTTGCGCCAATTGTACACATCACTGTTTCTTAGTTAGCGACTGTAAAAACAAAAAACAAAACAAATGAAGCACACCTGAAATCACACATACTGAACACAACCATTTACTAAGTCACAGTTAAATGAAGTACATTATAAAAGTTTTCCCATGAAACGTTTCAAAGTATTCAAATAAGATGCATTGAGTCAACAGTGAAGAACAGCGCATACCAGTGAACACAGGAGAAATGCGGCAGCGATCTCCGCCGCTTCGAGAGCAGAAAGCCGGCGGACCAGAGCCCGGGCCCCGGGCCCCGCACACCCGCACAGGACAGTCACAGGACAGTCACAGGACAGACGGCACCGTCGCTGCAGAAACAAACCATCCGGGTGAAACTCATTTCTCTATATGTATAAAAACAGTGATGACTACACAAGGGGAACCCAAACACGTCAGATGCATGCATAGTCACATCATTAAAATGGACCCGATGAATTCCCACAAATAAAGTAAAACCCCGAAGTTCCTGCTTATATCTTAGAAAACACGCGTATAGGCAACGTTGAAATGTCATTGAAAATTGGTAGTATTTGCAAATGGAATCGACGTTGAATCGCCAACGTTGATTCATCGTTGAAAATTCAATGTCGATTTCATTTGCAAATCCAATCAATTTTCAATGCATCTTCAACGTTGAAATATGACGTTGAAACAACGTTGTTTCTAATGTAATCTAATGTATACAACATTGAAATTTAGTTGCAAATTGGTTGGATTTGCAAATGGGATCAATGTCAATTGTCAACATTCCTTCACCATCAATTTAAACAGCAAAGGCAAACAACCACAAAAAGAGAGATAGAGAGTGATGACAGTTAATCTGGGGGGAGAAGAAAAGAAAACAACTAAAATACACTTTCTTGGTGTTAACTATACAAAACAGCAGAGGAAAAAACATTGTACAACTTCAGGGTGAACCTAGAATGAAAACTCCCAACACCGCTGAAATTACTTTATTTTCATGTGTTAGAAGAAAGACCCTGCACATACTGTATACAAAATAACACAATGTGAAATAGGACTATTAACATATTATTTGTGTAGAATTTCTACACTGTATATTAAACCTGAAAAACAGATTTAAAAAAATGCTATCAATCTTTTTAAAACTAGTTCCATGAAAGTTATGGTTAGAGAGCACTTTTATACACACCCAGTTGTTCCAGTATGTTTTATACAGGTCTCCAGTTAATTAAATTAAATTAAAGTTGAAGTAAAAAAAAAAAAAAAAAAAACTATGCACTGACATTTTTCAAATTTCAATATCATCAACGGTCACTGATAAAATATTTTAATTGTAATTACTATTTTGATAATGCATTTGATTAATGCACACATAATAGTTTTGTAATCCTGCACTGAAATATTTTGCTAGTAAAACTAGCCGTTAATTACTTATTTAAATTAACGAAACTCACTCATATTTTTCCTTTAGAGGAATGTGCTTAAATTCTAATTATATACCTTCATCATTTTCTACAGTATATAGCAGTTAAACATTTAAGCAGCAAAGACCCTTTCAATAGCCAACACAAAAAATATATATACTCTTATTTGAGAAATAATTCCTCCATACAGACAGCTGGAATTAAAATGGAGCAGTGTTGCCAGGTCCTGTCCATAAATTCCCCCCATTTTGGTGGTAAAAATCCCCCAAATCACGTTTTCCCCCCCAAATATGATTGCTGGTGAAGTGAGGTCCCAGGGAGAAGAAATCGATTGTGACAAACCCCTTAATTCCCCCAAGTTCAAAATAATATCCCCCAACATTTTCCACATACAAATGTTGCCCCCAGATTTTCCCCTGGGCTCTTAAAAATCCCCCAAATTTAGGGGAAAATCCCCCGATCTGGCAACAGTGAAATGGAGGCTCTTCCCAGGCTGTGTTCAAGTTCACAGGCTTCCCGCTTTCATCTAATTGGCTGATTACTTGACCCTTTCCGACTCTGATTAATCAGCTAAGCTGTTTGTCATAGAGTAACATTATATATATATATATATATATATATATATATATAAACATATAGACACACACACATAAATGTATGTGTATTTATGTATGTATATTAACGGATATATTCGTTTTATGTATTAAGGGGAATTTTGTGCGTTTTTTTACCATGTCACTCAAAATACACCCATGAAAAAGTACTGACTGGGAAATACATGTGTTTGAGAGGATATTGTGTTTGTTATCTGGGGGTCTGTTTGATTGTTTTGATTGTCACGACGTCTAATCAACCTGAAAGCAACGTATATTTCGACGTTGATGAATCGTTGCCAAATCCACGTTGAATTGCAGTTGTATTCTTGTTGATCCACGTCGCAACTAGATTTCAACCACGAAACCGCATTGTTCGAGATACTGTACTTATAATATAAAGCAAATTGGGAAAGCATTGGCTAAGCGTTGGATTAAAGTTGTGGCAAACTTTGAACAATGACTAAAATTATGTTTGCCCAGCATTGGTCTCATTATGCCAATATAAAATAAAGTTATGCATTTAAGTTTGAGACATCCCTGCTCACTATGTTGTGGCAACGTTGTGTTAGCTGGGTTTTATGCATACCTTTAATTCAAAACTAACGAAAAACCTGCCCTACCATTATCATTATCAAACAAACTAAATCGCTATTAAATAATAACATTCTGGTACTTTCACAGTTTATGCATAAACTACATTAACAAAATAGTAAGAAAATGCATAACACATATTAGTTTAATATTATACATTAAGAACAGAAAAACACAAGAACTTACCGATATTTGCTTAATCTTCAGTCTGGGTAACAGGAAACTATGCATAAAACATCACATCCTAACGAATTCCAAAAATATATGTATACGGAGGCATTAAACTAAATGAAAGGGTTACTTAACTTATTTTTTAACAATATAAACCGCATCCAGGAGCCACACAACCTCCACACCTCGCCACTGCCTGCACACCTGCGTGTGGGCGGGGCCTCCAGGAGGGTCTTCATTGGGGGCGGGGGCTCCCTCGGTACCAGCCAATGCGGTCTGTCGCGGCGAACCAGGGTGACGCCCCGCAAGGAGCTCACCCAAACACGTGTCCACACTGAGAGAATGGACTCTAATCCGAATTCACCTCTACTGACCATGCTGATTTCACATTATGAAGGAATAATAAGTGGATGTTTTAGGTCTTTAACTTTAATGTACTTCCTAAATATTAACTTTACACCCTTTCTATTAACTTTTTCCTTTCTATTGTTTATTCCCAATTTGATTTGTACTGCTTCCTGCCCTTAAAATCACTTTAGAGCTACTACTCTGTTTGTAATTATGACTGCTCTGACCCTACTGTACATAGAACGGTACCTATTATTTTTCTTGAACAGAAACATACACAACTGATTTTGTATTTGATATTAATTTAATTTATTTGAATTGGGACTTATATATATAATGTATTTACTTACACTTATTTAAAGGTTTTGTGAAATATGTGTATTGTGAAAACCTAAAGTCACTCAGAGAAAGAAGTTATAGTTGCTGATCAATACTATAAATTAATTGTCTGCTAATTAAATCATCCTCATCATCATTAAGACATCAACAGACTATATTCTAATCAGTCATTGGACTGCCACACCATAGAAATCAACTATTTTTCAAAAAGCAGAGTCTACTGATCAATCATTTAATCAATATTTTATTTTATTTTATTTTATACATTAGGCCTACTTTCACAGGAAACAGTATCCAAAAGTGTTTTACAAAGTTGGGTTACAAAAGGGCAAAAGTAAACCATAGCAGAATAACGTAAAACTAATGATATTTCAGAGTAAAAAATAATGACAAAAATAGATTGCTTTAAGGCTATCAGGCACAAGGAAATGGCTCTAATAAGTATTACTTATTAAGAAATATCCCTAAGAGTCTGGTTTCAATACATTGTAAAGTTAAAGGCTGAGATATTATCCAATCAATATTCATCTGGAAATAGTTAGGTCTTTAGGATATTATTTACAACTTCTATTAATTTGTAATCTTTCACTGTTAGTCTAAGTGAAACTGAAAAACATTTTGTGTTATTTGGGAAAATAGTACAGTAAAGACTAAGTTATGCTATGTTATATTTATTTCAAGCATTCAACTTGGCATAATGTTTCAAAATGAAGATCCATGTGCAGTAATTACCATTAGATGATTTAATCAAATATATTATGGTACAGCATATGCTCAATATGCCCTTGAATCATAATCCAAGGCAGTGAGACGAGCTGAGTGCAGTGCGCTGTACAGTATGTTGTGCTTAATTAAAGAAGCATGACTCAGCCCCTGTCATCACCCTCCTGGCGGCCTTCTCTCTGAGGCGTCGTTCACAGGTGGCTCCTGTGCTTTTTGATCACATCTCTCCACTGCTGCAGTGGGGGGCTCCCGCTGGCGACCAGCCTCCGCAGCAGGCTGCTGGGCTCCAGCCTGGGGATGTCGGGATGTGCCTGATGGTAGTGCTCCAGCTTGTCCAGGACTCGGGGAAGGCCCACCATGCTGGCGTAGAACATTGGACCCCCGGTGTGCCGTGGCCAGCTGTAGCCAAACACATAGATGGCATCGATATCCTGCGGGGCAGCGGCGATGCCCTCCTCCAGGATGTGGAAGCCCTCGTTGATGAGTGAGTAGAGGCAGCGCTCCAGGATCTCCTGTGGGTCAATGTGACGTGCCTGGATACCATGGAGGCTCCTGTACTCCTCCAGGAAGCTCTGAAGCCAAGGGTCAGGCCTGGCAACTCTGCCTCCTTGTTTTTCATACAGGTACCAGCCCCGGCCGGCCTTCTGGCCCATACGCCCTTTCTCACAGAGGATATCAGGGACGGCGCTATACCTGTGGCCTCCTCGACTGCGCACAGGGGTTCCAGCAGGTAGTGTGGGCCCTGTCAGCCCCAGCCCCATTCGTATCTTCCATCCCACATCCAGCCCAGAGAGATCCCCCATCCTGAAGACACCCATGGCAAAGCCAAACTCTTCCAGTGCTTGGTCCACCTCCTCTGGTCTGGCTCCTTCTTCCAGGAGAAAGTAGGCCTGCTCAGTGTAGGGCATCAGCATTCGGTTCCCCACAAAACCAGGGCAGTTTCCCACCAGAACGCCCACTTTCTCTAGCTTCTTACCCAGATCCATAGCAGTTGCCACGGCCACAGGGGAGGTGTGAAGTCCATGCACAACTTCCAGCAGCTTCATCATATGAGCCGGGGCAAAGAAATGCATACCCAGCACCAGATCTGGCCTGCGGGTGACAGAGGCGATCTCATCCACGTCCAGCCCAGAGGTGTTGGTGCACAGCAAGGCATCAGGCCTGCATACTGAGGACAGCTCCCTGAAGATCTTCTTCTTCAATGCCATATCTTCAAACACCGCCTCGATGACCAGATCAACATCCCCCAGATCCCGGAGATTGATGGTGAAGCTGGCAAGGCTCAAATTTGGATCTGCCCCGTGTCTCTGTGCATCCCGATCCAGCATGCCGTGCACAGCCCTTCTCCCCTCCTCCAGCTGCTTTTCCTCCATCTCCACAGCAATGACTGGGATCCCAGCTCTGACCAGGCACACGGTGATCCCTCTCCCCATGGTCCCCAAGCCTGCAGGGGGACAAGAACAGAAACTCTGAGCAGCTCACATAGCATATCCCTCACAGTCAGTGTTCACCTACTGTAAATGAACCATAATTCTTAAAATAAGCATATTATGTGAACAATGTTACTTTGTATGCAAATTAATTAATAAGATGGATGAGATCGCCTTAGTCACGCGCAAGGGTTTGTGTTTCTTTGTTCAGAAGATAAAGCTGCTGGAAGTTGTGTGGACTTCACACCTGCCCTATGGCCGTGGCAACCGCTATGGAGCCAGGCAAGCAGCTAGAGAAAGCGTGCGCGCTGCTGGGAAACTGCCCTGATTGTGTATGGAATCAAACATTCAGGGCCTACACTGAGCGGACCTACTTTTTCCTAGAAAAAGAAGCCAGGCCAGAGTTTAAACACATTTACACAGCTAAAACTTTGCTTTTTAGCAATCATCTCCCTTCAGAAATATTCTTTATTTAAATCGCATAAAAAGACAAAAGGTATATAAAAAGGTTTTCCACTAGACTTATACTAATTTGACTGAGGTTTCTGAAGCGGTGAAAGACTGATTTTAAAATGGTTTCACATCTACTATTTAGTTTTGTTGAAGGTCAGGCAAGGACAGGGAGTTATGACCAGATTTGACAAGCCAGCCCCAAAACTGTGAAAATCTCACACATTAATAACACTTACCACAAATACCAAGGGTATTTACAATACAAATCCAATCCCTGGCAATGAAAGCAGATTGCCGGTGGTATTCATTTTACTAAGACTCCTACTGGTTCTTAAACACAGAGGCATGCACTCCTAAATTCACAGTATGAAACCATTTGTCTGAAGTTTTGACTTCATTTTTGAACTTCAAAGAGATACGTCCCACTTAATCTGACCTGCATGATATTTCAGAAAAGCAGAGATTAATACTAAGGGCTTAAAAATACATCTGCACCCTGTTATACTCTCATTACAGCAGTGTAACTATGATTATATGATTAGCACTGTAGCTTAAAACCATACATATTGACAACAACAGCATAAACACAGAAAAAGCAGTTTTTTTGGTTGTCATTTTTATTGCCCTCCAACACGACTGCATTAGATCATGTAAAGTGTATGTAGCTGATTTGTGTTAACTTGTGTACCTGTGATGCATGGAAAAACCTGGGAATAATGATAGGAAACCGTTGCTGCTATTATTCTTTAACTGAACGGCAACAAAATAATCACATATCTCTTCCTCTAGCACACTACTAATACCCAGGAATTTACCTCAAATGCTCTTATGTACTACTCTAGCATTAGCGTTTTCCTGAGGACTCAGAAAGCACTTGGATGAGAGCCACACACTCCCGCACATTTGTCTGGGGGCCACAGGAAAACAGGCCTTCTTTAGCAATCTGCAGCAGCCGCTGTGAGGCGGAAGGGGCTGTATTGCACTCCCATCTCCAGACATTGAGCAGTGATGCGAGATTAAACAGCGACAGAGGGCAGTGAACCTTAAAAACATGACTTCTCCAGCCTGCACAGAGACACAGGAATGCTTTTCAAAACTACATAAAAAATATCAATTTTTGTATTATTTTGCGAGGCTCAGGGGCCAAAAGGGAAGGACAACTCTGCTGAGTTTCTTTTGTCCTAACAAAGCGGTTTGCCTCAAATTTGATTTGAGGGATGACTTCTAAACTAACAGAGGCAATTCCGCTGAGAGCTGCGTTAGAAACAGTGGGCGCTTCAAGGAGAACCATTTTGGGTTCAGTCAAGTACAAGAGAAAAAGGCCCGATGACTTTCACCTCAGTTTGTGATAGTTTCTAAAGCCAGTGATATAGAAGAGCCCTTAAATGGCTTTAGTTGTTACGAAATTGAAGTCTTACAATCACTGCTGAATTAAATGAAGGAACATGCAAATCAATGAGTAAGACTTCATCAAATGAAATAAAGCAATCGGATATACACTACCGGTCAAAAGTTTTAGAACGCCTCCATTTTTCCAGTTTGTATTGAAATTTACACAGTTTAACGTCTCAATGCACTCTGAAATTAAAGCATAGAACAAATAAAAAATTCATGGAATTGTTTTGTTTAACAAAATCTAACCCCTTAAGCTGACAAACCCCTCTGGTACCCTTAAAAGGGCACCAAATCCGTGTGCTTCTCTTTAATCCCATGTGTACTCTTCACTGTTGTGTTGTTTGCCAAGTGTTTGGACTCTCATGAAAGTGGAGACTCTCAGCTGTGAAATATTTGTTTTTCATACCCCCCCCCCACATTTTTGGGATACTTGGTCTGAGTAGGAATACAAAATCTCAAAAAATATTGACAATTATGACATATTCTGGAACCAGATAGTCTACTGATCAAAACAAGACCATCAACATTTTGGTAGATGCAACACACATTTTTTTTTTTTATTATTATTATGGATAATGGAAACTTAGTAAATCCTAATTATCATCTCAATTTATCAAGAATAATGATAAGCTTTGACAGTGAACTTATCAGCCTATTCCATAATTATATTCCTCTCAATCTTCAGATAGTTGCATGAGCCGGGGCAAAGAAATGCATACCCATACCCCCCCACCCCCAACACAACATTTGACATTCCTGATTTATATCAAAACACAATATATCAATTTTCAAAATAGCACTGATCTCTGAAACGGTAAATGTTCACACAATCACAATGGATACATCATTCAGCAATGTTGATGAAATATCAGACAATATCACACATTACAAATCCGTACATAATAGCAATTTGTTTGTCGTAAAGAGATGTTTCTGTAAAATAAAGGACAGACTAAAACGAATGACAAAACGGAATGCCCATTGACTATATTGGGGAGTGAAATGACCATAGACTACAATGGGGAAATGTATATATATACACCAATCATCCATAACATTATGACCACTGACAGATGAAGTGAATAACACTGATAATTTCGTTATCATGGCACCTGTCAGTGGGTGGGCAGCAAGAGAACATTTTGTCCTCAAAGTTGATGCAGGAAAAATGGGCAAGCATAAGGATCTGAGCGACTTTGACAAGGGCCAAATTGTGATGGCTAGACGACTGGGTCAGAGCATCTCCAAAACTGCAGCTCTTGTGCGGTGTTCCCGGACTGCAGTGGTCAGTACCTATCAAAAGTGGTCCAAGGAAGGAAAAGCGGTGAACCGGTGACAGGGTCATAGGCGGCCAAGGCTCATTGATGCACGTGGGGAGCGAAGGCTGGCCCGTGTGGTGCGATCCAACAGATGAGCTACTGTAGCTCAAATTGCTGAAAAAGTTAATGCTGGTTCTGATAGAAAGGTGTCAGAACACACAGTGCATCGCAGTTTGTTGCGTATGGGGCTGCGTAGCCGCAGACCAGTCAGGGTGCCCATGCTGACCCCTGTCCACTGCTGAAAGCACCTGAGCATCAGAACTGGACCAAGGAGCAATGTAAGAAGGTGGCCTGGTCTGATGAATCACGAGTTCAAGGTGTTGACTTGGCCTCCATCTATGTCTCTCAAAGATGCCACAACGGGCACCTTCTAAGTATAGAGCCTTCGCCATGAAGTGTGTTCTCACTTTTTGGTCATTTTTCCGATGGCGTCACTCAAAGGCTAGAATCACTGTTGAGGGAGGCTGCATTCAAAAATCATACAAACAGACGCTGGGAATTTGGACGGGAAGTGGTGGTACACGTGTGACACTAGAGGGCACAAACAAGAAGATAAATAAGGAAATATCGAATGAGATTGTCAAGAAAGCTCTGTGTCCAGCCCCTGGCGCTCATCTTATTATGGCTCTCATCCCCAGTATGGCACATCCCACCTGCTCTCTATCTCCTCGCTCTCAGCCCTTCCAGCCTACAAACCAATGAGCAAGTCAAGCCCAGCGCCACGTTAGACACAACTGATGAGCTCCATAGGCTTATTCCAGGGGATTAATAATAGAATGAGCTTTCATCTTCAGTACAGGGGGACGCCAACGGGCAAAGCAGCACAGATCTACAAACCCCTTCCCCCCTCCCCTTGCTACCACCCTCAAATCCTTCCACGGGAAAAATCCAGTCACTCAAACAGAAGAGCGGGGACAGCCTTTCAGCGCATCTCCGCACAATCATTTAGCACTTATAATCCTTCTTTTGGCGAACTGAGAAAAAAAAAAAAGTAGAACATCAATCTGGTTTAACGGCGATGAGACAGACTAATTACACTGAAATTCATATTCAGGGTTTTATGTTTTGCTGGTACCATGAGTTCAAAACCCAGCAGGGGGATCTTACAGATGTTGTCTGTGTGGGCTGGGAGGGGGATGTGGGGAAATCAGGTTGAAAGTGAAGGAATCTCTGTGCTGGCTCAGCAGGGAAAGTGCTCACTTTAAATCCCTGGAGCTGAGGAACGCACAGGCTGAACTCCAGGTCCATTGAAAGTCAGCAGGCCTTGCAAGGCTGCTGATATAGATTACTGAGGTGGTTGGAGAACAGTGGAATGGGTGATCAGAAATTAACCAAAGCCTTAAAAAGCAACCCCAATGAAAACATGGGCAGAAATGTGAATATATATTCTGTTCCTTTTTACAGAAGAAAATGTACAGTTTAACTAGAAAAATAGGTGTGTATTAGATCCAGCTCTGTAGAATGATTTAAATGCTGACTTGAACAGGACTTCCCACTTACCTATGACAGCCACTTTACGGACAGGCCTGGGCTTGGTGTTGTCCCAGCGTGCTCCACTGGGGGTGCTCCACTTCCCCACGGCCCTCTGGGCGAAGTGCAGGTACTGTAGAGCGCGTGCCTGTCCGGAGGTGAACAGCGCAGCCATCAGCTCCTGTTCCCTCTGCATGCCCTGAGCGAAGGGCAAGGTGGACGCGGCCCGCACAGCCTGCACACAGGCCACCGGTGCTATGGCCCCCCGAGCGCGCTGCCTGATCCTCACCAGTGTCTGTTCCAGCAGAGAATCCAGGTTTGCGGGGCATTGGATTGGCAAGGAGCTCACCCTGCGAGGACCGGTGGGCTGGCCTGCAACGACAATGACAAGGACAAAACAGAGAAGTCACGTCAGTTCATAGACTCAATACAACAGCTTCTGGAGCACTATAATGCGGTCAGCTTGGGGTCCATTTTATATAGTATTTATTATTATTAGTAAGTGCTATTATTGTATGAGAACACACTGCTTCCGAGTGTAATCGTTCATTATCCAATATGTGTGCCTTTCTGAAAAGTCTCTCTGGGTCAGCTATTTTAATTTGTTTCTGAGTCAGACCAATTTGAAGTCAAACTATTTTTGCTGTGATTTGTTTAGTTTCTTCACCTGCCTCATTTCCTTGTACTACTCTGTAATACAAAAATTGGCAGCTGTATGAAAAATTATTTCCCGTGAGAGATTCCCAAGTATTTCTTTACAATTTTACAATGTGTTCCAATCTATTTAAGAAACATTTTTGCTGCAAACTAAGTTATATAATTTACAAATCACTATTAAAAGCCTTTGCCAAGAGTACAGGATGGCCTATAGCATGGAGACAGGTCTGAATGCAGGTTGCAGCACTTGTGGAGATCTTGGGCAGCTTTCGGAAGTCCCTGGTTCTCGTTTGTTCACCTGTGGGACTGGGCAGCACCAATGGGAGCTGCATCTTACATTTCAACTTGATGGTTCCCTTGGTTGGATCCCAGTGTGCAAAAGAAGCAGGCAGACTGACAGCACATACCTCAAAGGATCTGAATGAATGATGTCTGCTCTCTAAGGTCATAAACTGAAAGCAGTGGCAGAATGGGCTGGGGAGCACTTGGCAGACCCACAACAGACAAATTTACATTTGATTGTGTCAGATTGTGTCAGGAAACTCTCAGGGGAAGAAAAGTTGCCACTGTGCCAAAAGCAGGATTTGGAAATTGACCTTTTTTAAATTATTTTTACTATAGGCTATAGAATATATATATCAAAATGTTAACATATAACTCTGCTATTTGTATAACACATAAAACCCATAACCCTCGTAGGGATTCATCTTCCAGTACTCTATAGTGAAAAGGAAATCAGATAGCACAGAATACTTTACACTTCAGAATTTAAATGAAGACAAATGCGTTTTCTGAAATGAATTCACCTTCCATGACTAATCATCTGATACCCTTAAGTGTTACATTCCTAGTTTGTATCTGGAGATATCACAAACCACTGTATTATTATTTCTAAAGAATGTTCTGTGACTAATAGTTTACGACACCAGATTTCCATCCCTGCAATAGCATTACTCTGGTGTATAAATGAGCACGGTTTGAACAAGCAGAAGGAAGGGAACCCAGCGAGATTCCTGTCTGCACATCAATCTCAGTAAACACATTGGACGAGACAAGATTGGCATGCCGGATATGGAAAATTATGTGGATCAATGTTTTCCTTAACCTCGTTAAAAGACCCTTTATGTTTCTTCATTTGACTCTATATCCCTTCTTACAAGATTACACTGGGCTGTTTAAACTAAAATCTATAGCAGCTTTATTGAATCAGAGCCACAGCCAGCTCTCAGTGAGACAGAAAGTGGGTCATGCATCCTGCTCTTAAAGAGGTAGCGTCAGTGTGGAGCAACAGTTACTACGTGTGTTTTGGACAGAAATACAAAGCATACATATGAACTTCCACATTCTTGAACTAGTAATATAGCAATCAAGACCCACAATCCCATAGGGAACATCAACATCAAAATACTGTAAGGCAGGAATACTGTCATGTAATAAGAAAATACATTTTGGAAAAAAACAAGTGACACGGATTTAAACTTGTGAAAGCACAGACGTTGTTATGATGTTTACCCATGACAAGAATAATGACAGGCATGTTACTTAAAAAGCTGTTGCTCCTATAAAATAAAACAGGCAGGAATATGAATGCTGGACTATGTTCTGCGGCTAATCTGCATTTTCAACAGCAAACAGATTTGTATTGTGAACAGCGATAGTGCAATGTGCATAGTGAATCCTGGTGAAAAATCATTCACTTTCAGCTGCCGCCATCTGCAAACGGTAGGGCATCAGCTTATTTCAGACTATAAGCCTCATTTAGGACCGAAACCCATTCTCTTCTTCAATCCAGAGTTTACCATCCCTTTAATTCCCGCTAAGAGTCTCAGTCCTGTTCGTAGACTGAACCTTCAAGGAGAGGTAGATTGCTTTCATTGTGATTTTCAAATCATACACGATATCTTAAAGCAGCTCTGTCCCGTAAATCCCTGCTCTAGCTTCCAGACAGCTGACCTGACTTCAAAAAGTGTTCGGGAAGCCTAGCAAACTAGGAACTGCAAATATTATCTTCTCTTTCAATCTCTCTTTTTTCCAATAAATAAGCAGCTGGGATCTGAAACTAAAATTGTGCATAAGGGTTTTGTTTTCGCACTCCTGTCCCAAGCTTCTGTTCCACGCAGGCCCATCTATTACTTCTGGGTTACTTCTCCCCACAGATTTATTTGGAGTCCCACAAGAAACTAATGGTCCTGAGAGGAGACCAATTAGTTCTGTTTCAGCAGGAAATAAATTGTGTGGATCCTTTTCTCTAGTATCGTGTGTGGAGATGATGTCTTGGTGTATGCTATTGTTGTGTTTGGTATTAGCTGTGAGGAAAACAATTTTTTTTGCACTCACCTCCCTGTCCCCCATTTCAAATAGATTTGAAAATCTCCACAGAATTGTCACTGCTGTAAGCTGAGCTTTTATGTGGTATTAGCTCTTTATCCTATTGAAAATCTCTCCAGCATGCTTTTCATTGCTGGTAATTAGCTCTTATCTCTCCTGTGAAGGCTCCCATCACTGCAAATTCCACATTAGAGCAGATTTAGCTTTTTGCTTCATCAAATCTCTGTTCCATCCGCCATCAAACTGTATTTACTCTCCCCCTCTCTCGTTGCTGGCAAAATGACCGCTTTGGAGAACTGGAAAGGAAAATGTACAAAATGCTGTATTGGAACATCTGGTCACAAACCAGGAAGGAGTACTTATGTTTGGAAGAAAAAATAAACATTGAATGTTCCAAATGTACAAAAATGTGATGTATATTAAAAGAAGGTTACACTGAATGATTATGGGCAAAAAATACTTTAGGTTTAGGCTCAGGGTTGTGTTCAAGGCTAACACATGTGACCAACCCCAGAGCTCAGAGGAAATATATGAGATCATCAGCTGTAATGCCTGCAGTATTCAGAACTCAATTCATTAGGAATTTGCAGCCATTATTTTTTACATTCAGGTCAACATTGTCAGCTACCTCCACTGAGATAGTGCCAGGCAGAGTTTACCCCAGCACTGAAACAGAGGAGACACAGTAGGCATCACTAAAGACTGCCCAGGGGCAGCTACGATGGATTCCTTCCAAAAATAGTGCTTCTCTGAAATCAGCACTTTTTCTTTTTTTCTCTCTAAATGTTGGTAGGCGAGTAATTTTTCAGACAATTTGCATTTCTGTGGACTGGAAGGTTCAGGTGGAAAGCAGCCAGTTTACAACAAACAATATGAAGGCCCCAAATGTTCAAATTACTTTACACAAAAAACACAAAGATGAGCAGTAGGCGCATTTACACTGCCATTTCTGATCCTGATCACATGCATAGGTAGCATTTGATCCTGCTCAGAAATGGCAGTGTAAATGCTCAGTGATTGGATGAAGTGCACCTCTCAGGGAGATGGTACAGATCCGGATCAAATGCATTCAGCATTTGATCCTGGCAGAGTGTACTGATGCAGTATAAAACCGCCTAGTGTGACCACAAATGGAATAACAACCTGCAGCTGTTCATTTGAGGTGTTTTTGCTATTATACACAGCAAGATGCACATTCTGCATGTACATAAATATTTGTTAAAGAAAATCTACATACTTACGATGGCATTCACAATGAACCTTGATGATTCCTGTAACAGTTCTAACAAACAGGCCTTTCCCTGCCATATCAGCGTTTTATAGAAAATTGTTTCTGAAATGTATGAATGTTTTTTGCTCATGCATAGAACGAACATTAAAATGTATATTTATTCAGTTTCTCTTGTACACAAGTTAAAGCAGTTAAAGCCACTGTATAATCCAATGGAGGAGTCAACATATTTGTTTACACACAAAGACTTCCCTCAACAGTGAAAAAGTGACGGCACCTACTTGCAAAATGCAGCAGTAGCAGCAGAAGAAAATCATCAATCCAGTATAAACACAGCATGTTAATGTGTAGATTGGGAAACTCAAATTGACAGGACAGGGTTATCTCCCGTGAATCCTGTAGTCATAGTTATTAATGAGCAATAGGGGGCAGAAAGGACAGAAAATTAAGTGAGATGACTAATGCCGGACAAGAACAGAACGGGCCGTGCATCTCTCCTGTCTGAGCCGCCGGGCCATTACCCAGGCCCCTCTCCAAGAGCAAATTTCTCTGGCAAGCTGGGATCAAAGGGAAAGGCAATTATTTTAACATTAATCAGGCCTGACAGAGGCTCTGTGTAGGGAGTGTATGATAGTCGTTCTCCCATGACCAATAGCCCTTTTAACCCTCTGAGCCGAGGAACTGTCCTATAGTCCTGTTGAACCTTAACATCTATGTCACTCAGCATTTCCCAGAAGTTGTGTTGAGTCACTTTTAACAACTCGGGCAGGAGGTGCACTCGCTGCATTCTCTACTGTACAGAGTGATACACTATGACTAGGTTTGTGTGTGGGTGGGTGTTTTTTTATGTGGCTTAAAAAGTACCAGATTAATTGTTTGTAATCAACACTTGCAAAATGTGTGAGGGCTTGCGTAAACTCCTGTGAACAAGTGTTAAATTTACCCGCAGCCCAGTTCCATAACAAAGAAAACTAACAATAATAAAAGTATGTACGGTATTTGTTATAATGCACACACAAAAGCTGAAAGATGTCACAGCTCTAGAAAACTGCTACAGGTTCTGTCAACCTGCAGACTACCTCCATCAATCACACCTCTACAGCGAACTCATTTGCATTGTTTATGTGATTGCCCAAGACTCTGAGAAGCTCGATGATCAATCAATTAATAACAACTGGACTACAATGCTCAGATAAATCCTCTTCCCTCACAAAGTGGTATGACTCCCAAGGTCTGGATCACAAATTCAAGTCTGAAGAGCTAACCATTAGGGTCAGAGGGGACTCAAAATGAGTCAAGCCAAGCTAAGGGATCAAATTGCAGGAGAATTTAATTCAGGACAAATTACACAAATACTGAGCTAAATACACAAAGTAAATCTGAAATCTTTCCAAGGATAACAATTTTTAACATGATGCATTCCTTCTCAGGTTCCAAGCCTGTATTCCTGTTTATTTATTCTAATTTTCATATATATTCTGAGAAATTCAGAAGTTTGCTTCATTATCACTCCTTTTGAGTGACAACCAAATGCAATTTTCAGAACTGACTATTGCTTTCACAGCACTTCATTCTCATTTAGTAGAGATTGGAGCTATTTTCTCATATTTTGGAATACATTTAAAACACCTATTTGATCTCAACTACATGCATAAAAAGCAATAAACCTGGTCTCAAATGATGCTGTCAACTCTGCATGCAAATGTGGGGCAATAGTTTTATTTACTCCTATAGCCACTAATGCAGTATAGACCATCAGCCAGCAGGTTCATCAGGAATGAGAGGACAACTCTGAACCTCACACCAAGGACAAAGGGTGGAATACATCCATTCTGGCTTCGCTGGTCATTAGAGGAGACATGGGCTCTCCCCCATGTAAGCATCTGCAGTGCTGTGAAAAAGGATGGACGGTACTTCCAAATCTTTTAATTTTTACCATCAATTCATCACTTATCACACATTTTGATGTTGCAAATTAAATAGAAGTAGGTGCTTCTCACTTGTGTATGGTGCAATACAATTATAAAGGGATCTTACAATTATTTACCCACCCCCGAGAAAATTCTGTCCATCAAACGTTCATGACGAAAATATAATTGTGTTACAAGAATGGTGTGGTAAGTCTTTAGATTTGGGATGTGAAATTGAATACAAGTCGCACTTAAAGAGATAAAAAAGATAACAGTGTACTTTTTAATTCTGAGTGAGCACTGAATTCGACACTATTTTTAAAAGCGTACTGTGTAAAAGTCTTAATCACAGGAAAGCAGAGGCAGCAAGGGGCTGTATTCCTCACTTAACTTTTCAAGGGGAAATGACTATTCAAATTTAACACAAACACACACACACAAACAGCTCCAGAACAAATATCATATCATCTTTTTCTAAGAAAGTGTGTGAAGTCATCTTTACGTGAAATGTTCTGAGCGATTTTGTTCCCCCAGCATTTCTCAAAGGAGCCCACAGGGTAAGAAAAGGCCCCTGATAAGTGACAACCCTTTAGCAAATAGCATCCTGGGCAGCCCTTACTCTGAAATCATTTCAGCAATTAATACAAATTAAATGTTTAAAAAAGGCAAATGAAAAAAGAAAAAGTATGATTAATATTCTAAAAATGTTCATCTCCTTTCATTCCTTGAATAATACATCAAAAGAGCTGAGGAATGTTGATCACAACTGACAAGGATATGAAACATTTATTTTATCACAGTACCAGAGGACTGTTCTGGCATGTCCTTTCTTGCCTCTCCCTCAGACAGCTGCATGCACTCAATTTCCTCCCGTTGTACACCTCCCCCAGCCTGCACACATACAATATTCCCCACTCGAGTTGATTCAGGTTTAATTCACTTTTTGGATCTAAGCTCCCTTTGGGCTCAGATACTGTGAGGCGTACAGACTCCAGGTTCTTCCATGTACCTAGAGAGGAGTATTCACCTCTTGACTGGAGAAGCAGTTTAAATCAGCAGTCTTGCTATTGGCAGGATCCACCAACATTCAGGTTTTTGAACTTAATTTCCTGTTATTCATATACTTTTCAAATAATGAATGATTCTCAGAAATCCTCCTAAATAATGTATTCTTTATAAGTGCCTGTTTAGAGAAAACATTTACTATTACAAACTTAAAAGAAAGTAAACAATACCCTATTTAAAAAAGTAGCAATGGAAGAAACCACACTATTCAAATTACACTACAGTTCAGGACCTTGGTCTGAACTTGGATGTTCCATCAAACTAAAACAATAGCAGAACAAATATTACCTGGTAGATTTCATTTGACTTGAAAGAGCAAGTCATTCTTTTCTATTGATTCCCTGGTTTTACTAACTTCCATGAAATAGTGCCTGAGGGGAAATACATTAGTGCTGGGAGGATTGCCTTTTGTTTTTCTACTGGACACAGCACATTCTTGAATATGTATTTAATTTATAGCTTTGGACTGGAATTCCTTCAGAAGGGTGAATTTCACCCTTTAGATGTTTTCTTTCTACTTAAATCATTCAATGCAGTAAGTTTTAGTTTACCATTCATCTACATTATGTGAGCTGTTTTGCATTATTTTGCGGTTTGACTGTGCTGCCTTTTGCCATTGCATTTTAAGCATTCTAGCTGTAAACATAACTCTCTTACAAAGTGGTAAACAAATTAGTAAAGTAATAGTGCTTGTTGTTTCACCTCTGACTGCCTCCTTTTTTTCTTCCAATGCCTACTCTTCACCCCTGGGCATTGATATGACAGAATTCAGCAACTTGTTCTAGCTTGTTATATATTATTCAGTTAAAAATGTTCTTTCAGTTTAGATTTCAGACTGGCGAAGACTTATAATGAAGTCACTTTTTTACATTCTAACATTCCATGTAAGTGATTAATCAAATCATAAAATAGGCAACAAAAGAATATGCAGCAAATTGCCTTTATTATTATTATGATCTTTTACACAGTGAAGTGAAATTACCCAGTTTAGACAAGCCACTAAAGATGCTGAATGAAAATATTGAGATAATCTCTGGTAGTAAATATCCACAGGGCACCAAATTAATACCTCCAGTATGAGGGAATAACCAAGTGAATAAACCTCACCTGGGGTCTACACACTTCTGGTAGGTTACGGATTCTGCCATCTGTTCAGAGAGTTGGATGTTGCCTTGGGATTATGAACCGTCATCTGTTCTATGAAAGTGGCATTGTGCGCCAGCTCTCGAGTCAGGAAGGTAATGAGGCACCGCTTTCATTGCTGCACTCTGCAACAAGGAGTCAAAGTACCATCCAAGCATACTAAAAACTGATGCAGTATGAAGTGGTATAAAGACAGAATTACTCAGACAACCTGTCTATTGTATTAAAATACCCCTAAGTGTTTGGATCTTGACATCAGTGGCACTTATATTAGGTCTGTTACTGAATGTGCCTTGCTCAGTGCCGTCAAAAAATCTTTTAAGTCCTAGTGACAGATGTGACATGAGACCTCTGATATACAGTTCACTTAAAGATAAACTGCTGTCAGGTTAGGCGCTATATTTACCTGCAGCTATTCAGACATGAAAACACCTATAATGGCAAACACTCAGTGAAATAATGAGACCCAAGCCTTTAATTTGTCCATCATTACTAAATACCCCACATTTACTGCTTAAGTCAGAACAAATAACCCTTTTGAACAATAAACTGAAATAAAGTGAAATCTGTATATTTGCTGTGGTACACTCCTGTGCTTTGCAAAGACTCTGTCTCCCCCTTCTGAAAAAGTGCAGAACTGCAGTTATTTAATCTAAACAAGGTAATTAGACTGGCAATGGAGCATTCGGTAGCTCTGATTAAAAGTGATTCACCTATCATCTATATTTAATACAATATCTGTTTATTAGATGACTTTCCAAAATATTGAACACAGGAACCTTGCACTAAACTGAGTGATGCTTATGTATACTTTTATAACTGAAGAAATACCATGAATGAGCATGTTTAAACAAATGTGAAATGTAAACTAGATTATTTTTAACAACATAGAAGATTGAATTAAAATAATCCTTATTATTTCTTGGTATTTGCACTTCCCAATAATAAATGGTTTCTGCAACTTTGCTCTGGTTGCTGCTCAGACTCTTTGTTTGCTCTGTTAATGGACTGTGATGCCAAAGAAAAGCAATTTCCCCTGCACACACATCCTCAGTCGAGAAGTTATTGAGTTATATGGACTAACTATGAGTGATGATAAAGGATTAGAAAAGTAAACTTCCAACACTTGTATTTCTGCTGTAAAACATGTTCCACAAGGACAATGTGTATATTAGATGTGCAACATTGTGGATATCAATGTGATAATGGGGTTTGTAGGAGATCCACCAATTACATTAGTTCCCTGTTAAACAGTCATTATTTTTAACTTTCTTAATCTTTTACATCTTAAAGTATCACCCAGTCATTGTAATTTCTTGTGATGAGGAAATATGTTCATCCAAAGTAAACTGATCAAGTTGTTGAAGACACAAAACACAAAAACACACCAGATGTTGAGTGAATGAATTTGCGCACAGCTGGCTTCATTACATCAACAGTTTAGAGATGGGAGAGCGGGCAATTAAACCACACAGCTGTATGATTTGAAAACAAGGGGGGACTGCTGCAGTAGCTCGATGCTAACTTACCATCCCTACTCTCTTGCATCAGTCTTCAAAAGCTGATTATCACCCGTTCTTCCCTGAGTGTACAAGGCTCCCTCTCACCTGCTATTTTCCGTGCAAACTCCACTGCCACGTCTCTGGCGTTTCCATCAGTCACTTGGTCCACTATCCCCAGCTTCAGTGCCTCTTGGGCAGACACGTGGCGCCCTGCAAGCAAAGGAAAACGGTCATATTCCACAGCTGAGACCAACTGAGATTTCCCCAATATCCACTGTGTCTGCTTCACTATGAACACTCACACCTGCCCCTTCACATCCCTAGCAATGCTTCTTGCTTTAGTTTAGTTAAAAACACTCCAGGAGTATCAGTCACAGCTGGTTAATATCTGGGGCTAGGATTTGTGTTGTATGTAGACAGGTGTTGACTCTCCAGGAGCACAAGATGCCTACATAACCTAGGCAGCGGGCGTTGAGTCAAATACCTCACTGTAAGTTATTCCAACAAAGAAAATAATATACCTTCCACTGGTTTTAAATTCGTTCCATCTTTAATGTGTCAGTTACAACCCTCTTATTATACAGCTTTCCATCTCCTGTCATACAACACCAACAGAATATTAAATATCAACTGGTCAGGATCATTTTAGCTCAAGTCCTGGTAAAGTGGCAGTGACAGGGTTAGGCAATTAACTGCACAATGCCAAGGGTCTTATTAAAATACAAATGCCAACTACTTCTCCCAGACTCCCCTTGACAGTTGTTCAAATTAATCTACAGCCTCCTGTGGTTTTTTGGCTGCACATCCTTATAGATTCCGATTAACTTATAATGCTTCAAAATGTGAATGTGTTGAAAAAATGTACATCCTACAAAAAGCACAGGCAGCATGGAGACCAATAGATCATTTTCAGGATTTTAATGACACACTGACTATAGGGCCACAGCTCCAGAGGGTTCAGCCCCGTACGCAGTCCGATCTCAATATCTGATGCTTTCTCTAGGCAGGCGCAGGGGAATGTGAGCTTCTGAAACATCTACTCTTGGAATCCATTTTTAAAACTCCAACCCAATTTCCATTCCCAGAAGGGCTTAGATGCAGGTTTTATCCAGGAGTCTGCATTACGTTCCTTAGAGACAGAGTTTGAAGCAAAGTAGAGTGAAAGGAGTTGCAAAACACAAAGGACAAACAGAAAACCCTGTCTATCCAGATAGGTAACTAATTAGAAACGAAACACACAAACTGTACATTTAGTAACAGTGCCTGAGGAATCCACAGACACTGAAGAATCTATCAGAGGCATTTCCGCTATGGGTCAGTGGGAAGCTGCTACTGGGCACTTAAAATATCACCAGGGAGATCACACATGAGTGGTGCCATCCATTCCTCACTCTCTTTATATCAATATTTGCTTAAGTGATTGTGAAAGGCAATAAATCACTGACAGACTGCAGGGCTTTTCTAGCTTTATTTCCATCTGAGCTCATCTGAAACAAATGCCTTGATCATTTCTAATGAGCTCGAGCCAACATCAGGCTCTGGACAGAATAAGCTGAATCCCAGATTATATAGAAACGCTGACACTGCATTAGTAATCCACTTTCATTTTCAAATCGGGGGTGCCTTGTCCATTGGGGAAAAACGAATATATTCTATATGTTCTCCTCTGTCAAAGCAGACAGGTGAGTGCAATTCTCATCCAATCAGTCCACAACCATGCACCCCCTCCATGTCTGCTGACCATAACCAAGCACAAACCAAAGTCTAAATAACTTTTTTTCTTTTCAACTTTTCAAAGTGGCTAGCTTGTGTTTGATTTATACAATATCTTCCACAAAACCTCCCATTTAATTTCTCTTGTTCCATCATCCAGACTTTAACAAAGCATCTTAGACAAGGCAGATCTTCGGGCTTCTATATTATTCTCATCCTCTGCCTGGCGCCTACCCTCCTCCATTACCCTGACATAACTGATGAGTTAATCCCACGAAACTCAAGATGACATGTCGCCGTTTTCCAAATGAAAGGCTTCAGAAGCAGGACCCAGTCAAGTGGAAAAATGCTTAAAATATGCAGCACAGACAGAATAGATTGATTGAAAACTGGAAGTGGGGCAGGATTTCTGTCTATAAGAAAAGAGGAACTTGAGAAAAACTCTGAAAAGATTTGAGGAAATCTTCACAAACAACCAAAAAAAAAAACCCAGGGGATTAGAAATCTTTGGTAATTAAAACAAAAAAAAAACATGAAGAAAGTATTAATACATCCCAGTGATATAACAAGTGCAGTTATTCCAGATTGCTTTGTTAATTCATGTTGAACAATTTAGTATCTAATTTGGTATTAATCTTAGTGCCTTTACATAAATTCTCTGCGCATTTTCTGTGAAGCATTTATGTTAGCTTTTATGTGTCGACAACATGTCTGAACTCATCAATGGGAATGTTGCTGTTATATGATATTTTTAAAGAAAAAAACATTAATATAAATTCTGTAACGGGCATTATTTTTGTTGGTGCTTAATATTAGTTGTTTATCTATCTTTCATAGAGCTTATCACACATAGCATACTTAAAAAGTCCTATATTTTCATTAGATACTTGAGCAGCACAGGCAACCTAAGGGACATTACTATATAGATCATTGGGACTAATTTTAATTTACCAGTTACAAATAACCATATATACTGTACATACAGTTATCCTTAAACAGAACTAATCACAGACTGCACAGAAAGTTACCCAGCTTACTGTAGTAGTTCCTCAATGGTTTGTTTTCTCAACAAACATGTCTCAACACTGACCTCTGGTGCATTTTGTTATGTACGTTACACTAACAGCTACTCAAAAAAAACCCTCTTTACTCTTCACCTAAAGGCCAGTTTCAAAGGATGAATGGCACGTTGAACATTTTACAGAGGTTCAAAGCTGAATTTCTGCACATAGCCCTCTGCCGTGAGAGACCTAGAACAGAAGGCTCCAGAGCCATGTTGCAGTGGGTACCTGTGGTGATGAGGTCGAGGGCGGCAGGAATCCCAGCGAGCCGTGGCAGGCGCTGCGTGCCCCCTGCAGCCGGGAGCAGCCCAAGGGTGACCTCAGGAAGCCCCAGCCGAGCCTGCAACACCAAGAGCAGAGTGACCGCCGTCGCAGTGAATGAGTCTGCTACTGTACTTACTGTAAATTATTTCTTAATGAACCGATGACTGTTAAAATGAGGATTCTGTACACTGCTGTCTTATCTGGAGAGAGTAATATTCTGCAAAATCCTGACCTTGATATGGGCAATGCGGTAGTGACAGCCCAGCGCCAGCTCCAAGCCTCCTCCCAGGGCCACCCCCTCGATGGCTGCCACCACAGGCTTCTCGCTGGCTTCTATGTCGTCGATCAGGGGCACCAGGGCTGGGCCGCGAAATGGCCCAGAGAACTCTCGAATATCGGCCCCTGCGCTCACACACAAGACAGCAAGGCTCAGGTCAAACTTCATTAGGTCAAATGAAATTACGTAAGAACACATTTGTTTCAAGACACCTCCCGTATTCCTCGATTCTGTGGTGTTGATTTAAAATGCTTTTTCCAGGTCCTGCAATGTTTCTGACCCCCAGGTACTTAAAAAACGAATTCATACAACATTTGAATTGTAATTGTGATTACTGCTTTTTTTGGAGCACAACACTCAGAAAACCTGTAGCATTGAATACATAGTATAACACACAAACCATTATTAATTTTCTTTGCTGTCATCTCTAACTGCTTTGTCCCTACCGGTTATGCAAGGCTTTATTCGTGTTCATGAAGAAATCACACCCATTAGATTCAAAACTGGGATGATATAATGGTCAGCATGCACTGCACAAAGAGTGTCCTTCACCTTAGCAGGCTTCTGGAAACCATACTAAGCAAACTTAAAAAAAAAAAAAAAAAAGTTGCATAATCAAATAGAAAACTTTCAACCTGCTACCAGGGCCTGTTCCTCAGTATTGTGAAATATGTAGGTGACACTTTATAACTGCCTTGTGCTTTCTAATCTCCTTCGCAAAGCCTGTTTTTCATATGGAAATCATTTACTAGCCCCTACTAGAGTGCTCATGCAAAACCTGGTCAGTTCTGAAGTGCAACCTTCCAACAGTGTTCAGGTATAAGGCACAGCTGGGGTTACATCATATGTGTTCATACACTTCAGTGGTCTTCGTTGTATGTTGGGGCACATTAGGCTGTAATTCTGGTCATGAACATAAACCCCAAGTGAAGACACAAGTCTTACCGTACCGGCACAAAACTTCCCATTCTCCCCACAAATCACGACAGCTTTCACGTCCGGGTCAGTACCAGCTCTGCTCACTGACTGAACAATTGCCTGACGCACTGTTGAGCTGGGGGGACAAACACCAGAAACAATGGTCAACAGACTTGACAGACTTATAACAATTCCCTGCACAAACCACTGAGAGCCTACACATTAATTCAAGGTCTCTATATAATACAGTCAATATATACTTTATTTTGTTTGATCTACATATACAGGTTTTATTTCTGATTACTGGTGCATTGCACTTTTTTGGATTGCCTAGCTGTATGGGGCTCATAAATGAACCCCTCCACACCACAATACTTCCATATAGACTTATAAGGCAAGTGACCAACTTTATGTTTTAAAAATAATGATAACAAATATAAAATAGTTGTGGCGGCAGATTTATGTAGTTATTTTAGAAGCCAAGCCGTTTGCAAATTCCACTCAAGTGTGTGTTTCGCTCGTTAATGTTGAAGCCCAGTATATTTGTGGGGTGGTCAAATCCATTTAAGACTTTTAAAATTGTAATCTGGTTATAACCGTTTCTTTTTTTGTTTGTTTGGCATAATTTACACATACACGTTGCGATCTGTTAAAACAAATCCTCTCTCCTTACAAACAGTAGTGGAATCTTGACAAAGGAATTCTTTATGGAATTTGTAGTTACATTAGCAGCAGGCAATTGTTTACACTGCATGCCTTGAACAAAAGTTTACAAAAATAACATTAAACATATACTGTCCAGTTCACTTACTGGAAATTAAATAACCCTCTTATCTTGACTTTGAAGCAATCCTTACCTAAGTGCATTGACAGGCGGGTTTTTCAGCGTTATTACGGCGACAGAGCCAGGGATACGAGTGTAAACTGCCATTTTCTCGGGCACAAATCGTGAAGTTGTGAACAGTGCAGCCTGTGAGGAGACTAACTCTGGACTGAACTTTACCCAGGTACTCTGCAAATCTCATTCGCTCTCAAAACGCATTTAACATATTGGGTTTACCTCTAAAAAGCGGCTGGTGCACAATGGTTTCGTGTATCTGAAGAAAATAACAAGTTACATAGCTCCAACGATGTGCTTCGAGTTCATACTGCTAAGTGTTAATATATAGCTTTCATTATAAATGTTATGCTGAATAACCTAGACGCCAGTGTGCTACTCAGATTTTATTTTCTGCGTAGTGCTATACATCAAATTGTTTGCAAGGTGCATATATAATACTCAAGCAAAACTGTGCGAAAAGCTTACGTAAATCATTTTGTATACAGAGGACGTGGAACGGACAAACAAACATACAAAAAAAATGCCCACAGCAGCAAGTGTTGCGTCTGTGCCAGTGTCAAACTATTTACACAGGACTTTGGCCAGCCTAGCAGTGGTGTAGCAACCCAGATGTTGTGACGGATACACGTCACCTGTCTTAATACTGCTCGCGTTCTTGTAGCGCAGTCTGCGCAGATCTGTAGAATCGCAACGATCCCATTGGTCGAGCAGCGCAGATCCTCTCAGAGCTGCGGAACTCTGCGCCACACGAACGCGGCCTGTCAGTCCCACTGCTGAAGTGTCCCCGCATCCCCAGGACCGAGTCACTGCAGTTCCGCTTCCGGCTCGGCATTATTGGAGGCGGGCTGGGAGGCTGGGGACTCACTCTCTCTCTCTCTCTCACACACACACACACAACATTGTCATACTGTCCCGCTGAGGATCTAGCGGTTCATCTTTGTTGTCATCGCCCGGGACCATGCGGTCTATGTGGGGTCTAATCGTACTGGTCTCCGCGGCTACTGTCTATCTCTACCTTCTGTCCACCAACCTGCCCCTGGGACCGCGGCACTCTCGCCGGGGAGATGAGCTGGAAAAGTCCGCAGAAAACTCGCAATCGGACTTGCGATCGGAAGAAGAAGAAGTGGAGTACAGGTAAACACAGAGGGTGCAGTTATCCCACTGAGCTGTGCTTCCTAATATAACCTCTCATTGTATCGGTAGACTGATAATCCCAATTGACAGTAATATTCCTTTGAGAGTAAAATTTAAAAATATATTGTTGGTGTTGTGAGTAACATACAATCAGGTTAGGTGTGATGAATAGAAAACCATGTTCTTGAATCTAGCATGTATTATATTATTATTATTATTATTATTATTATTATTATTATTATTATTATTGAACGTTGAACAATTATTGGAGCCAGAATATATATAAACAGGTAAAAGCCAGGCCACACAGTAGCAAGAACAACCGATCTAATGCCTAATAATCTAATGATCTAATCGTAATGGTACATTAATGTGTCGTTAATGTAGAGCTCAACAAAAACCTGGAGATGTTCAGGCATGTATGCAGAATTGCAAGTATGAGTCCACAGACTTTGAGCCTACAACACAGCTTTGTCAGATAACTTGGTTGTATATTTTTACAATTGTAGGTTAACTGTACAAGGCTAATAATATAAAATGTGACATGCATTATGGAGACTGGAAATAGGGGATTGTTATTATGGATGTACTTTATAGAATATCAGGACAATATGTTTATAATTTATAAAATGAAACAAACAATTAAAAAAAAAAACACCAGGAACTTAAAATCATGAATGGAATTGTATTTATTCACTGTTTTTTTGTAGCCTAAATGTTGAAGGGAGATCCATTTTCTTGCAATATCTCAGCATAGAATATAATTCTCAAATTTGATATGATCCTTAAAGATCTGTAAATGTGAAAGAAATTACAGAAACAGTAAATTCAGCCGTTCTCCTGCTCGTGTGGGAGATCCCACTTTATCTCACCATTGACAGGATTAGATGGTAATGTCACTTGATTAGGAAGGAAATGCCATCGTGCCCTCCAGGCAGTCAGGAGATTTTCCTCCTTGCTAGTTTCCATTGCTCCATGATGCAAGATTTACTACTGCAAGGCACAAGGGGTGACCCACTGTGTTGGCATCTCTTTGACTGTGGCAATTTTGTATATTACAGAATACGGAAATAGATTTACCTACATGGGCTGTGTTGTTTACATGTTGAAGAACATACAACACTGCTAATCATAGTAGTTCCTTATAGATTTTACATGTCAGATTAATGATTTTACAAGGAAGCAGGCGGTCTACTTAAACTGGTGGGGAATGACAACTGCAAAGCAATTACTAAAATTAAAAACAAAAACGGATCACTAGTTTGGATCTATAAAGCTGAGAAGTAAGATCCACCTACTGTCTGAAGCCTGTAGACTTTCATGACCTGGGTTCACACTACTCTTTTGTGTCAAGGGAAATATATTTAGTTGTCTCCAGCAAGTCACACTACAGCATATGTTGTTGTTGGGTTTTCTCTAAAATAAAATATTAGTAAATTATCAAGAAATTAGAGACCACCGAAGAGCCAAAGCCCTGCTTAGCGCTGATTTGGTGGCTAGTTATTTTTTACCCAGAATACATGTGCTCTCCAAATAAGAGGTCCAAATTACATGTCAGTTAGTCAATTTTCCAATGTTGGCTCTATGTTTACAATGTACTGATGCTGTGCTGAATTTATTCTGAGGTTATTGATCTACTCATTATTCAAATTCATAAGGAGTAATGTGATCTGGACAGTGGGGTTTTTCTTTGCGTTAATCTCCTATTTATAGTGCTCAGTAACTCTAGATCTTGCACTTGAACATGTTTCGCTGTGAATTTCCCACAAGATCGGACACCTGTTTACTGGAAAGAGCCACGTTTCATAAAGTTGGTCCACGTCATGTCTGAACTGTGAACACCCCCCTTTCCTTCGCTGACGAACCTCTTTAAGTTTTGTGACAAAATGTGCTGAGGGCCTTAAATCCACATACCACAGAGGGACTTTTTGGGCAGTGCCATCTTCGAAGTGAAATAGATACAGCCACATAATATTCAACACCTGTTTTGAACCAGTGGAACTTCCACAAGGATGGTGTGGGATTCATAACAGCCCCGTCTCCGGTTTAGTTTTTTTTGGTCTGTTTTTTTTTCTTCAAACAAACCTAAACACACGTCAACTAGATGAGGTTACACAGTCACAATTGTGGCCTTGATTGTGATTTAATTTTAAAATAAAAAGTGACGCAAAAGCAATCCCTTGTGTGTGATCAAGGAAAAGGCCATAGTGTGTAGAGGACAAAACATCCTGCATCTCCACATCTGACCTTTTCACCTCTCACAAACATGTCCCACAACCAAGCTTACTATACACAGACATTCACTGGAGTAACCACAGTCCTATAGTGTAGTGCTAGTTTTTTCCCCAATTAAAGTAGCAGTCTGGACAATCAGTATGTATTGGTGACCACATCTGACCTAGGATAAACACTACTTGAACAATAACTGATGTGGTTCACAGAAGGGAAAGGAATGAAGCTGTTGGTAACTGCTCCTTTGCCTTGAACTACATACAGTTAATTAAAGTTGTATACTGATTACAATTTTCTAGGCATATTCAATTGTGAAAAAAACAAATTCTACTTTTGATCCAATTCACATTGCAGAGCAGGATGTAGGCTATTCTACATAACAGGCAGCTGTGAAGTGAGGTGGTCTTGTCCAATTTATTGTCCAGACATGCACAGTTTGCCACTGCGAACTTGTGAAAAGGGAATATTATTACATAAGAAGTTGGACTCTAACAAGAACTAGGCCACTTTCGAAAGGGCCTCATTGGAAATAGACTGGCTGATAATTATACCCCTGTGAAGCACAGTGCTGGACTAATTATGCCAGGGTTTTATATCCAGAGTGCAGGGATCAAAGTGCTGCATTCATTTTCCAGGGTGTTCATTCATAACAGTTCATCACATGCAAGGATTTGCTCTCTATTATGAAGTAGCTTTTCATGTAATCGTGTCTAGACATGGGGGGGAAGAGAAAACATGTATAACTGTTTTTGGAGAATGGTTTTATGGAGTATTGCTTACATAGTTTATTATGATTAGTTGGATGTAACAAAAATGTGCAATCTTAAAGGAGAACCCTCTTAAGATGACAGTTTTTAAACATACACATGAATTATACAGAACATGGAATGTAAGCACCACCCAAACTGACACTAAACACCATAGCAACCAAGCAATTCCACTGAATCCTTTGTTTCCATAGCTACCTGCTGTGCTTGTACATCATTCATATTTAACTAGTAGCTGTTTCAGTGCTTGGCCCCCTGTGTAGTGATTAGTGCTAAAAACAAGAAACTATATACTGGAGGTTTTATTTATAGCGCCCGCACCCCACCGTAACTGTAATTAAAAACTGCCATGCTTAGTCACGCCGCTCAAGAACAGTTCAGGTGTCTTGAGGTTGCAGCCAATGGCGTTGGAGAACGTGGCACTGTCATATATGTTATAAACATACCCAAAATAGAGGCTCCAGCTCGGGTGTCAGACGGTTACATCAGATTGTAACATCAGAGATTTTTCATACTTCCAGTCCAGTCACTCAGACTTGAGACACCTCACCACCCCTGCCTAAACTTGCCTGTCACCGATCATATTTCCTCCTTCTGAGAGGGCGCTGCATGCTTTTTTGATCACATTACACACCAAAAGCCACCCATTGCAATAAAAACATCTGCACCCAAGAGCATTTACATTTGATTTCCCTGTGCCTACTATATTTAGATGTAGCTCTGCTATACTACTTAGTAACATTGTTTAAGCGACAATGAGACTCCTATATTTCATGTGGAATCATCATGTGATCCCTAAAACGTGAACACTGCAGTTTTTATCAATATTAACCTGATGTTTTAATTCCAGTATCCCTGATTTCAAGGTAGAATGCTAAAACAAACAAACAAAAATAAAGGTTAATATTTGAGGCCCACTTTTAAGGGTACTGTGCTGTTCTACAGTGAGGGAAAAAAGTATTTGATCCCCTGCTGATTTTGTACGTTTGCCCACGTTTGAAATGATCAGTCTATAATTTTAATGGTAGGTGTATTTTAACAGTGAGAGACAGAATAACAACAAAACAATCCGCATTTCAAAAAAGTTATAAATTGATTTGCATGTTAATGAGGGAAATAAGTATTTGATCCCCTTCGACTTAGTACTTGTTGGCAAAACCCTTGTTGGCAATCACAGAGGTCAGACGTTTCTTGTAGTTGGCCACCAGGTTTGCACACATCTCAGGAGGGATTTTGTCCCACTCCTCTTTGCAGATCCTCTCCAAGTCATTAAGGTTTCGAGGCTGACGTTTGGCAACTCGAACCTTCAGCTCCCTCAACAGATTTTCTATGGGATTAAGGTGTGGAGACTGGCTAGGCCACTCCAGGACCTTAATGTGCTTCTTCTTGAGCCACTCCTTTGTTGCCTTGGCTGTGTGTTTTGGGTCATTGTCATGCTGGAATACCCATCCACGACCCATTTTCAATGCCCTGGCTGAGGGAAGGAGGTTCTCACCCAAGATTTGATGGTACATGGCCCCGTCCATCGTCCCTTTGATGCGGTGCAGTTGTCCTGTCCCCTTAGCAGAAAAACACCCCCAAAGCATAATGTTTCCACCTCCATGTTTGACGGTGGGGATGGTGTTCTTGGGGTCATTCCTCCTCCTCCAAACACAGCGAGTTGAGTTGATGCCAAAGAGCTCGATTTTGGTCTCATCTGACCACAACACTTTCACCCAGTTCTCCTCTGAATCATTCAGATGTTGGCAAACTTCAGAGGGGCCTGTACATGTGCTTTCTTGAGCAGGGGGACCTTGCGGGCACTGCAGGATTTCAGTCCTTCACGGCGTAGTGTGTTACCAATTGTTTTCTTGGTGACTATGGTCCCAGCTGCCTTGAGAGATCATTAACAAGATCCTCCCGTGTAGTTCTGGTCTGATTCCTCACCGTTCTCAAGATCATTGAAACTCCACGAGGTGAGATCTTGCATGGAGCCCCAGACCGAGGGAGACTGACAGTTATTTTGTGTTTCTTCCATTTGTGAATAATCGCACCAACTGTTGTCACCTTCTCACCAAGCTGCTTGGCGATGGTCTTGTAGCCCATTCTAGCCTTGTGTAGGTCTACAATCTTGTCCCTGACATCCTTGGACAGCTCTTTGGTCTTGGCCATGGTGGAGAGTTTGGAATCTGATTGATTGATTACTTCTGTGGACAGGTGTCTTTTATATAGGTAACGAGCTGAGATTAGGAGCACTCCCTTTAAGAGAGGAGCCAGAAATCTTGCTGATTGATAGGGGATCAAATACTTATTTCCCACATTAACATGCAAATCAATTTATAACTTTTTGAACTGTGTTTTTCTGGATTTTTTTGTTGTTATTCTGTCTCTCACTGTTAAAATACACCTACCATTAAAATTGTAGACTGATCATTTCTTTGTCAGTGGGCAAATGTACAAAATCAGCAGGGGATCAAATACTTTTTTCCCTCACTGTATATACTATCATACACTGTTACCAGTAGTTTTTTGGCCATGTGTAACTGTGGTAATACTGTAGTATTTTTCCTGCCTCTCAAAGTAAGGCCCGCTGTCTTTCTCCAGGACGCTGAAGTTCCCCTCCGACCTGGAGGAGCTGCGTGAGTTGGCTGAACTTCTCCAGTTCTACAAGACCGAGCACACCGGCTATGTCCTCCTGCTCTACTGTAGCGCCTACCTCTACAAGCAGTCCTTCGCCATCCCGGGCTCGTCATTCCTGGTCAGTACTCCGGCACATGCCAAGCCCCTGAAACATGCAAGTGCAGAGATTTGTGTGATGTCTGAAGCTGCTCTAGCAACTTCCTGTTGAATGGGACCCACCCCCTATAATAAATTAATGGGCTCCACAGTGGCACACATAAGGTACCCCTATTTAAGGTGAAATTAGAAGGAGATATTCATGAGAGCAGAGAGGATAAATGGTAGAAACGTCTTTATAGTCTGAAAGTTATGACTTGAAATGGTAATTTGAAAGGTCCGCTTTATTGCACAGGTTAAAAACGTGAATAAGGCCTGACATTCAGGCTTTCTTCAACAGAATATTTTGTTGCAACTTCAGGCCTTGTCTTCAGTGTACATGAATAAAAGGAAACTTGTAATTGACCGGGCTGGTCCTGCGCTGGCTTGCTTTGATTGGATTTCTATTTTTGGCAGAAAACTGGTCTCAGTTGTGATTATAGCACTTTCATTTATTAGACTGGAAGCTGTGAATAGAAAATGTAACACTTGGGTAGAGAAGAATCAAGGCAAGCAAATCCAGGACTTTTAGGCTTTGGCTGTAGTATTCAAAGCCTCAGGCCTAATTCACTCTCAGCATGATTAAATAAAGAAACCACACTCTACATTCGATCACAACAGGGGGCATGCAAAGGGAAATTTGACTTTGTTGTCAAGGGTGCTCTCGGCAAAAATCATAACGGTGCATGAACGAATACTTGGCAATGACTTCTACCCATCTCTCTACCCATTCTTCTATCTCTTTATTGTTCCTCAGTTTTCACATTGCCACGATGTTGTTCAATTGTACACGCTTGGGCATCTTTTCCACCTTCACTGAGCTTTCCATCCGTCAACAGAGACTGTACCTGTAACCTGCTTTTGGGGGTTACAGGTTATTCACGTGTTTTTTTTAAACCACTCTAAATCTTCTCTTCCAGAACATGCTGGCAGGGGCTCTATTTGGACCCTGGCAGGGCCTACTGCTCGCCTGCCTGCTCACTACAGTGGGGTCCACCTTCTGTTACCTCCTCTCCAGGACTTTTGGGAAGAGGCACATAGACAGACTCTTCCCTGACAAGGTCGCCCTGCTGCAGAGGAAGGTATGCCTCTTCCCTGTGAATCGGCTCATTCCTGGGCACGGGTCCACAGGGCGCGCGGCTAAAGATAGAGCCGCCACGCAGCTGGGCCCGGCCTGCTGTTCTATGGAGGGGTGACCTGCTTCAGATTTCACCCATCGGGTGACTCGCGAGTGAGCGCTTTCTTCACAAATTAGTTTACTCCTTTTGTTCTCTAGATCCCCCTCAGTAGAGCAGAAGTGACTCGGCTGTAACTTGTCATATTTTATTTAGCTGATTTAAAAAAAAAAAAAAAAAAAACAGTTGGAGGGATAAATCCAATTAACTCTCATTATATCTTCTAAAAATCAACATGCATTTGTTACAGCAGCATGTGTATAACCTTTGTGTACCCCACATAGTACAGGTAGGATTGTAATTCAGCTCATTGTAGGGTATATACTAATATGATCACCAACATGCTCATGCTGTACTTTTTTTTCTCATTGTGTGTTTATTTACCCCTTTTACAATCTACACCAAAAAGCATTTGTGTAATTTGTAGTTAATAGAAGTTACCACTAGGTGAGAGTAATAGACTATATAATAACATCCAGTTGGACATTTGGAATGTGATGTTTTTCTCCTCACACAATGTATCGTTTCTCAACTCCGCTACAAAATATAGTTTTCATTAATTCTGTCCACAATGTATTAAACCAGTGGTTCCCAACCCTGGTCCTGCAGTACCCCCTTTCCTGCTGGGTTTTGTTCCAACCGAGCTCTCAATTACTTAATTGAACCCTTAATTGAAGTAATAATGTCTAGATATTTGACTTCCACCCATTGTGTAACTCATAAAAAGTATGTTCCGTAGTAAGATATGCTCCATTATGCAAATTTATACCTAACCTCTACTGTGTAAAATAATGAACAGGCTCTGATTAAGGGTTCAATTAAGTGATTGAGAGCTCAGTTGGAATAAAAACCAGCAGGAAAGGGGGTACTGCAGGACCAGGGTTGAGAACCACTGCATTCAAAAACACAGATTGATTTCCCCAGTGGTTATTTAATTCACCACGCCATCCTTAAAATCCCATTAAATAAGATGTCACCAAATGGCGCACGTGTGTATTTTACAAAAGAAGACTAAGCAATGCAGCCTCCTCTCTCTCTCTCTCTCTCATTCTCCCTGCCAGGTGGAGGAGAACAGAAGCAGCTTGTTCTTCTTCCTTCTCTTCCTGAGGTTCTTCCCCATGACACCCAACTGGTTCCTGAACATCACCTCACCCATCCTCAACATCCCCATTGCCATGTTCTTCTTCTCTGTCTTCATTGGTAAGGAGCTCTCTTTGTATCTGTGTTGACCATAAAAAAAGGAACGCCAAATAAAAGCAAGTAACACGTCTGCAAATCAACACGTATGTGTATTCATGCCTGTTGCATCCATTTCTGTTCCCCCTGGGCTGGAACGCTTGGAGGTTTTGGAGGGATTGGTCCAATTGTGAACCCAGTTGTGAGTGAGAAAATATCGAAAGTATGATGCCGAGAACAGGATGTATTCTCTCACACTGCTTTCGCTGCAGGTCTGATCCCGTACAACTTCATCTGCGTGCGGACCGGCTCCATCCTCTCGGAGATCTCCTCCCTGGATGACATCTTCTCCTGGGGCACCCTGCTGCAGCTCCTGGCCATCGCCTGCGTGGCACTGCTGCCCGGGGCCCTGATCAAGCACTACAGCCGGGTGCACCTCAAACTGGATGGCATGGACCACAATGGGCACCACCTGGACAAGAAGCTCAGATGACCACCAGCGGCAACCCCTCACCCCTGCTCCTCTATCTTTAGTGAAGATCTCAGGTGTTTGTATTCGTCTTAAAACAAAAAAAAAAACAGAACCCAAATCTATAGCAAGGCCTTTTCAGATGAAGGTTTAAGTGGGGTCTCTTAGGCCCGAGCAGTTCGATTTTGGAGGGGGCAAGGGTGAATAACTGTGTTTCCGAAAAGGGAGAGTTGGGTTTCTGTGTATTTCAAGCCTGTCGGTTTGAAACAGGACTGTCTGTGACCAGTCTGTGTCGTCCTTGTTTGTAATCACATGCTATTTGTGAGCCTTGGAAAACTCAGGCGGTTCTGGGAGAAGTGTTTGGCAGAACTTTCGTTTCAGGACACCTTTGCCGTGGAAACGAGGCATGTCTGTATGTGAACTATCTGTGGTGCGTCACATTCAATCTCTTTCTCGCTGCTGCCAACTATTACGAACACTTTGTACACGCCAAAGCCGAAGAACAAAATTCTACATGTGTGTCAGCTGCAGTCAGCGCTTTTATTTATTGTCAGATATTTTTGGGTTTATTTACACCTGCTTTTCTTATGAAGTACTGTCATTTATACAGTGGAATGTATTTTTAAGTCAATTCTATAGTCTTTTTTGTAAAAGGAGAGAAAGTAAGCAAACGTGTATATTGTTCTTTCCACTTGCAGCCTGACGGGCTGGTAAAAGACTTGTTTTATAGTTTTTATAAGTACAAAAAGAGTAGTGTGTTCCTGCCTAGGCAGTCTGTATGGTTAGGAGTCTCTATAGAGTTCCTCTGTCTTCCACCGAAATAACTATGCATCGATCTCCACAGTGCACCCGATTCACTAAGAGACAATCTAATGCGAGACAATCATCATAAAGAAGTAGTCTAATGCCAGGGTACGGTTGACACAGGGTCCTCTCCTCAGTATTTTATTACATAAGTTACAAATCTGCAGCATATATTGTATTTTTTTAAACATTAACAGTGGAAGAAGTCACAATATAAGTGCAGGATTGCAACCCCTGACGTCTGGATTTAAGAGCTGCCAGCAAATGGGTGAAGTGTGCAATTACAAACTGAGAGGGAAGACTTTTTACATCAAATTTCTCCTGTGAAATTGGTCTTCATCCCCCTTAAAATAATTCCCAAGCACTTACTTAGGCTGGTCAGAGTTAAGCCAGTAAGGTGGCACTTTCAAGGCTTCAGAAATCTGCAGAGGAACCTTTTTCAAGCCCAACAGAACAGTTGAGTTGCTGTTTTTTCTTACTCTTTTCTATCGGTCCCTAAAAAAAGGGCAATTATGCTGTTTTTGTACTGTGCTGTCCACAGGCTGTTGTGTGTTGTCGTGTAACTTGGGGTGTTCTCGCAATCACCGCAAACAGCTGTGCATTTTCAGTGTTTAATTCAGACTGGTCAGTGGCTGGATTTGGCATTGTTAAGTCATCTCTGTCTTGTCTGTACTGTGATTAAGGGCCGATGACTGTGACTGATGGATCGAGCTCAGGTAGTTTCCTAGCTGTGTTCCTGAAACAAGACGGGCTGAGGCCTCTTACTAGTGTAAAAAGAGTCGAGACTAAAGTGCCTTATGTAAAAATATATATATAATTTAATAAGACATCCTGCCATGTCCTGTGCTCCTTATAAACTGGCTACCTCGAGAGATTCAGACCCCTTTCTAAAGTTTCCTGTTGTGTGTTTCTACTGCGGATGAGCGAGAGCTGATGTACTCTTCTCTGTCAATGAAATGTCTTTCTCCCACACTGGACTGTCTTGTCAGGACCCCGTGCTCACTGCAATCGGCAACACCTCCAGCCGCCGGGGCACTGACTGACCTGAGGGTCTACCGCCGCCCTGCGGAACAGAGACTCTTTAATACACAGCCCACAGAGTCCGCCGATTCCACGTAATGGAAGTGCAACCTGGTGGAAAACTGCACTTTCCCTTGATCCCCTCGGTCGATGTTTGTCCTTGGTAAACAGGCTGTCCGTGATGGGTAATGCTAACTAATGCTAAATTGGGTGAGATTTTATACACTGCCAGTTCAGTGCCATATCCCTGGAAAATAAAACCCATCGCTGTCTCCAGTGGAGGAGCTGAGGTGGCAGCCAACTGACAGGTGAAAATTCATTACATTTCATGAAGTTTTAATTTATTGCTGTTTATATACCAACCTTAATATGTTTATTTTAAGCAAAAAAAGCTATTGACACAGACGTCACATTTTTAAGGGCATCCTGTCAACAGCTAGAGATTTTATTTTTTTAAATTAATATAATAATTATGATTTGAAAGAGAAACCTTTCTGAGGTGCAATGGCAAGGTTGCTACAGCTCTGATGTCTTAAAATAATGAGCTCTTCCCATTATACTTGGCATTAATTATGCCAAACCAGGGTGCAGATTAGATGCGTTGACTCTGCAAAACTGAATCAAATTCGCATCAGACGTGTTTATACAGTTCAGTGTGTGTGTAGCTGTGAGTGTGTGTAATAAATTTAATTTAAAAACATGTTGCAGTCTACAAAATCCTCTGTTTTCTGATGGGTAGAAACAGACACGTCGATTCTAGAGTTAATGCACAGCATGACTGAAATGCACGTGCTGTTGGTAGGCAACGGGACATGATATTGGACTCTCCTGCGATGGAAAACAAAAGAGAGTGCTGTTGCAGTTGTGTCTGTCAGGGTTAAACCGCTCTAAAGATGCTGGACATTCAGCTTTAAACGAACAGCTATGACTGGAGTGTAAATGTACAGAACATACACAATCTGTGAAAGATAATTGTTCGTATTGTTAAGCTGGCACTACTAACGTGTTTTATACTAAGGTGTTAATTACACTTCAGGTGAATTGATTTTGTATTTTACTGCATGTGAAACACTTGGTGAGACGTCCTGCCCTGTCCAGTTATGTTTTGGGATTTGTTTGGTATGTTCTTGATCATTATTCCTATTGTTGTCCCTGGACTGTTTGATTCAGCACAATCTTTATGTTGTGCATATCTTGGCTGCATTTGTTGTCTTTGTTTGTTTTTGTGGTTGGGGGGGCGGGTCTGTTATTTTTGTGTGTTATTTATTTATCTGAAGTCTTAAGTCACCTTTTTGTGGATGTTTGAGGTTTTAATTTTTGGTTTTGGTTTTGAGGTTTTTAAGTATTTTTCAGTTTTAAGGATTGTTTGGTTTTTCCTCAGCTGCTTCCCAATGTTTCGAGATAAAGCACATAGGCCTGCTGGGTATGCAAACAAAAGCCATGTCTTACTGAGTTTGTTTACAATTGTAGCACTGCTTTTATTCTTTTGTAAGAAAACAATAAAATAAAATAAAAAAGAAATTGAAGTGCTTGAATGTTTCATATCTTATTTCTCAGTTTGCTACTTGTATTCTCTTGTTGATTAAATAGAAGACATTGAATCAAACACCAAGCTGCCTGCATGAATGTCTTTAAAGAAATGCACCTTGCACACTCAGACATGAGATAGATGGTAGTAAAAGTATTTCTTCATGTGGGAAAGTGGCTCTTTACCTCAGATCAGAAGGAAATCAACGGATGGGTGCCTGGGAGGAGAGCCGTCACTGCCCTGGTCTTTCATGGGAATTCCAGCAAAGGTCTCTGGGTCAGCAAGTCTGCCAGCTGGAAAGAGAGGAGGGATTCTCCCAGGGAAGCGCAGCACAGCGATTGGATAAGAGGTTTATGGTACCCCGGGGAAGGTCACTTCCACCCCCCCCCCTTCATTGATACATGAAGCTTATTTATTTGTGACATTAAACAATTGAGAAATAAGTCAATAAAATGATGTATTGTTTAAATAAACGAGGTCAGTATACATATGTAATGAAAAGTAAGTAAACAAAATAAATTAACATACATAAGTAAATAAAATATAGGTTAACTATAATGTGAGTGTGTGATCCATTTGCATTTTGACTCCCAAACTGTAACACAAAATATGATTGTGGAAATCATGCTGAAACCTTTCACAAAGTTTGCAAACATTGCCCCTTTTAATTCTGCCTACATAAACAGCAGGTGTGTTTCTCTCTAAAGTGTCACTGCTCTGGGACAGTTTTTCTATAGCAATAAAAAAAATATATATATAAAAAATAAATATGTCCTGTGTGAGTGGAAACTTAACTATTTAGGAGTATATATAATGCTGATGATAATTTATTTACCTACCTATACATTTAATGTAATTTTAAAAAGTCCTATATATAAATAAGACATTGTAGTCATGAATGTATATATTTAATGTACACTTGTAGAACAGCTCTTGAAAATGCAACATTTGCTGTACTATGCAGTGGACATTTCATATGTAGTGTAGCTTTCTATCATTCCTTGGTCAATTTAGGTTAGGTTTGTAAATGGCTATTGTTATAATTCTGTTGCCCCCAAGTAATTTTTATTTCTGTCAATTTATTTTCCTCATGACACCAAAATAATTTGATTAAAAGAAAACAAAAAAAGGCAGATTTGGCAGGCTTCAAAAAAGGCCACAGAATACGACAACAGTTACAAAACATACACAAAATCAACCCTGAGAAGTTCACATGACAATAGATTCAACACTTGAAGACTTTCTTTATTGCTCATATCCAGGTTGGTCGGCAGTACAGTTCACCCACAATTCAAAAGCACAGCTTGGCTGTTACCATAAGGAATGAATCACCTCCTAAACCAGCATGAAAAAGCCTTTGTACGTTTATCACAGGTGTCGAATGGTAACTGGTGGCAGGAGATCTTTTCCTCTCAGATTGTGAAAAGAACGAAAGTACCTCCAGTGGTGAAATTTCAGTTTAGGAATGAATCCGCCTAAGCTATTACTCATGTATGTGAAATGCAATAAATGTTTACACCCTATGACATTTCTCCCATGCAATGTCTTTAAAAAAACAAAAGAAATTGAAAAAAGGAAAGGAAGGAATCTATTAAAGAATGAAGTTCTAAGTAGTCATGTAATATTCTCATGTTCCCTGCTAAGAACCTCCACGTAACCAATCTATCTTGCCTTTTGAAGACAGTTTTCTGCTCCTTCTGTGATTGAGTTCATGATATGATTGAAGCCTCAGAAACTCTACACAGGAAAGACACACATTTGCTCTCGTGTTGCTCCCCACTCCACCTCCAACACGTCTCCCAATTGCATTCCCTAATGTGAAGTATTTTCCATGCCTTCAACGACGACATGCATGACGCCTTTAACCGTAAAATCCAAATCTCTCCAAAAGAAGGATCACTGATTTCTGTGCTAACCAGAATCAAACGGCTCAAAGAGAATCTCCTCCTTATAATGAGAACTTTGAAAGAGCCCATCACAATTTCCCATAATCCCATAATTTCAAAGCAGTTAAGAGATGAACATCCCATCCCTGGGCGGTACTGGGAACATTTTACACTCCGGAGAACTCCTGATATTTCTCCAAATATGATAAATCAGGTCTGCTTCTCCAAATCTCCAAAATACACACTAGGAATTCCAATCAATTACGTATAATTCTAGTGTTCAGAGCCTTATTACAACACAGAACATACGAAAAATATGTCCCAATGAAAAATATACCTCCCAAGCCATTCTGCTCAAAACAATTACCCAGCCCTGGTGGGAGTGCTTCACTGCTCTCAAAATAAAGCATCTTCATTTCTGACATACTAAAAAAAGTTACAATCCTCAGTTAGTTTTTTTCAAGTAAAAAAACAGCATAAACTTCTTCTAAAACTTTAGTACCAAAGAAATGCAAATGGACGAGTCTGAGGACATTAAGACTACCACACTTGCCTGGGTGTTAGTAGATTATCAATTCATAAAACCTAATCACAGCATGTCTTGAACTGTCTTTGGACATACAACGACATACTTGCCAGAAAATAAAATTACACCTATGGACTCGAGGTGGAAGTGATGCTCTGAAAAGGTTGCATTTTCTTTTCATCTGCACGTGAAGGAACAGACACCACATTATTGTTCTGCAGAGGAATTCAGATGCCCTAGCATATACTTTAAAACTGCAGGAACTCACACACTTTCTCAGTTTCTCGATTGAGAGCCCATCCGTTTGTTTTAAAGCGATTCTGTGTTCTATAGATGGGGTTCCCATATTCTCAGTCTTAACTTGTATCGGATGATGGTATCTTCTTGACTGTCTCTGTGTCACCTCAAGTGCCCGGTTATACACCACGGCAGGGCACGCTTGTGTGTTCGCAAGCGAGTGTTTTAAGTGTTTGGTTGATTGACTATTGATTTATATAGTGGAAAAACATGCATAGTCAATGTGGTCTGTGAAGAACACAAAATACAATGTGACTTTTGTTAAAGGATCTAAAAGCTGCATCACTCTGATTCCCAGTATGTCAATAGTTTGCCACCTCCACCTCCACCTCTTTTTTTCCTTTAAAGAAATAAAAACAAAATCAGAAACTTTGAATTTAGAAGTCTGGAATTCACGGGATATGACTTGAATGAGATGCGCAATTTGAAAATACTGCGTATTTGAATACTATCTCCTCACAGCTGTGTGCAACAACACACTTGAGCATGTGGGAAGCAGGTTTTTTTTCAGTTTGTGTCATTTGCATTGACTTGATTAAATCATTTTGATACATTTATTTGAGAATTACAGGAAAAGCATGCAGGTCAGTGGACATCTATTTAAGAAGAGAGGTGCAAAGTTAGTTCAGTTTGAAAGCAAGCTTCACAGATCACACAAAACATGGTTGCAGACTGCAGAAAACTGCCTTTAAAAGGCTCCTTCGGAAGGTTTTATTTATCTATTAATCCATTAAAAACAAATTACCCGAAAAAGTTGTCTAAAACTTCACTGCCTTTAAGTCTCAGTGTGTATATGTATCAATATGTGTGTAGGGGGTGGAGGGATTGTTGGGTTAATGGCAAAACAGCTGAGTCTGCATTAGTCCTCTATTGTACATCTATGTTTACAGATATACAGGTTTTCCTCCAATACACAGTAACAGCCGAAACACTAGTCTATTATAATGTACTATAGTAAAGGCTAGTGTTATATACATGTTAAGGTCCTGTCTCTGTTTAAATGTATTTGATTTCAGCTTTACACCATCCCTGGAACAGAACCCTATCTGGGCTAGTTGGTAACAACAGGCTGGGTTACAATCATATTTTGTTAGCTAGATATATTTTGTCTTTTTTTTTCACAGAACACTGTTTGCAGTAAAGGAAACTGGCATTGCAGTCTGTTGGTACAACAGCATGTTTGTTGTTGTTGACGTTGTTGTTTCTTTGTTCATGAAATCAGTACACATTATCTCCTTCGACTCAGAAACATTACGGGCATGTACCCCTTCAATTTCGTTCTCACGTTGAGCATGGTTATTCAAGGTCTTTATCAAAAAAAGAAAGGAAAAAAAAAGAAGAAAAAAAAGAAAGGTTGAGAGGTTGTCCAGCCAATGGGAGAGCATTGATTACAATACAGTTTGAATGCTCAAGACTCTTTCCTCCCGTTCAGGTTGCTTGGACTTAAAAGTTTCAACTATTTTTTTTTCTTGTTCTTTTCTTTTATTAAAAAAATAAAAAAAATGCTCAAAACTATCAGTTTTACAAGGCATACAAAATCTCGAAAAAGGGAAATTAAAGAAAAGACTGAGGTACCCTTACACCTGAGGTAGATCACAATATTGAAATGCGCACTGTTCCATGTCCTGGGAAAATGATCTCTTTATTTTATTTATTTATTTATTTATTTACTTTAATGTTTTCTTTTTGTATTGATCGCATCATTATCCATCATTTATATTATTAATATTCATGTTTTCAAAAATAAAACACTTCCCTTCAATTTCATATTGAAATCAAATTTAAAATATAGTTTAAAAAAAAAGTTTTTAGTTTTTTCTTCTCATCACAAAATAGGAAAAAAAATATATTTATAAACATTTCTCTCTCTATATATATACACACACAAACCTGTGTGTATTTGCGCTAACCTTAAAAAGTCTGGAAGATATAGCTAAACCGATAGCTCATGACGAGAGAGAAAGATTCTCCAATCAGTAACAGTTAAGGCAGCATGTTTCCATGGTGATTATATAAAGCACAAAAAACAGGGCCATCCGTACCTGCACATCCAGCAAATAACTGCCTGGGATGAAAAATAAAAACAAAATAAACAAAGACAAGGAAAAAAAAAAGAATAATCCCGCTGACCAACTCTAGTGCCGGACACGGATGGGAAAAAGGCTGCATATTTTACATTCACAGTTGTTAGGCCATGACAGAGAACTCCCTGATCGAGAGGTTAAAGCCAAATGTTGTTGTGTCGTTTAGTGTGGATTGGATTAGAGGGAAGGGCGAGAGACACTGCCCCTTCTATAGCAGCGTTCCCCGGCTTGTTCAGCGCCCCCCCCCTCACCCTCCCACTATAAAGCCAACCTTTATAGTACAAATCTATCAACCATCGCGGCCCTGTGTCACATTGTTCCTCTATAGTGCTGTTGAATAGTGCTCAATATAAGGCAGAGAATGTGGAGCACATTCTGTTAACTATGGCTGCGTTACATTAAAGGAGCACAGCATTAAGACATCAATTTGTGTGCATTTTTCTTTTCTTTTTTTCTCTTTGTCTTTTTTCTCCCTCTTCAAACAGCCAATTCGGAAACTGCTTCCAAACTTTTTTTTTTTTTTTTCCTGGACAGTGTTTTTAAATTAGGACAGGTACCATCTTTTTTGTTGCTGTTTTTTTTTTTTTTTTTCTTCTTATCATGATCCATTCGGGGAAGCGGAAGCCATCTCAAAAAAACATCAGAATGCTGCTCGCTACTGCTCAGTTGAGAAAAAAAAATGACAGTATAGTATGCAAAAAGCTAGTTGATAACCGTTAAGCAAAGAGTATGTAAAAAGACTGTGAGCTACAAAGAGATGAAATATTAAAATCTCTTCCAAAGGGACGGTATCCCTTGTGTTGGCACACACAGGCTAAGTAACAAAGATCCATAACAATCCGCTAGACTTTCTCAAGGTTTTTTTTTCTTTTTTTCTCTGCTTTTTTCTTAAAACAGTTGATTCCAAATGCACACAGATAAAAGATATGCTCAAACTGCTGGCAGAAATATGTTCTACTGCCCAATATGAATCACTCTGACTACTTCAAGTCTAGAAAACCTATTTTTATCTATGAAAAAAAGAACCTGTTATTCTTTTTAATATATTATCAGTTCTAATACATACATACATACATTTGTGCGTATATATATATATATATATATATATATAGATATATATATATATATATATATATATATATAAAAATGTATATGTATATATGTAATTATATATATAATATACATTATATATAATACTGCTAGGGCTAACAACACTTGGAAATATGCAATCCAAAAACCCTATGTTAAAACTTTGCTTCCCAACCTTAAACCCTCAACCCCCATTCACCCCTACTAGTCAATGTACAGATTTGTTAATACAAATGTGTTTTAGTTATGCCTATGTTAGTCCAACTAAAGGGATAGCGTTACAAAGATTGACAGAATTATTTAGCTTTAAACTGGAAAGACTGCAGATGCCCTCTCAGGAATTTTCTTTCTTCCTTATTTTTAAATGTTTTTATTAATATTATTATTATTATTATTATTATTATTATTATTATATAATTATTATAATTATTATTATTATTATTATTATTATTATTATTGTTGTTGTTGTTGTTGTTGTTGTTGTTGTTTTTTTTAATTCTTTTTATCGGTTTTAAACAAAATCTTCTCCCCTCTGCATTGGCAGTGCACGCAAAGCCCCAGCCTTTGGCTCACACAACATTTCTCCAGTAATGTTCTTTGGTTTTGTTCCCCATTCTGCTGGTCTGTCGGTCTGTCTGTCTGTCTGTCTGTCTGTCGGTCTCTCTCCTCGGTTGGAAGGGCTACATTCATCGGCTGTTGCTCGCAGGTGCTGCCCTGGTGTTCACTTAGAGAGGTGCGGCGTGGGAGCTCCCTGCTGGTGTTTTTGTTCCTGCTGTTTGACCTGCTGTATGATCTCCCTGATCTTTCGCTGTGCAGTCTACAGACAAAACAGAGGAAACAGGAGAAACATCGCAGACGTGCCAGCAGTGATGACACAGTATCGCCATGAACCCCGACACTTAAATTAAACCAGCTAGTCCCCACCTTGACATCTGTTCACTTATCTATACAAATTGAATGCTGGTCAAAGTCGAGAGCCGACGACCGGAGCAATATGGACATTCTAGAAAACGAGGTAGATTAAACAGGCAAGTGGCCAAAGAACAGGCAGACAGGGCAATGTAGGAAATACAGGGATTGGTAGTCGAAGAAACAGGCAATGGTCAGGAACACGAGAAGAGGGATAATAAGAAAGAATGCTCAGAAATGCTCCTCAAGGAGAAAACAAGACTTTACAAAGAGTAGACGAGATAAGGGGGTATATATACATAAAACGAGAGGGACTGGGAAATGAGAGACAGGTGTGCTAAATGACCAGAAGGCAAGGAAGGATTAACCAATAATAAGGTAAAGATGAGCAGAGAACCCAGGGATAAAAATAGCAAAACTGGGGAAACTGAGACATCTGGTGGTGAATTTGGGGAAGGTTAGGTTGAGGACATGACACTATACCATATGTTGATGTTTATATGAGGCCTACCTGGCTGGCGAAGAAATGCCCGATAATTTTTACAAAGACTTCGTCGTTCTCGTCTGGAGTTTGGTCCCGGGGTACGATGACCTCTGCACTAGTGAGGTTCTGCAGTTCATTCACCTGGGAAGACCAGAAGGAGGCAGAATGAGGATTTGCGCCCGTCATTGACCGCAGGGGTAAGTCAGTCCCCCGAGGTGGCTTCTGCTGCATACCGTTTTGCCTCCTTTGCCGATGACTCTCCCTGCTGCACATGAGGGCACTTTGATGTGGGTCTCCAGCTTCACCTCCTCTTTCGGGCTGAAGAAATTCTCCTCCTTCAGCTTTCCGAATATTCTACCTTGGGCCTGGGACACAAACACAGGAAATATAGCACACGTTACTATTTCACTATTACACATAGTACACTACATGAATCCTACATGGAGATTTACATTTTCTTTTTTTAAATGCCCTTATTTTGATCCTGGGTAGTTTTTGTCACAATGCCCTATTTTCCCATAACACTATCATTCTGTTTTAATGTTTTGCTACAGCATTATTGGGTTAGCTGTGATGTGTCAGGAGAGCACCAGGGGATCATGTCCTCACCTTAAACTGAGCCTCAGGCGGCCCTGTAATGACGACCATCCTCTCTGTGACGTCCGGACCCTCAGCAGGAGTGATCTGAAAAACACGTCACCATCAGGGAAGCGTCACTGACACACTGAACATGCTCTGACTTATCCTTGCACTCGGTGACCACATCTTTTCTAATAGAGACAGAGGTATATAGTCCTGGAGAGGATCCTTATAAAGACATTTTTTGAATTCTGCGAGATGGTTCTTAATGGGAAATCATCAATCTGGGGTCAGAAATTAGGCCAAAACGCAATGGAAAAAGGCCTCAATGGGCATCAGATTAGCAGGAAATCAAATTACACTTTAGGAGATTCCACCACTGGGAATTTCTTCTGAATTGAAATAGATCACAATGGCTACAACTGGGAAGTCCAACTGATCAAGGTTCATCATCCAAGAGAAACTGGCATTACACAAAGACATGCTGCTTGCCACCATCTTGACCTCAGCGTCAACACTACTATGAACAACAACAGACTAGGTGATTTTGATGCAGATATGTTTCACTCCATCACAGAGAGGGGCAATATGAATGACATGCTGTACTCTGTTTCCTGTGCTTGGACGTGCAGGAAATCAGGCTTTGGGCAAAGACACGGATCTGATGTTGTGGTCTTTTTTGACAAGGGAAGGAAAAAGACTAATGTTTGTGAAGCAGAAGGTCGTTAGATGTCTGGTCCGTTAGTCATTAATAGGTAAACAAGGTTTAATTGAATCCCAGCCTGAAGAGGCCCTTCTCGTGAAACAAGAGCCCTAGACTGCTGGTCCAGATGCAGCCGTGAGTCAGTGCGGTGATGGGCACGATAGCGCTTATAATGAACATGTGAGTGAGTCAGTGGCTGGCTTGAAGGAGCCCTCCATATTTAGACTGTAGAGAATGATTCAGGGCCTATCCATTCTGTGGGAGGAGGCAGACCAAACAGCTTAGAAACTACAGCTCTTTTCTATGCTGTCTTCTCCAGAAGGGGATACAGAAACCCTGTGGTCAAAAACACCAAATTCCTCACCAACACGCCATCAGGCCATTGCACTGTCAAACGAACACGCCAGGAGGAAATGGAGTTGAAATTCTCTTAACTTATATGTCAGAAAAAGTTAGCTTCTAAAAAATTCCAAAAGATAAGCAACATCTCAAAGTATCCATTTTGTGACCTCCCTTATGTTTCCCCAACCATGTCCACACACCCTTCCTTCTCAGGGGTTTGTGAGAAGAGAACAGTATAATTCCTGAGCTTCTCTTTAATTAGCTTAACAAGATGATTGCCCCCAAACAAAGATAGTTCGTTCTGAAGGTACCTACTCAGAGTGTAAGATATGAAGTCACTGACAGTAAACTCTTGCTGTCAGCAGTGTATGGGTGTGCATGGACCTTCCCTCCAGGCTCTTACCCTGATGGAGGCTCCAGCGAATCGGGCCAGCTGTTTGATGTGGTGTCCTTTCTTACCGATGAGGGCCCCGACAGCCTGAGTCGGAATAAACAGGTATGCCACCTCCTGCTCTGGAGCCTGCTGAAAGATGGAGGCCTAAAGAGTCAGCCACACAAACACACACACGTTCCAAACCACATATATCTTTAAGGGTTTATATAAACCTATATATAATATTAAATACCATGTTTGTTTAGCTGAATGGTAGCTGATATACTGGAATGTCAAGTCACTGCTATCATGAAGTCCCCAGATGATGTTCTTTCCAAACTGTTACCAAACCCAACATTTAAAATACGACCACCGATTTCTAGAGTAAACTATCTACAGTAGTAATTTGTATGGCCCTGGGGATTTGGTTAAAAAAAGAACTAGGTCATCATCAACACAAATTGAATACTAATATAGAGACAAACAGAGATGTGTGTTGGCTGAATATGATATTGTAAACCTTAATGTCAAAAGACGAGCAGAGGAGGACCACAGAGCGAACACTTACTGAGTGCTGGTGGGATATGGCGCTGGCAGGAGGGACCCCATACAGACCGCTCAGGTGCGACGAGTGACTCTACAGCAGCAGAGAAACTACAGTCAGAACATCCACTCACTGAGCACACTCTGATACAAAACTACTGTAGACTCCTCCCCCCAACTGGTCCACTCTCGACCACAGTTTATCTCCTCAAAACAAAGGCAGAACCAGCAGCAGTTTCACACACTGTACAGCCAAAGGGCAGACAGTCATCCTGTTATTGAGTCATGTTTCATGCTAAAAATAAGGGGAAATAAAAACTCCCCTGTTGCCTTTCCCTCTCTGAGCTCCTCCACAGTCCACCCTATGTGGCGAGACGCTGCCAGTTTCTTGGAGACCTAAGGCACTGCATTACCACAATACCTCAATACCACAATCTTCCCACACATATACCGATAAGCTTCTCTGCTCTTCTTAACTACTGTGTGGTTCCAAATGGACTGCTTTTGAACCAGAGGTGAAGGAGTATATATAAATATTTACATTGCAGTTGATCTGCTGCAGTAGCTTTGTGTAAAAAACAACTTGTAGTAGAAAAAATATGTTTTTATTGGGTCTGTGAAAAAAAAAAGACAGCAAGGTATCAACAGGAGGCGCCGTTTACTCACTAGGAAAGGGGTGTATCCGGTGGCGGGTGTGGGGGCAGCTCCGCGGGGTCCAGCCGAAGGAGGAAGCACCGACAGTCCAGTCGAGAAAATACCCAAAGCGTTCAGGTTCAGCCCAGGGATCAAGTTGGCTTGTTGCTGCAACACAACCAAGGCATCAATTAGCCAGGGACACACTCCACAGTAACTCATACAGCAAGCAGCCTTTCCCAACTACTGTGCAGCTACACTCGCAATGCAGTTTCAGAAAGTACCCCTAGATGGCCCCATCTCCAAAGTATGGTACCTTTTTTAAACCTGAACCAAACAGCTTTTGTTCAGTTAATTCATAAGATTCTTTCACATTTATATCACCTGGATTGTTTTCTCCTGGAAAGAACATTGATCCGAGAAACGAGAACAATGGGTCAAAACAAAAACAGAAAATACTCAGGGTTGGATTCACAGACTAGCGCTAGTCATAGACTACCCAATGATATTTTAGGTATAGAAGTCCTAGACTAGTGGTGTGTGAAACCAGCTGTCAGTCTGTGGAATGCAGACCATTGCAGGGACAGGTCAAAAGATATTGGATTAATAACTTCCCGAAGCTCTCCAATTACATTATAAGGAGTAAATCACTCCAAAGCTGTACCAGAGGCCTGACACAATTACAAAGTTGAATTAGTTGTGGGTGACATGTGAGTGTTGTAATTGCTACAGTTTACATCAGATAATAGATGATAATAGATGGCACTGTTCATGATTTAGTAATCAACTATATTGAAAGACTAGTAAAATGAGAAAAAGTAATCTACAGCTGCAGTCCACAAGGCAGAAATGACACACAAAATACATAGGTTACTTACATTTATAGCAGCAATGTCATTCTCATAGGCTTCTCTTAACTTCTTCATGATTTCTACTTCTGCCTTACAGCAGGCCTCAATACTGCCTTTTACAGTAATGGTCCTCTCTGGGTTGTAAATGGTTAAGTCCTGTAAGCTGAGAGACACAAAGATGGATGTAAAAACAAAGGAAAAAGAAAAACGAGGTAGAACAGAGCTGTCACTCGTGAAATTGTTTCACTTGTCAAATCTACATTGGGGTAGGACACCTGTGGCTCTTCCACTTTTTTCCACTGTAGGACTTTATTTCCCACAATCAATGCCCAATCAATCTCTATAGTATGCAATGAACTAATAGAGAACTTCATACAGAACCCATCCTCTAATGGAGTAGACATCCTCAGTCACTGTTGCCCTGTTCTTGACTATCAATAAACAATTACGAAGTTTAATGAGCAGTGACGGTGAGAATGATTGTAAAAAGTAGCCATTTGAATGTATCTGAAATAGGTTTTTGACCCCAAATGCATTCAGAAACAAGTGACATGCCATCACATCGGCATAAGCGCTATCAGACGGCCGGGATATGCAGTGAAAAGAAAGAGGAAATCAAACACCATATACATGATCATAAAAAGCTGAGGGAAAGTTACTTGTCAGCATCTTGTCCTCTAGCTTCTCTACCCTGTTTCACTGGGATCATTACAGCTTCCACTGCACAGATGCGGACCCATTCATTCAACCAAATAGAAGAGGATTAGAACCATGGACCATTAAACAGCTGTAATAAACATGTTTCTAGTGCCTTTTTAGAGAGCGGAGCAGTTCAATCAATTGCACAAAACATGATGTGATAAATGGAGCTGCGATGTGTCCACAAGTTCACAAGATAATTACCTTTGCTAAAGAGACTAGAAATTTTGCAATAACATGGACTAACATGAGGAGAAACGGCTGGCACTGTCTTCACTTGTGATGCTTATGAATCATTTTATTTTCACAGTGTTAAGCTTTGGACTGTGATGGATGGGTTCTGTCCATCACCATAATGCCAGACTGTTCGCATGTGTTTGCTCTCAAGTTGGTGTGTTCACTTTCTCCAATTCCAACATGTATTTTAAAAGCTTATTTTGGTTGATGAGGACCTTAATAACTCTTGATCATTTCACCCAAAAAATATTTACTACTTGTCCTCCCTATTGCTTGGACAGCCTAATACCTTGGATTCTACTTAAAGAGTTAACTTTGTTATCTGTGTACATGCAAGAGCCATCTATCCTAACTGGTCACCTAATTTTTTTTTACTTGGTTGTTGTTGCTTCCCCTAACTGTGCCTCTGACACTAACCTGAAAAGATACAGAATTACTCATGATCATTTTTATCCTCAAACTCTTGCGTTCTGTGGTATAATTTGAAGGATTCCCTGGAGATTGTGAATATCACACAACTCAAAGACAAAGGGACTTCCGGATACAGCAGTCTAAAGATAGGAAGAAATGAGGTTGAACTAGATAGTTTGAAAATGCTGGCCGGTGAATCCTTCAAGGACATCCTACTGGGTACAACTTTCCTTTCATTCAACCTATTTACTTTGCAAACAAATTGGCCCACTCTAACACAGTACCAGCCTGCTCTGGCATCCTAACAAAATACAACACAAGAAAAACAACAAGGAGGTCTGTACCAGTGCATCTGGGTAAACAACATTTAAAAACTCTTTCCAAACCCAAGAGTCTGTGTTAACACAATTACTGGTAGTAACTGATAGTACAATACTCATTCCCCACCTCCCATGAAAATATAAAGACATAAATCATGCAGTCAATAAATGTTTGACAGGTCTGAAATGGCTTCTTTCATGACAAACAGGCAGATATGAGTGATTGTTTTTACACCAGCAGGAGAATGCATACGGCTTTCGCTCTTGACACTTACGAGGAGATGGTAATCTTGGTCCCAGTCTCTTGTTCAATCTTCTTCAGGTTTCGTCCCTCCTTACCAATCAGCCTGCCCACTAAACTGTTGTGGGCAAGAATTTTCAGTGGAATCTCCTCAGCTCTGAAAAAGGAGCAGATTAAAATAAATATAATCCAGAGAAACCCCCATTACTCATATGGGATGTTACCAGATAGTAACATTATTCAGCATAGAGGTGGACACTGCTGCTGAAATGTCTAACACTTCAGACCAAAGCTCCCTATTGAATTATCATTTACCTATTCAAATTAGGGTAACTGATGAGAGAGTTGCAAGAAAAGAGAACGCTACATTTCAGCTCTCGTTTCTGTGCTTTTAATGTGGGTTATGCCCTTTTAACCCTGCTGAGTAGCAACTTGAACCACTGAAGTGAAGGGAATGCAAAAAGTTTCACCTCTGGAGCAGCCATCTGAAAAGGAATTACTTTGAAACCTGAAAGCTCAGCACACAAGGTCTTGTACACAAAGGTACAGAGTTCCCCATGTACTCACGCCTTGGTCTCACTGGCCTCCTTCTCCATTATCTCCATGATCATGCGGCACGCTGAGGAAGTCCCCTCGGGAGTGGAGTGGATGGTGATGGGTTTCTCTGCAGCCCCAGCATTCTCCTTCCGGTGAATATCCACCCTGGAAAAGAACAGCACAATCACTCGCATGGTTTTCCCAAGGAAGCTAATTGTCAAGGAAAGCCTAAAACCCATACAGATAGTGCTAAATACCCCAAAGAGACGCAACATGAGGACAATTTGGACAGATATCTGGAGCTTGAGAAATATATCGGTATGTCAAGTGTCATTACCTTAAATCAGGGGTTTTCAAAACGGTCCTAGAGTACCCCCTGCCCTGCTGGTTTTTGTTCCAACCTATGTCTTAATTACTTAATTGAATGGTATATTGCTTTATTAGGTCAATTAAGGATTAAATTAAACAATTAAGAACTCAGTTGGAACAAAAACCATCAGGGCAGGGGGTACTCCAGGACCAGTTTGAAAACCCCTGCCTTAAATAATATTAAAGTCTATATTACTACTCTATTAATGTAATGTATAATTGTATTAAGAAACAAATACATGTCATGAAGATAATAATATAAACCACCTCTAGATGTGTTCTTCTCAGCGATTAGTGTATCATAGGAGATAATATGTTGAAACAAACAAAACAACTACAGAGTACTCCAACCAAATTAGCTCTGCTAGGCCCTGGTGGTTTTAATTGGATTGTTCAATTTCAAAATTACTTTTTCTCTTGAAAGGATGAAGACGTGGAGTATGTACACGATCCCTACCCACACACTGCTAAATACGCCACTGACTCATCCTGTTGTCCAAACATTTCATCTACATCTGATGCTTTCTCCTCCACTCACCACAGGGAGCAGGATAAAGCCCATTTGAAATCAGCTGAAAGCCTAATCCTTAACCCTGAAGCCATGAGAAAAGGCTTTATAGTCCCATAGGAAAAGTATTAGCATGAAAAAAAAAAAAAAACTCAGAGGGATACTGTTCTGCCTCCGCTGGGCTCAGAGAGGAAGTGACATCATGACAATGCAGTGCGTTTGAAAGGAGAGTGGTGTACACATTGCTTCTCTGCCTATCTTAGATGATCCACAGTATAATGCAATCATGCCAATAAACAGCTGAATAAAACCAATGAAAGGCACCCCACAATCGCTTTGTTCTTTATGTGTTTTGATAGCATACAGGCTTACAGGACCAAACAACAGCAGCGTGACAGGAGTTGTGGTTCAATACCAGTTCAAGATACACACTGGGGGGTCCACCTCACAGATCTGCTTAGCTTGGCGACACAAACACTGCTTCTCCGGCGTTAGGGCCACACTTACTTACTTGGACTGGGTCTGCTTGGTGACGTTCTTGATGGTCAGCCCTTCCTTGCCAATGATGGCTCCCACAAACTGCGTGGGCACCAGCATGCGCAGGGGGAAATCATGCTGCTTGTTGCGGGGCCCGGCCGGGCTCCCAGAGGGCCCGGGCTGAGGGACGCCCTGGTCTCGTGACTGCCGTCCAGTGCGCCGAGAGCGCGGCACCGGGGCAGGTGGCACAGCGTCCACGTCCAGGATGTACGACACACGGAAGGCGTAGTCCTCAAACTGGTGTCCAGTCAACTTCTCAATCGCTCTAGAGTGAAGAACATGGGTCGTTACACAAAACTAATCGGACTCTAACTTCAACAGTTAATGCAAAGTGTATAGAGAGAATAAAGGTCCGTCCTTATTATCATAAAAGATAACTGATTATACATTAACATAACATTGAGAAGTTCAATCGGGAATAATAGATCATCATGGCAGACAACAGTGGATACTGATATCAATGACATTAAGCATCGTGCTGTCAGCGTAGTTTTGACGCAACGGAAAAAGGAACCAAAATTATTTTATGAAAGCAGGTAAAAAGCACTGCTTCTTTTCATTTACTGGCAATAAATCAGGCTAAATGGCAGTTTGAGTACATTCAGAGTAACTACAGCAGTAATGGGCCCAAGGAGTTCCCTTAGTTGTTTAGGCCCCACAAATGTCACACCCCCCTTAGACGTGGCACTCAACCCTTTTAAGATGAGGATCAGCAACTGAACACCCAGTCATGGGATGCTTATTTTGGTTGTCTTTGAGCTGTCTCTCGGTCCCAGAGATAAGAATAAAAAGGAATAAAACCCTGCATCTACAGTTATTATCTAACTGTATTTCATAAAACATTTAAGGTTTAAAGAACAATAAGGAACGATGCTTCTGGCTTACACTTTTGCTTGCTCCTTGGTTGTGTAAGTGACATTGACCACAGCAGTTTCTGTATCAGTATTAACTGCAGGAGAGAGAAAGAGACAGAGAGAGAGAGAGAGAGAGAGAGAGAGAGAGAGAGAGAGAGAGAGAGAGAGAGGAGAGAGCACTGTCACGCAGGCCTAAACAAACTGTACAGTGACCAACTGATCAAAGAAGATTCCAATAGTTAAGAAGCAGGAAAAACAAATCTGCTTCTTTGCATTTCACTTTGATCCCTGAATCTTCTGCACAGAGCTAACCGTCATTGTGTAAAGAACAAATGTACTATTCATGTTTATGATTAGACCTACAGTTCGGTTTTTAAGCACCACTTTTGCATAAATGATATCCTTTACTATCTGCTGTACTGCAGCATCAGACAGGAAATAAAGACAAAAGCTCTTCTGACACAAGCCTGCGTGTACTGATCAAGTCCAAAAATAAAAACATGCAGAATTATGTTTTTCCTCCATTTCTCGCCACAGATATTACATTTGCATGTAATAAGGCATGACTGGGGGCACTTTGTTAGTTCCTTCGCAGCTGCATTCACAGTCATTAACAACAACGGTAAAGTTGTTTGTACATACAGACGGGTGACAAATTAAAGGAAAAACCTGAATAAATAAGTGAAGGAACATAACGAATGCAGATGCCTCCAAACAGGTGTACTGCATGATACAATTAAGCAATTAACATCCTATCATGCTCTGTGGCATGTATAAAATGCTGAGCAGGCCCAGCTGACCTCGATTTTGGATCAAGATGGCAAGAGGAAAGGATCTAAGTGACTTTGAAAGAGGGGTCATTACTAGTGCATGAATGGCAGGAGCTTCAGTCACAAAGACGCTCAACTGGCTCGTTTTCTCGACAAGTGGGCGAGTGCATGTGTGGCGACACCAAGAGAACGGTACAGGCCTGACTGCTTGACCCCTACAGTGAGGGGGTCTGCAGGCTCTGTTATGCTGTGGGGGGCATTTTCCTGGCATGGTTTGGGTCCACTTGTCCCCTTAGAGGGAAGGGTCACTGCAAATCATTACACAGTTATTCTGAGTGATCACCTTTCTCCTATGGTGAAACATTTCTATCCTGATGGAAGTAGTCTCTTCCAGGATGACAATGCCCCTATCCACAGGGCACTAGGGCTCACTGAATGGTTTGATGAGAATGAAAATTATGTGAATCATATGCTACGGCCTTCAAAGTCACCAGATCTCAACCCAATTGAACACCTATGGGAGATTTTGGACCGACGTGTTAGACAGCGCTCTCCACCACCACCATCAAAACCCCAAATGAGGGAATATCTTTTTGAAGAATGGTGATCATCCCTCCAGTAGAGTTCTGAGACTCGTAAAATCTGTGCCAAGAGAATTGAAGCTGTTCTGGCAGCTCGTGGTGCCCAATACTTTACTGAGACACTTTATGTTGGTTTTTCCTTTAATTTGTCACCCGTCTGTATATAGAAATATTATTTATTCTTTGGGTAGGGTGGTGGGAGGAGCTGCAAGAGCAATAATTGTTACATTTCAGCCCTCATGTACAATTTTCTGTACCAGTTCAGACCAGGTCCAGACAATAATGACTTGGAACCGAGATGGGTAACAGAATGAAAGAGCCCACCGAACAGACAATAGGAAATTACTCATCGAGGTATAATATTGTCCTCATTGTCCATTCAATCGCCTTCCATGAGTCACTGCTCTCCTGTTTCATCGGTGTAACACTAATCAGTCTCGTTGACACTCAATCAGGGGCAATATCTAGAAACAAGACGTTCACAATAAACACTTCATCTTCCAGGAATCGCTTGAACTCGACAGCGCGGGGCTATGATTTCACTACGGAAAATTAATAATACATAAATCCAGAGACTGTATTAACCTTGGAATTACTGCCGAGCTCGTAGCACAAAACGAGGCTAACTGCAGGGTTTCTGCCGCTGTCTATTACTTCATGCAATGGTTTTGTGAGGCAGTACGTTCTTCATTCCAGTTTGCTTTCTTACAAGTATCTTGTTAACAGGAACACAAATAAATCAATAAATCGATAAACAAGCCATCCAACCAACAAACAAAAAAATGAATATGCAACATTCACTGGAGTGATTTATATCACCTACCTTGTCAAGATCTTGTTTTTTGTTTAACTTGAGGCATTAGCTGTTGTGCATGACCATCTATCTGTTACTTCAGCCTGATCTGATACTTGGCGGGCTTGCTGAACATTCATACCACTTTTAAAATGAATTCTCAAAAGCTGACTGGGGAAGACAATTAACCCAACTCTGAAGCCTTCTGTTGACGTTTGGTGCAGCACCGAAATGGTTCTCCACCTTGAGTAATTTCTTCAGAAACGTTATCATTTGTAGGATATGTGCTAAATAAAAAGATATCGGTAGAAAGGGACTCTTAAGCAGCTTAAGCTGTGGAGGTCGCGGGTTGAAATGCACGCTGTTCCACCAACTGACTGTGGTTAGCAGCTCTTAGGAGACAATGCCCAACTGGCAACTCTCTAGCAGGGCTGGTAGGGTTGGGGATGGGCCTCAGCTGGCCACAACGGAGCCAGGCTTTGGTTGCGGGGGAGGTGCGGCCAGTACTGAGCATTCCCAGTAAGGGCTTTATCCATCCTCCAGTTGTAACCAATGCCATGCTGTTTGAGTTCTAAGCATCTTAATGACTTTCAGGCCAGGGGGAAATATATATTGACCACATTGCACATATTTCATAGGAGAGTCTTCATTTTTTAAGTACACACACAGCAGACATGATTCAAAATAGCAGCAAAGAATCAAACAATAGGATATGAAGCAAATCAAAGAGGGAACAATAGGACAAACTACAGGTTCTAAATTGCCTGTTCAAATTACCTTTGATTAATAAAACATAAATATCACAAAACTCTACAGTGCTAAAACTGTCTTCTTAGTCAACCTTGTTTGGACTTTGTAATGTGTTACCTTGTTCCACATTCTCTACAGAGCCATACTGTGCTAAAAGGCCGTCCAAAACCTACAATGGAAGAAGAAAACGCAATCGGTTAAAACACAAGCCTCGCTCAGTCCCTTCCTGCTCAGTGGTGTACTTCTCATGAGCTGCTTCTCTTCTGGTTTGAGATTTGCAATTTATTACTATATTACTTTTAATATTCCCTGATTTTTTGTTTTGTTTCATGAGTTCACAGCTTCAGACTTGGCCAGTTACAAACTCAAATGTTAATCTTGGAATAAATTGTGAGTGACTTCATGAACAGTTATCATAGACACAGGGGCTGGAAAGCCAAGGACAGTGGTTGTGTATGATGGGGTTGCAATTGAAAGTAAATTGGAGGTGCTCCTATGCGTGTCCAAAAAATGAGCAACAGATTTCTGAAACAGCACCCTGGTGTGGTATATTACTATGTGCATCCTCAGAAGTGACATTAACTACACATAATAAACTCATTTAGCCCATCCTCTCTTATATCAGACAATACATTTATAAGCACCATTGACCCTGTTCCTAGCGGTTTAAAGCCAACTGTGTGCTCTGCACAATTAAGCTGCTAATTACACCTTGTGCCACCCTGAATGCTTATAAGAAACCTGCCGTACTGCACAAGGAGCTGACATTCGCATACAATCCACTCTGTCACAAAGCCAAACAGAGACACTGCACACTGGAGACCACAGGCCGAAAAAATAAATAAATAAACAAAGAAAATAAAATAAGTGGGTCAGCTTTTACGGCCAACCCTGCCAAGAGATTCAAACTCGGCAAGTGCGGTTCTTTCTAGGAATTCCTAAAATAAAAAAAAAGGGAATTAAAAAAATATGGACCTAAAACATGCACGGTCCATGAGGTGATCTACTGCCAGCCCATCAGCTTATTGAAACACGCTGGGGCCGAGGCAACACAGAGCGACCTGCGATGGTAAGTGGATTACGATGTCATCGAGTGTTGCCTCATGTTTACTGTAAATACTTTTTAAAGGTGCAGACTGAATTACTTTAAAGAAAAATAAGGGGAGTCCATTGAAACAAACTAAGATTAATGATATTAAAAACACAGGAATATGTGTAACTATTTGTGACAGATATGGTATTGATGTATACACAGCATATCATTTTATTTAGAATTGTGCATTTCTCAAAAAGTAAACACATAGTTGGGAGCAGTTTACTTGTCAATGTTATTTGCAGTTATGAAAAAAACTGAATGATATGATGCGGGGAAAAGGTCCTCGGTCATGTCTATTCATTGTCGTATTGATCAATTTAATGGTGATTTTCATACGTGGGCAACATAAAAAAGCAATTTCATAAATGGATCATATGTGCACTTTCTGTGCATTGTAAAATATAAATTAAGTGACTTGGTGACATAAATCAAGCTTTAGGAATCACTTAGTGGTCAAGTTGCCTGGTTTTTTAAAATCGTGATGTTACTGTCAAACTGATTTTTCGTTTTGTTTGTACATTTGTTTGAAAAGGAAAAACACAGTGAAATCTCACAGTACTTTACAATGCTAGTTCTTACATGCATTTGCCTTGGTTTTTATTTTATCACATGAGGTCCACAAATTATTTGCATTTCATGGTTTGAATTACTCTGTTTACACAAATTAAAAACGACGCTCACCTCCCACTGCAAATGAGGGGGAATGTTCCGGATTTGAATCCTTCGACTCCTGAGAAGACAAAAGACAAATAAGCCGGTTAATTATCTCATTGCAACTCATTCACAATTTTACTATTATCCAAACATAAAAAGTAATACATACATACATACATACATAAATAAATAAATTAACTTGATTCAAAAATATTACATTTGCAAAGTATTCATGAGACGGTATTCCTCCTGACTATCTGTCAAAAGGACTGTAGCAAGTCTTCAAAGCTGGATGCTGTTAGATATATTGGAAACACCGTTGGTTTGGTATCGGTCTGATTTGGAAATAATTTTAGTATTAAGGTGTACATTTCACCACTGATATATACCAAGTAAACAAAACATGTATATAAGAATGTACTTTGAGGGAAAGAAGCTACATGAACATGTGATAATAATAATAATAATAATAATAATAATAATAATATATCCAACAGTGGAATTTAATTAACTACATTCAGTGTTTGTCTTTGAATCCTCCAATATTCATACTTGGAGCTTGATGCTTTGACACCACACTGTTCATAACCCGTAGGTTTAATACACTTTCAGAACCTTGATGAATATTTTGTTTGTTTATTAAAAGTGTGTTTGAAATATACAGGAAATAAAATGGTATACATTTTTATGCTGATAAATATATGGAAAATGTGTAAGTATGATTCAGAGTAAAGAATAATTTAAATAAAACTAAATACAAATTTTAAATCACAGTTATAAGTCATCTACCAGATCCCACTTTTCAAACATAACACATAAAGAATGGGAGAGGCAAAAAGTTGCCAGTGTTCTCCGCACTTATCTGTCCCCCAAGGTGAACCTGCTGAAAACTATACAACCAAACCGAAGCACACAAATCTCAGGCAGCATTTTAGAGGATCACAGCAGGGATATCACTATCTGGCCGTGCTGAACTGAGTTCTCCACATCACCAGCTATGAGTGAGCACACACTTTCTGAGAACACACAGAGATGCAAGAATGATGACCAGGAAAGCAGAGGAAGACTGATTCTGTCAGGACAGGGCAGGACTGACATGAAACTGATTACAAGTGCAAACTGCACCCAGTGTTTTCCTAGGAAGTGTGTGTGTGTGTGTGTGTGTGTGTGTGTGTGTGTGTGTGCGTGTGTTTGTGACATGCATGTTCCTTCCCTGATCTACTTTTCTATCCTCAGCCTGCTCAACTCCAGCTTCCCTTTCACAAAAGACATCACAGATGCGATGTAACAAATTGTATTTACCACATCTGCAAGCCTTCGCTCTGTGTTTTATTCTGATTAAATGTAAATGTTTCTAACTTTTAATTACGTTTTAGGGTTTGCTAATACTGTTAAGCCATTCATAATCCTCTCTAAGCTCTTTAGGAAGGCTGTAGTTCTGTCAAAAGTGCCGGTGAAAGGCAGTTTAAATGGGTGGTCTCAGTTTGTTCAAAGACAATGAGGGTTAGTGTTGAAGCCGGGTCGGCAGCGGCAAACACCGCTCAAGTCCACTGAGACACCAAAAACCTACATTTATTTAGGATCCTCTAAACCCAAATGGGCAGAAACTGTCAAACCCAGGGACTGTTAACGATCCCATTAATGTCTGAAAGCCGAGTTCCACGAAAGGCTGGGGAAAAAAAGGAAAAAAATAAATAATTTAACATCTGACTGCACAGTATGAGGACTGAACTTCAGTTAATTTGTTGCTTTCAAGGGGGGAAAAAAAAGGAGAGTGGCGAACCGAATGCAACAGAGGTTTGTGAATTCGGACAATAATTTAGTGTGGAACAAAAACTGTCTTTGGCCTCCTGGGCGCAGCAGAGCTAATTGTGAAGAGAGTCTCTGAGGAAGCAAATCAGTTTCACACGGACGATGATGACTCTCACTTCTCCAGTTAAACACTCTCGACGAAATTCTCCTCGGAGTTTCGTCTTTTTTTTTTTCATGAATGGGGTGTAAAAGACCACAACTCGGAATTTCCTGTCAGCAAATGACTGAATCGCTGAATGGCAGCAGAACGTGAATGAGACATTCTGATTGTATTACTATTATTCTTTCTTTCTTTTTTAAACAATAGGGAAAAAGTCATGGGGAAGGCGTAGTCACACAGAGCAGGGATTGTTATGTTCTCTGGAGTATCCTTTGGCTATCAGGGGAGTAGGAGTATGCAATAAAAAGACATTTTGATGCTTCGTCTCCTGTTTGTTTATTCCAATGTTTTAACATCTTCCTGAGACCGTGGGCAACTCCTGGGCGGCTCCATATAAATTAGTGTGTGCGGGTGAACCTGCAAACAGCAGATAGTGTTTCTGCACTGCAGGATACAGACCTGACCCCATAACACAGCATCCCAAACACAATAAAACAATGCAATCAGTTTCTATAGGTTTCCTATGTTTGTAGATATAGTGAAATTGAGATTGAATTACAGATTAAAAAAAAAAATGTTTTCCATCGATGCTGCTTATCTTTGGTTTATTTTGGAAATGGTGACTAACAAACTGGCCCTGCTGGCCCAGGTGAATGAACCACACAGGCTAGAAAAGCCTAAACAGTGACCTAGACACAACATATGAGTCACGCATGTGTACACTCATCACAGTGAGCTGTTTCACCGACATTCATTAAAAAAGAAACCAAAGCGAGGTATGTAAGGTAAGGTTAAATAGGCAAAGTGACTGCTTCCTTTGCAATAATCTCAGAATATGATCTTTATACTAGTTTCACAAGGCTGTTGGTCAGATATAAAAGAGCACACGTTAGCGTGACATTCCCGGGTTTGCAAGAGTACATTAGCTGAGGCAATACTAGGATTCCATGAAAACATTTTCATTTAGATATGATACTAACTATACAGCTTGGACAAACTGCATTTCAAACCCCTTCCACAATGTGTTTCCTAGGCCTCATGGTTGTTCTACTAATTATGTTCTAGTGTGATTTTTCCCAACAAGTAGGCCATCATGACTGCAGGTCTCGTGTTCAGCAAGAGAAGGTAAAGCCACCAGGTCCCTCCTGGTGTCACTGGAAGGCTACAGAGCAGTTTGTGCACACCTGGCTGCAGTCCACCATTTGGTCTTGTGACACTATGTGTGCAATGTCTTGCAATGTACTGGTGTCCTCAAGTTGGGAAAAACAACAACAATGACAAATCAATTTAGGTAAAGCATATCTCACAACTAAGAAACATCAAACAGACATCACATATTGCCTATATTCTCCTCTGTAACACAGTTAAATACCACAAAAATGAGAGGGGGTGGAAGGCAAGAAAGGAATTCCAGCCCAGCTGAACACCTACAGCGCCGAGATGGAGCGGGACAGAGTGTGCCAATGGTATAACAAGTGGACTCCCCGCCCCACTGCTGCAGTTTACAGCTCTGTGGCTGGGACTTTGGCCCACGGAAAATGTGACTGCGTCGACTCGCTGCTTCTAGTGCGCTCTTCATTTTCTTCATGCCTGTGGTGACTGCTTGGATCGCCCGTCACTGCCCCCTCCCGTGGCCTGCCAGCCTGCCAGGGTGATGTATCATTTGTGATTTATGCGTCTGCTCCTCGAGACTCCTCTCTTGTTTTTATCTTTTGGGGTTGAATCTGTAATTTGGTGGGCCAAAGCACCTAAGCCCCAGTTTTTGTTCACCTTGCTTCACAGTCACAGGCAACACCAAAACAAAAATCTGGTTTAAGATGCTGATTCAATTAAATGGTTACCTAATGTTTGTTGAATGTAACCAAACTGTCTGCTATTGGTTTAAGAATCACTGCCAAATAATAATAAAAAAAAAATTGCCTTTGCATATCTGCGGGTGGCCGTGTTCATTTGAAAAGCTAATATTTACAGCACGCAGCTGCAGTGCTTAAGGTAAAGACGCATTTCAGCACACGCTCTTGCATACTAATGCACACATGTACATTCATACACCAACAGCACTTTAACCCCTCAACGGCCTATGCTGCATCAGGGAACGCTAAAATGACGATACTTTCAATTTCTCCAGAGCTGTCTTCTGCTAAGATCTGAGGGGAAATTGACAAACGTCAACAGCTGGAGTTTGGTGAACACAAAACCAGTGTCCGTTACATATTACATGTAAATATATCCGCTGAGTTGTGTGCTCAGCTTTTGATATAGTTTTCTTGCTCATAACATGGCTCAGTGCTGATGAAACAATACACCTCTTCCTGTAACACATCTGCTGAGAGATATCATCAATGTCAGGGTAAGGCCAATAAGCTATTTGAGTGCCATTCTGTCTTTTCCTAGCATCTCAGTTAAGAAAGAACCACACATCAAGTGCTTTTTGTTACCCCAACCAAAAATATCTGCTAAAGGAGACAAATGGAGTTCCTTAATTTCGTTTCCTGTGTCCATGGGCATCATGCAACAATTGCAATGTGACAAATGTACATGACCAGGAGGAGAGAATGACCTTTCATCTTCCACAAATATAGTAATCTGTAAAATGCAGCTAGCCAAAGCAGACAGCACAACATGCATGGCTTACTGAATCAATTCGCTACCACATAACTGCAGCAAGGAGCCCCCTTTTCTGTGAATTACCAACACAAAATGGCAAAGCACTTGACAAAAAATAAAATAAGGTCACACAGAAAAGTTGGCAAAGAGACGAAAAAAAAAAAAGATTGAAACCAAATACAATGGACCAGTATTGATTATTATTCTACACGAATCATGGAATCAATGGTGGTAATTAAGCGCTGAATGCATTCTTTGCTGTATTTTCTCTTCCCCGAGCCAGCCTATTCAATCATTTATGATGAAGCACTTTGGAAAAACAATTGCATTGACCTCATTATATGTTTGGATTTCATGTGTGTGTGGAATATACTATTATACCAGCATCCATGTATTGTCTAAAACAGTCCCGAAAACGTACACAGGTCCAGCTAAACACATGAAGCTAGAAACAGGCCAAAACTGTGTAAAATAAAAAAACACCCCTGATGTGGTGTGTAATTTAAGACCAAACTGTGCCTCTCGGGTGCCCACCATGTCTTAACACCTTTCAAACAAGTGACAGGCTGCCCCAGCACCAGGCCTTAATAAACCCTGCCCACTCAAATGCCAGGCCCCTATTGCCAAGCAATCCCATGCATTCTCAGCAAACATCTTCATGTGCTGACTTGGAGTATTATTCTAAGGCTGGTCCAAAAGCAGAGCCTATTGTGACTTAAGTGGGACCGTATGTGACCCGATTTTTATGTGTTGCTGGAGCCACTTTAGAGGGATGCCATGAGGATGTGTTATTAATTTTTTGAAAGAAATTAATTTGCCGGGTGCATAGCCAGCATATTTGAATCATGTCTGCTATCCCAGCGAGGGACACACCAGGAGAGCTGCCAGGCCACCACTCCAACAGCTGGGGCTGTTTCCCTCCAGGCAGCCAGGGACTCCGCCAGCTCCTGCCCTGGGCCTGGCCCTGGGCTCCAGCACTCCCCGGCCCAGAAGCTTCCAGAAGCCGGCTTGTTAGTACTACAGTAGCCGCAGTGACAGTGTCTCAGGAGAGGGTCACTGACACTCACCATCTCTCACTCCAATCCACGCCCCTTAAAGCTGCGCCTCCCCTCTAACTCCCTTTAAGGTTTTTATTATATTCAGTTTTATACACATTTTTTAGCAGTTTAAGTCATATTCAGGGAACTACACGATTATTTAAGACAATTTATTTGGCATTCCCATTTGTTCGCTTAACATTTCAGTTTGGAAGCTTCCACTTTTGCAAACTGAAAACATTCATGGTCAAGATATTAGTGAGGTAGAAAGACAAAGGACAAAAAAACAAAACAAAACAAAAAGTGAAAAGATGGAAAGCACAGCGAAACAAAAGAAAGACAGAGGAAAAGGCCAGCCTGGGAGGAGAGGGGAAATGAAAAGTGAAAGGAACAAAATCAGAGAAAAGAGCAAAAAACATAACTTTGCTGCTTAAGAGGTTTCTCCTGAACTCCGTTTAATCACTCATTAAAAAACAAAATATTGAGTTTGTTTATACGCTCTCATCCCCCCACTGCCTCAAAAATTAGAAACAGCTGAAAAAAATAAGGCACTGCCCTTTAAAAATAACAGTTGTACACAGTTACATAACGCCAGAGAGAAAACAGATGAAGGCCGTTGCGTAATGCAGCCCCCCTATCTGACATAGACTGCCTCACAGAGCTGACGGACACTGCAATAGCAGGTGGACAGCACTATACAGCATGGTGCATGTTGTGTTGTGTATATATCTACCTGTCTCGCAGGTACTTCCTAGAAAGCCAATATTTGAAACATTGAAACACTTGCAGGTATCAGCCTTTACCCATCAACCACAGTTTACCAACTCATTTTTTCCAGACAGTTCCATAGAATACCAAATACTGCTGCGTGTGGACTAGTGGGGTGTGTCATAATAACAGCATTGTGCCTAATTGTAGGCCTACAGGGTTGGTAGAAACTTGTATTTTAAGCCTTTTATTTCACCCAGTGACTTCATGCGCGAGTAGACCCTCCCTCACCTGTTCTCAGGTTTCCTCCCATACGGTGAATCCCCCCCACCTCCACAATAAAACCAGCAATGTCAATATGATCATCCCCTTCTCTGCAAAACCAGTTCCAACAAGACTTCCAGGTGTCCAAAGAATCAGCTATTTCAACCACACGACTTTCATGGACCTGGCTTGGCTTAACAATACCCAATTCCTTTTCACCTGAATCGCTGGTCAATTTCTCCACTACACCAATACTACTATACTCATACTATATTACATTCTTTAATTTAAAGGGGTTCGGTTGAAAGAAAAGAGAAAGAAAAAGAAAAAAAGAGACAAAAAAGATCTAATAATAAAACCGCAAGACATGAAATCGATCCAGACAGTTCAGTTTGACACAACCCAAGGATAATGGCCAAGCATAAGCAAGTCTTTTCAGAGGAGAACCCTAATGAGTCATGACAGCTATTTATTTAGGTTTCAGATTATGAAGGTGACTCAGCACATGTGGCGTCCCCAGATCTGTGATGTCTACTGTGAATATCACGGACACCTGTGTGCAACGCGTGTGAGAATACTGGGATGCTTCTCACACATCTCAATCGCTTTTCGGTCATTTCCTTCACACCTGCACACACTGTGCTGTGAAAATCCCGTCCTGGGGAGCGCGGCACGAACATGGCGAGGTGTCAAGTAATTGTCTGGCTTCTCTGACGAAACCCTCACACTAGTCTGGAACAGAGAGCACCCCTGTCTCTGCCTGTGGGACAAGCAGCCACTGATTGAAATATGTATTTTGTGTATCTTTAATTAGGGCCTTGCTGAAGAGTAGCACTTTGGTGGCACCAGAATGCCAGATTAAGAGGCACTTAAACCCGGGTAATTACAGGCGTGAGACCAGAACAGACATTTCTGTGACCTAGATGAGATATAGGAACTCTTCCCTACAGACTGACTGCTGCCTAGCCCATTAAAATCCATAGCACACACCCACGATCCCTAAACTGTGCATTGACTACAGGGTCGAACCTGGCAAACACCCATTGCTGAAGGAACTCAATCAAGATTAGAGCCCACAAAGTGACCACAAAGATTATCCGAGGGGGGAACAGCTAATAAGCACCCAGAGGAACAAAGAGAACAAACCCCACAGAAACTGCTCTGAAAACCTGGAGATGTATTTGAAACATTGGAATCCAAGTAAATAAACATGGACCCCAAAGTCCTATGAAAGAGGGCATTTTCAAGAGATGTGACTTTACTGAAGTCCAAATAAGATGTTTGAATTGAACATAGTGTACATAAAGACATTATGCTGTTTAAAAACGAGTGAAATCCTGAGTGTGTTCAAATCAATTGAAATTAAACCTATAAACTATGTCTTTCCAACTCCTGCAGTCTTCATTTTGCAATAAAAGTGAGTCACACACGAGTTTGAGAAAAGAGGAAGTGGCGGACAATGTAGGTAGTTAACTTCAAATGGCATTGTTTTTTTCAAGCTGCAGCAGAAACAATTACAAGCAAATAACAGTGTTGGGAACGAGTGCCTTTGAAAACTGTTAAGGTTTCTCTATTTATTTGTTCAAGAAAGCTATTACATCTGTCCTTTCTCATTGAACTTGTCGGGATTTATCAGTTCTACTAAGCAAGACTTTCAGCTGCCATTCCTAACTGTTATTCAGCTGGAACAGTTACGCCAAATAACAACAAGTGCAAGGCAAATGGAAAAAAAGGAGATTAAAAGCAAAACACATGTTGCAAGACTATAAAAAAAGGTAATAACGGTTGGATTCATTAAATATTGAACATAAATACTAACATTAGCACCATCTCGCAAATTTCCTGAGGAATTCCGCTGTAAATTACGCCTATGCATTATATATAGATGTATATTGTGAGTGTGTGTGGCCATATAAATTGTGCATGTCACAATTATGTATATGTACAAAATTACTTAAAAGTAAACATGGTTAAAAATAAAAGGATGAAATACAAAATCAAGAGAAGTAATTTTTCTAATTAACCTCTATATTCTAGTGGCAGGGTTTCCATGCCAATTACAAATGCTGACCTGTAAACAAGAGCAGAGTGCTTAAAAAAACAACAACAACAACAGAAGCACACACACACGGACACACACGCACACGCACACGCGCACGTGCACACGCACACACGCACACATGCACACACACACACAGAGGAAACCCAAGTTGTCGGCAAGGCGGACGTTTATGAATGATGACTCACCGGCCAGATCACTGCTAAAAAACCCTGTTGTGACTCAGGCCCTAGTGAAGAGGCAACCTTCGACAACAGCTCCATCTTCTCGACAAACTGGCGCAACTGGATTTAATTAATAATTAAAAAAACCTTCCTTAGATCCCAAGGTAACTTGTGAACTGGCCAAGATTCTCGTAGGACCTTGGCACCAAGGGGAAGAGTCGGGATGAGGGAACAGTGTGCGGACAGAGAGTGGCCGCTGCCAAATGTTAAAATCCTTTAATGAAGGGGTTTTCCGAACAACTGTAGGCCAGATAACACTCAGTATGTGTAATAACTGTCCAGGCATGCCTGATAGCATACTCACAGGTTGCAAAGAGTTTAAGAGTTAGTCAAATCAGGGAAACAAAGTAAACCAGGTACAGCCAGAATGTTCTGTATGAAATCATCTTTACTAGCTCCTAACTACTGGTTGCTCAGAGCAATCAAGAAGATGCAATCAAGAAGATCAGGATTAAATGCTACTAAGATATAGATGTATAGATACAGAGACATATAGATATACAGATATATATATATATTCAATAAATGAATAAATAAATACACATAAGATTTCGGAGTTATATGAAACTGCAAAACTGTTCATAATTTCTTCAACATACCATTAGGCATTTGAACTACACCAGCAAACCTCCCAAAATATATTTTTTCATATATACAAAAATATATTAGTCAAATTAGAGGCTTTAAATACAGTATACAATACAATACAGGATTGATTTCTTTAGTGTATTATTGCAGTGTACTTACATACAGTGTTCTATGTCTCCCAGAAGGTTGAATCAGAAAATGTTCACACCCCACCTTAGAAGCACCATAAGCCTTCAGGGTGTAGTCTAGCAGTCCTGATCGGAGTCTTTTTCCCAGAGCCATACCTGGTTTTCATATGCAGTGTAAATAATCCCATCAATGGGATAGTGTACAATCCTTTGCTAATGACCAGAGAATTAGTGGGGTTTTGCCTCTCGGTGTGTCATCTGAGGCAGAGGAACTTAATTTGGGATCGATCCATGCAGTGCACAGCTATCTATAAAAAGCTAAACTGTGTTACTGTTACAGGAGCGATTAGTCCCTTTCCCTGCTGTACGATTTCTGATGTCAAGGTAACAACCACCCCTTAAGTCTTCCTTAACTTACACAAAGGCCAGCTACTCTAGTACTTTTATATTTTCCTTTGATGTACAGTCCTGCAGCTTTACAACCTCACAACTTAAAGATAGTCCCCCTGGTCAGATCTCCGTCCAACTGTGCAATTCGGTTTTACACCTCAGGTGCAGTTTGAAGGTTTTTCCAGTCCCTCATAAACACAAAGCAGGATCACGACAACCTGACGGAGAAGAACAGACCTGAGTGAACACAAATCAGTATTAAATATCTCTTTGTTGACAGCTCTACATAAGGTGAGGTAAAGAGACTGAAATCCACAACCCAGAAATCTTTCTAAATGCATCTATTCACATACACTCACTTTTCCGAAGTTCTGTGTCTTATCTTTTTGTTCAACCTGTGTTTCAGTCCAGAAGATTCTTCCAAACCCTTTATGTGCACTGTGGAAAATCTGCATCAATTTCAGAACATGAGTATGTTGTTCATCATACCCACCTACATACAAGTATAGCTAGAAAATGTCACCATTGTATTCATATTGCCCCTATGTGGTGGTTTTGAAGGTCCTACTCATCTGAATAACCCAGGTCCACCTCCGACAGTGATGTTGATGAAGCTGAAATCATGCTATTAACGATGCTAAAAAAAACTCAGTGCTGAAATCTCTATTTTTTCCAGTCAGCTTCACCATTTATTAAATTAATTAATCCATCCATGCATCCATTGTCAATAATTCATCCAGTACAGGGTAATGGTGGCAAATCAAATAAATAAAAGAGTGGTCTTTAGCAACACCAAAAATCAATTATGTTCCCATTTAGGGAACAGTAAAGGAATCTATGCCCTGGAAATGTAAGACCTGGAACCCGGTAATTCCAGTTTGGATCTGCAAAGCTTCCAGCTCATCCTCAACTGACCAACTCCCAGCTCTTCAAACATTGCAATTTGATGCATCCCCTTGCAAGACCACAAAAAATGGGGTGCACTGCTCCTCTTGAGGAATAAAAACAACTTTGAGAAGTCAGAATCTTCAAACGAACAGACTGAGCTGCTCTTCTCCGCAGTTTTGTGCCAATGCCAGAATATATTCCTTTCACCAAAGTGATTCAAATTACACACCAGAGTGAGAAGCTCTCACAAACACAAACTCGGGGGAGCTGTTGTCAAAGAGCAGGAACTTATGTTGAGCAACTCTGCATTAAATGTTACTTTGTAGGAAATAACAATCAGGCAAATTACATTCACAAGCATTTACTGACCAAAACAGCACAGACTGAACTGGAACATGTTTGTATCTTAGTGGTATGTATGTTGCTTTGAAAGTGATGATGTTTTTTCAAATCAAAGTAATGCAACGAATTATCTTAGATTAGAGACCACATCTTAATATTAGTTTATCAAGAATGTGGGGGGAAGAAGGGGAAGAAGAAGAAGAAGAAGAAGAAGAAGCAGAAGAAGAAGAAGAAGAAGAAGAAGAAGAAGAAGAAGAAATATCAAATGCCTGGAGGGAGTAGAGATTTTACCTAATTTTACCCAGTGGGAAGAAGTCTTTAATCTTAATCCAATAGAAATGTGAAATTAGCTCAGATTACCAATACTAATGTTAAATAAATTGTTGTTCAATACCTATAGTAGCCATCCAGTGAATACCAAAATTATTGCTTTGTATACGTGCAACTATAAGCTATTGTTAGAGATAGTACACTAGCTCTATTGGCATTGAACTGATCCATAATTAGAACATTTTTAATACAAAACATCTGTTTTTGCAACATTGTATTTCTGACGTACAATTTACATAAAAACATACACAAGGAGAAAGAAAAAATATATAGTGTGCAATGAAAAACACTAACAGGAATGGCAAACCAACCTTGGTCAGTTTTAAAACACATGTTGTTATATTCTATTTGGTCAAGTTAAATAAAAGTTGTCTGTAAGGTTTTGGCAGGCAGGGCTGAAATGAGAGACACTGAGCACACATGCACGGCCTATGTGTAGCGGGGTTCACTGCGTACATGAGCTTGTTATGGTGACGCAATCCCTCTGAATTCAGTGTTGGGAGACCGTTTTTGTGGCGTAGAGTTTGTCACTCTGCTGGGTGGAGCTGCGCCTGCGACGGCACGGTTCGAATCCGAGCGGGGGCTCCAACCGGCACATGCTACATATGCAGACACTCACATGATAAGAGCTCGGAGGCTGTGTCCCCTGTTCTTTCGGAGCAGAGACAAAGTGATGTGATGGTTGCATCCCATTCCGGCACCCTGTGACACCTCTAAGCTGCATTAACCCCATTTCCAGCTTCGTCTCTTAAGCCACTAAGTAGATAAGTGCTTTCAATCTCTCCAGAACGAAAAGCTCCTGGCATTGTTACCTGAGGAACATACGTGTCAAAAGACATTCCCCTCCTTATTATAATTAGCCAGCCCTGATGTCTCCATGCGTTTCTTTGCATGTTAACACATACCTACATCCTACGAAAGCCAACCTCATGAATGCTTTATGTTAGTGCAGTGGTTTTCAAACTGGTCCTGGAGTACCCCCTTCCCTGCTAGTTTTTGTTCCAACCGAGGTCTTAATTGCTTAATTGAATCCTTAATTGAACTAACAAAGCAATACACCATTAAATTAAGCAATTAAGACCTCGGTTGGAACAAAAACCAGCAGGGCAGGGGGTACTCAAAGACCGGTTTGAAATTCACTGTGTTAGTGTAATACCCTCTCAGAATTGCTTTTACGGCGGAACACTAAGGAGAATATAAATGTTCATTTCTTGCTTCACATAGTTGCGTTGAGGAAAGAGGCCAACAAATGCACACAGAGGGGGTTATGCCTGCTCATATGCACTAAACAATGCAGAGGAAAACAGTAGACCCACCACCCCCCTCCCCCGCCACAAAAAAAACAGCAGCAATACCTGAATATGTGCAGAGTCCCCCCTGTCAAATCAAAGCTGTTCTGAACAAGATACTGAATATGCAGACAGACACTGCGGAGTCTCGCTTGTTATCGTACAGAAATATTGAGAGAGACAGAGAACAACACCAGACAGATACGTCTCTGCATATTGATGCTAACAAAGCTGTTCGTTTCATTTGTAAAACAGGCCATTTACACGAGTGGCATAGTTACTCTCAGCAATGAACATTCAGAATAATAATTAGATTTGGCAAAGCCTGTGAATGAACTGTATATTGATTACGCAGGCAGGTATCTGTACTAAAGGAATGCCAAATGGCAAGCATTTTAATTAAATCCAAACATGTATGTATGCACAGATTATTTTGTCGCAGATTTAAACTAAATTACTTTAAACATTATTTTATACACACAATTATTCCCATTTTTACAGAGCAATTTTAGGTAAAGTACCTTGCTGAAGGGTATAAGAGCAGTGTATCCCACCTGGGGGCTGCAACCTTGACATGATTGGCCATGTGATTCTGCTGTCATTATGAATGGGATTGGAAATAAGATCTCATTGATGGAAGGATGGAAAGGTTGAGGAGTGCTGTTTATTTAATTGCTTTAATTTGTTGATTTCCCCCCTATATATCTAACTATGTTTAAGTCATTGACTGTATATATTTGAAATTGAGGTAGGAAATCTGAATACCTGAAATCTCCAAAAAGGATCTCTTGCATTGTTTTTTTTTCAGAGATATCCACTAATAGTATGACTGCGAAAAAGATATGTCATATGAGCAAATATCATATACTTGTACATGATCATAAAAAAAATAGTAAAAATAGTAAAATGTAATTCTATGTAACAAAACCATGTTTAATTTGTTCACATACAGCTAAAAAAATGTATGTAAAGAAACACAATTATCTAAAATCATCTGTCTGTCAAATTGAGGTCCCATATGATTGTGTCGCTGTGGTCAGTGGTGTGGTTTCCCAACACACAAACCATGCAATGGCGTGGGGCCCTGAGGGGCCAAATTCCAAATTCCACCTTTTATTTTTAAGGTAGCAATTCTGAAGCTTCTCTGTTTGGTGCTGAGGTGAGGTCTTTGCACTGTGGTGTGGGAGACCCATTTTAAGTTAGAATCCTCATAGCCTATTAAACCAGAAAATACATTAGGGCATTTTGTCATTTTTTTTATCATTGTGGGCTATTTTTGTTTCAGTATTTAGTATTGTTATACTAAGAAGTGTTTGTATTCATATCTCTGGTAGTAGTTCTATAGTTTCTATAGGAAGCCATGTAGCTGGAGTTATCAATAAAAAGGGCTGAGATTAGAGAGTTGAAAACACTACAACTGCCATGGCTATAACTGTATGATTTAATTAAAGGCCGTTTTGGAATTGTAGGACATTTAGAAATATTCAATCTAAATCAAATGAGACAGTAAGTAATCAGTTTTTATTTATGTAGCTACTGAACTGAATACATACTGTATCTGTTATGTATTATTTACTATAGTGCCATTTGTTTTTAGCACAGCTTAAGTAATGATTTCCAAAAGAGAACTTGTTGATGACAATCTTTTGTCGGTGACCTTATTGTTTGTGATTAAAATCTTGTGATGAAATGTGCGTGGCAAATTGACGGGATACCTTAGGCTCCATTTAAGAATTGTGTATTTATTTTTTAAATGAATCATGTACATTGCATTAAAGCCAGACAGTCATTTTGGTATTTTTGGCAGGAACCTCTACACACAACATCACTGAAAGGACACGTTTGTAAAACTTAAAAACAACAATAACAACATTAAAACAGATTAATTTATGTATAGTTCTTAAAAAAATGTATTTGAATCTAAAAAGTGTATTTTAATTGCTCCTTTTAAAGTCATGATTTTAAGTCTGAAATTTAACAATGAAACAATTTGCAATGTAATTTGCACATCCGTCTTTTAAATATTTATTTCATTCAGTCTGTGTTTATTTATTTATTAATATTTATTAATACTATCTTTATTTTGTATTTGTGTTGTAACTAGTTGAGAGAGACAGAGAACAACACCAGACAGATACTGTTGAACAATAAAACTGAAGACTCCTACTTTTTCAGAATAGCGGAACAAAGCCCCTGAATTCTGCGATTCTGTCAGTGTTCTCCGCAACAGGAATTTCATAGCGCCCTACACACCCCATCTGCATGTCTATCTATTTACAAACGGTAATTTCATTCAGCTTCATGACAGATTTGAGCCACCATACCTCTGCCAGCTTCAGTCGGTGAAAGACCACAAAGTGAAGAAGTTCTAGAAGGTAAGAAAATCCTTCACTCCCCCATTTTAACTTTAGTTCGAGTGCACTGACGATACTCTAGCCCACCCTTATAATGACATAGGATTGTGGCAGACACCGGTGTTTGTGGTGACGCTATAATTGTTACAACGGGTAGGTGGAGGGGCCCCAAAACTGAGCTTTGATTGGGGCCCCAAAATTGACAAACATGCCCCTGGCCGTGGTGTGTGAATGCATGTAAGTGTGCTCAGCACCCAGACTGCACCTCTGTGGTTAGGTGTCACAGGGCAGGTCGGCGGTTTCTGGCACTGTCTGGTGTGTGTGGAGACTACGCTGCAACCACGGGGTACAAGTGACTGCATGCGGCCTGGTGTGGTTATAAGAGTTATTTATACTGGGCCACGGGTGTTGGAGCACTGTGGGAGTTTGAGACAGCGGAGGGCGGTCTTCTGAAAGGAACAAATACGTGGGCTTCGATTTTATTTAGTTTTTTAAATTCTATTTTGTTTTGAATTCTGTATGCTGTGGTTTCCGTAGCTGTTTCCTACTGTAAATTCAGTTGAGGGCCCTCTCTTCTGAATAATAGAGACACCCACACACACACACACTGCCTACATCAGTGACTGTATACAGGGGAGCACATTCATTTAGCCAACCTTAACTGCATTTTATTATACAGCCCTCCCACACTTACATGAGTATCACTATACAGGGTTATCAGATGTGATTAATCTGTTGTGATTAACGTCAAGCCCTGTGAAACTGGGTCAGCTTTCAAAATGGCCCTTGAATGACATATACTTTTTGCATGCGGCCCATCTGTACTGTTAAAAGTCGTGCAGTGTGTTAAGGTACTCAGTCAACGCTGGATTGCCGTTATTACTTATATATCCACTTGCTTATTCAAAGAGAAACATGTTTTTGCCTAATTTGTTTTAAAAAGTATCCATATAAACTGCTGAACTCACTAGGATCCAGATAAGTGCTTATAATGATGGAGATTTATAGCCCTATTTTATCTAAAACGCTGTTGCTTGTTTGGTTACAATAAACCTGACTGATTGGCAACTGCTGGCCGTTGCCTTGAATCAATTCCTTTGACGCACAGTACCAAACAACTTATGTAACACAAGTAGGCATTCCAACTCAAAAACAACTCAGGAAATGATTCAGCTATGGCTCTTGAGTCGACCAGCAGGCAACAGTGCCGTATCTGCCCAAGTCAGCTCCCTGGGTGATGTCCACTGCTGGTCATCAGGGGAACTGGAATTATCACGAAACTGAACCACACATCTCTCGACCACGGTAACAGTGATTACCTAAGCGCTGACATACTTAACTTTTCAAGGTTTGACGGCAGTAAAGAGCAGAGAGCAGGAACAGGAAGTGTGTGCTGTGGTCTGTTTCCCAACTTACATCAAAGCTTTGAAAAGCCTGTTCCCTGGCCATACCAGTACAATGCCCTGTAGTTCTATGTCAAGTCATATACTGGCTGTACATTTTATTTTTCTGTTGTTGCTATAGCTTGTGTTTTGTGCCTCTGCCAAACAATCAACAGGGATCCAAAATCGTGAAACAGTCTGACACTGTGAGCGGATTCATTTGTGTATTTTTATTTCTTAAATGGGTTAAGAGTCCATAAACAATCAGTCAATTAAAATCAAACAATGTCATAAGCTCTAAATCTGTACCATAAAGTTATTATCCTTTTAAAATATATGGATAAATCAGACAGCTATAGATGAGAATAAAATGATTTTTGAAATTTCATGTGGGAGGGGAAATTACAAGGGGAAATTACAGACATTTACAAGATAGATAGTAGAAGAGAACATTCTTTCATTTTATGCTGTTTAGGAAGCCTGATGGTTACCTTCTTTACAGTTACTATAGCTCAGTTTGTCTGTTTAGTTGTTCCCATCATATTGCATTCATAAAACTTACTAGACCCATAAAATTCAAATACATTCACTTCATCCAGAGACTATAATGACTGGAATGGAATGTGACGGCATTTAAATTAAGTAATTGTAATAAAGTAGGCCAGAGGTATCCAATGCAATCTGAAAAATAATATGTATCCAAATAAGGATGTTCCCAGGTCACTGTGATCCAGATAACAGAGCTGTCCAAGTGTCACCAACTGTTGTGAAGCCACAACATGTAATGTATTTATAGCAGTCTAAAATATATTAAACATCTCTAGAAGAGATAACCTGACTGCTCCGGGCCATGTCATTTGAATTACTGTAATAGAATAAGTACTGTAATAGTAAAGAAAAATATTACATGTAAAAAAGGGTTTAAACATGATTTAAGTATACAACAATTTGGGAATATATTTTGGCAATCCCTCTACATCTGGATGTTAATTATTACTGGTCTTGTCCAATTATTACCATTGGACAATGAATTCAAAGCTGCAATATATTCATGAGTTACACTGGCAACTCACTCATTTCATTAGAAGAAGAAAGCTGAAAGATCTTTTCCTGTCGTGTAACTGTAGTTGTGTGTAAAACCTCCACAGTTTGGCAGTAACTGACAGGAATTAAATGTCAGCTGGGTTAATCGTAATGTAGCTCTACCCTAGATAGCCTGAAGAGGAGGGTTTACTTCCTCTGTACCAACTGCTGGCTTTCACTAGGCTGTTATTGTGTTGTTCTGTTTATTATAGCAGCAGTAGAACTGATTGTGTTATTTATTGTATTACTACCTAACTATGCATCTCATAGGGGTTCCTAGTTAATTCATATTTATTCACCAACTACTTATTTGGACTTACTACATCTGTTTGGTTGCCTCCTGTACAGAGACCTGTCTTACAATGCAGGCTTGTGTGATTATGTACAATAAGTCTGAAATTGTGGCTGACCTTCTAGCTTATGCAAAAAGCATCACATCAATTCGAGTTTCAAGCGGGTTGGGGGTGAATAGCTATGAATAAACAAGTGCAAAAACATTCATCGCTTCACAAACACAATACTTGAACAGCATCAAAATGCAGACAGGAAGAACAGAGGTACAAATAGTGGTAATATTGAAAAAGGAGACACAGAGTCCAGAGTATTTGGAACAAATTAGCAAGTGACATTGCTTAAACTAACTCTAAGGGATTTTCAAAAAGAGGCTGTGTAAGATACTGGGACCTATGAGCTAAAAGTAACCAAGTAAGCAAAATGGGCTGAACAGCTTCCTTTCACTTCTGACCTGTCTTATGTTTGCATGGTTTTATCGGGAGAACCCACAATGTGGCAGATAACTGTGATCTGGAACTTTAAACAGAAGGACAGCTGCATAATACTGTCCATGTTTTCAGAATTACTCAAATTAACGAACAAAGACGCAATTAACCAGGAGATACTGTGTTCCCTGTAGACTGGATACGGGCCACCCCGGAGCAAAGGCCGTGTCTCAGGTCTTGTTTGTGGGTCCCAATCAAATGTGAAATAGATTTTTAAATGTAACCATTTTGACAATGATCACATAATTCGGCGACTTTTGCTACGAGGAAATCAGACCGCAGCACCTTCTTTTCTTAATTATAGTGTAAAGTTTTTTTTTCAAGTCCAAAAAAACTAAGGATAAAATTCTTGTTTAGTTCAGATTCTAAACAATGCAAATGTTCAAGCATTCAGTAAATGGGAAGTGAAATTAGGAAAAGGAAACAATACTTATTGATTACTACTTACATGTAAATTAAATGATGCTGTTTGGTCAAAGAAAGTGACAGAATATTTGTCATTTTCAAGCACTAATAAGTAATAATCAATTACCACTTAGCAAGGGAATACATAGATTATGCCTGTTGTGCCCAAAGCCCATTTCAGAAAACTGTGAGAACTTCACAGACAAGTCCTTCTCACGAGGGTTGGTGAAATAGGCAGTTAAAAGGGCAGCAACAGGTTCACAGCCACAAGCGAAACCTCTTAACAATTCACTTAAAATAATATAAAAGACTCTTGGCTACAACCGCTTAATCCAAAAGGACTCATATTTCTGTCTCATGAAGTTTTCGCTGGACAGAAGCTCGAACTGGAGCTCCTAGTTAACACCGCTGTCCTGCTCTATTTAGATAATACTGCTTAATGAACAAATTACCTCTGTCTAATTAAACGTGGCACAGCTCGAAGGGGACACACAAAAGCCCCTCGTGCCTGGCTTTGCCGAGGAAACGGCTAACTAACACAGTGGTGGAGCTGGGCTGATCTGCCTGCTTTCAGGAGAGAACAATGCTGTACTGGCAGCTGCAGCCCTGTCAACACAGCACACACTGCTCCCAGCCAATCACCGCCAGCCTGACACAGCCAATAAGAGCAGGGCAGGCGTCATCCAATTAGAAACTCTGCAGCAGCCAAGTCAGGAGTGAGGAAAACGAAAGTAAGAGAGAGCATGGATAAAACATCTACAACATCAGGGGGAAAGACATAAGAAAACGTCAACTACCTTACCAAAAAAAAGACTATACTTAGGTTGCTGTATTCAACCGGAATTATATAACTGCTGAGATTCTCACTTTCTAGGTTTTTTATCCTACTTTTTGAAGTTCGAACTGACACTTAAGATTTCAAGACACAGTATTGCTACATCTGTATAACTCATATACACAGACACATTCACACACAATCAAATTCCTCTAATGAAACACATATTTCCCTGGCGCTATTTCTGTTTTGAATAAAATTTTCTCTTAATGACTTAACGTGCCACTTGGCAAAACTGCATATGTCTTGACAAAGAGACCAGACGTTTCTAAGAAAATACATTCCTGTCAAACATGATTTGCACAACATACACTTCACATCCACAAGTACTTCAGCCCTATAAAGGTACTACAACTTCCATTACATATTTTAAAAAGCTAAAGACTAAAAATATAGTCCTATAATATGGAGAAAAATTCACAAACACAGGGGTTTTCAAACCGGTCCTGGAGTAGCCCCTGCCCTGCTGGTTTTTGTTCCAACCTAGGTTTTAATTACTTAATTGAATGGTATATTGCTTTGTTAGGTCAATTAAGGATTCAATAAAGTAATTAAGACCTGAGTTGGAACAAAAACCAATGTGCCCAACAATGAATATCCCTGATGTATTGATTGAGTTAGTATTATTCCTACTGAAATATTGTCCTGAATACTGAAAATCTTCTTTGGTACAAGCGTCGTATAATGTGAAGCAAAGCAAATCACAATTTAAACATTTATCTGTATTCTTATTTGTAAGTAGGTCTTCAGCTTTGCTTTGTAGTTACACGGAATTCATGTTTTAGCGTAAGTTTCTCTCAACGAAATGAGAGACAAGTGAGGGAAACACACCCTTTTTTAAAAACAATGTTTTACCACTTGTTTGCATTCCTTTTGTAGCTAAAAAATAATAATAAATATAGTGCCAATCCTACAATTATAATTAACTACAATACACTGTCAGAAAAAAAAGCATTAGAATAAAATAATTAAAACACTACTTAACATCCAGAGTATCCTTTGAGTCTATTTCACACAACATAAAGCATCCAACTGTACAGCTCCGGCCACAGAGCCCACACAGGAGCGAGAAGAGCTCTCTGCCGTCTAAACCCTCGATCAGGCTAGGTCTACAAAGACTATATGTACAGGTCAGTACCTGCTCATGTTTACAGCTCCTGGGGGTCCAGTGTTTGTTGTCCAGCTTGTGTCAGCAGCTTCTCTTCATGACAACATGGACAGAATGCCCCACGTGACTTTCGCTTAGCCTCTCATCCCTTAATCTCCCAGGAGGGGGATTAGCGCTCTCTGGCTCGGCCCACCTGGGGGCTCGGGTCCCGTCAGGACTCATTTTGTAAACCTTTACATAGTGGCAGGCAGAAGATCGCGCACAAAAACCACAGCTTCTAATAAAAGTGCAGCACCTACCGTTCACATCAACCCTGCCACAGCGATATGAATTTAATCTGAGATAAATTTGATGCTGACAACTGGGCAGTGCTGCCAAAATCACTCCCCAGAAAATGGTCAATCAGAATTGAAAACCACGAACAGTCCATCATGGTTCTCAGACCATTCCATGTCATCACACTGCATTGCTGTAGAGTGATGTGCTGTACTGCCTTGAAAGTAAATCTCACCCAAATGTCTGAAATGTCATGATAGTTGGGCTGCATAAACTACACGGTAAATATATTGCTCATTCAGAGACATCAAAGGATCAGGGATACCCCCAGAGGAATTTATGCATCACCACATACCCAGAACAAGTATACATGTTTATCAATACTTGTACAAACTTCACAAAGGTCAAAATACAGAAATATTAGGATATAAAACAAGGTCAGGTTTGATTTCTAGACAGGAGTTAAAAGAGTACTTCTGATGATGCCATATAGGTCAGAGTTTACAGTGTTTTACAGATGCAGAAATGATTTCAGTTTGTGACCTCCAGTGGGCACTTTTATTATTGAAATACAGGGAGTCAGTCCTAATATTTAATGCAGGTTACATCCTAGGAATCTGATTGTCCCATAGAAAACATGTTGTAATAATGGGTTACTTTCCTGACCAAGGGCCTATTGCCAAACTTTTTATAGAAATTACCATGAACACCATATATAATAAGCTACGTATATGTACCTTCATATATTATACAGATACAATTAATATTAATTCAGCATATGTATCATATATGAACACAAATCATGCAAATATTAATATTATATCTCTCTCCCTATCTACACACACACACACACACACACACACATATTAAATGTTATCTCTAACAAGAAGCATATGAAGTTAGCTTGAATCCCTGAAATGAAATAAATCATTCAGATGTACCTTTTATATAATTCCTTTTTTACTGGAAATGAGAAATACAAGAGATTACGGCTTTGATTATGATTACAAAATGTAGCTGATCCCACTGTGGCAGCTGCAGTAATAGATGCTAAACACTTAAGGACTGGGTAGTACATCTTCTTAATTAAATGTACGGTGAGCCAAGAAAGAATAAGCAACTTTAATTACTCCAATAAAGTCATATTAAATCTGATTCCCATTACTTTATACACAAACAATAAAGTGTCGTTTTTTTCACCCAAAGAAGAAGACCAAAAAGTAGGGAAATTTTCTGAACTGATACCCTTTATGCTCACCACTTATTTTGCCTTTAGTTGTTGGGTTTTCCCAGCGGAATTCATTTACAAGACTTCTTGCTTCTCCTTCTCAAGAATCACATAGGACTTTCAGCAACAATTAAAAAATGAGAGACAATGCTGTGGTGTATTGTTTCCAGAGAATATTCCTTCTTCTCCTGCAGTTGTTTGTAATTAATGTTTGCAAATTAAATTAGGGAGTGAGTTGTAAATCACTTTTGATTTAAAGGTTATATATATATATATATATATATATATATATATGTTTTAGAACATCTCACTTTTTCCAGTTTTTATTGACATATACACAGTTTAATGTCTCAATGTACTCTGAAATTAAAGCATAGAACAAATAAACAATTGGAGATAAAAAATAAATCATGGAATCATAAAATGTAACCCCTTAAACTGACAAACCCCTCTGGTACCCTTAAAAGGGCACCAAATCCATGTGCTTCTCTTTAATCCCATGTGTACTCTTTACTGTTGTGTTGTTTGCCAAGTGTTTGGTATCCCATAATGATGTGAAGCATTCTCTGATATGAAAAATGTGTTTTTTATACTCCCCAATATTTACACCCCACCCACTCCGCATTGTGAAATATGGGGGGGGGAATACTTGGTCTGAGTAGGAATACATAATCTCATAAAATACTGACAATTATGAAATATTCTGGAACCAGACAGTCTACTGATCAAAACAAGACCTTCCACATAGAGGCAACACACACCCATAAAGAGCTCAAAATGTCAAGAATGGAACACTCTTGACAGTGTACTAATACACAACAATTTTACATAATTGGATCTGAAATTCTCTGTGTTTGATACAACATCAAATAAAACATACTGGATTAATCGTTAGGTTGTTCTGAACAAAACAAGCCTATTTGCAAAGAAATCTGAAACTGAGTGATCTGTGACCATCTGAATGAGCCCAGTTTACCTTCAGTTTTTGGTTAGCTTAACTTTTTTTTGAACCTCTGGCAGTTTACTGCTTACCTTTGTACCCTTTCAGGTTATTCACTGGACTTGAACTGCTTACATTTCAATAACAATTGGATAAATGGGGGTGTTCTAAAACTTTAGACTGGTAGTGTATACATACTCACACACACACACACACAACATACAAATGAAATTAATTAGTAGTGCTTATTAGGAATAGAGAATTGTATGAAATAAAATAATGCAATACAAAAAATGCCCTCAAGTGAAGTGTATAAACTGTAAATGGTCACTTTAAGGTTTAAATACCTAACCTATTCAAGTGATTTTATTAAAATACTTATATAATCCTTTGAACATTATCAGCCCCAGTAGGAATACTTCACCAACATTACGCACATCTACTTGTGCGGCTTCCACGGTACACTCACTCTCTTTCAAGGAATACATGACACAGCTTTAATTCTTAACAATGTAGCAATGTAATGTTTCTTTCAAAGGGGAAATCTATGAATAAGATTAGTCCCGGTCCCATTTCTGAACTAGGTAAACAGTCTCTGTGAAAAAGTTTAATTCCTATAGGAGCACCCATAAGTGCTCTTGTAATTACCCCACCTACATTAACTTTTCAAATCACTGGTTTAAAGGGAGCAGTTTATATCACTGTAGACACTTTTGTTTGCAGACCCTGCCAGTAACATGACCATTATAGCAAAACGTGTGTGATTGAAACTCAGAGGAAGAGCATATTAAATTAGTGAACCTTTGCTGACTAAAGCTGGGAACCCCTGATCCACATTCCCCACTCACTTCATAATCTGTAGCATAAGGTTCAGTGAGGTGACTGAAGTCTCCGCAATCCTGATCAAGGAAGAACAAGTTCAGCAGACAGAGCTGGGCAGACGAGGTCCACCTTTTGTTTGCATCTGAAAATTATGTATTTCTTCTAGACAGTGCAGATGACCTCAGGCCAACCGGATGTCCTTGCTCTCGGTAGGCAGAGTCCTGACATCAGAAGTGGAAGATGTACTGAGAGCTACGCTTCCAGAAGAGATGAATTACATTATACAGCCCTCCTCAAAATTCTCGTCCATCTCCATCCCCCCACCCGCATCACCGCTTGCATCATGCGCAGAAGCAGCATTATCTTCACCAAAGCTTTAGCCCAACATGAACCTTCTTAACCCAGCCTACCACTGCAGCTGCCCCGCAGAGGGAAACCCCAGAGGGTGGACAGGGGTAAGACCAGTCCCAGTGTTTTGGGATTGACCTACACTCTCCCAGATCCACAGTGACTCCACTCGACTCAACTCAAGGCACTGCCTCGACCCGAGTCCCTGCACGAAAAGACTTGACTTGACTCCCTGCACAAAACATTTTACTTTACTTTATAATTAAATCAATTACACAGGTGTTTTGTTTTCAACATGCCCAGTCTCTCTGTAAGAGATGCAATTATGTTGTTTCTATGTATATAAACAGTTTTGTCGTTAAGGAAGCAATTACAAATCCGTTAAACAAATGTACGTTTCGGCAGGTTTTCCTGACAATTTTCCTCGATACAATGTTTGCATTGTTTTGGAATGGAGATGAGAAGCTTCATTATGCAACATCATGGATGACAAGTCACAAATAGGGTCGTTGAGTTTGATTTTAAGAACTACAGAGTAGACGGGAAGAGCACTGTATTCGACAATGAGGGAACATCTCGGAACACTGTCCGACTTCTTCTGCCATTTATAGAACAATAACTCTATTGTAATGTTAACATTTATTGCCATGTCAAGTAATACTAATAACCTGTATGACAGATAATTACAAGATATTTTTTTGAAAGTATGAGACGTCTTCCTGCATAAAACAACAACACTCTCCTTGCCTAAGGAGATTTAACTTTTAGTTTTTTCCTTTGTACCGTGGTTATGCCATTCTGGGTTTAAATTATGTAAAGTGATTCAGCATACAATATATGTTAAATTCAGTACTCGATCAGGAAGCTAATAAATACATTTAAGCGAGTGTAGGCGAGATAAGTCGATATCCAGAAGAAACTGCAAGTGCAATTCAATGTTAATGGGAGGATTAAAACACAAGTGAGAACAAAGCAATCACAACTCTTCACTCTCCTCCCTGGTATAGATGCTTTAATTTCACGTGGTGGTCACATGACTAGTCCAAGACTGCATCTCTGTGTAACACATGTTTATCAGGGCTATAATTCTTTAAGGCATTCACATCTAACTTAACTGACCTCGATCAAATTCAGAGAAACATTACAGAAGGAGAAAAACATCACCTTTCCTAAACTAGTCGGCTATAGTCAAAATACTATTGTATAAATGTAATACACAATGAAGGGAAGTAAACTGTCCTTTAGGCAGAAATACTTCTCATTGACAGACGCCTGCAAGGTGTCATTAGGTGAGAAGCAATTTAATTGGTCTCTGTAAGTCCCAGAACACATTTTCTTCTCCATACATTGAAATAAACAAATTAATAATCTTTCACCAATATTTTATCGTAAGCACTGTGCAGAGCATGAAGTATCTCCAGCCCACAAACAAAGAGAGACTAGACTGACACCCATACTTTTCCACACACACAGGAAAAATCAATTAGAGAGGGAAAAAAAATAATTAAACGATTCCTGCAGTCTATCGCCCCTTGATGTTTTCAGCAGCAAAGAATGAAAAAGGGGGATCATTAACTCCTCTTGCCACAGATATTTCACAATATGAAAAAAATATATTAAAGGAAAAACAAACAAAAAAATGTTTGCACAACAGCAAAATTAGATTTTCAAAAACCCATGTGTTCTAACAACATAGGAAGTGGTAAAAGCCTTTGAGAAGAAATATCTGAACCATGCTTTGGGGTGAAGGAGAGTAGAAGAGACTCAGGAAGTGGTAGCGACCAGTCTGGGTGCCCGCTCTCAGCCTGGGCCTCCTCACGGGTTGAGTCTATCCTTGTGAAACACAGTTTGGGGAGGTGGGGGAGCAAATTCTTGTCACCTCTATTCGATTTTGATAGACAGAACTTGTGAATTTTAGTAGCAGAGCATCTCCACAGAAGACAGCACATAAAATGTCTTAATGCTAGCTAGCAGGTGCTTCGAAAAGCATCACTTTCACTGGAAAAAAGATCACTTCCCTCCTCACTAGTGTGGGTAAAAATTTAAATAAAAAATCGACAAGATCATAAAACTGGAAGGTAGCCGTATCTTTCAAAACTGATCAAAATACACAAGTAGAACACACCAAGAATGTATATACTAATATGTATTAACATGTAGGACCACCTATTAGGTTGGCCAAAATGTCATCACATGAATTACTTCAGTTTACTTCATTTGTTATAATAATTACTAAATAGTCCTTAAGACGGATTTATGTCCAGTGGTAATTACGGATCAAACTGAGAAAGATCTAAGACGTGACAATGAGTCAGCCACGATACCCTATTACTTCGCAGTGGTGTAATCAGATTCAGATGGGCCTCATTCCCATGTGCAAACAACAATATCATCAAGATGGCAGAGACGTTTGGGACAGCTGTTGTTATTTTGCAGTCAAGTCCAACTTTCAAAATCGAATGTAAAAATAAAATAGACAGTGTTTGGAACAAGACACAAATGAAAAGAAAGTTTGGTAAGTACATACTGGAGCAAACAAGTTTAGTGTTTGGCAGTGCTTGAGTGAAAGCTCCTCTGTTTCCCGCTGCTTGGGGTTTGTGTCAGCTGTAATCAGAGCCTGTGTGTCTCTCAGTGTCTCTATGTCTCCGAGCAGCCGAGCACACACTCACACATACACCCACACGCAGACTCGCTGCGGAGCCCGGCCTCATGCTGCAGCTTAAAATAAGTGCTCCACTTTCGCTTTCATTTCTTCCTGCGCTGCCCAGCACCGGCCCTATCTGTGTGAATTTATTTCTTAATCATCTGATCGGGGAGGAGCCGGGCGGTGGGTCACTCAGAATATAGTTGGGCTAGACAACTATACAGAACTGCGACTGGGACCTCACTGAAATTAAAGACCACCATAAACAATAAAGCTCAGGCAAGCCAAACAAAATATGCATTTGTCCTCCTTCTAATCAAGATATAAGTTACAATAAAGTTATAAGTTCGAATTTGATCTGTAAAGTATTGATACAGCAGCTGCAATTCATATTCGTATATCAAATGCACTTTTGCAGACTGGAGCCTCATGAAAGAAGAACCAAAGACTCAGAAGAAGAACCATCGACCTCAAATAATATATTTATAAAAAAAGAGACATCGGAATAGTACAATTATGCTGAAAATAGAAATTTTTCAGCTTACGGCTTGTTAAACAAGTTTGTAATATAGTCGGTTTTGTCATGTTTACTGCCAACTTGAAGTTAAGATCAAGTGTGTGCAAGCCAACCAAAACAGCTTCTAAATGAACTTTACTGTAGGAAAGGTCAAGTAAGAAATTGTGCTTACTGTAACGAAAACAAGAACGAGTTCTGCTGACGACAGTACAGTTGTTCATTTAAATTAAGATCAGGGCGCACAGAATCATCATTGATCCTTTAACTAATTTCTCCAAAGCTGTTTGGCAGCTGGACTGATGCTGCACCCGAGAAGAGATCAGTGAGGATATAGTTTGAAATACAGCTGCTGTTCACACCACCCCTGTTTTTATGGGTCAACCAAACAGACACTCATAAAAATCTGCAAGCATTTAAGGTTTCACTGCCCCCCTTCCCCTCCACACAACCCTTTTAGCTAAGAGAGTAAATCTGTTTGTTCCTTGTTTTGGAAAATACTCTTTGTTTTACAGCTGTGCGATAGAGACACTGACAAGGGTGAGTGTCTGCTCTTAATGACAAATCGCTGTTTCTCCTCAAACTCATTTAAAAAGTCACGCAACGCTCTGTAGTCTGTGGTGATCTTCTTCAATTAAAATATAAGGTGTCACATGAACCTTGCAAGATTTCCCCTCCTTTATAAACAAGCTTGCTTTAAACAAACATGCTTTTATGAGGTGTAGCCTTGAGAGTGAAACCCGTTCAGAACAATTTTCTCTTCCCAGTCTTTGGAAGCTCATCCTGTGAAAAAAGTAATGCTGTGAATTCACCAGAAAATATGGCCAGGTCGCACACTTGACCACAGGTGATAAGACACTGGAGTCCGTTTACAGGATTTCATCTAGAAGCACAGACAACTGCTCCTTGCACTCTGAAAAGGACAGCGAGTTACAGTGCGTAATAAGGCAAGCATGCGGTACATAAACAAATGCAGACTGGCATTGTGGAGTTCAAGCTGTTTTTGCAATGTAACATTTTTGACGAATTAACTGGTGGCCCGCTTACACAGTTCTACAAATCTGCTAGAGATTGTGAGATTTAGCCAAGCTTTGAACTGTCTCATATAATATGACAAGATATGATTTTTCTGCAGCACTACGAGATCATCCGTGGAAGCTCTTGTTAATAATTATTTCATAGTGTTGATCAGAAAATGTAATATTTCTAACGGTGGGCATGGAAGAGATATAATACAGACACTGATAAGCAACGTTTGTAGATTTATATTTTCTATTTATATAGTGTTATTCTTTGTTATTGTTAGAGAATGAAAAGAAACAAATGAGACATGTTTTTATTCTTTAAATAAATAGTGCCTGCATTATTCAGATATGAGATTGTAGAAATATGAGTTAGTGAGAAATGACAATTCTTTTGCCACAGTGACTGGAAGGGGGTTGTGGTTGTTGATCTGTTTACGCTTCTATCTTTTAAAGCGCGTGTGTCCTACACGCAGGCTCTAGAAACACTCCGGCTTCTCAATGGCCCTGGTCACCAAGTCAGAAAAAATGGTTGATAATCATGTCACATCACTGACTGCAACCTCCCAACTTTGCTGTTTCAACAGTTGGGTTTTACAGGAGGGAGAGAGAGAGAGAGAGATAGAGAAAGAGAGAGAGAGAGAATAAAACAAAAAAAACATAGCTGCACATTTGAGGCCCAGTTGGCACAGCTGCCTGTGTTGGCATTGCCAACGCTTGGCAGCAACTCTCACATTTCACTGAGAGTGCGCTGCTGCCCAAGCCACAAACACAGAGAGACTTCTCCTCTGTCAGAGCACACAGGCCACCTGACAGAGACTGGCTGGGCACCCCAGGTGGGCACCGCAGCGGCTAATACCCCGGCACCCCTACACCACTCTCCCGAGGGACTGAAACTCAACCAGTTACATTCCCACTGACCGCAGGATCACACCAGAGGTCACACCAGTACAGACCCATCGGAGCAAGGAAGTAAAAACAAGGAGCAAGCTAAAGACGCAATCGCAATTAAGGTAGGGTGAAGTGAAGGAGACCACACGGATTGAGGATTCTGGCACCGAATCATTTGTATTTGTTATTTGTACTCTCCTTTTTTTTGGTCAGAGGTGCTTTGTCTATGAGGGTGTTGTGCGTGTTCGTTTCAAACTACAGCTGTTGTTTAGCAGATGGAATAAAATATTTATTTGTTTAACTACGTAACGGAAAGCTATCTAATCGTATTTGCTATACAGTTTAATTTTTTAAAACTTTTTGACTTAAAACTTTGCCATTGAAGCATTACAGTCATTACAGGGTTTCACAGTCCTTGAGTATCACTAGTCTTGCACTACCAACCTACCTGAAAAATGCTAATTTGGGTCTAACATACACTCACCTAAAGGATTATTAGGAACACCTGTTCAATTTCTCATTAATGCAATTATCTAACCAACCAATCACATGGCAGTTGCTTCAATGCATTTAGGGGTGTGGTCCTGGTCAAGACAATCTCCTGAACTCCAAACTGAATGTCTGAATGGGAAAGAAAGGTGATTTAAGCAATTTTGAGCGTGGCATGGTTGTTGGTGCCAGACGGGCCGGTCTGAGTATTTCACAATCTGCTCAGTTACTGGGATTTTCACGCACAACCATTTCTAGGGTTTACAAAGAATGGTGTGAAAAGGGAAAAACATCCAGTATGCGGCAATCCTGTGGGCGAAAATGCCTTGTTGATGCTAGAGGTCAGAGGAGAATGGGCCGACTGATTCAAGCTGATAGAAGAGCAACTTTGACTGAAATAACCACTCGTTACAACCGAGGTATGCAGCAAAGCATTTGTGAAGCCACAACACGTACAACCTTGAGGCGGATGGGCTACAACAGCAGAAGACCCCACTGGGTACCACTCATCTCCACTACAAATAGGAAAAAGAGGCTACAATTTGCACAAGCTCACCAAAATTGGACAGTTGAAGACTGGAAAAATGAGTCTCGATTTCTGTTGAGACATTCAGATGGTAGAGTCAGAATTTGGCGTAAACAGAATGAGAACATGGATCCATCATGCCTTGTTACCACTGTGCAGGCTGGTGGTGGTGGTGTAATGGTGTGGGGGATGTTTTCTTGGCACACTTTAGGCCCCTTAGTGCCAATTGGGCATCGTTTAAATGCCACGGCCTACCTGAGCATTGTTTCTGACCATGTCCATCCCTTTATGACCACCATGTACCCATCCTCTGATGGCTACTTCCAGCAGGATAATGCACCATGTCACAAAGATCGAATCATTTCAAATTGGTTTCTTGAACATGACAATGAGTTCACTGTACTAAACTGTCACCAGTCACCAGATCTCAACCCAATAGAGCATCTTTGGGATGTGGTGGAACGGGAGCTTCGTGCCCTGGATGTGCATCCCACAAATCCCCATCAACTGCAAGATGCTATCCTATCAATATGGGCCAACATTTCTAAAGAATGCTTTCAGCACCTTGTTGAATCAATGCCACGTAGAATTAAGGCAGTTCTGAAGGCGAAAGGGGGTCAAACACAGTATTAGTATGGTGTTCCTAATAATCCTTTAGGTGAGTGTATATTATGATTCACATCAGTGAGTCTTTTGAATTTAGTTTCTTCTACTATCAAGAAGCTGGGAAATTTTCTAAACTGAGTAAATTGTTACTTGATGACGCCTATGCTTATTTGACAAATGAAAATATTGCTACAATGATTTGAAAGGTTTATTTAACTCATATTTAGAGTTTTGTTCTGCTTAAATGTAAAGCTTGCCAATGTATTGTTCATGTCAGTCAAGGAGATGACGACACTTGGCACTGTTAGGCAGAGACCTGGCAGAGAGCAGACAGGTGCATTCTTTAACCAGCACCTGGGAAACACCCAGTTCAATTCTGGGTTGCAGCCAACCAGCCACTGCCCCATTAAGTGGAGCTGTTACCTGCTGGAAACTGCACTGGTCATGATAAGTAAGATCCTAAACTTGGACTGGCCAGTGTGGCAAGTCCAGAGACTAAAGTGGTGATCCCACAAGTCTGTCTGTGTGTTCATTTCCACTGTTGGCAGTGTAACTGTCTTCAGTGTAATGTATCTTTTCCATCACACAAGCGTCAAACTCCAGGTGCCAGCATGTGACTTAACCTGTTCTCCTGATGTCGTGCACACCAACGCCCAACTCAATCTCACGAAAGCACTGAATGTACAGAGATCAACAATACTGGTTATGTCCTTGCTGGGGGGCGGGTGTGGGGTTGGCTGTAAAGATGTTTTAACTCTCTAGCAGAGTATAGAGAGATGTGAGGGTCTAGTTCAGATAAAGAGATGGGGAAAATAAACTGAACAGTTATGTCTGAACTTATGTCCACACCGCGGTGCAAGGTGAAGGGGAGCAGAGAGCAGTCATCTTGAGCAGGAAAATGCACACACTGCAAAGCTGCACTGCAACCTTTCTGAAAGTGACAAGCTGGCGTGCATTTAATATTTAGAACATAGGGGAACAGGACTTTATTTTAAATCTAAAATATAGTACCCTTGCTGATGGAAAGATTGAAATATCCCACTCTACTGTACAGCCTTAATCAGGAATACACAGGGATCCAATCAGAAGATGCATGCAATACAAGTTTGAGCAAATACAAGAAAAGTTTGAAGGGATTTTATCTGATAATAAATATTGGGGGTGGGACATATCAATCTGGACCACAAACTAAATGGCTGGAGGAGTTCCTTCTAATGAAACCCCTACAGGTTGAAAATCTATACATAACCATTATAGAAGTGCTGTATACAATCAGCTGTTTTTCAAGTGTGTTTCATTCCTTTGTGGTCAATTAAAAATAAGTAAAAATGAGTAGGGTAGTGACTGCACTTCATGCTCTTTAGTATAAGCATATACTATTACAGGATGGGTATCTTGCATTTTTCACGGAGCCCTTTAAATTGTTAAACAGTGCTCTTGCTTGTGATTGTATGCACTGATGGAAACCTCCAGTAGCCTTGCTTGCGTTATGTATTTAATAAACTAGCGTGTGGATGTACTTATCAAGTACTCCTAAAGACTGTCTATTTAACGCAGACTTTTAAGCTGCTCGGGGGCTGTGCACAGAGGTGGGAGAGGAGCCCAGGGGACGAGGAAGTCACCTCCCTTTGTGTTTGAAGGCCATTTCCACCTCTGATGCTTGCCTGTTCATTTGAATAAAAAAAGACATGCCAGCTGGAGCAACTTTGTATCCTAGCAACATGACTGTAGTACCACAGTATCAAGTCTACTAGTGTGGCCAAGCCTTATGGCTATTTGGCTTTAAACTAAATATATACACAAACACATGATTGCGCACTCACATGTATATTTAAAAACACATATAACATGTTTTTCTTTATAATATATAATATATACAAACTGATAGCGCTTTTCACAGAATTAACCCTGGTATCTTTCACACAATAAGTATTTATCTTATGCAAGTAAAATCCCCTGGTAACAGGAATTAAATGTGCTCGTTACATTTTATGGTAAGGGTGTGTAGATCTCTCAGATAAAAATACAAAAAGATATACAAAACACTCTCTAACAATATTTTTATTTTAAGTGAAACCTTTCATTTGAATGTGTCCATGGCACTATAAAGAGCATATTGAGAAAGTGAACTCTGCGTTGCTGAGACTACATTAGGTATAGTGAAACTAACCCTCAGAGCTGCCGATATCTTATTTTAGTATTACTGGAATTATGAATAACATATGAAACTTTACAAGTAATCTGTTTTGAGTGATTAATATTGTTTGCATTATACAGCCTATAAAAATAATATAATAATTCAAACAATCTACACCAAAATGTGAGACAAAAACTGTATCCATGACAAAACCGTCTAATTTCTCTGGGGGGAATGATCCCACTCTCTGACCACTTCCCCTTGCAAGGAATTTAGCGATCTCACAGCTGGGATGTGGCAATGGACTTACTCAGTGTGATTTCATTTCATATCAGTATTTTTGCCATAACAAAGACAAACTGAGCACAGAACTGATTTTAATTCCTTTGAAGGTTAGGCCTGTGTAATGCTGTGAATTCTGTATAAAAACACAAACACTCCAACTGTCACAATGTGTGTCTGTGTTCCTCCACACTTTGTACACCCTTCAGCATCTCACCAATGTGACCTGCAGTCGTTAATAGAGACCTGATTTTAATGATCTGAAACCCATCAGGCCTGGTTTGATGTAAGGTGAAAACTATTGGTGTCGTCAATTTCTTAGCAGCGGCAGGAAACCACATGAGCTTATTAGTTCATGCAAGACTAATCACTAAACACTACATTGCTGAAATCAAGACATTCAGGATTAGGGGGCTACTAAACTCAATCAATCTTCTAATGGCAATTCAGTCTTCTTGCACTATAACATTGTGTTTCGTAGTGGAAGTACTTCACTTAGGATCTATTCTCATTTTTAAAAAACTGTTCTGTTTTTTGTTTTTTTGTTTTTTAATATTGCAGAGGGATAGGGCTAAAAATCGATACTTAAAGGCAAGAATGTATTTCAGCTGGTCCTGTTTCTTCCTTGTCATAAATTCTTCATAAATCTTTCTCTGCCGGCGAGTACAGGAAATTGGTGCTGGCTTTATTTCAGTATGAACGCATTCAGGAGTGAGTCTGTTGTAGTCTGTGTCTTCTCTATAAACATTCCTGCCAGGCACAACAACTAAATAAACCAGCGACTGTGTTTCCAAACATTTGTCTGCATCACAAGAGAGAGGCTGAAATTTTCAGAAGAGATTTACCTCTAACTGGTTTGTTTAATCTTTTGTTCTCAAACTTGTTTTTGTAGAAATTAGAACTACTGTGCACCCACAATGGATACACACTGCATTCACAAAAAGTCTTACACACAATAACATGCAGAAGGCCAGTCATTTCAGTACAGCATAATAGGGCCTGGGCCCAGGTGTCTGTTGCGTGTGTTGACATCAACCACCTGTTAATCACATTCAGAAACAGGTTGCAAACTTCATTTTAATAATCTAACGTTGCTATAACAAGCACAATATGTTTTATACATGAATACAGACATTAATACATTAATCTTAATGAAACTTCAGGAAGCCAGACTTTTTAAATGGTGTGTACTGCATAATATATTCTTGCCACTACCTATTTTAATTCAATGTTTATTTTGTAAAGGTAATATCGTTAGACTCAGTGTTGGGTAATATGAGGTGATTGGTAAACATGTTTACAGGAAAACTTAGATGTTTTTAAGCCCTTTATAATTAACGACACCATTACATGCACAGAAAACTATAGCCATATGCTTGTTAAATGAGATGCTGAACATTCTATAGATATCATTAACATTTTAATGGCTGTGAACTTCAAAAAGATGCATTCCTAGTTAATCAATTAATACCTAGCATTATCGTGACATTAGAGGGACACTGAACTTCTCGTTTCAAAGTCACGCAAGTCCATTGGGATGAGTCCTGATGCCATTCTCACCATTCTCCTTCCACATTCTGTTGTATGAGCAAACACAGCCCTGACCACGGTAGGCCGCATTCTTGAAAAGGGGGACTAATGATTTTTACGAGAACACCCATTCTCACAATTTGATGAAATAAACATGTTTTAACACACAAGTCGAGGCCTGGAGTGACTGTGGTGCTGATAGTATGTTTCATAAAGCAGAATTCCAGCCCGTCGGTACTCCAGTTCCAAGAAGCTCAGCTGTCGATTACAGTAAAGGGACGCACTCCTGCAGCCGTTGCCTTGGTTAAATAACACGCCTTGCATAACAGGTTTTCCTCAGAATCATTTCACATGCAAATATTATGACTCGTCAATTACCCAGTAAGAAATGTGGAAAGCTGAAGGTTTACAGACGACGGCTTTCACAAACAAGGGCAGGAGAGTCTCTCAGTGTGAAAGGAATTGTTCACTGTTTATACACCATAAAATAACATGCACTGAATTCCTGCAATAAAGGGTTCTGTAAAAAATGAAAAACAAAATAAAAGAGTAACTAATCTCTATTTACAGAACAGGAATTTAAAGGACATTCAAAGAGAATGATCTGAAGTTCTGAAATGTAAGCATTTCAAACATTATTCAGAATTGATTTCCATACATGGATGAATTGAGAATTGTACGGATTTAAAGAATAATCCACACAAGGAACTACTAGATTCTGATGATTTATTCATCTAATAATGATCCGATCTATGCATTATATTTTTACTCTGCCTCATGTAAACATCATAATCCCATCTGCTAGCAAAAAGGCTTTCCTTCCATGCAAAATAAAAACAGCTAAAAAGCTAAATTCACACAACAATTGCACCAATAGTAGGAACATTCTGGGGGGGGGGGGGGGGGGGGGCGGAATACACCTGGAAAGCTGAAATAAAATACTTTATATAACAATAACTTAATCACTATGATTTTATTAATCCAGTGAGCAGATTTTTATAATTGACAGAATAATTGTATTTAAATTTGGATTGAGATGGCTAGATTTGTGATGTGGTTTATGTACATATTTGTTTTTCTTTTCAAACAATATGGATAGAATTTACTTTAATATGGATAGAATTCAATTTGTTACCACATTTTCATCTGTTTTCTTTTTGAATGTATTTTTGCTGAACACATCAAGACTTGAATATTCAGATACACGTTTGTGGAAAGGAAGTACACAGATATTTGGAAATGGACCATCTAATGTATCTCTTTATGTTAATGTGTTATATATATATATATGTGTGTGTCTGTGTGTGTGTGTGTAATTTTGATTGAATTGTATAGATTTTAAAGTAAATAAATAGTATTTTAAGAAATGTACTGTCAAAAAACCATTATGGATTCTTTTGCTGAAATATCTAACAATATCTATGTTGTATTTTATTTTTTATAGATGCTTTTGAGTTTTTCTGAATCCAAATTTAACAGCTTTGTCAGAACATGCTGAAGAGGCTAAATATTTATCAGAATGATATTTATTGAATGTACTCATTGACCGATATTTACAAAGAAGACAACTGGCAAAGCCATTTTGTCAGCGTCTTGGTTACAAAGAGACACTGTCAGTGTGAGACTGTGTGAAAGAGGCTGCTGAGATCCTGTCCAGCATTGTCACTCTTGGCCTACAATGAACAATTAATGTGGGGAGTATTCATACAAGGAAAAACACACTGTGGACCAATTTACAGAACAGCAAAACAGCTTGAACCACCGCTAAAGCAGCAGAAAAGATGCAGGACACTAGAAAAACTATAACCATGACTTCAAGCACAAGAACTTTCCTCGTAAATGTACTAAAGTGTATGTACAACATATACAGAACATGTGGAGACGTGAATAAATGAAAATGCAGTTTAAAGCACATAACTGATAAGCTATTTGGCTTTCAGAGGCTGCTGAGTATTAAAGCAAGACGCAATTCAGAGGTAAAATAAGTGTGAAATATGTCTCAATGGCCTTTTAAATAAACTCCCACTGCAACAAACAGAAGAGCAAATGCATGCGTCTCTCTGAGGGTTGCCTTCAACCATTAGCAGGAGTAGCATGTTCTTCACAAATGTGTAAGCACTGAGCACTACATGTATCTTCTCCTCCTATCCAGTTACGCTAAATATTTTTTCGCAGTTAAATCTGAACTAATTTGAAAAGCAGTTTATTTTTATTTTTATGTGGCGTCTGGAATGCCATTCAAGAAACATCTGACAAAGAATGTCAGATCCACTTAAGTGTTTAGTTTTTTTTTCGGCTTTCACTTAAATCAACAACAACAATGATAATATTAATAATAAAAAAGAACGAAAGAAAACCCTGTCACCACGATAATGACAGTAATTACAATTGTTAAACTGCCGCTTAAATGAATTTCAAGACAACTACAGATGGTACACACTTTGTCATTTTTCTGCCAGGTCTAAAGCCTGACAAATGTAAAGGCCTGGTAAAATAAGAAAAAAATGAAAAATCTATTGATGGAAAAGGGCTCGAAAAGGTATTGTACCCATGAGAAACAGAAAGGGAAATGCAGCAGTCATTCATTTTCATATAATGAGATTACATTTTGTGAACCAACTTCCTTTTGAAAAATATTGCCATTAAATTATTAAGTCCTCTGTTGTCAATGAACAAATGTGTGTGGTTTTCCTGTGACGCTGCCTTTCGAGAGCTCTGTCTTTCAGGTACGCTTAAGGGAGGTGGTTTACATTCAGGCCTCCTTTTCCAGTTAATCTGTCTACACAACAATGATGGATTTGAATTGCTTAATAATTAAACTTACTAGAGGTCAGACATAGCTAGGAAATAAAGCAAAAGCAAACCTGGGTGTCACCCTGAGACCCATCTGAGGCTGGCAGCCCCTCTCGGGTGCAAGTAACTCTTTCTAAGTGAACATCTTACATTATAATGCAATACAGTTTTAACTACACACCTATATCACACATTCACAGCTCACTCCACTTGCCCCACCTGCCCAATGAATTTGACTTCAGGGTGGAGCCATTACCATTTTCTGGAAAGTATTTATGGTTTGTATTGTTTCTGGAAGGGAGTAGCTAGGTTTACTCTTTGTGGGACAGATCCTGGTAAGAAAATTAAAAAAGAAAAAAAAAGTAAAGTACATTCCACAAGACACACTCCCTGAGATTAATTTCTTCTTCTTTCCAATATTAAATCAGAAGCCAAACAATGGGGTGGGGAAAGGCAAGTGGATACTTTGGGAAATGTGTGCTTGGTGAGTCTTTAACTGTAGGTGTGAGTGCATGCAATCCTACAGTAACTGAACTCGGCAAACAAGATGGTGAACAGATGGCAGGATGGGATTTAAAGTTAAACTGCGCTTTCATTCTGTTCATATTCATTCATGATACATACTGCTTCTCTGACGGCTCTCAATGGCCTATTTTTTTTTCTCTACGGTGCCTTTAATATTTCCTCCTCTTTCCACGCTATTTTGGATGTTCATTTGTGAAACAAAAATTATAACACTTTCACACTTTCTGCTATGCTTTTCAGATTGCAAACCCAGATTGGCTTCCATTAAAGGCCCTATATAATTGTCCTTTTATTTTATTTGGTTATTGTTGTCATTCCCTTTAGTGATTATGGTGTTAAAGTAAGGTTAAAGCAGCTGATTTGAGAAGTAGTGACTATTGAGAAATCACCATTGAAGGCACACACTCACCACAGCCACCACCACCACTGTTATTGCATTACACAAACCCTGTCCTGTTTCAGTTTATCTTTGAATATTACTCAATATCTCAATACAACTGGTGTATATTACTTATTTAGGTTTCCACCCATGGATATGGGGATATGTGATCCAAAACGCCACTATGTTTTTAAATATAGCAAAGATATTCCATGGCCAAACGCTAGCAACCCAGACCACAGCATTCGCTGGGGAAACACAATGTTCTTTTGCGCTTCCTTCACAGCATGTAGATGACATTCCCAAATACTCTAAAGTGGGAGGGAAGAGGGGGACCTGAAGAAACAAGTCACAAGAAACATGACAGCTGCTGGTTTATAGAGGGCCTGACCCTCTTTTTAATCCATTAAATTCATCTGTTCCGAAGGGCTCCGATTCCAAACTGTTTCCAGCAAAGCCACATGAACATCAGCAGCAAGGTTTCTGAGTCCTTCTAGTGAAACAGTGCCGAATCTGTAGAAAATGGTATAGAAGCTAGCATAGAGCACGCACTCCAACACAGAGTGGCAGTCAGTAAGAAGACTGGGCCTGCATTTAATTGTAATTTTAACTAAATAATTCCATCAATAAAGGCATATATTATCTTCACACATGCAAGGGTGGACAAAAGAAAGAAGCAAAGAAGAGGAACAAATGAGGCTTTGCTAATCAAGATGGGGTTCTGGGCTGGAATAGAACTGGAGATCAAAATCCATTATCCAACATAGCTTTGAACTGCCTTTGTGATTTTTTGGTGGTTTGTGTTCAAGTTACCCTCTCTCTCTTGAAGTCCCTAGTGCTTCACTCACTAGAATGAAACAATATATGTATACTGGTCATCTTTTAAAGATATGTCATGTTTCATGAAAAACTTAAGCAGTGAAGTAATCTGTGCTCTCCTGCTGTTTCTTCTTGCCCAGCCCATTACTCGGTCATCTCCTTCTCCTCAGATTCTTGGTCATGAGGATTATTATCTCCTTCTTTTAAAAATAAATTAGGAGAATTTCCCTGTTCCCTCTGACAACTACACAGTGTATAGGGAGAGCTAATTAGTGTTATCCAAACCTATTAGTTATTCTCACTTATTGAGATTTGAGATACTGAACTGGAAGGAGAAGAAAAAGTAAGAAAAAATAAAAAGCATCAAAAGAAATTACCAACATGCCTTGGGCTAATTCCAGTTTGTTGTTGAATAGTTCAAATTGTTTTGATAGGGAACAGGAAATATTTGAGAACAAATTTAATCATGCTTTTTAGTATAAAAAAGGACAAGCCTTTGTGAATTCAGTTTCTCTTGAATCCTTTCTTTTTACAGTCAGCATCAGGCTTCCTACAAATCTGGAGAACAAACGTGAATCTTTGACCTGTAGTTCCTTTACCCGGGCTACAAACATGTCTCCAGGAATCCACATATTCTGACTCTGAAACCCTTTATAACACAGTTTTAACAAAGTGCCTGGATATGAATAGCCAGTCTTCTGAAAAGTCTCCTTAACGCTCCTTAATACATTTCACATACTTTTGGGGGATTAGTTACAGTGTTCTTGAACCACAAGGTATCAGATTCATGCGCTTAGTTAACCAAACACTCCCATCGCACCAAGCGAATTATCCTAGTCATCTTGTAGTTTTACTGACAAAAACTAGTCCTAGTCCAGAACAACACATGACAGATCTCTGCCCTTCAGCCAGCGTAGATCCTGCTTCCTGCATAAAATCAAAAATCAATGCACCTTAAACTTGCACAACATTAAAACTGAAAAACATCCATCCATGCATCCATTTGCAATAGCTGAAGATCCAGTACAGAGTCGCGGTGAAGCTGACACAGAGAAACAAAACAATTCAGAACCAGAAGCAAAAATGCAAGAGTACGGGGCAAGACCATGCTTTTTGTCAGGTCTTTATTTTCCTTTGTCTCCCAGACAAGCAAGCGGGCATGAAGGTGAATCAATTATCTTTAAGCATTTACAAAAAAAAAAAACATTTGAACAAACTCAGCGGCAGCCTTTTACCCTAAGAGCACAGAGCTGCTCAGGAGAATGGGCTGCAAGACTGAGAAAAGGCACACATGGGCTCTCTGTTAACCCATCTGGTAGGTGACACTTAATTCGGATAGTACTGGCTCATAGGGGAAGCTCACAGTGCAGTACATAATGCTGTTTGCCCACGGCTAAAATATGTTCACTGAAGTACACAGTGCTTGTGTCATAGTTACAGTAACATACCCATTTAGTCAGCAGTGGCTTTACAACACAAATATGATTTCTTTGCTGGTACCTACAGCATCCATTGTCCAGTACTAGAAGGCTAGAAGGGAAAGCCAATGCAGCCCCTGTAACCTCAATTGCACGTGTTTCCAAATGCGTATTCAACATCAGAATGCCTACAAGCCATTCTGCAATTACATAATTATAATGATCATAATTAGGAGACATTTTTTTCATACAATTACTTTGTCATTAAAACTTGAAAGTTCTGCACAGCACTTGATCATTTTGTACTTTTGCCTTTACTTAAATAATTATTCCCACTGAAAATCACATCCTGCAGCGCTGGGAAAGAAAAAAAGAAAAGTTTTGAACCATCATTTCAATTTGCTCGAGTTATTTCTTTATTTATTTCCTGAGCTGTGCACTTTTGCCTCGCTTGTTTGTGCTTCTGTAAAAAGCTCGCCGTGTTCTGGCTCTTTCATTCCAAACTGTACATTTCCTCTTTGAAGACTGCTTTGGGTTTCCATGGCAACCCGAGGAATCCCTGACTTAAGCCACAATGTGCTCTAATACAGCTGCTTCCTACCTGGGTATTCAGAAGACAACAACCAGGCTTTTATAATTTTGTCTCGAAATATGGACGGTCCACAAATACAAGCGATTTAAGCCCTGATCAGAGAAGCAGAGGGAGAGAGCAGCGGATTTGTGGCAACCAGGTATTAGTGAATTGCCTTGGTGTGTAGACAGATTTTTATCTTCATCAACAGAGCACACCTTTATACAGGATAAACGGGGAAGAAAACAACATCCTATGAGGAGGTAATAAAGCATTTTCTATAGCCACTACTTGGATTTCATATTTGGACAAATACAAAATTGTTTATGACGATAAAACATCTATATACAAACTAGATGCTGACTCGTCTACCGTGTTGTTCTTGTTGAAAATTCTGGTAAGTCCCATAGGCTTGATCCAGACTCTTACCTCACTGTACGGGTCGCCACATCACTCACATCTTATATTTATACAACCAATCGAGTCATAAGACAGGAAGCATTAGCCTATCCTTCATTCCATTCGCAATTCCAATGAAGAACAAGTGAAAATATTATTGTTTCAATTGTGTTTCAGCGGCAAACCATATTGTATTGAACAAGATGAGAGCTGCAATGATCAGACGATTGAAAATCTGTAATAGTGATTGACTGGTGGTGGAAAATATAAGCCTCCCATTCTTCGAGCCCCCCTGTCAAATTCCTTGGCCAGGAAAAAAAGTCTGCCTTCCGTTCATCAGCGCAGTCTCCACACTGCCAGCTCTACAAGGCGGGCAGTGTAGCCTCACAGCACACCAGCAGGAGACAAAGCAGCAAAGTCACACTTGTTCTCTTAATGCGGACGAGTGAATTGACAATCTGAGTTGGGCACAGTAAAGACCCCTTTTGTGGGGAGAGCAACTGTTTTGGGGAGTCCAGCTGCCCTGAGAATGGCTACACTACACTCCTTCTACTCTCTCCAAGTCATGTGTGACTCAGTGTTTAGGAGGAAAACGCAATGACTTGTACGGTGAGATTCGTTTAGACCTGAAAAGTAGGTAGTGCTGGGATGGAGCTTCCAGTCCGAGCCGTGGCAGGCACGGTTGTGAAATGAAAATCACTTTTTAGGTATTGCGCAAGTGGTGCAGGAGCCAGTTCCCATTAGGGAACATCACAAGATTCAATGTGCTCTCTAACCTCAACCATAGACGCTCAGTATACATCTGAGAAAAATCAGCAATGATTCATTCTCCTCATTTCATTCATTCTTCCTCCTTTAGGACGTTCCCACAGTACTGTAAATTTAATCGGGCGGCTCAGGAGCATTAGCTAGTTTTAAGGAGCTATGCTTTTACTGTTACTTTCCCAACATAAGCAAATAGGAACTGATGCGATTAAGCTACCGCAAATTAGCATAATAAACATATCTTTAACATAATTCATACAATTACAAAAGCCCATGAAATGTTCTCTATAATACAATATTCATGCACATTTTCTCGTTGCCTAAAAACAGACTTCAAAAGCTATGAAATTACATTACCATGAGACATCCAAAGCACTGGTTGTTGGGTGACCATAATTCCAATTTTGCTCAGTGTAGCTCATTAAAGTTAGATACTGGTAATGTTAAAACATCAGTGCAAACACTACAACTACATGCATAACTACAACTACATGCATTTCAATGTTTTTCCAGCATTCAGTCATCACACTTTTTTCAGTTTATGTAACCATATTTATTGTAAGAATTCTTATTCAGAATTATACATCGTTTTTTCCAAAGGCTAAAAATAATAATACCCACAAAGAAGCTTTAGCATACTTACCAATTATAAACATGTTTATAAATAGCAGTAAATCACAAACAAATTAAGCTGGGCCTAAATTTAAACCACTTTTTATATTTTTTAAGTTTTGGCAATTTTTTATTTATCAAGGGATCACATAATAAAGTTAAAAATAAAGTCTGTCATTTTGCAATTAAATGCACATTCCTGTTGTTAAGTGTGGCTGGTTTGTTACCCGTTAAGTTAACATTATGTATGGAAACATGTTCATAAACACAACCATACCCAATTTATTTTAAACGTGATAATTCATCAAAGTGACATGCAAAACAAATCTTTAAAAGACAAGATTCTGGTGCCTCTTTGCAGCTTTCAGATAACAGTTTGGGTTCATTTGCAGAAGGTATTTTTAACATGGAATTCTGCAAGAAAATGTTTGTCTTTTTCCAGAGATGAAAGCTTGATGAATGTTCACTGTTTCTTAGGAAAGTTTAGTAAAGAAAACTGGATCTTCCAATTCGCAACCTAGAAGCCAGTCAGCACTCAGAGATACCCCTACAATCTTGGATTGCTACATTAACATCTGACCCATGAAGAACAGGATATATCACCTCCATTTACATTAGATACATCACAAGACACAGAAGTTACAATCTGAACAAAATAGGTTTCAACAGGTCAGTCATACAGATCATACTTCATAAGAGAACACCTAAAGGGTTTTTTGAGAGCTTTCTCATTCATATTCAATTTGAAACCAAACAATACATATTTGCACATATCTGCAAATAGAGGTTTATCATACTTGTTTTTCCAGCATTTACTTTCATAGTCATTGGAAAACAGCATGCTTTATCTACTTCATATTTCACTGTGATTACATAAGGAGACGTTTTCAAGGCTGTGCTGTCTGTAAGGTTTGTCTTCTCATAAGCAGGTATGGGGAGATTATAGAAAGAAATCCTCAATCATTACATTTGTAGTTAAATGTGAAATGTGCTGATTTCCCAAATATATGTGGGAAATGGGAAATTAGCCTCAGTATCACACTACATAAGCACATAGGACAGCACAGCAAAGAACATCTAATAGAATCTTAAATAACCCTGGTGAGATGCAAAGTGCAGGAAAGCCATCTAGAAAATATCAACATGCAATATCCAGGAATCCAGGAAAAGGGGTTCAGAAGAAATATTTGTGATTTATAAGTATTTTTATTTCACATTTTTGTCCCAGCTAATATGATAAGTTAATGCTTGCTCACAGAGTTTAAATCACACACCACATTGAATGTAAATGTATTCCATGTCCAGTGATAAAAGCTTAGCCCAACAAAAGCTTTACACAGTGGGGCATAGTGACCACTCATGAAATCTGGGAAATTTCACGCTGATGCCAAAACAAAGGGTCAATTTTATCATTTTTATTAGCTGGGAACACTTTGATTCAAGAATAATTATTTATTAATGAATCTGAGAAATCTATCTGTACTACTTTATATTGTATTAATTACTCGTATTACAATATGAAGATGTGTGGTAAGAGTATATTTTTCATCATCCTTATTTCTGTAAATTATATTCCTTGAAATTATGCTTTTTTCATTCCAAAACTGTAGAAAAGTTAAAGCTGTTAAAAGCATAATAACCCCTGAAATCAGGGATAATTATTTATGGAACAGTCCCTAACATTTTAATGCGTATAGATATAAATTACTGTTCCATGAAGGTTGATGTGCACATTCACCACTAGTGTATCTGACTCTGACTACAAACAGTGATTGTCTTTACAAATTAATTATTTATTCTACTGATAGATCAACAACTTGCTTGAATCTCTCTTAAACTGTTTTAATTTGATCTGCAAGTATAGATTATGTTTTAATGCAGTAAGTACAGATACACAGCAAGGAAGAGCTGGAGTTGAAAAGGGGAAAGGAAGTCGTAACTGGACAGCATTTCCAGATTCATAGCATATTAACCAGCAGAAATTGATTTCAGTGCACAGTTGGTCATTCTCTAACTTCAGTGTCTGCCGATTAATGAGCTTCATTTATTAACCCTTCTTTTCCACTACAACGCTGATTTTCATGCTATCGTTCCTTCTTAACGCACTTCACACTGAGACTAATGCAGACTATTTTTTATTTTTTTTTGGTTGACAGCACTTTAAGATATGGGATAAGCGTGGAAAACACTTGCACCTCAGTAGCCAGAAATTCTGCTTGTTCAGCCCACGCTGTGCGAGTTCATTTGTTCGTCGGGTTACAGGCAAACGAGACATAGAGACATGACCTGATATTTAACACACTCCTGGGTGAGGGGGGGGGGATCTTTTTGCGTTTCTACTATCCCCCACCACCACCAAAACATTACAGTTATCCCAAAGACCCTTATCACTGGCTTTCTGATCATCCTAACTGTTGCCGTGCATCAAACGTTTTCACACCCACTTAACTAAACCTCCTTTTCTCTACCCCAAGACTGTTCCTGTCATTGTGTTCCCTATCCTGCTGCTCTCCTTTACTTGTTCTGATTTTACCAGTTTTGCGTGAATATTTCTACATCTCCAGCCTGTCTGCCTGCATTTAAACTCTCAACAAACGCAGTCATAACATCTTGTGTATGTACACCCCACAGCAAGCACTGTGTAGTGTCTACAAAAACAAGAGAATATCAAACTGTGCAACCTTTGATTAATAACAAAAGTTTAAAATGAAGGAAAATGTTTTTAGCCATGATATCAAAACAAGGAAGAAACACTAAACAATTACTGTTGATCCTATTTTATCAACCCTACAGCAATAAACAATTCTCACAGTGTTTTATGCAATTTCAAGGGAAAGAACTTTGTGGATCTAGGAAAGACTAGTGTTTTTACCGCAAACATTATAAATGTCTACATTATGAAGATATTACAAGATTGCTACAAAATGACGAAAAAGAGCAATGGCTTTAAAGCTAAATAATAAAATACAGATCTGTACAATTGTATCTTTTATTTATCTCCTGCATCATGTTAAGTCTCGATGAAACGATGAAACAGACACTATACCTGGTTTCTATGTGTAAGGAAACACATTTGAATATAATGTAATTCTATTATATTTCTGTGGAATGTAAAACGTTGATTGTTTAATACATGTTTACTTGCATTTTTAATACAAATAAAATGGGTATAATCTCTAATAAATGATTATGTAAATAATTATTTAAAAAAACCTTTCCGATTCCGAAACCTCTTCTTGAAACCATCTGGAAATCCACAGGTTTGAGATATGTTGTTTATCCCGTTTTTTCAGCGTTAGTTCCTGTGACAATGGCAAAGCCAGAGTTTGGGAATTACATGACAAGAATCTGCTCCTATTGTGACCCTTCTTGCAAAGGTACAGCCTCTTTGTCCTGGGTTTCAAAGCAACCGAAACAGAAACACAATATTCGTAAAAGGTTTATACACCGAAAGAAAAGATCGAAAATCCTTCATTCATGGCTCTTCATGAAACGTAACTGTAATAAGGATGTGCTCAACATTGTTTTGCATAATAATAAACTATGCTCAAGAAAGTGCAGTGATTACAGAGCTACACGCTGGGGTTTCTTAACGCTTACAAGCAGCGTCTCCAACAAGTCTAGCTGTAGTCACATCCACTGTCCTCATGTACCACAAAGCATGCATTTAACTTGTGAGTATGATATTTAAATATTAAAACCCATCTTTAGACAATTGGAGGAGGTCACGTTTGTCTCTACCATTTGTGCAACTTACATTCCCTTAAGTCTTAAAGTGAGGCAGGTCTCACCTCAAGCTAATTTCAATTTAAAAAGTTTCAACAACTACACTTCAAACTAAAGTTTTTTTTTTTTTAGATGATAACAATTCTCATATACATATAATTCTAATTCAGTAAAAAAATAAACTGTCAAGCTGTTGACTGTTCTGTTGCAGAAAGCTTTTAAACACTCAGTGCTTATGTTTGTAAGTGCTCAATAAACACATTTATTTGTGATGCTGAGGGAAGCGCTGTAACTCAATCATACTGGGTCCTATCAAGACATCACAGAGTTCCTTTAAAGACACCACATCCATGTGCCAGAGTATAATCAGCAACAAATGTATATAAATAAATCATAATTTCTTTTATCAGTACTTGTTGATGTCATATTCTAAATACATGTTTTGTTCCCAAGTTTTGGTTCCTCATTTTTAGTTTACATACACAAAATGTGAATAAAGACTTGAAAAGCAATAGTTCAAGATGAGAAAATAACTGAAACAAAATCTAGTGATCAATGGCAAGACGATGAAGATTACAGAGTTTGCTCAGCTATTGAAAATTACAAGGCAAATACATCACAGAGCAACATCTAACCAAAATGGCCCATTTAAGAACACTATAATACTAATTACAGCTGCTTTGAGAAAAAGACTACTGAATACCAATTTCTGTAAAAAAAAAAAAAGAAGAAGAAAAGAGAAAAAATAAAAAATAAACTTTCCAAGCCCCCACCTCCCATCCAAGAAAGTTTTTGTTGGAATTCAATGCAAACATTAATTTAAACCATTATACCAATATTGTCATTCAGTATTTTGTTTTATTTATATGTTTAAATTGATATCAATAATCAAGGTATGCACTATTTAAATAGGACAATTAAATCAGCTAATTAAAAAGTTTTCTTATATAAGACTTTATGATGTTCCTTTATTGTTCAAGCTATATAAACTCAAACCTCAATAAGCAATACTTCTCCACCAAATTTATGAGATGTCAAGTCCACATTAACCTATCTTTAATTTAGTTCTTCAAAAGCTATTTTATCAAGTTGATATAAGATACTGATTAAAAATGTTGAGCATTAAGTTATGAAAAAAACGAAATCCTTAGTTTAAATTTTCCTAAAAACTTTCATCAGTGAAATGTAACTACTTTAAGAAATTAAAGAAACTACTTTTTTTGTTCTTAAGTGAGCCCTGAATGTTGAGAGCTAAAATTAATATTTAAATCTATTGCATCTTTTATTTGAAGTCAGTTTCTCTTCACAATCTCAAAACTTTAATTTTGTAGATTGATATCAAGTGATTACATTTTAATATTCCAACACTATTTAATTAACTTTAAATAAGGATGAATACCTGAACTAAAAGAACACATTTTAAGGATACAAAAAAAATCTTAACTGTTAAAACACTTAAGATACACCCCATTATCCAATCATTTCAAAAGTCTAAAAGATTAAGTAATTATCACCTGACAAGTACTAGAATTAATGTTTTTTTTTTAATTAAAACATTATTTCACTGTATTTAGATTATACTTATTGTTTCTAATTGAATTTAATAAGCATTCTTAGAAAAATGTTTCAGAATAATAGAAACAACAAAATTATAATGATGAATATATTTTTTTATGGGAAATATACATTATATTTATTCAGGAGATAAATAGTATAATTTCATTAAACAACAAGAGAACAAACTAAGAACAAAATGTATAGTTGAAACAAAACATAAATCATTTATTTAAATTATTTAAATTTGAATACTATAACTTACATGTCATATAAACAAACATTTTTTTAAAAGAACCATATTAATATCAAAGTACTTGACATAGCTAACATTTATTAAATCCTTACTCTGGATTTCAAATATTCCGTTGTAAACTAATTATAAAAATCAGAAAAACACAAAAATGAAAGACAATTAAAATGTTTCCTTCTAGTTTCGTGACACACACACACATACATACATAACAAAACACTTCAAAATACAAATGATACTGACGTATGGCAGCAAATACTCATTTAATAGATTTCTAAGCAATCACAATTTTTTTAATTAAATCAATTAAATTATATTAATTTTGTGAAACATATCTGGTGTGCTAGCTTTGAGATACTAGATAAAAACATATTTCTAAACAAGCAATTTATAGAAAAATACAATCATAGCTTTTCCCTTTAAAAACGTACTGAAGCCAATATTATCATTCATTTACAGCTTAGATAAAAAAAATCCTAAGCCAAAGCAATTCAAACTCAACACAAAACTCAGTAGAGAAAACATAACAGCTGAAAAAAGTAACAAGTACTTTCACAATATTCTAGAATTCAGCAGCATTTTACACAGTTCACAGTTTATGAGAGACACCCCCACATTATTAAATGGTATGCATTATCGGCATGATTTAATATTACAACTTTCAGTAGTATGAAGTGCTGTGATTCAAATAGTAAATTAATATTACAGTGAAGTATTAAAGATCCTGACACAACATTGTGCATAGGCAGTCCCTGATGTTAATTTAAAGGAGTTATTCACCATTCCTTTCAAAAGCCTCTCCTAGTTGAACCAAATGCACACACAGCAACCAATTCAATTAATAAGACCATTCATATGATTATTTTAAACACGAAAAGAACAATTTTGGACAGAATAAATGCACCATTACATTCTCAAGACAAAGAGACGTTCAGTCAGCCAGAAATTACAACCTCTTCCATTGTGGTGTCCTTCCTATTTTGTGCATACTTTATTCCATGCTCAGTCTTTGAGTCTGTGTGCTGAGTCAGACCCCCACCCCCCACCTCCCCTCCACACACACACACACACACACGCACACACACACACACACACACACACACACACACACACACACACACACACACACAGTACATAGCACTGTACCATGAAGAAAGACACATCCTATAGACTCACACACAAAGACAGGAGAGGAGATGGGAGCCCATTTTGACTCAAGGCCCCTCTAAAGACTGAACTATAACCTGCATTTCATATACTGGGGGAGAGCAATAAGAGATACTTCTCAAGCCCCCTCCCTATAGAATCTCATTAGGACTGTTTTTTGAATAAACATCAAATACAATTCTAAATGAATTAGATACTAAACAAGTCCAAAAAAGGCTGTGTCAACATTTTAAATACACAAAAGGTGTTTTAAACAGTCTGCATTTCTTTGTTTCTCAGAACAATGAGGTGAGAGTAGTATTTGGGATTGGATAGATAATTTTCTAATTATTTATTATCCAACTTGTTATGTTTTTCTCTTGCAAATCCTTTAAACGTTCCACTGATGAAAATGAACTCCAAAAATTCACATTTCATTTGAATATTGGAATGATCCCGTTTTATATACCTGTATATAGATAAACCTGCACTGACAACTGAAAGTACACATACAATTAATTGAATAATAAAGGCTTAATGAAGGAGCTAATCAACTAATTTTAATGGTTAGGTGTAGTCAGACTTTGTGAGTCTTCTTACATTACAATTCATTCTAATACATATTTTAAACTTTAGTAATACTTGTTCATGTTTTGCTGGGAATACATCCTAGTGGCTGAGAAAATCAATATGAATACATTTTTGAGTTTCAGTGTTCACCAATAATACAATATACACACAAAGGTAAAAATTTGTTTTTGATTTTTTATCCTAGTGTAGTATAGAGTCTGAATTCATATTTTGTTTCCCTCTCTACATAATTACATTTCTTTTAAAGCATTAATTGTTTACCTCATATTTCAGATTAACCTGAAATATAGAAAAGCTAGATTTGTTTTAAAAGAGCAGAGTCACAAATGTAATTGTAATAATCATTGGGGTGGTGGGTGTCTTAGTGTTGATACGCTGAAAATGAGGGTTATGCGGTTATTTGAAATATATATGAAATAATCACTTGAATATTTGACAGCCCCAGCAATGCAAATAAAATTGTTTCATTTTTAGATCAGTTGTCAGCCCTCATCAATGATTCAATAAGGATGTATCACACCTGGTTCAATGGCAACAATTGAAATCTCATAAATATATATGCAGTGAGAAATACTGTATTTATTTTAAAATGTATCCAATTTCAGTAGGACAGTCTCTGAAATGAAATGAATGTGTTGATTTTGGATGTGTCAGAGGGCGAAGGAAGCAGTGTATCAGACCTAACCTTGCCTCCACTGATACATTGTGTACACCTATTGATAAACTAGCTTCCGATAATCAGACATTACAAAGATTGACTCTTTCGCCATGTCTACACTGGAACATTTTATTTAGTATTAATCTCAACTGGTTACTTAATAAAGGTAACAGGTTAAGATATGTGTTACACTAGTATGAGGCATACTTGTACAGCCTTTGTAACTTTCAATTTCAAAGTTAATGAGTAAGTTAATAATTAAGAGGAGATTTCGGAAATATCTTTTAAAAGAACTTTCATAGGATAACCATGATCCATGAAGGAGTGTGTTAATCATCAGCCCATTCTGTGGGTGCTGGTTCTTAAATAGACAGCATTTACACATTTTCTTATATATAAATCCAGATCATGGATCCTGTGATATGGACCTTGGTGAAACAACTGAATATGAATATACCTTATACACATTTTTTAATTATTATAAAACACCCTTTGTCCAGGTACATATAAATTATCATGTTAGCAATTGTTGTGGCATTTTAAGCCATTTACTGAGAGGCTAGAAGATCATGTGAATGGTCTAATATTCTCTATCAAATACAATCAAACACGTGTTTGATAAAAAATACGTTGCACACCTATAATGAAATAGTAGTAGTGTAGTAGTAGTATTGTTGTTGAAGTAACTTTTAAAAACATTTAAATAACTATACAAAAGCAATGTATAGCTTAAAGTAGATGTGTATCAGTTGCTGTAAGCATCAACAAATTAATTCAGTACAAAATTAAATTAAATATGCGAATAAAACGGTTTTTTTAAATACATACAGCTTTTTCTGTCTAGGGTTTGTAATTTAATTGAATTCAGTGCATTTCCACATTTCCGCGAGAATTGGCATTAAAAAACAAAATGTTTTGAATTTCCGTATGCCATAATTAAATTATTTATTTTGAAGCTTGGGCTTTAAGTTTTTAACAACAAACCCCAAATAAATATGTAGAGTGGATATTTGTAATAGCTTATGTAGAAAAACAACCTCTTAAAATCCCCTCGTACACGTTTACAATGAGAAACAGCAGGTCGAGATGGAGAAATACAACTGCACTTTAAAAAGATGGAAACAACGTCAGTCGTCAATCATGACATAAAAAGGTCTGAAATATTTGATATATTGTATTTCATTTAAAGTGTATTTAGATAAGGTAAGTATCTTTCATGTTGACATTGTTAAAATGTTTATATCTTGAACTGCTCGATAACATAACAGTTATCTTAAAGATTTAAATATATATGATTTTAACAGATTTGTTTTAATTGCTTATATCCATATAATCGTTTTAAGGGAACCGAAATGTTTATATATATATATATATATATATTATTACTATGAACGCACATAAACATTTCTCAACACGTGAATGATTGTGAATACATTACGTATTATTATTATTATTATTATTATTATTATTATTATTATTATCCATCCATCCCCTGGTATGCTCGTCAATATTATTTTACATGTAAAGTTGAACTCATGATATGATTTAAGTGGTGTGTATGTCCTAGTTGGTTAATTAACAAGTATTTCAATTATATTAATATTGCTTGTTTTAATTCGAGCTATACGTTTCTCCTTAGTATGTAAACAAACGCAAAACAAAGAAAAATGCTTTCGGTTTCATCTACTAAATCTGATCGATGCCCCAAATGATTTTAACCTGAGGTTCAATGTGATGTTATATAGGATATTTACACAGTAAACACACAATAGGTAATGAGGTCCTTTGCCAGCCGGATCATGCAGCACTCTCTGGATGGGTAATCTAACAGTCGTCACCATGTTAGGACGGCTGTACCATTACAGCTTCCTTGTAAACCTGGTCTCTGGCCATCTTAAAAAGCATTACATACATGGTCTATTGTGCAGGAGAATATAGGGACTACCTTCTTTAGGAAGACAAAACAGGCGATTTTATTTGTGCAAATCAGCACCCTTAGGTTTCATTAATGCTCCTCTTCACAATAATAAAATACACCCTAGGCTCAGTAGTCATACTTTGCTAACCCATTTTAAAGATCTGCTCAGTTCAGTTTCATAGGCCTGAATATATCAACCCCTAAATTGTTTTGTTAGGGCAGGGACATTATGAATTTTGCTGTTTAATCTTATAGAAACAATCGTGCCTGAGCAGGAATCACAATCATTTTAAAAATACACAGAATGAAATCCCATGCAGTGCATACGTGCCCTACATATCCACAGAGGGGTCATGCATGGCATTAACCTCTCACAGTGCGCCATTCTGGGTTTTTTCTATGCTTCACTCTTACTACAGACCATGCTGAACAAATACACAACAGACACAATGTGTGTGCCTTTCATAAACATCTAAGAAACTTAGTAAAGAACCAGTGACAGAGACTATAGAAAGATGATCTGGTAAATGTAATAAAAAAAAAGCTTTTCATTGACTTTCTATACCTCACATATATAAAAACATTGTTGTCGCCTCAAAAAGCAGAATCACATACATCCTGGAAGAGGGAGACCAGTCACATGAAATAGATTTGAGCACTGATTACAGTTACAATACAATAGTCTGAACATTTTATTTAAATTTAAAAATGCATAATATAATATAACCAGTTTCTAATTGTATTGCACCCAATGTCTTCTGACACAGAGCTACACCTCAGACAATGTCCAATCCTGGATCTACACATAAACATTTAACTCTTCAACATACCTGCAAGGTAGCGCAGTACAGTATAGAAAGCTTTACCTACCAGTTGTGACCAAATTAATTAATACAGACAAGCAGGCAGACACAAAATGCAGGCAGATAGGTAGATGATGCCTTATCTGCACAACAAATGGATGTAGGAAAATTCTGGAACAATTTCACGTCCAACTTAACTGGTATTTCTTTTTTTCAAATAGGTGCAAACTAGTCAATAACACACTCAACTGAGTAAAAAAGGACCATGTTGTTTCAGTGAATAAAACAGCCTTAATAGATATGCATATAAAAAAATCGAATAATTCTCGCCGAGGGTATAATTACTTCAACGTCAGCAAACTGCCTTGTTGTTCACTCTCCATTCTCTGTTTCTAAAATGACATCTGGTGAATTTTCCTCAGATCAATTAATAAATACACACTGATATCTAAATAGACCCACATGCACAAACAGTGGCACGCCGTGTGAAACTTTGTATCACAGATTTGCTACAAAGACAAGGTTAACAATCACTTCTAGAAACAATTTTCTGTGTTACAACAGGAAGTATTTCAATGGGCTGTTTTGCTACCGTTTCTTTTAACGATTGCTTTCATTAACAGTCGGCTTTTGAGGACAAATAGCAAATGTTCGATTGGAATTAATCAAAAGCAATAAAATAGCGATTGATTCCCAAACATGATCGGTTATAGAGAGCTGCAGAAGCTCCCGATGTTTGTCAACACAATCTCAGTTGCATAATGAAAGTATTATTTCACAAAACAACACAAACATGTGGTCCTTACTATACATCGCATCTTTACATATTTGGAGACCTCTGTGCTAGTGTACACTTTTTACAACAAACAGGAAAAATATAAACCCTATATAGTGTTACCTTAGTTTTTTGGGAACAGAGTAGTCTACCTCAATCACCTTCCCGTGTAATTCAACTTTGCCTGTGGGGAACAAAATAAAAACATATCAAACAATGTAAAGAGCTCAATTAAATACCCACTATGGGGGGCATATATACACGTATTATGCCAGATTGGGTTTCAGGTGAAATTGACAGTGTTTCGCATCTCCCTGAAAGGACCCACTAACTTATTAACAGCAAATCTGAGCAACTTTTATTTATTTTTTTTGGAGGGGGGGGTCCTATTTTCAAATACGCGTGGTCTTCGCACACTATGTACACTTGCGGGTGGATATATATATATATATATATATGTAAGCCTAAATGTGCATTAAATTGAAAGAAAAGCGGCGCCAAAAGGGGCTGATGAGCTCATATTTAAAAACTCACAATGAAGGACAGGCAGCCATGCTTTCCACTCCCACCTCCCACTTAGCTATAGGGATAGTTTTTTTTTTGTATGTTATTTTTTTTTTTTTTTTTTTTTTTTTTGGAAGAAACAAAATAATAAGGCATCTCTTAGGTGAGCCTCCCCGGCACTGTCGGCTCTTCTTTATCCCACAGGCTTGTTTTCTCCTGCCTGTTGATAACGGGGGCTTCATTAGGCTGCGTTGCGAGGGCTTGCAGTGTCTTTTTCCCTTTTCGGTGCGGTTGTGCAGAAGTGGCCTGGCGCAGCTCGGAGTCGAGGCTCACCTCGTCCCCCCAGCTACCTGTTTATTAGCACTTTCCTCCGGACCCCCCTCACCCACCCACAGGACACCTCGTAAAAACATAGCCAGGCATCACAGGAACATGGATGTGGCGCCTTCTTTGTGGTTCCTCTCCTCGGGTCTTTTCAATAAAATCCAGACAAAAAATAACTGAAAAATAACGATGCCTCCCCGAGCATCAGACCATCCCGTGCCTTTCTATGGGTGATGGCTAAGTTGCGCCCTTGAAACGACCAAACTGACTTTTCACATCTGTGCGTTTTTGTGTGGTATTATGTGAGGCTGTGGCACGTCTTTCTTTCTTTTTTGTGTGTGTGCTTTTTAAGTCGGAAGGCACTGACTGCTCTTCAATTTGTCCCATTTTGAAGACTATCTGAACTCTGATGTAACACACCATCTATACATACGCCGTCCCGAGCTGGAAACTGCTAGGATCTCCCCTACTCCTCCTGCCTTTGCCAGGGCTTATTTTGTGTTGATTTCATTTTACCACCCAATGTGGGATCAACAAGGTCTCCGAAGTTTAAGGTGCACTTACCAGACAGAGTCTCAATGGCTTTAATGGCCCAGTTTTGGTCGGGGAAATCCACGAAGGCATAGCCGGACTTGAGCAGCACCTGGTCGGCTAGCGGGAGCTTCCTCTCCCCGAAGAGCTGCTTCAAGTCCTCCACCGTGACTGAAGGGCTCAGGTTCCCGATGTATAGTTTGTTCATGATCCAAAAAGAAAATCCCGAGATGGAAAACCAAATTGGGAGGCAGGAATCCAAGAGAGAGGGAGAAAATACCCAAAGGAAAAAAAAAAAAAAAAGAAAAGAAAAAAAGAGGGAAAAACCTGCAAAGAAGCAGCAATCACCCCCCAATTCCACTCGACCCCCCAGCTCCAACTATGCTCTTGGCCAAACACTCTTGACTGGGGTATAAAAAAAAAAAAAAAAAAGTGTCGCTACGACGCTACTCGGGAGCCTACAAGCGCCGCCTCTAAATAAAACCTGCCTTCAAAATATCAGGGAAAATTGAGTGTTTGCAGCCCGGCCGTGTTTATGGACTCACTACAGCATCCACGCCAGGACTGATCCCGCATGCACATGCCCAGACCCACTGGAGACACATCCACGAGTGGGATGGAGTGGCAGCGGGGCCATTCCTGCAAACCCAGCACTGTCTACTGCTGCTGGTGTGCAGGCTAGTGCGATTATTCTATTATATGATGTGTAATGCAAGAGTTACAAAGTAAGGACACCCCCCTCGACAATGCACACACAAATAACAACCAGGAGGACGTGAAATCGTGTGTTTGTCTTTAGTAATAAGGGGTTCATAGTGCGTGGGCTCCGCCGCTCTCTTTGCAAACGTGCTTTCCACAGCGTTGGTATTTAAACCCCCCTTTAGCGGCGCTGCGCAGTGACGCCGCCGCCCGGGTCACGCTTTTGGGCAGCTGGCGTCACCTGGGTGTCTGTTACGCATCTCCGCTCCATGAATGGCGACCGAAATGACAGAAAGGCGGCTGTGACGGCTCCTGCCCTGCACTTGTTTGTATTGCTGTTTTCTCCCTGCGCTGCCGCCCGTGAGTGTAAGGAAGAGAGGACGGGCTTCTCGCTTGATTGAGGCTTCACCCAGCCAGTGCAGGGATCGGGAGCCGCTCTGGGTGGGAGATGACTGGCAGCTCTCAAAAGCACGCCTCCCCACATGGTAACGTAACTGCCCAGTTAATCATATGACGTCGCAGACGTTGTGTTGTCCCCAGCCTTACTGTAACGCGGTGTGGCAGCGGGGTGACAGGTTTATAGCAGCTGAGGCGTCGGTGCACAACACGTCACTACCTAAACAGGAATGCAAACAAACTCTTCTCCCTGTAGGCACTTCCTGGGAAAACGTATACGTATAAGTAGTCTAAAGAAATCGGTGTAATCAAGGTGTAGGAAATGTTTAAAATGCTGATCCTCAGTGCAAAACTATTCTCGCCATTATTGCGGAAGTGCAAAGCGATTGGCCCTCGTTAGAGGAGCATTGTACAGCTGGATGAGTGCGGGCTGCATCAGGGGTGTGAGGTGTCTGATATATATTAAACACAGTGATGCGTTGACTGTTGCTTTCATTTGGATCTGCCTACTGATAGTCAGATTCAAGGCAAGACAATGCAAGTGTATTATCAAATAGCCAGACGCGTTTTTACAGCGAACTTTGCCCTTGTGTGATGTGTGTGTCCATACAGCCTTGGAAAAGTTCACATGTAAAATAAATGAAACCTTAATATCAGCAATCAAAACCATAATTTATCTAACTGAAAAGTAGTTAGGTAATTGCTTGTGCAAATGCAGGTAAGTATCATTTCCTAGGTAGCCATGCATGACTAATTGTAGCATAAATAAAAAGTATAAAGAATTCGAAAATGAAGAGCGCATGTCAAGATTAATTTGCATTCAACACATTTTCAGTAAACGTCTGAAGACCGACTCGCAGATGGAAGTTTACGCATGTGTAAACAGAAATGGACATTAAAAACCACATGCATGGGTGTTTTGTACATGCAGCTCGTACGCATGCACTATAGAGCTGCCTTCAAATCAGTTCTGTTCGACCCAAATCCCCCCTTCAAGGGCGATTCTATAAGGCATGTTTTGATGGCAATCCTATGTATAGCGCCCTTCCCGTTTTCAACGGAGTATACCAAGAGATGCGATGCACCTTTCTTTGATGATAAATTAGCATTGCTGATCTTATTTCACTACATAGCAATGGGTTTGAAAAGCCATTTATTTTGTAATTGTTAGTTTCCAGATAGGCGCTGCTCGAACAGCACCGATTACCTGCGCAATTCAGGTGTAAGAATAAAGGTCGCGTTCTCGTAGCGCAGATTCCTTCCATTGATCCCATTGGTGGAGCCGCGCAGATCTGCGGAAAACTGCGACACACGAACGCAGCCGAAACAGTGCCAGGGACAAGAAAATGGTTGACGTAACTTACTCATTTAAATAGCTAAACATTTAAATTTCACATTCGTTACCGTTGTAAAAGTACTTAAATGAGCAGAATAAATTACAGTAGGGTGTTAATTAATTAATAGGAGCTGAAGAGGAAGGTTCCTTAAAACCGCATTACCAGGGGGAGTTGTTGCCCTTGATAAAATCAGGAATCAACGAGTTTCATCAACTGTATAAAAACATGCTCCCGTCAAATGGTTGTTTCGCATGTATGTATAGAAGAGCACACACACACACATATATATATATATATATACATACATACATACATATACATATACACATACATACACACACACACACACACATATATACGTGGTCACGTTTATGCTAATGTTAATACATTTATATTCAAAATCAGAGCAGATTGTTTCTCTATGCACATCTTCGTTTCATTCCTTCACTTTAGCCTGGTGGAGGTGGCATTTTCATACATCCGCATCCTTCCACGTTATTACTACTGTGAAGTAGGGCAATGCTTTGGCTCATCATTTTAAATCTGTTAACACCAGTAACCAAACATAGCTACACAAAATATCCTGTAAAATTGCCCAGACAGAGGAAATGGAGCTCAGTAAATTAAAGAAAGATTTCCATTTGTACAATCAAGGTAAGTTAGGTCATTTCCGATGGGTAAACATCCTTAACAAAAACCAGGCTGTGATTAAATCCCAAGCACACAGATCTACAATTTGTTTCCATTTCCCTTTCCTTTGACAAAGCAGCGACTAGTCTCATCACCCAATGGCTTCTTCTGAATTCTGTGGTAGCCATTTTGTCTTGAACACCCCAAATAAGGCTAATGTGTGTTTGTCCTTCTAAAGTTCCACACTTCTAAACTGTAACCTGGAAAAATAAAACTCTGCTTAAGTGCAATTCATTCGTTATTAATTGTAATAGGAGCCAAAGAACATTTGTAAATACAGTAGGAGAGATTATGGTGTAAGAAGTCATTCTGTGAAATGTACTACCTCATCAACACACACCTTTAGGGTTTAAATTCATTAGGCAGTTTTTATGAAATACAAGAAACTTTACAACAAGTAAATAAAAAGTATTTTATAAGGAACAAGTACACAACCTTTAAAAGTCTTGCAGCAGTGATTAAACAAAAAAAGCTCAAATTCAGTGTTCCGAGATTGTGTTTTCACACCTTCAACTTATATACACCAATTAGCTTCATTGGAATGGGGATAACTCGCATGAAACATGCTTGTATGCACCTCAAACGTTTATTTATATATATATATATATATATATATGCACACAAATCCTAAATAGTGAAGCCGATTCATGTTTAGAGAATTTTATACAGTTTAAAACTGAATATATATATATATATATATATATATATATATATATATATATATATATATATATATATATATATATATATATATATATATATATATATATACACACACACACACATATACATACACATACATATATACATATACACACCCATATTTGTTCAAACATATGTACTGAAGAATAATCAAGTTGTTTTAAGATTGATCTTTAGTTTGGAATAAATAAATAAATCCAGTTTTCAGAAAGCAGCTCTTTCCAAAAAAAGGGAGCTGAAAGAAATCCTACTTATAAACACACTATGGACACAATTGTGACCACTACATTGAAGTGCCATTTTAGTGGAGGGGAAAAATGTATGAAAACAATCCCAGCTGGGACATGGAATACCAACAGATTGCAAAAAGAAGGAAGAACACAATCTTAAACAAATGCATCTAAAAATATCCAAATCATTTTAATAGAGGATTTAACAAACCTAGGATAAAATTATGACTTTAAAAATAATATAAAATTCCACATGTTGAATGACTGAGTACAATTTAACAATAGGCAGTTGTGTAAAGAAGCAGTTTATTGCTTAATTACTCCTGACTTAAAAGCATATCCACATGACATGGTTTACCATAAGAGCTCCATAAGCCATTACAAACATCTCTAGAAGCTCTGTTTACAAAAACACATTTAGTCTGAAGAAAATAAAAATGGGAAAAGCACATAAGCATCCAACTGTGGGGGGAGATGGGGAAAAGCAAAGCAGTAGTCCATAAAGTTTAAAGGTACAAATAAATTCAAAACATTTACGAGTATGTGAAAACAAAAACTAAAAACAGCTAAAAAAAGTCTAAACCCAACCCCATCCTCAGTTACGTCCCACCCTTCCAAAAAACAAAAACAAACCGAAACATCTTCATTGAAGGTAGCTGGAAATCAGGTCTGTTAGTAGTGACCTATAAAAATAAAAAATGATCATGAATCCTTGGTGTCCCTCATGTGTTCATGGACAACATTTTCGACCTTTATGAAGAGGTCACATCAAAAGGCAGAAGTCACAATATAAAATATACTGCATGAGGGAGGATACTATATTCACTTGTTAAGCACTGCCTCAGATTCCTAAAATGCATCTATGGTGTAGAACAAACAGAAGAAAACACTAATCACTATCAAAAGAGTCCTATTCATTAGAAATTACAGGGATGCATGTTCCACAAAGAATCTATAAATATCAGTCAAGCAATACTCAGTTTTCTCTGTGGCGTATGCTGCAGAAGACTGCACACTCATGTACTAGGAGACGAGATTCACAGTTAGGAGGAGAACTTACGGGGAGAGTAGGAGCGAGACCTGGACCGTGATCGATACGCTCCACGGCTGTAGTATGGAGATGGGGATCTGCGTCTGTGGAAATGATTGACAAGTTTAGAATTTCAAACAGTGCAAGTGTCAACCCTTCACAATTCACATTTGGCATTTGACTGAAGCAGTTGGTTACAGATCCACTGTTGCATCAGCAATCTCTGAACATTCTCAGAACCTCAGAATAATCCAGGTGATTCATAGAAGTCCCCCAGCAGACTGCTCACAATATTAAATGTATATCCCATTTACTGGATGCACTGAAGATTTTAAAACTGTCCAATTTACATTTTCAAAGAGGACACCTACGAGTTTAATCTACAGATTACAACCGTACAGTTTTGCAAAGACAGAGAACCGATACGTTTCATACCTGTAGGACCTGTAATAGTCCCGGTCGTCATAGCGGTCATACCCTCGGTCATACCCTCGGTCATAGTAATCTCGAGATCTCCGAGAACTGCTGCTGCCGCCGCCGCCGCCACCGCCGCCGCTGCCACCTCCACCGCCGCCGCCACTGCCGCCGCTGCCACCACCACTGCTGCCACCTCCCCCACTGCAGAGCGAAAAAACAAAACCATTACTAAAAAGAAAAAAGGCTACTTCTACCCTTGTGTTATTTTGTATTTTTTTGCTGCAAATTGGCTTACAGTTTTTCAATGAAGTTTCTAATTTTAGAACTCATCAAGTTGGAACTTACTATGTAGGCCTTCCCATATAGATCCCAGGTGTGGGGGTGTGCGGCCTCTTCGTGATGGAGAAATCCACTCTGATTCTGCGGCCGTCAAGTTCCATTCCATTAGCACGCTCCTTAGCCTAAAACAGACCAAAATAAACACCTGTCAGCATACCAGAGACTCGCAGGAAAACCACACAAGACCTTACAATACACAACTCCTTAACTCCAATTCATTAGGGTGTTTATTACTTATACATATTATACATATCAAACTCACTGAGCTTTGCTAGTGCTATAAATTACTGATATGGAGATTATGGTGCCGTAACAACTGCTTGTTTTCATAGGCAGTTCTGAATGTTCTTGACATCAAAGCATAAGGAGCGTTACATGAACTGCACAAGCAAATCACCTCCCGGGGTTGACAAAACTCCAGATAATAATCTTGAACTCACTTCTTTAGAATCTTCTTTATTCTCAAAGTAGACAAACGCAAATCCTCGGGAGCGACGCGACTGCTGGTCATAAACTATGCTGACATCAGAGAGTGGCCCATATTTTGAGAATACTTCTCTCAGGTCTCTCTCAGTTGTGTACAGACTGAGACCAAACACTCCCAAGCAGTTGTTGGGGTCTGGATTTGCCTGTTTACAGAGAGGACAAACGCACATATTAAGTAAGTTTCTTGAAAAAGTAAACCACACTGCTGTAAAGTTAAACACTTGAAAGTAATGTACTGCAATTATAAGTTCTAGTAAGTAACCATTCTGAAGAACCTATAACCTATGAGATATAACTCCTGATCAATGTGGTTATATAAAACATTACAAAATATTCTTACAAACTAAGTGTTTAAGGCTTGATTTCCAGTATCTCTCACGGTTAGGATTTCTCCAGTTAATACCCAAGAATCTTAAACTGATGCCTTGGTAAATTCAGTTAAAAGATGACATCCTGTTACCTAAAAACCCAATGAAGTGCACTTTTCCAAATCAGCATGGATAAGGGCAGAGCAGGCTACAAGGTAGATCAGCAGCAATGGACGCTCTTACCCGGTTGCCAACATGGCGCCGGCGGTTGGACATGGGGGAGTGGCTGTGGCTGCGCCTGCGTCGGTATTCCCCGCTGTAGGACCGGCTCCTGGAGCGCCGCCGGTGGGAGCGTGAACGAGAGCGCGAGTGCGTGTAGCGTCTCCGAGAGCTGCGGTGAGATCGAGACCTGCACAAACGGCAGCACATTCGAGCACAGCCAGGAAAATGTTTCCTCACCACCAGGGTTGCTAATCTGAAGCGTCTCTGCCTAGTGCTTCCCTACATGGAGTTTATACTTAAGAATGCCATGAAGGTTGGCAGGAATTGAGGGCAACAACCTCAGTGTGTGTACATATATACAGGTAAATTAGTTTCTATATTCATGCAACTGCAAGGAAATGTGGCACATTTAATCATAACTGTGTGAGAAAGATTCAAGAAGTTACAGAAAAATCTGAAAGCAACCAACCTGGACTTGGAGCGGGAGCGGGAGCGAGACTTAGACTTGGAGTGGCGGGACCCATCCTTGGAGCAGGAGCGGGCTGGGGACTGAGCAGGAGAGTGGCTGGCAGACTTGACTGACACCCGTGGACTCACACTCCGGGAGGCAGAGCGGGACTCCTAAATTAACCATTGAGAACATGCCATGAACACAGATACAAACACCCATTTAAGAAGCCAGCAGGATAAATCTTCATTCTACTTCAAATCATTTTAACCCGTTACAGGCTAATCCCAAGGAGCTCATTCTTTACTTCTAAAATGATCCTGATGCAACTGATTTAGACATTACGTTAAAAAGATATATATAGATAATTATATAATGAAATAGTAATTTAAGGGCAAAACAGGATCAACCTGCAACAAGTTGAGTTATTAAACTCATGAAATACAAATTAGGAAAACTACAAATAAAACCTCAGTGTTTAATTTGTAAATGGCAGGTAAACTTAATTAATAAATTTTTAAATAATGGCTTAAGATAGAAATAAACCCTGTATATTAATCTTTAAATCACATAATGCATGCACGCTTTTAAAAAAATTATACAGGGACACAAACAGACTAATAATTACTTAGCGCAGTGATCTTATCCCAGATTACTTCTGATCTTAACTTCATATACATTTCTTTTCTTCTTTCTTCAGTTTCAAATTCTGACTTCTTTCATCTTCCCCATTTCTCAAACTGCAAATATTCTACATGTGGGAACTTCTTTTTTTCTTATAATTAGCATGCATTCTCAAATTCAGCTTCACATATTTGAGCTTCAAATTATTCTTATTAAAAACTTGTCATTTGACTTCTTCCGCATTTTTCTTCTTCCACCCTTAACCTTAACAAAAAAAGAAAAGGATGAAGCATGTATAAAAACTACAGAATCACAAAAAGAAACCAAGACCTACTGTCAAACAATCTACAAAATGTCTTATCCTTGTATCCATATAAGCCTAATTAAAACACTAAAACAGTCATAACAATTTGGTTTAGGTTATTTTTTTATTATTATTATTATTATTATAAAATGAACTACAAATATGCAATATAAAAGGATTGTTCAGTGTATACACACAAGGAAAAAAAATGAAGACCGAGAAACTATAAAATGACAAAGTCAGCTTCGTCTCCTGTTGTAATGATGTAGGTTGTAGATGTACCAGATACCATCACTTAGTGTACTGAAGCACATGGCACCCGGATTTTGACATCTGTGGAATGTCAAACATCCCAAATTTGCATTGCGTGTTTTAGGTCCTGCTTACAAACAAGATGTCTACCTTTTTGGAAAATATGTACTATCCCGCTTAAGTTTCTCACTTCTAATGTGCAGTAGAAAAATAAATGTATTGCATGAACTAGTACTTAAGTACTTAAAATTAGATGAAACAGCATTTTAGAACTGTTATGCTTTCAACAGAGTATACAAGAACTAAAAATACTTAAACATCAACTGTATAATAATGTATAAAGAGTAGGAAACCCCCAATTAGTTTTGGACTTAAAATGTGAGAAAGGATAAGCAGCAATGAATAAGTGACTCCTTTACTGAAGTGAACTAAAAAATAAACAATGGCATTGACAATCAAGCTGAAAATTCAAACCCTTTGGATTAAGTGGACCTCTGTGGGGATTGAAGCTTTAAAGACGAGCAAAGAGTCAAGAGGTATATAAATGTGTCAATATTAATGAAAGGAGAGGTTAAGTTCCCTATACACATCATTGCTTCTCAGGAAACCAAGCTGACCTTTAGATTTAATTCCATTTATGCACACATATGCCATTACACTCAAATCCCAAATTTTCACATATTGAAAGCAACATATGCATTGTCAAACTTACGGTTTTTCAGCAGAGAAAAACAATGTATTATATCTTATTTCACAGATTGAAAGTGGCTATTACTGAATACTATACTTAGTTATGTATACCAAACGTATACAGTGTTGCTAGGATGGAAGCACAGACGAGATGCAAAAACTAGATCAAATTAATGTGCCACAAATCACTTTTACACCTGCAAACTTCCCATTCAGCCATGCAGTTTGTAAAAACTTGAACATCGTTTCTTAATGATGTCCAAATACCCGATACTACACTGCTTTTAAATCAATGCTGTTCAGTTTCTACCTCCCCCAAAACTGATAAACCCAGCACTTAATCTAGGGCCACCTACTTAGGCAGAAAGAAGAAGGAAAATTAAATAAACTGGTGTATAATCAAATCTATAACACTTGTCCCGAGAAGCCATGGCATTGACAGCACTCCAGAGAGACATATCCGGGACACTCACCTGAATGCCGAACTACCTACATCTTCTATACAAAATCCTTTCAAAACTATCATATATGGTAGTTTAATGCTTCCTCTTCAAATGCCTGGCAACTGTAATGAGAAATCACCCTGCTTCCCGTCGGCAGTGACAGCATTATACACCCAGCCACAGAAATCAGTTCATTACTAAAGATCTCTTTAAATAAAGATAAAATTGCAGCAAGCACATTAAATAGGTCTAAATGGGTCGCACGTTTTCTGATCTCTTCGGGTAAGAAACTGCTATATTTAATATTCATTATCACTCAAATGAAGGTTTAGGGGGTGTAACGAGTGACAGGTGGGTGAAAACGCAAAGAAAAGAGATCAGATAAGAAGAGTAAAGTTAGTTAAGTATTTAAAAGACACGGTGGCTCGCAGTTATCTTTTAAGTCAGAAGAACGTAGCTTTTTTTGTTTGTTACAAAGTCAACCGTATAACTCATGATAAAAGTGGCCTCAGTAATTTAGTTACGCCATTTTCACCATATTTGATATTATGTAACGAAATATGGAAATGTGAGGGACTTTTCGATAGCGCATTATTAACCAGTATATAAAGCGTGCACTACATCTTATTATCCGGGCATGCATTTATATTTTAGACTATGCACAAGAAGCAAGAAAACGGAAAAATGTGCTTTTCGATTAAACTCAATCCACAATCCAGCCAGATTCCCCCCCACGACTCCAACCTCCCTCCCTCCCTCCAGCAGCCGTCCCCCCTATCAGAAAAAAATAAAGCTGTGAGTGACGGCTCACGCAACCAATCAGGAGCTCAGGACCCGCAGCACGGGGGAATGTTCGAGACGCTCTGCGCTGGCCTGAAGAAAGGAATGGCGGCCCGAGAGACGACTTGTGATACCAAAAAAAAATCCTGATTATTTCGGGAACATCCATTGTCTTCATGAAAACACATTAAAAAAAACCTTCCTCGTTAAATACTTCATTTTACGCACCCGCTTGACAAAATCCTTCTCGTTGTCGCTCATGTCGTCGTGAGATTTCTCTAAATTGCGTCTCAATTACAGCAGCGAGACTGCCGTGCGCAAGGCTGCCTCTCTCCTTTCTCTCCCAGCGACGCAGCCGCGCTCCGGCGGAAGTGACGTCCGGACGCAGACGCGCGGCGGGCTGCAGTTGAGTGGCTGCTGTTGGAGCGCAAATGTGCGCAGTTGTGCAGATCTACACAATTGCAACGATCCTATTGGTGGAGCAGCGCAGAACTGCGGAAATCTGCGCTCCACTGGCGCGACTGAAGTTGCCCATTTCCTTGTTAATTAGTTGAACTTGAATACATTAACACACACATTAATGTAGTGATAAGTGATAATAATTAGACTGCATAGTGTTATCTGTTCTATTTAAATCAGATTCTTAGGTTCTGATATAGTTTTTTGTTAACCTATAATCTTAACTAAAATAATATGAATAAAACACAGAATATCATGTTATGTCTTCAGTTTATGACAATACACATATGTTAATTAATGTAAGTAAGCCAATTAAACCGTAGTATGTATACATGCTAGAACGGCGATGTAGAACAACCCGTGCACTATGGCACGTTGCGCTTGCGTGTGTGGGAGACAAGCTTTATTTTCAGTTATTCCACTGTTATGAATGAATTTGTTAAGTCCCCAATCTGCCTCAAGGATATTGAGAGGACCAACACACGTCTACCATTATGTATATATCTGTAATGTAATAATACAAAACTTCACCTCCATTCCAAAAGCGATAACCAGTCGCAGTGCCTCGCTTTGCCCCCCCCCCCCCCCCCCCTCCACATTTAAAACATGCCCCAAACCTGTCATTTTGTTTCACAGGTTTGTTATACTGGTATCAAGTGCTAACCATACATCAGCGTGATATTTATACTATGGCGAGAGTCGTTTTAACCCTGGCATTCACTACCACATAACGGTGTCATTGTTTCGCAGCAAACGAGTCCATAAAAGGGAACTCATTACGTCTTTTAAACTCCAGTTCTCTTTCTTTGAACTGCATGCCACATCCAACCATTCAAATATAATGTCCCCTACTCATTTGTTAAACATTCACAAGCCTTTGTACATAATAGCTGTGTTTTATTTGTTTTGGATTTGATTTTTGTATTATTATTATTATTATTATTATTATTATTATTATTATTATTATTATTATTTATTTTGGACAACAGAAAAGTCTTCACTTTTCCTAGGCAAAAATAAGCACAATGTAACAAACCTCAAACCCACAGATCAGTGAATGTATTTTTCAGTGGTCTCCGAATATACCACAAAGATCTTTAATGGAAAACTGGGATGTCTGGTCACTCTAATTATGCTGTATCCAATTACTGTTTTAAGAGGACTACAAATTATTACATTACACATAGAAGAATATATATATATAGAAAGAGAGATAGATTAAAACAAGAAGAGATAGAAAAATAAATACATTCATCCGGGAACAAACAAAAATATATAACATAATTGAAAGGGTGAAAATGTTAAAATGGCAATGTTCTGAATACATTGGAAGAAGAACATATCGAAGATGGATAAAGGAAGCTATCAAATGGATCCTAAGAAGATGGCCACATCAAATATGTGAAGATTAAATAGATGTGATATAGAAAAGAGAAGCTGTAGATCGAAGCAAGTGGAAACATCTTGGGGAGCCTTCATCCAGCAGTGGATCGGCGTAGGCTGATAGTATGTATTGCATTACACCAGTTTAGCATTTTGAAAATACACAGAAAACAATAAAAATGTAGTTTGAAGCTCTGTATTTCCTAATTTCTTCTGGACTTTTACAGGCTGTCAGACTGAATTAATGGATGATCAACTTGGAGTATGCCTGGGTCAGGTTTGTCTCAAAGAGTTTTCCAAAGATAGACTCACATATTTGTGGGGGAAGATTGCTGTAAATCATATGCTTTTGTACTCTCCAATTCTTGGGGAAAAAGCCACCCTTTTAATTAGTGTCTACTTTTAATAGCTGAAGCACACCAGACAAAATCCAAAAATGATGAGAAAAGCTAAGCTGAAAGCAGACTAAACAAATAAAACATAATGTATCCTCCCACTCAGGTCAGGCAGAGATCCAAGGTGTAATTGTCAATTAATGTGAATTTCCCATTGAAACCCCAACTCTTGAAAAAGCTATGCATTATCATATTATCTTTAATGCTGTTGAAGGAACTGACTAGCTGTAAATGATCTATCTTGGTGATCCTTGTCTCATTTAATGAACAACTTACAGATGATTTCAGATTGACTTTTTATCATAACGAGAAGCCATGTAGCATACAAACGCAGTCGTGTCTTTTTGAACTCACATACAGTTCTGAAGCACGATAATAACTTGAAGTAAAACACAGCTGTATCAAGTCTTGCTCTGGAAATGTAATCTGCTAGTCATGATTGTGTTGAAATCTTTTAATTCTCATTTAGATTATTCTCCAGCTAGAGCCAAACAACTAGTCAAACCACATAGATGCTACACGACTGCCCTCTCTCACTGTTTTTCAATTCTAATCTTAATCCACTATCAGATCAGGCTTTGCTTAAAAGTTATTTGAGAGATGAATGTGCTTTGTGGGTAGACTGAGCAGGCCTGCAGAAGCCTGGACACATAGAGGTGCAGTCTCAGGACAGCAATCCCCAGCCAAATAGTTTAAAGTGACATCTCAGATCTCAGGAGTACTGCCTCTGCCCCTGCTGTTCTTCTGAGCAGACAGTGAGCAGCAGACCCCACATTTCAGCCATCCTGTTCCTCTCCACAATGCAGGGGTTGACTTGTCAGCAAAAGGGCCACACAAGTCTTTTAAAGTGACAGAACACAGAAGAATGAGAAGGAAGAAAAGGCAGTCTTGAGGAACAGAGAGTTTCTGAACTATGATGTGTTGATTAGTTTTTGCCAGAGGGACACAACAAAGCACAACCACTGGCATGGAAGCCACATATAACCTCCCACAGTATTCTAAATGACTCTTTTTTTGAAGATGTGGTGTTGGTTTACAGCTCTTTACTTTGTAAGATTACAGTATAGGAGGCCCGAGTCATCTGTCTGCCCACTGAAAGCTAACCAGAGCTTGATTTCATTTTCATTTTGCAGCAGTTTGGGAGTCTGGAGGCATAGATGGTGAAATGGGGCCATCAGTAGGCGTTTATATGGGAATGCCATGTTTGATATCTACAGCATGTTTGTCAAGGAGAGTATCATTGTGGGCTTCTCTAGTGCCCACCAGTGTTTTCTTGTATGTCCATTGTAGGACAGGACTCATTTTGGGTGTAAATCTGTTACCATGGGTTCTCTGCATTTTAAAAATCATCCAAATGCATAGGCATAGGGTGCTGTGTCTGTGACTTGCGGTTTGCTACAAAACAGACACTAGTAAAGATTAAATTGGTTCACGTATAAAGCCCTAAAATAAGACAGGCCTGATTAGTAATGCCATCCTAAACACTGAGCATATTGTGATGAATGCGAAGGATGTAGAGTGTCAACAGAAAGGCTTCTGAGTTCGGTGTCCGAGTATACCTCTTTGGTGGCAGTCTGGCGAGCGTAAGCTGGTTGAGTCACTTGTCTGGAAATCCACAGCTTCAGACATTCTCAGCACTATTTTTTCCCAACGTAGTTTACAGTTGCTGAAATGATACAGTGCCATATGACACTGATACCAGTTCAGAGCCACTTCTTAATGACCTTGTGAAGAAACAACATTATATAAGACTAGCTTAGCTGGCTCTGGTATCAATACCATTGCCTCACACCTTTCACAAACATATTTGCTGCAATTCAAATCCGTATGAACTGACAAGCTATTTTAGTCATAACAGAATGCCTCAACCATAACCATAGCCATAAAGATCAAGTGCTATGTGGTAAATGTTGAAACGTCACATCCAGAAATACCAAAGAGCTCTCCTTTGAGGTATTTACTGTAGCCATGACTGTGATGAAGGATATACTGTAAAGTTTTAAAAGTTACTAAAATTATAGAATGGAACAGGAAAATCACAGATATTTTACTTATAGATTCCTAATAACACACAAGACCATACAAACCAGTCATTTTTGTGACTGTGCTAGTTCCCCTTTAAGGCAATCAGAACGTAGTGCATAAATAAATAACCAGACTGAATGATTCAGATTTCCAGTTAAACAATCGGGTTGACACATGACAGTGATGATATCACCTTGTCTGTGCTGTCTGTGAGGTAAAGCTCGCTTTCACGACTTACCAGCACTCATCTCTTGTTTCTTCCAGGAATTAATCACTCCAGTAATTGGGTTGTTGTTGTTTAACTCTTTCAGCTCTTTAGGAATGAACAGAAAATCTGCAATGTGTTGCAGGTTCTTCCTTGTTTGCTTAAGCCTAGCTACTACAAAACAGAAACGCAACAGCAATACATGGTTTTGGATACCAAACATGTTTCTACTAATTCAAACCACTTATTAATGTGACATTGTATTGTAATTTATGAATTCCTTTTTATGATGTAATATTTACACAAATGGAACTGTCACTGCCAGGTTCTGTTACAAGTGCCAGAGTTCTCAGCGTTGATCATTTTTATTTCCTCCTGATGGGTCTTTAATTATCCCGGGGATGGATCTAAGGCTTTACCCAGCACCCCACCTCTTTGAATGTATTTAATCTACAGGTTCGGGCTTATAGTTGGTATGTCAAGTTGGCACATTTTGTCACTGACACAAACCCTTTTGAAATGTTCTCTTCTTGGCCAGATTAAAAGCATAATTAAACCCAGAACATAACATAGAAAAATAAGAAATGGTTTTAAAATCTCATGCTGGCCTGAGAAAGCATGTAATGCTGCTCAAATCAGAAGTAAGGGAGGGGTGTTTATCAGCAGCTCTTAAATGCTATTTAATTCCCTTGCTGTGGTCATGGAAACTGCATTTTAGACTGCTGTGCTTAACTCAGGTCTTCTCCAGGTATCCTGAGCACACGCAGCCAGTGGCCGTGGGATTCGACCTGCCTCAGCCAGCTTGTTAGTACCTCACAAAAGCCTGGGGGTGTGATACTGAGATGATTATTCATGCTTTTATTTCATTACATCACCCAGGTGCACCACACTAAGCAAGACTGCCACAGCATGGACAGCTCCTAGGTAATTTTATTCAGCTTTGAGCAATATGAGCCTGCTTCCGCTGCGCACTTCCTAGCAATCAGAAGTCTTTTCACACAGTGTTTTCAACAGGCTTTTCAATGCATCTAACTTCCCCCGGGAGAAAAATGACAGAATGACGCATTCCCTATTACTGGTATACAAGAAGAGTTCTGAAAGGATCCTTCACAGCAGAGCACCCTTTTAATAACCCAGTAGCGCTGTGACGCTAACGGCTGAAAGACATTGGGTTAAAGCACTGGCATGTGGAGAGGTAGTCCTGTAGGCCACTCGGAAGGCTTTGGGTTCCATCCCAGTTGTGGTGACGCCCAACCCAAGAAAGGAAATAGGAAGCATCTCAGAGGGAACAGCTATAGCCTTCATGATTTGGGTCAGGAAGACTTTATGACCAAACAGATGAGGCAGGCGAGCAGGTTGGGTGCCAGATCCCCTCTTTAAAATTTGCGTGTGCTCTGGCTGGTCTTACACAGGAGGCCCTACTTCATTTACTGTGGCCAGCAGTGTGTGTCCTCTTTGCAGAGTCCTGGGGCTTGTGGGGAGTGGGATTAGGCGCATGAACCCGGGAACACAATGCTGTCCAGATGGGGGCCAGGGTCCTCTCTAATTAGGATTCCTCCAGCCTGGGAATAAGACTGAGAAGAGATTGTCTTACACCACTCCTCTGAGGTAATCGCTGGCAGGCCACACTTCAGAAGCTCTCGGACCACCAAGGATGGTTTTCTGGCTTTCAAACCCAGCCATTACCACGGTTGTATGGAGAGTTTCTGCTACCACACAGGCCAGAACCACTGCTGTAGATGCCTCATCGCTTAGGGAGAGCTGTCGCACTGGGATGGACCAAAAGAGGCTTCCAATGTTTAAATCAGCTTCTGGCTCAGAAAAAAAAGTCTCCTTTTGCATTTTATTTGAACGGAAAGGCTTAGTAAAACACTTTTGGATCCTGGCACCTTCAACAACTACTGTAACAGTATGCTTTACTATACTATACTATATATATATATATATATATATATATATACAGCTCTGCATAAAATTAAGAGACCACTTAACATTTATTTCTGAACTTGGAGTGGTCTTCCAGATATATATATATATATATATATATATATATATATATATATATATATATATATATATATATAATGTATGCAAGTGCAATTTATTTAATGTAAATGGCAAGGAACATTATTTTAACAAGTGAGTGAATCATTTCAGCTTAGTGCAGAGACCTAAAGAAAAAATTTTCCCACTGGAGAGAGTGGATACCATGCAGTAAAGAGCAACTGATCAGGCAAACTGATTGGCACAAAGAAATGTAATACAGTTTATACCGTCTTGACAATTTAGACATATTTGCCTCTCTACAAAACAAAAAAAGACAGCATAAGTATACTGGATAAGCTCTGAAAGCACGGATACTGATATTGAAAGGTTTTTGTTTTTAAAAGGCGCCATGGGCGGCACTTCACCTGGAGCTATGTTGACTGTGTGTGTCTGTCAGCCAAAGGAAACGTCTCTTCTGAATCACCTGGCTGAGCACCACAGATCTCCCAGCAAGCTGCTTCTTCACCTGCTTTGTGTACCAGGTGTACAATGAATAGAGGGGTGTTTTTAGTCATTATGACAAACTACCTTCATTCCACTGTGCAGTGCAATAGACTTATCCCAGTAATAACACGTCAAGAGATTTGTGGTGCATGGGAGTGGCTTTTCTCTGTCTGTTCAACAGTGTTGCAGGTATTATCTGATGTTAATTGCTTTTGTGATTTGGTTGACAATATAAAGACAAAAATCCCCTACTCTGCAAGTGTTTTTTCACCTGTAATCATATATAGTTTTATGTAATCATGTGATTAGGGTTTAATTATAAAGTCACATAGACAGCAGCCAGCTGTCAGTCTGCTAAGGGATACTGTAGATCTCGCTGCTCTCGTTGACTGTTCACTAAGACAGGATTGAGTTCAGTCTGCAAACACACATTTCACTTCCGATTGTTGTCAACTCCTATTTAAAGACTTTAGCAGTTGTCTGCCAACATGCTGGTACATCAGTTCTTTCCCTGTATAAAGCTCTCACTTGGGCTTAACAAGTAGCTTTCATTGAAAACCTCAACAGTGCATGGCCCAACCTGTTTTGACAACACAACTCCCCACACTGAGGTGAGCTGCTGCATAATCTCCATTGCATATTGTAGAACTCACTCTATGATACTTATAACACATTCAATTAATAGATTATAAATTCCCAGTAACCCTGTAAATTACCAACCCCTCTCATCACCCCCCCCAAAAAAAAAAGTCTGGTTTAAAGAACTAACCCTAGTCATTAACTGTACTGTATAAATTCATACCCTGTAGCATACCCTGCTGTTCTTACTGAAAACCACAGACGATACGATGTACAGGCTTCCAAAACAGCTGACTCGATCAGTTGTGCTTTGGGGCAACATCTGCCTGCTCTCAGCAGAGTCTGCTCGGATCGGCCGTTAGCATGGAGGTGACGAATGCTTGAGTTTATTTTTGACTTTCACAGGATCGTATCAATTAAGACATGCAAGACAGTGCCTTTGTTCAACCCAGTAAAGGACAGGCATGCAGGTACTGCCAAGTATCCATGTTTATGCAATTACATTAGTGTATACTGTGATGGAAGTCTAAAAAACTATTGCACCAGCCACAGAATTAACAGATCAAGATACCTTTAAAATGGGTAAATGCCAGGTAAACATACTGTTGTCAATATCACACAAGGTGACAGTTTTTTTGTTTCACAAAAGGGCCATATTTGTCTAAAACACACAATCATTGCTATGGTGTGGTATGATCTCTTCTCATGAAAAAGTAAAGGAATTGATTGAGTAGGTACTGTGGTGTAGACCAATTTTAGTGCAACTAAAACAATATGCATCCCCTAATACACACACAAATAATTGATGTTGTTTTCAGTAATAACATCACATCAATGTTTCCAAGTTTTAATTTATTACATAGAAAAACAAAACAGAGGAGATTTAAGGTCTATATATACACATAGGTACAAATCCAGCAAAAGACTTCCACCTCCATTATGCCTTTTAAACGACACCATGGAGCAAGAGCTAGAATTTCATACAATTCGGAATACAGACACAGAATAAATGGACTGATATTTACTTACACAAAAAGAAAAAGCTACCTCATCCCTTCAAATAATATTTGTGTAAGTTTTTATTTTTCTATAAATATTTTTGACATCTTTAACCAAATCTTAATGCTGAAGGATTAACAAAGTTACTACAGCAGAACAGAAGACAATGCTGGTATTAAAAGATTCCTCCTAATTTGCATTACATTACAAACACACAATGCATCCAATAAGGAGGTAACTGAAATTACTTTACCAGTTCAGTGTATTACAGCAATTACACTGAGAATTAAGTTGATAAGGCACTTAAACCCATATTTGGCGAAAGACAAACTGACACACACAAAAAACAAATCCCTGCCCCAAAACAACCCCCTCTCAAACCACTACAAACCGGAAAATACAATAAATTGGAATTGGCAGATATGGGAAATCCTCGGTTCCCCCTCCCTCCATCATCAGTTTAGCGTTACATTCTTTCATTGTAATTAAATATTCATTTCAGAGCTGATAAAGATAAAGGGTGATAGACAGCTGCTAGAATACTCTACAAGGGGTGGCCATTCTTATTTAATCGTAATACAGCAGATGCATAGTATGGTTGCTTGTATCTCATGTTACTTTTTTATGCAAGTAATACAGAGATCAATGGAGCATAAATGAATACCACAATACTACACCTTGCATTCAGTTTCCAGCTTTACGTTCACTTATAGCTGCTCTTGATAGAACAATCACCATCAAGATTATTGCCCCCCCCCATACATACACAAACCACTTGTGACAAAAGGCCACAATTGATCATTGAGGTTTTCAGTCATCATAAATTAGACCAGTGCTATCAACGTTTCTCAGGCCAGAATCAGATTGAGCCAAAAATCTCTTGCCCAAGTTGATTTTTTTTTACAATGAATAGCTTAGAATGGCATTATATCTGGTTAACTAATAAAGATCTTCTTTGGTCTCGAAGTCACTGCTAGGATCTTTTTTTAGTTTCCAGATATTATTATTATTACAACCATCAGTGACAATTTAACTAAGCTTAATTATTTCTCAAATGTTTGAATAAAGTACATTTATTGTAATACTGTGCTCACAGGTATTGCATTCATTTAAAAAACCCAACTGCAAGTAACATTGAATCAGGGAAAAAAAAGTTAGTGAAATGTGACCAGACATTGTATACATTTCAGAATAACTTTTAGGTAACTCTATAGCAAAATACCACAATAAATAAATATGCATACCATAACGAGGAACTGCTGTTCGACAGACATGCAAGAAATGGGGTCTGTCAGTTTCCACACACTGCGTACAAGACCAAAAACAATGAGTTTGCATAGCTGAAACAGATCTGAATAATACTCTTCCTTTGTACTAGCAGCAGGTCAATCAAACTCTCTCTCCTGTAAGGGTCCCAGAGAGTTTGGCACCGGGAAGAAAGATTTCAGATAACAGAAGCTGATAAGAAAAGAACTGTAAGACAAAGTGCCTCTTGCACAAATCGGAGCAAAACCAAAATAAAATTTGAGGAAGAATCATATTCAGACAAAATTTAAATTTGAAATGAAAAGGTCTGGGAAGAACTCTTGAGGACAAGTGGTTAATGCACAGGAATATGGTTTCTACAAAGATCAAAACAGAGTTCGGCACATTTCTGCCAAGTATCTACTTGGTTGCACAGTTATTTTTTCCTATGAATATTTTATTGTAATTTAATTGTATTATTTATTTGTTTTAATAATCTCCATGGAACAACAGAAAAAACTAACCAAAAAAAAAAAAAAACAAAAAAAAAAAAAAACAAGGATTCTTTACAAATGTCAACAAAAAAACAAAAACAAAAAAACAGTGTGCAATTATAATCAAAGTGCATAGAACGAGCAGTCATACTACAGTCCTATGCTTTGGTCTAGCTGCATTTTATACCTGTACTAACACACGTGCGCGAGAAGAAAGGAGGTACGAGTTCTCTTCAGTGCCGACCCCACAACTGTTCTCACGCCTTCACAGCAGCTTCTGGTTCACCACCTCCCACATCATCCTCTTTCTGAAGTAGGGCATGTGGCGCTGAATAAGAAAAGAGAAAAGACAGAGTGAAGCTGCAGGGAGGAAACTTAAAACGATACCTCCCCCAAATCTGCAACACAAGTGTACCTGTGTAAAAGTGAGGGGCCACCCTCGTGCAATGTAATCGGCGTATTTACACGCAAACACCCCGCAGTCACTACCGTTGTTTTGCTGAGGGATCTCCTAGGAAAGTCAGAGAGAAGGCATGAGTCCCATGGGAGCTCAGGCAGGGCTAGAGAAGCAGAGAAGTCAAGCCTCATCACCCCGCACTTACTGTTGACTTGGCACTGGCCACCGTCCACTTGGAAACTTCCAGATCTTTGTTCTTCTTAATCTTGAACTCTTCTTTTAGATAGTGCCTGAAAGGATGCAATAAAAGCCCTTTTTAGAACTTCAACATTAGCCATATACATGACAGATGTAAATAATACCTTGCATCGTTTGTAGAATTAGTAATCTGCTATGAAGTGAATTAATCATGAATTCAATATTAATAATATGTAATACTGCCATCGACAAGGAAAGAATGTTATGGCTAAATCACTTATCAAAACACCACCACTAAGGAAACCATTGAACTATACCACAAAATGATCCATGCTTACAGTAAACGTCTGCAAATGTCATCTTTTCTTTGGCCCATGGAGTCGTAATAATTCACAGTCTTGACTCTGAAGTCTATCACCTGATACATTGGAATGAAAAGGACAAAATTAACATTTGGATACAACCAAAAGGTAAAATGCTCTGTGCATTAAGTTTCAGCTCTGCAAAAGTGTACTCACTGCTATTTGCTAATATTATATTCATGCAAAGAAATTTAACACTTTAGGAACTAGTGGATCAATTAGGATAAGCACTACAACCAAAATACAAGCATGGGAGTCAAATGCAACACACATCCCCAGAAGCAAAACCAGAAACCAGTGTAAAATCTGACAATTGTTACATCCATCTTGATGACAGCATGACACCGACTTAATCATTAGAAATGGAGCAGAGCATGACACCCTGACCATGCCGTCATCTTAAAATTATGATCTCATCCTTCAACTAGCAAATGAGATCAAACAGCTCAATTACAGTAAAGAAAATAACTGGCATGCACTCAAGATGGCAGAACAGACAGAAATACCCCGATTAAGCTCTCAAAGTTCATCATCTAAAGAAAGGGTGTGAGGCTGATGTAAATGGGTGACAAGATGAATCATTTATCTGGAACCGAAACGGGAACCAATTTGATCACGGAACCTTAAAACACACCCTAAAAAGACGAACAGTCAAATGAAAGCGAGTGACACTCACTGCTAAAGACCAGTGCACTCCCAAATGCAAGGGCACCAGAACAATGTCCTTCTCGAACAAGTCCACTGCTTTGGTCCAGCGCCGCACTGCCTGGTGCCCCCCCGAGCACAGCTTGTTGAAGAAAAAGGTGCTGAAGGCGTAGACTTTGCAGTGCCCCTCCTGCTCGCTACGGGTCATCAGGAGGTTCATATAGAAATTGATTACCTAGAGAAAAGACCGCAGTTTGGCATGAGCACAAATGCAGCAAGCCACACGGAGAAGAAAACATATAAATCTATTCTCACAAGGACACTTGTGCTGCTAGGTCTATAAAGGCATGTTACTTCTGATCAAATGTAATGAAACAAGGTCAATTTGTTTTCTTCACAATTTTCTAAAATTATTTAATAATTAAAAGTCAGTGACACTTCCACAGTGCTTAACAGGACAGTGAAGATACTGTGAATGAGAACCTCGTCGTTGAGCCAGCTGTGGTCTCTCAGCGTACTGAGGTCTCTCTGCGTTATCCTCAGCTTGAAGGCACTGCTGACGACTGTATCAGGGTTACTGTGGCCCAATGCTTTACGGATATCCTGCTCCATTTCCTATAAAAATAAAATCAAACATTTTAGTCCAGGTCATGGCCGGGGTGGATGAACAGTAGAAGAAAGCACGGTCAAGACCAGTGCCTACCTGCGTAAACTTCGGGAACTCCTCTGAATCACGGTGGCTCTGGGCAGCTTGTTGGGAATGGGAGATGGGAGGTCGGGCAGAAATGGTCAGCTCACGGTCCACCAGGTTCAATCGCTTCGCAACCTCTGCAGACAGGTCCAAGTCCACGGGTAGTTTCGGTTTCTGACGATAACAAGAAAACGTTAACTAGGATTCACAGATGCAAGAGAAAAAACAATGATCCCAGAGTAAAAAAATAGAACAATATATAAGATTAGGTTATTTTTTAATTCAGTAGCATTGCTTTTCTGAACTATCTTAATTACTATGAGACAGCAGTGTGCATTAAGTGTGTATCCTTGCCATAAGGAATATTGTACTTCACTTCCATGATGCAACCAAATCCTCTCAACTGACAATGGATTGGCTATAGAGATCCAACTGCTATGTCACTGGCTTTCATGGTGTTACAAAATAAAGCACAATTTCAATTTTGTCTCAGTTTACAACTTTAGGTACAGAATGACTCGCACCTCCATTTTTATACTGCAGTCACCACACCAATGACTGCCATCACTGGGAAGCAAGCAGTATCCAGTGTTTTTTTTTCCCTCCTCTACCCAACCCCCAGCTTCTCACAGATCACATGTCCAGTTAAATGAAGAACAGGATCACAAGTAGACCCTGAAGAAAAGTACATGCTGTGCTCACCATTGCAGGATTATCTGGATCAGAGCTGACGCGCAGCGATGTCGAGCTGGCCTGCCTCTCGTCAGGCTTTGCCAGCAAATCTTCCACCTGTGAACAGTATTGTGCAGACAGTAAAATCGAGCTCAGAATGTGCTGCTCACTAAAAGCAAACACACAATGGAAAGGAATCACATTAAACTAATGCAAGGTCGATATAGTGAAGACATGATTTATAGAAGAAATTAATTCCTGCCATAGCCTTGAAGTCCTCACCATTTTATATTCCCCCGGTTGGCCTTCCACTCTCCTTTCTTCACAGTCTTTAAAGGAGCTGCGGAAGTTGACCTGAACCCTTCTGTGAATACAAAGTTGCAATTTTAAAAACTTTTTAATGTGCAGCTCTCTCCGGTTCATATTCAGGATCATGCCGAAGTAATTTGTTACATTTTACAACCTTTACAATCTTAACATATACAGTTAGGTCCATAAATATTTAATCATTTTGGCTCTGTATGCCACCACAATGGATTTGAAAGGAAAATGTGCCACTTTCATCTTTAATTTGAGGGTAGTTACATCCAAATTGGGTGAACAGTGTAGGAATTACACCCATTTTTATATGTGTTCCCCCCAATTTTAGGGGCTCAAAAGTAATTGGACAAATTAACAATCATGAATTAAATAGTGAGTTTCAATACTTGGTTGCAAATCCTTTGCAGTCAATAACTGCCTGAAATCTGGAACCCATCGACATCACCAGATGCTGGGTTTCTTCCCTGGTGATGCTCTGCCGGGCCTGCACTGCAGCTGTCTTTAGTTTCTGCTTGATCTTGGGGCGTTGCTGCTGACAAAAGCAGCAGGATGAATTTTGAAGTGCTTAGGACTATATTATCTGCTGAGATTCAGTCAAATGCTTCAAAACTCGTTGGATGGACAATGACCCGAAACATACTGCGAAAGCAACCCAACACTTTAAGGTGAAGAAGTGGAATGTTCTACAATGGCCAAGTCAATCACCTGACCTGACCTGAATCCAACTGAGCACGCATTTCACTTGCTGAAGGCAAAACGCCCCAAGAAATCTTAAATCTTAAAAACACTTAAATCTTGATTGTTTCCTTTCAAATCCATTGTGGTGGCGTACAGAACCAAAATGATGACAATTGTGTCACTGTCCAAATATTTATGGCCCTAACTGTACATAAGTGAATGCAAGCCTGACATTACAGAGCGTATTTGAGAAAATTGATTTCTGGGGGGTTGGGGGTGAAAGGGGGTCCTTACCCATCTTGGTTGTGCCTTGTCATGCAGTCATCTGTCCACACTGAAGCACAGGGTTTGGCTGTTGAAAGAGGTAATTTATTATATTATATGGCACAAATTTTATTATATAGGGAAGTTATTCAAGTGTTAAATATAGAAAATCAGAAAATATATCTTATTTGTTTCAATACATCTTGCTTTGGACACACCTGATGGGCACCTAGAAACACAACTACTCAAAATTCAGTGTCTAGCCACGATCTGATCAGGCTTTACCTCTCATTCGCATGAACGCGGCTGAAGCGTCGCAAGTTCCGTTTCGAACGACTGGCTTCAAATGCTTAGGTTGATAAGATCTAGGAAGTACAGAAAGAACATTTTAATTTAAAATTGGAGTGAAGTAAATAGAGTAGGTGATTGATTAGGAGATTTACCTTTTAGCAAAAACAATGCCGGGGTCCTAAATATTCTTTAGAGACAAATAGGGCAAAACAGATCAATTGGCAAAAGCACAATTACACTCCTGCTTCTGAGGTCATTCCATTGGTTGTCCATTACCAAATATTTATTTATTCAAATTGATTCAATTAAGTTGCTTGATAATATAGTTTTCTGGATCCCAGGCTGGTATGTTCCTATTACATACCACAGCATGCTGTTTCCTGGGCTATGAAAATAGATCTATCACTTACTTCCTGATACATGCAAAGATAAGTTTAAGGCCCCCATGCTTCTCAAATGATCAGGTTTACTCTTGAGGGAATATAATTCGTTCAAAAAGCTCAACTTGGAAAGGGCAAAAAAAAAAAGTTTGAAAAGAAAACCACAATCTGGGAATCAAACTTGACACAAGCACACCTTTTAGTACATTTATAACATGCAAGGATGGGTTACTTACATATACTGTTTGGCCTTGCTGAAGGGCAACTGTTGATGTGTTGAGTATTTCTCAGATACCATCTCCACTAAAAGTCTGTATTGTTCTCTGCCACTTTCTTTAAGATCCTGAAAAATAATTCGATTCATATGATGCTTGCTCCGATGCCAGCCAATGACAGCCCACAAAAAGCTCACACGTTGGCTATTAACACGTTTAAACTATCCCTTTTGTGTTAACAGTGAAGCAGCCCCCTCCCGACGTACCTCCTCCACTGCCAGGCAGGGTTTGTGGCCCTGGCCGGATGGATTTTCTGTGGACAGGAGGGTGCCGCACCGTGGCAGTCCAGTCGGCAGGAGCTGCAGAGATCGCCGGGGGTTCCTGTATCTGTTCTTGTCTGCATTGCACGTGTGTGGGTCTCCCACACTACTCAAGAAAACAAGGCACACTTCCTTCAGACAGAGAGACGTGTAGAATGCAAACCCAGCAGAGTCAAGAAAAACAAGCAATAGGGAAAGACGCTAAAGAAGCAATTACTGCCAGGTTACAAAACAAACTGGGGAAATGGACAGCATTTGTAGAATTACCAGAAGCAAGTACTGAAGGTGAATAATGACAGTTTTGCAGTGTATTTCTCAACAGCGTTGGCTTTGATGCAGTGTAGGAATGTGAAAGACTCGATCCCTAGCTGCTGGGACAGGGATAAGGGAGCTCTTACTTTTGTTTTGTCATAATCTGTGCCGCTTTCAGATGCACATTCTCCCAGGTCTTCTCTGGATTGTTGCTTCCAGTTTCGACTTTATTTTCTAGAGACAGAGAGATTTACATTGTTTTATTTGGAATCTGCATTTTTTTTCTCTTTTATAAAATTTCCAATTTGTAATCTCTGTTAATCAATCAGCTATATGGTTAGGTCAGATTTGAACCAGCACTAACTTGAGCCATAGGGCTCAACCTATACCTCAGGTCACTCTCAGTCCCCTATATATATATATATATATATATATATTTTATTTTTTTTTTAAGAAAAAGAAAATACTTCGACTCTCCTGATGAACTACTTGTATTTGAAAACCAGTAACAGATTCAAGAGGAGGGGAGAGGGAAAGGGCAAAAAAATAATTGCTTGTAGAAAAGAAAAATTCATGGAAAATAAAATGCAAGAATTTCTTCCAAGACTCCTTCCTAAAAATAAGCAGTGTTCACAGTAAAGTACCACAATGTAGTAAGGTTGCCTCAGCAAATCTACAGAGATTAAAATAAAATAAGTGAAATATTAAGTGCTCACCTAACTTCAGCTCCATTCTGTTGTTGTAATTATTGAAAGTGTTGTTTTGAATGTCATTGACACCAGAAGATACTTCTGGATGAACCTTTGAAGTAAAATCGGTGAATTAGTACACCTTAAATACGAAACAAATGCTATTATGAAAATGCATAAGGCGTTTACCAGAATCTAAACCGAGAAAGATCATACATTTCTTCTCAGAACGTGTACTACGTCTGATTTTAACAACTTGCAAGTGGAGGGACTCAACTAAATGCCTATCTACTTGAGCATTGACACACTGGTGTGTCAATGTGGATGTGCTGGATCAATAATATCAATAACTCCCTTAGGTGTGTGACGTGTTGAAGTAAATCTAAGCAATTGACACAGACTGTGTGTAAGGGAAAACGGAGATGCCTAACCTGATCGGTGCCGTTGGCCTTCTGGTTTTCAGAGCGAGATGCAGTCAGAGGACTGTGGAACCTGAAAAAGCCTGCAGCGGCCGTCAATCTTTTCTTGACAGCACTGACAACACCATCTGGAGAGGTAAGGGAAAGACTTCACAAAAAGCAAGTTCATGCTAGTACACAGACTCCTGCACATTAGGATTTGGTTGTCTATTGAAGCATTTCAGTTAATTAGCAACAGGTTAACATGAATACAAAGAGTCTACAACTTTCATGTAAGTGAATATCCCTTAGAAGTTATTTACTTTATATTATATTACAGGAATTAGCAGACTTAATAAATATCAAGATATAAGTTAAAACACATGAAAGAAGTGGAATAAATTAATTTCACCCCCCAGCAGTAAACCCTGCAAAAATGTATCCCAATAAACATTTTATTGGATCAATCCATTATTTTTACACAGAAAAACACGTTTCTGCATATGAATATTACAAAAATACATGCAAGAGATTGATGGGAGATCAAATTCTCAAAATATTAAATATGCCTCAAGAAATACCTCTTCTGGGTCTTTTAATCTCCAAATATTCACAGGTGCCGTCTGGACCCTGGATACTTGGGTAAGAAGTAAACAAATATATACATTATACAATACAATTTCCAACAAAACGTTGTACTGTCGCAAGCTGATTAATACAGACTTTCGTAGCATGAGTTTACGTTTTATTATATAAATTGGTTTTAGATATCTATATATTCAAGTTAAGCAATATAATGGAGAGAAAATACCATTGTCACGCATACATCAAGACATGCTAAGGTCACTATATTTGCAAATGGACAACGTATGCTTACTACAGTGTGTTCAATGGAAACTTTCACAAAATACATCCACATTAAACAAGCATAAGGATTTATACAGTATCCTAACACCATTCCGACACAGCTATATCATATGAAAAGAAACTCAGCAGCAGCAGCAATATTTTCTCATATTGAAACTTGGCATTTAATAGAAAAAATACAATGACAATCGTTAATCCCAAGGGTCTGCTTTGCGTGGATCCATCATCCGCTCTCAACGCCGCAACACACCGACCTCTGGTAGTTCCTCTTGGCGGGGCTGATGTGGTTGTTCTGCCGCTGCGCTGGAGAGGGAGTCGCGGCGCCACTCGGCACGCTTTCGTTCCCGGGCCGGCTCCCCGACTTCTGCCTGCTGTTGTGCAAGAGCGACGTGAAGCCGTTAACTATCCATTCATACATCCCAGAAATCCAGGACAAAATGGGCACCTGTCCGTCCGTCTGGTCCAGATCGGTTCGGCGTTGTATTGCGCTTTCAAACTGTCAACACACAGCCAGGCTGCACCGCACGGGCTTGCGTCACTGCCCACTCTCTCTTTGTACGGCACCCGAATAGACCAATAGAAACAACCGGTTGGCTGAATAATTTAAAGCTTTTACATACCGTGATTTCATTGGTCGAATGGATGACGACAAAATATGACGTCAATATGTCAAAAAGAAAACAACATGGTGTACAAAGTATTTCCCTTTACAAGTGTCGGATACAAGTCCCTGTATATCAATTTGCGCATGCGTCGAAAAAACTCTCCATAATTAAACAATGTAAAATGCCCAGAACTGTACACAGTATCCAGATGAGCTCTAACTATAGCATTGTACAGTCTGAAAATTACTGCCCTTGATCTCAATTCTACACTTTTGACAATATACCTTAACATTTTGTTTGCCTTTTTTATTGCTTCCCCACACTGTTTGGATGGAGAAAGTGAGGAGTCCACATAGACTCCTAGGTCTTTCTCATGCGTTACTTCATCCAGTTCTATTCCTCCCATAGTGTAATTATAGTGGATTTTTTTTTTACCTGCATGTAATACCTTGCACATTGAATTTAATCTGCCAGGTGTCGGCCCACAACTGAATATTAAGTCCCTTTGAATAACCTGTGCTGCCAAGATTGTATCTGCTGAGTCACCTATTTTAGTATCATCAGCAAATTTGACAAGTTTGCTAACTATCCCAGAGTCCAGATCATTAATATAGATTAGAAGAAGCAAAGGCTCTAGTACTGATCCCTGTGGAACTCCACTAACAACCTCACTACAGTTAGAAGCAATTCCTCTAATCGACACCCTCTGTTTCCTATACATCAACCAGTTCATAATCCATCTACTTACATTACCCTGAATGCCTACAGCTTCCAATTTTCGGATCAGTCTTTGGTGCAGAACCTTGTCAAAAGCTTCATGCTTTCACGTGATCTACAGCTGCAGTTGCATGTTCAAAAAACTCTTATCAATTAGTAATCTATTTTCTGTCTATTATGTGTTTCCAAAATTTTACAAGTAATTCAGGTGGGACTGATTGGTCTGTAGTCATTATTTATTTAAACCATTCTTAATAGATGTAGACCAACAAGTCAACCAACAAATATAAAAAAGGTTTTGTTTAGAACAATATGAAATCTACCTCTGTTTTTCAGTGTGACTGCAGCTTTGTAATGTTTACTTCCTCTAGTGTCCTAAAATTGACAAAAATATGGAATTTCTTAGAAAAAGAATGAGCCAGAAACATATACTATAATGTATTGACATTTGTTAGAGTTCTGTTTCTGCATGTTTGTATTTAAGCAATTTATCTCACCGGCTTTGGATCAGAGAGCTTTTCAAAAATACAATGCAAAGTGAATGACATTTAATGTGTGTTGTTCATATGAACCACGGGCACTTTATTTAAGTACATATATCACTGTGGATTTACTTTCACCTTATACACCTTCTGAAAAGTAGGGTCACTGAACTAAAGAAACAAAATGAATAAAACATGAAACAACAGCTTGGAGTGGCTGCATATTGTTTATATATAAATATTCAAGTTTTCACATTCAAAGCAGATTATAAATACATTTAAAAAAATGTTTTCAATTAATACAAATAAGTGTACAATTTGATTTGCTATGTGTCTATGCTATGTGGCTAGAAATGTACAGTTATCTATACAATAAGTTGCTACTTTATGATGTTTAACAATTAACAGCAGAAAACAAAATACATACAGGTCATACTGCAGGATTTCCTGAGGAATTCTTCTGGTGCCATGTTTTTAAAACCATGGGATTGGATTTGTGTTTTATTTTAAATATTGAAACTGCAAGCACTGAATTTAAGTCAGGTTTAATAACAAATATGTTACTTCTCTCTTAGCATGACTGCTTCATGTGCAGGTCACAGTGCAGTTTCAGTGTGGTCTTTTAAAAGGAGATGAACATTCAGTTTCTGATGGTTTATTTATCATTAAACAAATGTTGTACTGTAGATGCACCTGTACATATAGTTTTACACTTGACTTATAAAGGGACATATGAGATACAACTTTACATTTTTATTCTGACTAAAATGATTGACCTTCAATTCCCCTCCTTAGAAAGTATTACTATTTGGAATTAAAAATAAATGTGGATTTTCCCACCTGCATCATTACTGATTGTAACTGTTGTAAAATAAAGCATTGGTAAAGATCTGTATTATTTTTCTAAGTTTAATATGAACAATCATTTTACATGCTGAGATGCTCCTCTCTAGCCTTGAACAGGAAAGAAGAAACTGTAGTGGACAGCAGCCCCCTCCCTCCATTGCAGCAATGCTCCTCAGACCTGATCAGATCCTTGTGGACGTACAGTTACCTGAATGACCTGTCGCAACAATATGGACAGGGTTTTTAACAATATTTACAAGTCAGCTTCATTTAAACCTGTGCCACAGTTAAGAGTTTAATTTGAGAAAATGTTGCCGTCACATTTAAAAAATATATACACCTCCCACTGACACTCCACTGCAGAAGGGATCATTTTATTAATTCCTCTCAAGAGGTTGGAGGAGAATAGTTGCAGACATTGTCCATAGTTTTGCCCCCATCATGTGAAATAATGGGAAACAATGGAACTGTTGAGGAAGACACTAGGTGTTCCAGTGGTTTCATTTCACTCTTCTGAAGTTCTGATGTATGAAAGATGAATCTGCCAATTCAGACGCATCCCACAGTGATAAGACACAGTACCATGTATAGGTGCCACAACTGAAATGAATTAAGTTGGAGGAGGAGAAAATGCCACAGTGATGAAGTGGTGTTAGTGTATCGATTTGACAAATGGCCATCAGACATCCTGGAAGGCCATCCTGCATAAAAAGGATGCTAACTAAAACAACAGCTATATATAATTTGGGGTCATTTTCTTTTTTAAAACCCTCTTACCTCAAAGACCCAGTGGGACTCTGCTGTGGAAGCCATCCATTCCTACCCTTAAAAACAGAACAAAGAGCAAAGAAGAAGACAAAAATTCAGTTATGTTTTTATTGCAGTAATGTTTTTTTATTATACAGTGCATCCGGAAAGTATTCACAGTGCTTCACTTTTTCCAACATTTTGTTATGTTACAGCCTTATTCCAAAATGGTTTCAATTCATTATTTTCCTCAAAATTCTACAAACAATACCCCATAATGACAACATGAAAAAAGTTTGTTTGAAATCTTTGCAAATTTATTAAAAATAAAAAACAAATACATAAGTATTCACAACCTTTGCCATGACACTCAAAATTGAGCTCAGGTGCATCCTGTTTCCACTGATCATCCTTGAGATGTTTCTACAACTTGATTGGAGTCCACCTGTGGTAAATTCAGTTGATTGGACATGATTTGGAAAGGCACACACCTGTTTATATAAGGTCCCACAGTTAACAGTGCATGTCAAAGCACAAACCAAGCCATGAAGTCCAAAGAATTGTCTGTAGACCACTGAGACAGGATTGTATTGAGGCACAGATCTGGGGAAGGGTACAGAAAAAATTCTGCAGCATTGAAGGTCCCAATGAGCACAGTGGCCTCCATCATCCGTAAATGGAAGAAGTTTGGAACCATCAGGACTCTTCCTAGAGCTGGCCACCCGGCCCAACTGAGCGATCGGGGGAGAAGGGCCTTAGTCCGAGAGGTGACCAAGAACCCGATGGTCACTCTGATAGAGCTCCAGCGTGTCTCTGTGGAGAGAGGAGAACCATCCAGAAGAACAACCATCTCTGCAGCACTCCACCAATCAGGCCTGTATGGTAGAGTGGCCAGACGGAAGCCACTCCTCAGTAAAAGGCACATGACGGCCTGCTTGGAGTTTGCCCAAAGGCATCTGAAGGACTCTCAGACCATGAGAAACAAAATTATCTGGTCTGGTGAAACAAAGATTGAACTCGTATCTGGAGGAAACCAGGCACCGCTCATCACCTGGCCAATACCATCCCTATAGTGAAGCATGGTGGTGGCAGTATCATGCTGTGGGGATGTTTTTCAGTGGCAGGAACTGGGAGACTAGTCAGGATCGAGGGAAAGATGTACAGAGATGTACAGAGACATCCTTGATGAAAACCTGCTCCAGAGCGCTCTGGACCTCAGACTGGGGTGAAGGTTCATCTTCCAACAGGACAACAACCCTAAGCACACAGCCAAGATAACCACAAAGGAGTGGCTACAGGACAACTCGGTGAATGTCCTTGAGTGGCCCAGCCAGAGCCCAGACTTGAACCCAATTTGAACATCTCTGGAGAGATCTGAAAATGGCTGTGCACCGATGCTCCCCATCCAACCTGATGGAGCTTGAAAGGTCCTGCAAAGAAGATTGTGAGAAACTGCCCAAAAATAGGTGTGCCAAGCTTGTAGCATCATACTCAAAAAGACTTGAGGCTGTAATTGGTGCTAAAGGTGCTTCAACAAAGTATTGAGCAAAGGCTGTGAATACTTATGTATACGTGTTTTTTGTTTTGTTTTTATTTTTAATAAATTTGCAAAGATTTCAAAGAAACTTCTTTCACGTTGTCATTATGGGGTATTGTTTGTAGAATTTTGAGGAAAATAATTAATTTAATCCATTTTGGAATAAGGCTGTAACATAACAAAATGTGGAAAAAGTGAAGCGCTGTGAATACTTTCCGGATGCACTGTATGATCAATTCAAGGTAAAATCCATCATATCTGTGATTCCGATTCTAAAAACTACATTATTATACTGTTTCTGATATTTATTTACTCCATGTTCCCCACGTTTCAAGTGATTTTATGACGTATTGCATGTCCAAGTAAATGTTTTATGAGTGATTGACTCTTGATAGTCATTGACTTGCTTTTATCAACAGTGACCAGGGCAAAAGAAGATAATGCATGGTTTGTAATAAAGTGTTGTGAGGAAGAAACCTGGCAACACCAAAGGCTTGGAAGCAGATTGTGTGATGTGTGACCCTGCAACACTTTTTATCCGTCCCTGCCTTGTGTACCTCCCTGGTGCTGAGGTGATTCTTACGCATTTAGGGCAGGGAGTGTGGTGGGGCCAGTCATGTGATGCACTGTAGGCTGGTAGCCACCACCTTGTCCAATCGGATTAGAGGACATCATCTGCGGCCATGAGGAGTAGCCAATGGGAGGGAGTTGTCCAGGAAAAGAAGAACCTTGCATGGCAGGAGGGGTGTAGTGATGGTGGTGATGCACCGAACTTCCATGGGGTCTATCTGACTTCAGGATGATAGGAGCGCCCAAATGACTGTCCTAGAACATTTCAACAACATGAGAGGAGATATTAATGACATGAATGACATATGTAAATAATGGTTTGCCTTAATAAGGAACACTTGTGTCAGCCCTGGATAAGAGCAGACCTTTCTTGTGGTTATCGCTGAAAACCACATAACCTTGGTGATTCACATTTCGTTCATGTGTGCTGGTAACATTTTCTTGGGAATTACCATCTTCCAAGGTTACCTACTTCCAGTGTGGCTGAGGACAGTTGTGTTGGGATGACTAACCTGTCTAGGCTGAGATTGGTATTGGGGAGCAGGAGCAGTTGCAGGGCTTCCAGCACCTCCAGCAGGAGAGAAGGCCATGGGAGGAATGGCCTTCAGCATCATATTGTGCATGATGATCTGGTGCATCTGGGCATTCTGCATCAGCATCAGCTCTACCATGTCTGAGCAACACAACAACACAAGGGACAGGGCAGACCATAAAGACCACTGCACTCTCCAGGCAGCAGTTCAAAAGCTGGTAAACTGTTCCCAGTGCAGATTTTGAAAAGGGAAATCACTTCATTTATATTTACTTATTTTTAAATCCCATAGTCCCACAATAACAAAATAAGTGGGTAACTCATGTTTAAAGAGAAAGCAGCAGAAGTCACACATGGTTGTTATATTTTTTATCATAGTTAACAATGAATGTTATATAGTATGTTATAATGTTAAAATGTTATATAGTAAAGCCAAGTCCATCTGACAGGTATTAAAATTGTCTTTTTATTCTAGGTGTGTTGTTAAATGCCTTACGCCTTACGTTGACACCTTCCAGAGGAACAATAAATTAAAAGCAAACAAAAACAAACACAAAGTGCTTTGGTATATCACTGAACTGGTACTCCACGGTTAATCATGTCAATGATGCCACTCATGTCACAAGGGACAGAGAAGCCACAGCACTTTTGAGTGGGGAACATTGGGCCACACCCCCACATCCTGGAAAACTGCATGACAGAAGAATTCTTGTAAAACTTACTGAGTTATATTTACTATTTACTTTAAAATAATCATAAAAAGTCAGGGTGTTCATTGAGGATAGAACAATCACAGGTATGTTACTTAAGATATCATATAATGTAACATTTTACAGAGCTTCACTGACTGTACCGGGTATACAGGACCATTGTTGTTGCCCCTTTAAAAAAGACTAGGACCCACCTTCTTTGATGCTTCCAGATTTGACTGGTGGAGAAGCCTGTGGGGGCGAGATCTGTGTGATGAGTGGATGTTGCTGTGGCAGCTGTTGGATGATTGTTGCAGGCTGCTGAGGCACCTGGTGAGGGACAGATGTGGAAGCTGAACACTTGAACAAACACACTTTACACACTGTGAATGGTTGCCAAACTGCAAGTGTCTGATTTGTTTGTAAAACACAATTTGGAGAACTAATCATGTCATGAACTGTACAGGACACGATTTTCCAACCCGAGCTGCAAAGCCAGTTAGATGACACTTCTTGCAGAAACAACAGTAAAATGTTACAAAAACAATTTGTCCTCATTGTGATGTAAATTGTAACCTGTACATTCATATTCAACATCAAATTAATTAAGATCATAGAATGCAATTTAAGCCCCATTAGTTTCACCTGAATTCACATCCTAGTGCTCGTGTTAAACCTGCTAAATAAAGGGATGGATTGCTCTTATAGTCAACACAATCGATCTTATTCTATTTCTGGTCTGTGGATGTATTGATTACTGCTTTCTGGTTGTTTGAACGAGAGCTGTGTATTGTTGCTCTACAACATTGTTATTAATGGTTACAAAGTAGAATTATTTCACCTGTCTCTTAAATAGTTCTGATTATAACTCCTTATTAAACATAAGCCATTTAGAAAGAGAGAGCTAAAGAGAACAAGCCACTACCATCTGCTGGATGATGCGTGGCGGCTGGGGCTGCAGTGGGGGCGGGGGCGGGGGCGGTGGCGGTGGTTGGGGAGGCGGCTGGTAGATGTGCATGGGCTGCTGCCAAGGACCGTCGTCTTGTCTGTACCTTCGCCGTGTCCCTCCCCAGGTGTGAGGCCGGTTCAGCTCCTCAAGCATGTGCTGTTCCTGTAGCAACACAAGAAGTCAAAATCTAGTGGCGAGTGGAAGGTGTCATTGCTACAAAACACAAACGTATAGTATGTCACACACATTTACATCTAAAAAGGACTTGAACAGAAATTGTCTCTATAAAAATGAATACATTTGTAATCGATTTGTCATTGCATTTGAAACACACAATTAAAAGGAAAACAAAAAAAACGTACACCAGTTCCTGAACCTTCTCACTGTTTCTTGAACATGGGTTTCATTTTGTAATTGCAATCAGGCTGAGAACATTCATCAGACAAGTATAATTATATAGCATAACATAACCATGATTAATGTTTAAAAATACAAAAAAAATACCAAACACAAAAAGCTTATACTTTTTCAGTTTCTTCCAGCAAAAGACTTACTTGTCGGCACCAGGGAGGAGGTTCTGAGATTCTGACATGCTATCGTGCATCTGTGTACGGTAGGTTGCTAAGGAATAATAGGTATGAAACTCCTGCCTTTAACTGCTTTGTCAAGCAGCTTAAACATGAATGCTTTTCAGTCCTACGTGTTAATTCAAGATAGCTGGTACAATTAGCTGTGTTTAACATCGCACAAGTAACCACATATTAAAAATCAGTTAACTGTAACATAACCTCATTTGTCAGAGCCACCAGCATCAGCTAGCTGTTTACAAACTTATTCAGAGGGCGAAAAAATGACCCCATTCATTGTTAGGCCAGTCAAGCATGGCCATAATGAATTAATTACAGTGGTCAAAGTTCATCATGAGTTTAAAACATGGCTAGAATGCTCTTAATAATGATTAAGTAATGTTGTTACCATGACAGTTTCTCTAGGAACATTTGAAGAAATTGTTTGTATAACACACTTTTGAAGAGGAGCACGGAGTTACTTAGAGGTGGTGGAAACATTTAGCTTCCTAATTTGATCCCTTGACTCTAGAAGTGCTGGTGATGGTCACCTGTGGTGGCATGGATAGGGATGCCAAACTCAAACACAGCTCTGAATGTTACCCTCAATTTTTGCAGTAGGTCCTTCTTTCGCCTCAGAGCATTGTGCAGTGCGTCCTCGTGGCCATCAACGCTCCCTGCCCAAACACAGTGTGCAGCACAGTGAGGAGACAGACACCCTGCCACACGCGAAAACAGCCCACACATCTGACGTCTCACTGTCCCTACATTTACCTCATACAGACTGTTATATAAAATAAATACCATTTTATAAAAAAGCTTAAATTAGACACCCAAAACTGGTCTTCCCTGTTGTCCATTAGTTTCAATAGGTGCTAGTTCTTCTGATGGATCTACTGTTTGTGGGTTACAGTGGGACATTCTAGAGCCATAATAGCTTTTTCCATTTTCTATTCTATACTTCGCCTTAAGCACCATTACTCTGCTTCAATGTGCAGATTTTGTTGCCTGAAACAACAATTCTATCACAGACCACCTGAGGGCACCAAAGTTCAACATTTGTAGCTGAGAAGTATTAGGACATAATTATTCCAATTCTGGACATAAATAATACAATCTCTCTCCTATACTTCAGACCAGGACAGGCAATGCGAGTCCTTACTTGCTGTGGAGAAGGCTGTTTCCGATCTTTCATCCAGATGATCACGTTCATTCTCCAGTCTCTGAGGAAGGGACAACATGGACATGTTAGGAGAGACTTTCAGGCTGCATCTGACCATATATGGGAACACAAATCTGGGCAAAAGTCAGCTAAATGAGCTCTGTGAACCAAAGTGCAATTATCAGCAGCCGATCCCCAGCTTGTTCAGTCTCTGTGAAGAATAACTTGTAGTATATAAGGGACTTAATGAACCAGGATAAAAACATAAATCACCAGTGGAGGTTTGAAAGGCAAAGGGTTACATTAGAAGGTATAATCTTGGCATATCTAGTTTCAATATATGCAGTTCATAAACAGTGGCATGCACTGTGTGTAGCATAAAGTGTGTACAAAGGTTAATATTCAGGATATTTTACCAGATTAAAGATTGCAAGTAATGGTGATCAATTTATAGTTGGCTACAGCTGCAGAAAATGGTCCTATGGATACAAAATGTTTGACAGAAATCTATTTAAATGTTGATGGGGGATTGGAGAAGGCCAGTCCAGGCAGTGCATTTAGCTGTTGAAATGACACTGTGCAGGGAATCTCATAATTTAGCATATGAGCATAGCCCTGCCACGGCAACTGGACTTGTAGCTTGGGTCTTCTGCGCTACTCTAAATATTTGAAAAGCAAACAAAATGGATTACTGTGCTGGCTGATAGTGACGGCAGAGATTGTTGCTTTGTAAAGCCACTCTCTCCAATGGGCCTTGATCCGGTTGAAGATATGCTGGCTCAGGATGAATGAATGCAATTTGATTGGAAAATGCACATCCACCTCAGACAAGATTGCACCTCCAAGCTTCACAAGGAATTCCTTGTCACAGTTTTCAAACACCTTTCTCTCACACCATCCTTGGTTGTCACATCAGTCCTCTGAAACTGTCACCTTGTTATAAAATTAACTTAAAAAGTGACTAAAAACCTATGTCAATAATGTTTATGATATGATTTCAAAGGCCGTTTATTCCCCTTAGACAATCTTCAGTTCGAGAATTCCTTCATATGAACATCTAACCTTTCAAGTATATTATCTCTGGAGGTTGAGCTTGATTGATAATTTATAAAATATATTAGCTACATACATCAAGGCCCAAGATTATATAATGCCAGCAAGAGCAAGCATTAGTATGTTAAAATCTAAAAATCAATAGCTCATATTCTGTAATCAGAAAGAAAGGGTAATAAAATGTTTGAAAACTAGGAAGCTCCATGGAGAGCAAACAAATATGTGAGATGTTGCATTTCAATTTAACCATTAACAAAGTACACTCCATCCTCTGGAGATGAAGAGGGTGTGGACTGTGAATTTATACATACCGGATTGCCTGCAATAACATAATCCTCAACACATGGGAGATACCAGTTGCCATGAGAGTTGAGTAACACAGATATGTTTTTAAACACCTGTTTCACTTCCATATGAACATTACCTTACAACAAAAAACTGATAAAAATACATGTGTAAAATAAATAAATAAATACATACCTACATAAAAATAAATCGATTGACCTTTGAGAATTACAATTCAAGGTGAAAACAAAAAAGTGAATGGTATATATTGCAGACCTAATAAACCAGGAAAAAAATTAAGCTCCAGTGTGAAAGGCAAAAGTAACATTGGAAGGTATTATCTTGGCATATCTAGTTGAAATATAGACAGTATATACATATAGAGTGGCATCCACTGCATATAACATAACATGTATATACAAAAATGTATATTTCTGATATTTTACCGGCTAAAAGACTGCCCAATTTGGTAGCCAAAGATTGTATGTTATTCCTTGGCAAATCCCTCAGATTCTTTCCCTGTAACCAGAGATTGGAACTGGCATGTATCTGAATATATTACAAGCTCTGCCATTATATAATACACCCTGCATTTCCATTAACATCAAAACCTGTTATGTTAGTTAAAACCCTTGTGAAATATATGTAAATGTTCTGCACCGTGTTGTTACTTTTTTTTAACAGAACATAAGCACGCTAGCTTATTGTAACAAATTAAAATAGCATTTTGTTCAATTAATGCATTTCGAGAAAGCGTAATACGGATTTGAAATGCAATGTGTGAACCACTTTGTGAAATAAATATGATTTACTTAAACAGCTGGACCTCTGGGAATATGACAATGCTACTGCTCACTAGCAGCAGAAACAATTATTATTATTATTATTATTATTATTATTATTATTATTATTATTATTATTATTATTATTATTATTATTATTACTATTTTAATCACATTTGAAAAATACAACACTGTGACTTCACAAAACCTAAATTAAGTTGTTCTAAAATAAAAAATAAAAAAAACGTTTTAATTAAAATAGTTATTTTAGAGCACAAATTCTACACAACTAGTATCTGTTATCTAATAACTGGAAGATTTGTATCTGCTTATTATGTAATTTAAACAGCTTTTGTGTTGGTTGCTTCAGTTATATACAGTGGGGGAAAGAAGTATTTGATCCCTTCAACTTAGTACTTGGTGGCAAAACCCTTGTTGGCAATCACAGGTCAGACGTTTCTTGTCGTTGGCCACCAGGTTTGCACACATCTCAGGAGGGATTTTGTCCCACTCCTCTTTGCAGATCTTCTCCAAGTCATTAAGGTTTCGAGGCCGACGTTTGGCAACTCGAACCTTCAGCTCCCTCCACAGATTTTCTATGGGATTAAGGTCTGGAGACTGGCTAGGCCACTCCAGGACCTTAATGTGCTTCTTCTTGAGCCACTCCTTTGTTGCCTTGGCTGTGTGTTTTGGGTCATTGTCATGCTGGAATACCCATTCACGACCCATTTTCAATACCCTGGCTGAGGGAAGGAGGTTCTCACCCAAGATTTGACGGTACATGGCCCCGTCCATCGTCCCTTTGATGCGGTGCAGTTGTCCTGTCCCCTTAGCAGAAAAACACCCCCAAAGCATAATGTTTCCACCTCCATATTTGACGGTGGGGATGGTGTTCTTGGGGTCATTTCTCCTCCTCCAAACACGGCGAGTTGAGTTGATGCCAAAGAGCTCGATTTTGGTCTCATCTGACCACAACACTTTCACCTAGTTCTCCTCTGAATCATTCAGATGTTGGCAAACTTCAGACGGGCCTGTACATGTGCTTTCTTGAGCAGGGGGGCCTTGCGGGCGCTGCAGGATTTCAGTCCTTCAAGGCATAGTGTGTTACCAATTATTTTCTTGGTGACTATGGTCCCAGCTGCCTTGAGATCATTAACAAGATCTTCCCGTGTAGTTCTGGGCTGATTCCTCACCGTTCTCATGATCATTGAAACTCCACGAGGTGAGATCTTGCATGGAAACCCAGACCGAGGGAGACTGACAGTTATTTTGTGTTTCTTCCATTTGTGAATAATCGCACCAACTGTTGTCACCTTATCACCAAGCTGCTTGGCGATGGTCTTGTAGCCCATTCCAGCCTTGTGTAGGTCTACAATCTTGTCCCTGACATCCTTGGACAGCTCTTTGGTCTTGGCCATGGTGGAGAGTTTGGAATCTGATTGATTGATTGCTTCTGTGGACAGGTGTCTTTTATACAGGTAACGAGCTGAGATTAGGAGCTCTCCCTTTAAGAGAGTGCTCCTAATCTCAGATTGTTACCTGTATAAAAGACACCTGGGAGCCAGAAATCTTGCTGATTGATAGGGGATCAAATACTTATTTACCTCATTAACATGCAAATCAATGTATAACTTTTTTGAAATGCGTTTTTCTGAATTTTTTTGCTGTTATTCTGTCTCTCACTGTTAAAATACACCTACCATTAAAATTATAGACTGATCATTTCTTTGTCAGTGGGCAAACGTACAAAATCAGCAGGGGATCAAATACTTTTTTCCCCCACTGTACATGTACAAACAAATGTGTTCTTGAACTTTTGATCTAAAAGCTTTCATCATCTTTAAGTGTAGAATGTGCGTAGAAGTTTACAAGAATTTCACATTAAAAAGCTTTCGAAAATAATTCAAAGGTAATCTATTAGCTCATTGACCAAAATGTTCTGTCTGTATAGGAGCAGATGTTTTTTTTTTTTTTTACTATTCTTGTGATAGCCATGTGAAAATCAAATCAGAGCTTCATGATGCTACAGAAGATGAAATAGAAAGAGAAGGAAATCCAATGCTCCAGGCACTTCTGCTGAAAATGTAATAAATACAACCACGATCCTTAATTCTTGTTTTTCCCAGTTACTTACAGTGTTGAGTCTCATTTTTAATTAGGAGGTTTTGGTAGATGAGAATGGCAATAGGGGAGACATCTATTTCTTTCTGTATGTCAATCTGGTTATCTCAGCCCTCTGATCCATGGTTGAAAATACCAGTTTAATGCCAACTTGACGAAAATCAGTTCTACATGACAGCGCTTTATATATTTAAACAAATAAATAATAGTAATAATAGTACAAACATTTAAATTGAAACATCATATACTTATTTAATACCAATAACCAGATTTACCAAAATTCTTTGTAAGGTCATTCTCCTTTTGACCAAAGGTAAGTCACACTACAGACCAAACACAATATAAAATGTATTTGATGACACAACAAATAATCAATGACCAGGAGGCCCTCATAAATTAATAATACACCTGATAATGTTCCAATTGGGAAGGTAGTTACATACAAACAGGACAGGACAGTGGAAAAAATGCCATGACTCCCAGCAATCATGACACACAACATTTAGCAGTCAATTGAAATTCTGACCATGTTCGTTGCATAATTTGTACAAAAATGTGTATATAAAAATGTGTATCAGTTGGAAGGCTGGTATTCTGTAACTAGATACATTCTGCAGTGTACAGTATTAAAGACACAGAAACGCTTACCTTTTCTAAAAGCCTGAGCTTCAGCCTGGTCATTTGTTCCACCATAGAGTCCGTCATGGTGAGGGGATGACCAAGCACTGCTTACCAAAGCTAGTCAGGTCTTGTCAAAGGTCTTCTGAAGCCCCTCAGGTTCCTTGGCCTGTTAATTGTATTTCTTCTCGCACTGATTAAATGTTTACACAATGTATACTAAATCTAGAAGCATGTACACCTCCAAAGTCCCACCAAAACATATCCTGCACACAACTTCCAAATAATCCCGGGACCCGGTTTCTCCTTATCAGTGTATTATGTATTGTGGCTTGTGTATTTTCCAGTGTTTCCTTCTATATCTCCATGCCAAGCCCTTGTCTTTCATATGGTTGCTAGACACTGAGTGCTTCAGTCTGTCCTGCCCTGCTTCCTGGTTGCTAAGGCTCAATTGGCCCACCAAACAACTCCATCTCCAGGCAAGCGCAACTATGCAATGTAAATAAGAAAACACACTTTGCACACCTCGTTGAAACACTGTACATCCAAAACGTGATTCCACTCAAAAGTCTTTTGTGGGTGTTATCGTCACTGTAGTATATATGATGTATTAGAGGTTTGTTCTGCTGTGTACGGCAATGAAAAAAATATTAAATCAGAGTATATTTCCGGTAAAACCCCATCTAGGGTGTGCATCCACATGCGGCCCATGACCAGACCCCCCATTCCCAAAAATAATATAAAAAATAATGTAAGTAGTATATTTTTGACAAATGCTTGTTTTGTATCAATGTGATAAACCCTTAATACATGGATGATATGTACTTACAGCATTATATTGCTTTTTTTAATTGAAATATAGCATCTGTAGCTTGTAATTGTGGCAAAAGGGGTAATGTGACCCAGGCAGTTATTTGACAGCTGCACTGATTAATTAATTTTGCTCACCACTGCACTGGGGTCTAGACCAAATCTAAACCAAACTTGGAAACCTTCAGTTTACAACAGGCAGGGAACACATTTCGATTTAAAAACATAAGGAAATAGGCTATGAATAATGGTAAGTGTATCTTACAAGCACTTTCCTGGTGGCGGTACCTAAGGCGGCTAATTGCACAGGTAATAAACGTGCTGTTTCATAACCGCACATATACCATAAATATTCATGGCGGTTATGAAAAGTACATTTACATCGTTTTTTTTTAACTGATTAACTTCATTTCCCCGGGGCGACGCTTAACATATGACGATTGGTTAAAGTATGCAAAAGGGCGGTAATGCCTTTACTAAATTAGTCCAACAAAAAAAACCAGCCACTCAGCATGCAAGCATGCTTTTGAAAACAAAGTGAGGCAGTTATACTCATTCTTTCCTGGATTTCTCAAAGCTTCTCTCTGATAGGCTCAAACGCCTGTCAGTCAGAGCCTCGCAAAGTTCAGTCCTCCAGTGCTAGTTGTTTATTGGCCCATTTCATATCAGTCACACTCAGGATAGACCGAAAAATATTTTCCCGACTGCGCAGGTAAAAAGAACCCGGATGGCTTATTTGATTGGCTAAGAAATGGACATGTTGTGATTTGATTGGTTGCTCTACTGGGGGCAATTCGATAAGGGCGGAGCTAACAGGGTTGGGCGGCCATGTTGAAATTGTTACTGACAGTTATTCGGAAGAGTTTCTTGTCTCAAGTGGACAATTGAAAAGAAAGATTTGTCCGGAACACAATAGTGCCAGAATACACGTTTATTTTGTATGTTTTGTTTTTAAGATGGACCCAGAAGAGCGACAGAAGAAACTAGATGCCGGCAGAGCTAAGGTATCTGTTTTAGTACAAAAAACCTTTGATAAGTTTGCATAAATCTAAGGGAGTTTGTTATTGATTAAGCAGATGGGATAGCTGTTCATTTGTATTTGGGGAAAAAAACACACGCGTACATGTCCTGTTGTTCTTGGAGGAACTGAGGGAATTGATGCATTTAAGTTGAATGCAGTCATGTATTTGAAATCGGTGCTGATGGATTTCCTAAATTCGCAGTTTGAAGGAGCAAGACCTCGTTGTATGATATTATAATATAAAGAAACAATTTAGGCTATTTATGATGCATATTCTGGGATCACACTACAGTATTTCTTAATGATCACGAACGTCTTTTGAAACGGTTGGTGTTTTGAAATCAAACCCTTTTTAATTGTTAATTTGTTCAGTCATTAGCTTAAGTTAAGCCTAGTATGTGCCCACATTATAATTAACTGACATGACTAATTGAAACACCTAAGTGTAAATCAGTTTTACTTAGTTGCAACTCAAGAACAGTTTCAGAGACCATTAAGCAAGTGTTTGGGGGGGTTAACATTAAGATTTAAAAGTTGCAAGTTTTGCATCATCGTTCTATGTATGAATACATTGCAATATTGACACCCTTTACACTGTAAAAGGCACAGAAACATCTGAGGTAATCTACTACAGTTCCCAATGCATTACCAGGTTATCAGCTTCAAGCAAAGTTCATTTTGGTCTTTCAGCAAAAGTGTTGCCTTTATATTGAATTTTTGGTTCTCTGTGTTGACTGGCTCTGGCCATGCAGGTTTGTTTCTTGCAAACAGCAGCTGGTGGGGGTCATGCTTTGGCCTGTGTGTGGGTGCACAGTCGGGTCCCTGTCCTTACAGCTGCCGTTCATGAATGTGAATCAAACTGGATGCTGCTAGTCAAGATAGAAATAACTCCCTTGCAGGCAACCTGCCACCAACTCTTACCAAGTTATCTAACACGTCTGTTTTTTAAATCTTCACATGCATAGAGCTACATGCGTCTGAGTGATGAGGTTAAGTAGCCAGTGCAGTGAAAAAAATAATTTAAAGGAAAGCATTCAGAAGCTGGTTAGAGTGAAATGCAAAATTGCTTTTGGATAGTGTATTACAACTTCAATAACATGCACTGAAATAGTAAGACATTATAAGAACCGGCTAACTTCCCCAGATACAGGACTTCCTTTCAGTCCAAACGCCTTGAGTGAACAATCAGTCTGAATCTGCATAGAAATCGGTGTCGTTTGTAATCCTGTCAGCAATCGTATTTGAACGAATGGGTTTAAGAGAAGAAAAGGTTCCTTGGTGTACAAAGTATAGATGGTTTCTCCTGGGGAATCTGACACACTTCTGTCTCTGGGTAAGACTGGATTTTCCCAGGTGGTGGCTAAATTTAGTACATTGTAACATATCTGATGCAGAGTTGAGGGCTGAGCTGCAGAGGCAGTCTTGTCTGAAGCAAAGCCTAAAGCATATGAGACAACAAGTGCCTCTATTAGGATGCATTTCATTTGCTGAAAGCAGGACAGCTTAGGAATGAAATTCTAACTTCTAGAACAGCTGTTATAATGTGAAAGTTTTGCATTCTCATTTTGTTAGTGCATTGGGTTATATATATACACATGAGAGTAGTATGAACAATTTATTTTCTGCTTTTAGGTCAAATTTTTCATTCCCTTAATATGTCATGGTTACCAGTAGTCTGCTATTGTAACTAGTCTGCTAAATTAACCATAATAGAAACAAAATTGTAATCTGAATTGTAGGATGTTTCTCACATTTGCAGCCTCTTGTTAGGTTCAAACTGTTCCATATTTGAGATCACCTTGTTGTGTGGCCAAAGTTTCATTGTGTGTCAGATCCTGTAGATGGTGTAAGAGGGCCATTATGGGATCAGCTGGAAATATCAATGGAAAGTCCTGACAAATGTGCAGATAATGTGTACAGCTGCTTGGATTAGCACACATTCACCAGGATTTAATATCAACATATGAATCTCAGAACTTTATTTTATGCCGTAATTGTATTATTGGATTGCTCAACCTTGGCCATCAGTGCTTCTGGAGACCTGATCCCCACAATGTGTTGACCTTATGGCCCTTCGTGGTTGCAGAAAACCATTCACAATTGTTTGATCCTCCAATTCAAAATGAATATCCTAGTAACTAGGTTACACAGCTGTGTATGTTTGAAACCCACAAGAAACTGAAGTCATGTGCATAATTGTTGTTGTTTTTAATTGATGAGTTACTGACTAGAAGGCTCAAACTGTGATGTAAATTTCTAATTTATCAACCCAATTTCTCTTTCTAAGCACAATCGTCAATAGGCAGAGTAGCAAGAGATAATGAAAATATGGAGGGATCAGTATAGGGTGAGGAAGAAGACTTGTAGAGTTTGAGGTGACACAAGTAGGGGCAGGAGATGGCTGTTGGACACCTCTTAAGTGCATGCCCCCCCCCCCCCCCAATAATGAAACGAGTCAAATTTATAATAACCCAATTTTATTTTTCATTCAATTATGCTGAAGAGTTTCCTTAGATCTCCTCATTCTGTAGAGTGTATGGCTTTAAAATGTATATTTCCACAAATGTGACATACATTCACTATATTGAGTCCAGAGATTTTGACCCGATTTCTCCTGGAAACGAAGTCCATTTTACAGCTCCCGACTTGGCTGTAATTTGAGACTTGGCTTGCATGCTATCGTGGTGCTGTCTGGCCATTGAAATAATTGTTGATGTGGTGACGGTTCAAACCAAATGGGATAATCTTCTTAAATTAAAATGGTCTGTGAGGCAAACAAATCGAGATCAAACCTAGAAACATGAAGCAGATAAAGTCAATGTGAAACTGAAAGCTTGTTCCATTAGTGTGACATCGATTTTCCTGAAATCCACTTAATCCTGGCCTAGGCTTTAACCCAAAGTATTAAAGCCTTTGCCTATGTAGCAACAAAATCTTATCAGATTGCACTGGATGTGTTAGTAGTTGAAAGCGGCATTTTTGTTCTAAGTTTTTGTAGGATCTGCATGCCATGCATTGATGGGTAATTTAAAAACACTTTTTAGTGTGATAAGTTTGGATTGGCCTAGTACTGAAGTGATAACTGAAATGTTTGAGATTTCTTCTCTACATTTAGTGGAAACTAGAACAAAATCTGTTTAATATGTTAAAACGAAGTCAAATTATTTTGCTTTTTTCTTCCAGTGTTAAACTTGCTTCGGTCTTATTTTGCTCTCATTAGTTGGATAGAGTTAGAGATAGAGTTCGCACATGGATGTGGAAATAGTTCACTATTGCAGCCCCCTCATGTATAGTTGAATAGTTTGACACTGATTTAATGCACTGTGGCAATTTGGGGCATTAGTTTGTTCATTGGACTTCACTTCCTCCATGAAACTCATTGTAATAAATCAGTCAGGTCTGTAGTTGCAGAAGTCTTTTGAAATGACACTTGCTGTCGTTTTGCATTTCCTGGAGATTGAAAATAGAGAAATGTAATAATCTAATACAGATCCGAGGGATTGCATGCATTATACACAGTATATTTCCATGTCTGTGATTGTGTAGTATTCAAGCCCGTATCTGTCACTCACTGTTCTTTTTAACCTTGGCATAGAGTTTCTTGTTGGAAGGTAATCAAGTCTTATTTGTCTGCCTGCGAGACAATCATAGATGCTCCCTGTACGCAAGTTCCTCACTTTCAAATGCTCTAATCTACCCTAAGCTGCTTAAGGAGCAGCAGAGAGATGGGCAGTGGAATTAAACCGGGCTACTGTACTGTAGCCTTACAGCTGGACACAGTCGAGTGTTTGCAGCAGAGTTTGGAGTTGTTCAAGGAAACCCTGAAAAGATCTGGATTTGAGTGCTGAGCGTGCTGGAATGCTAGAAACAAATCTGGAAAACATCTCTGCCCATGACGGGACATCCTGTGGAGTGTGCTGTGGCCGGGTGCTGTGTCCACTCTAAACAACCACTGAGCTCCCTTCCTCCCTAGATAACATGCTGATCCTGTGGTCCTGCTACCTTTTCCTCACATACCTCTCCCTCTACCTCTCTTTCACCTTCCTTCGCAGCTTGCTCATTTCAGACAGCGAAAAGCAAAAGGTGACGGCACGCATCCGCCGAAAAAGACGGCGAAGAGGAAGGGCGTGGCTGTCCACTCGGATGACCTTCCAGCGCAAGAGTGCCCACTAGTGACAGAGGAGCTGTCCACCGACTGTGTGCAAAGGAGGGAGAGCAGCAGAGCCAGCGAGGTGACTAAAACTCTTCTCAATCCACAGTGTTTTTACAGTACTGATAAGCTACAGGCTTTGGGGTTTATGCATATTTTAATCAAAGCTATTTTTATTTCAACTTTAATATTAACATGTTAATGAGTACTGAGTTCCAGTTTTTAGATTCTTGGCATTCATGCTAGCCTACACATGTGCTTTGTCCTCAGAATAATTGTGAAATCCAATAACCCCTTTGCATGTTTTGCATGATCAAAGTTTTTTAAAACTTGACACCTGGGCTTCAGTATTAGTTTTACATGCAAAAGGAGTTTATTCGAAGTGCTGTACCAAAGAAGTATGAAAGGTTTCATTGTAAAAGTGAAATCTTTATGTATGTAATGTTTTTCTGTGCATTTAATCTATTCAGTCATGCTGTATTTAAAATGGTAGTGTTCAAGTTCAACAATCGATTGGTGAGCTACTTCACTTGGTGTCCAGATTACGGAGACTGTTGACTTCCTCACATGACAGCAGTGAAGTGCCTCTTAGCTGCTGTCAGGTGGAATTGGTACTTTACTCCATACACTGTGACAGCTGGCTATTTCACTTACTCCGGGAGACTTTTCCTTGATACACATTACCAAGTTGTTTGGAAGTGCTCCTGCCATTCAGGTTTTGTGGTTGTGCCAGTGTAAAGGACATTTGTGTCCAGGAGCAGCTGTGATCATAAATCTGACAGCGGAAGTGCAAAGAAGTGGTTTAAAGTTGCATGTTGCTGTCTAACATTTCATCATCTACTTTATTTTACCAGGAAATACAGGTTTGGTTTAATACAAATTGATTGCTACACAGGCCCCCTGATTCAGAGTGACCTTTCTCTCTTTAGCTTGAAGGCATTACTCTGTGCTTGTTTATCCTTATATGAAGGACAACCTCTATAGTGAGTTATTGCAATTTTTATACATGTGATTCTCTTTACACTAGACTCATGGTGAATTCTCAAGTTCCAGCACAGTTGGAGACCCTCACACTGAAGTAAGTAAATGCACATACTTTACAGGATGACTGAATGTATTGTTTAGAGCTCCAGGATTTCGCCAGATGTTTAAATGTTACCATGCCTACACAGTTGCAACCTTTGGTGCATTCAGAGCATTTATTTTCAGGCTTTTACTTGTGGCTTCTCAGCCTGTTTGGTTCAGGCTTTGTGGAGTTTGACAACATCCAAAAGTCCTGAGGAATACTCCAAATACAAAACATTGTAGATGGTTCTCAAAATAGTGATCGGAAAAATGCCCCAAGTATGAAAATTAAATGTTCACATTGTGCTGCAAACTCCCACATTATCCACTTTCCTTTCACGCAGGCAGCTATGTTATTAGACGACACCCTCCCACAGATGAGAAATAGGTCATCTGTTAAGCTGCTATGAGCAGATAGTGACACACTTAATCCTTAATAACAGGATGAATGTATGTTTTGGTTGAACCCGTAGGAGGAGCTTAACTCCGCCATGGAGCCGGCCCAGCTGGAGGTTCAGGAATATAAGCTGCGGATCATGGATCTCGAGGAGAGGCTGCTGGGGAAGCAGAGTGCTGTGGACCAGCTGGGTGTTGAGGTGGAGCAGTTGAGAGAGAAACTGGCAGCACAGACTGGTGGAGGCCAGCTTCAGGTATTCAAACACAATGGGGCCAAAACACTACTTTCACAAAGAAACCAGTTCATAGTAGGGCTGGGCGATAAATCGATAACAATAATTATCGCGGTAATTACTTATCTCGATAACGATGTAAAGACATTTAGATACATTTTCGATAATGTCGATAATTCGGTACAGCAGTCCAGTTCACCTCTGTGACGCAGCAGCAGCGCGGAGGAGTGACAGTAGCCCGCGGAGAGGAGCCCCCACTGAAACACTGTGCCTCAGACCCCTGCTCAGCACCCCAGAGTTGTCTGTGAATCCGGGCCGTGTCGGAATATCATTTGTTGTGGAGGAGCAGAGCAACTGTGGGTTTGGTTTGTTTAGTTTTAAAAACAAAAACCGAAAACAACACTACAAGCGATAGTCTGATGTGGAAAGGACTTTTGTGTCTATTTTATTCTTTCTGCTTTACATGATTGGAGACCGTGTAATAAATACACTTTTCTGTTAAGAGAGATTAAGAAGAGCTAAATTTGTATAGACAACATTATATTCAGACACGCATTACGTTACTGTAAGAAAATTTTTCCATTTGCAACAATACAATATTCGCTATTTATTGTTGTTATTGCAATCATCAAGATATGTGCTAGTAGATATGTATTTTAAACGGCACAACTTGACTCACTTAACGTATTACTCTTACTACAGATTTGTAACTGCCGTATTATTTTTAATTTACTTAGGAGACGCCCTACCAGGGCAAGTGACAGTTGAAACAAAATATACACGTTTCACGATTAATCATACAGTAACAGCAGCTACAATATAGCAGGTATAATTTAAAGTCTGCACGTTTCAGTCATGGCGTTTATGGACGCATTTATAAACCAGTCCTTAATATTTTAGAGGGAAACCCAGATCTGCTGTATTTATTTATGTATATTTATTCATTCATTCATTCATTTAACTTGTAAATGGGCACACGTTAACTAAATCGTGTTCGCCTTCATGCCAATTGTCTCTGCGGGGCTGTTATACATCAGACTGCAGATATTTATTTTGTTGACTGAAAAGGGAATTTACTTAATTTTACTTTAAAACATAATTAACCGTCTGGTTTCTTCAACTTTCACTCGGGGGCAAAAATCAGCCTTTAAACTTGAAAGAAATAATGATTGGACATTTATCGTGATAATTATAGATATCGACTGATATGATTTTTTTTTTTATCGTGATAACATTTTTGGCCAGTTTATTTCCTAGTTTATTTTCCATCTGATTGCTTGGCATACTGGGCTTCAAGTGGTCAAGGGAAGTTCTGAATGATCTGTTAAACATGTTTGCCAGGACTGCAAAGATGCTGATGTGGTTAGTCATAATTATTAATAGTCATAATTCAGCAAAGAATTTAAGGTGTCATATCCACTCTATGGGAATGAAGACTTTAATGTTAAAAGGTTGTCTGCTCACTTAACCATTTATATTTATATTATAACAATACTAGTTCAATCTGAACTAGTTTTATTTTTTAATGAATGTTTTTTTTTAAGTTCGTTTGGTGGAAATTATATTTGCTTGCTATAGATTGTCTTTTACTGCCTTTGGTGACCTAAATAGAACAAATAAGATTTGCTGCAATCAATAAAGCCCTGCTCTTCTAGCCCTGTACCATATATTTTTAAAGCATAGTTATTTTATTTATTTAGAGCAAATCTTTAAAATGCATTTTCTTAAGCCTTGTGATAAAATAGATTCTGGGTATTTGTAAGGTGTCATGGTTAATGCTTTTTACATAGTAACTCAGATACTGCATGTTTTAAAAGATCTATAGACAAACGAGTGACCCAGTTACACATGATTTTCACTGTAAATAGTTTGTATTACATTTTAAGCCTAGAGTATAATTTGTACAATTTGATTTCCTGCTGTTGGCTTAGATAACAAAAGCCTCTACCCTGCTGAGCACAAACGATTTGTTTTTAATGTAAACACACTGCTTTCTCCCAACCCCCCGAAGGAGCTTGAAACAGCTGTCCAAAACCGCAATGAAATAATCACCCAGCTCAGCGCCAACCTGCAGCAGGCCATTCAGAGCCGAGAGGAGGTTCAGCTGGAGGCCTTGCAGCTCACTGAACAAATCCAGGCCCTCAAGCTGCAGCTCCAGCAGGTGAGGCTCAGAGAGGACTGCTCAAGGCATTGCAGGAATCTTTATCTCTCCAGCCAAAGCCTTTGTATTCAAATAGAATACAAAGTATTCTTTAAAAGCCCTGTACACTCCAAGTTTTTACAGATTTAAACTTTGGGGATCTCATTGTTATTTCATATAGATTTTTCATAAGCTGAAACAAATACTGGATGTAATATGCATGAGGGTAAATATAATGTCTGTAATTGCAGGCAAGTGACTTCTTAAGGTTGAAGAGCCATAATTGTGCAGAGCTAGTCCAGGCGCAGCAACAGATAAGTGCCTTTCAGCACAGTCTAAACGATCAAATCTCCCAGCTAGACGCTCTTCAGCAGGAGCTTGAGGAATCGCAACAGGTAAGCGTTAAGTCTGCTAGCTTGCAGAAACATGATTGCATTGTATATGGAATATCCAGGTTAAACTTTCACAAAAGCCTCAAGCCTTACGGTGCTTTTTTTGTTTTTTTTTCTCTCCCCCTTCTCTCATGTAGAATGCTAGAGATCAACAGAATCTAATTGCACAAAAGGAGAATGTCATTACAGAGCTGCAGCAGAAGTTGAGCATCACCGGAGATACGGTATCCCAGTTACACAGTGCACTTTCGCTCAAGGACGAGGAGATGTCGGTCTTGCGGAACGAGATGCTCGCGCTATCGTCGCACCATGAAGCGCAGCCTGCTGGTGAGGATGGAGAGAGCCATGAAAATGTTCATTCACAGCTTCATAGACTCAAGCTAGAACTGGAGGAAGCTCACAAAGCCAGCCAAGGTCAGATCAAAGAGTTTGAGAGAGAGAGGAAGGAGATGGAAAAGCAGCTGTTGAGATACCGGGAAGATTTGCGGATTGCAGAAGAGCAGGCGAGAGAAGCACTGCATTTCAAAGCAGAGAAGGAGATGCTGAATTCAGAAATTGTCAAGCTAAGTGCTGTAGTTCAGGATCTGGAAGGAAAGTTGCTGGAGGAAGAGGAGGCTAGACAACAGCTGAAGGTAAAGTATGAAACGGACATCTCTAAGTATGACCTGCAGCTGCAGACACTGGTGCTGGAGAAGGAGATGGCCCTGGTGCAGATGGCTGAGACCAATGATAATGCTCTGAAGCACCTGCGAGATGAACATGAGGAGGAGGTCCAACGCCTTAGGCAGCAACTGGAAGGTCAACATGGCCCAAGTGTTGACTGCTACCGGCGTAACATAGAAGACCTCAAGGAGAACCTGAACAGAATCAAAGCCCGAAAAGATCAAGAGAACCAAGAAACTGCTAGCGAGTCCCAAGATTTTCTTGGACTGGATTTCTCCCTGCCTCAAGACCAAGGTGGTCATTTAATGGAGAAATACCTGTCTTCTGCAGCACCACGAGAAAGCTCCTGGTCAGAGGACTGTGTCAAAGAACAAAGCCTTGATGATCATTCTGAGAAATACAGGTTTGAGCTTGACAGTGAGATTTTACATGACCAAACAAAGAGTATGGTTTCAGTCCAAGGTTATCTTGATTGTTCAGAAGATCTTACTGGCATATCATTATCCATTGAAGATATAGATAATCGGGCTAAACCAGGCAATAAGCCCTTATCTTCAGTGCAGTTGGAGAAGTATACATCTGCCTTACAGGAGCTTGATGAAAGTACAGAGGCCATAGATTTGGAGAAAGCACTCTTAATACAACAATGCAAGGATTTGACAGAGGTGCTTGATGATAAAACGAAACAGCTGGAGGCACTTCATGTTGAGGCTAATAGATCATCTAATGAAGTACAAGAGGTCCTGGAGAAGTGGATGAAAGTGACTGAAGAACTTGCAGATTTACATTCTGCACTGGAGGCTGAAAAGCAGCAGCGGCTTCAGTGTGAAGAGAGAATTCGTGAAAAATCTCAAGGAGAAGAGAACTTAAGGAATAAGCTTAGTCTTCTTGAAAGTCAGCTGGAGCATCAGGAAAAAAATAATGCTAACACCGTGGTCAAAGACTCCTCTTTCACTATAGGAATGAAAGAGCTGATGAAGGAATTAAAAGAGGAAAATGAATTACTTGTGATCCAACTCAGAGAACAGGAGCAGTTAGTGAAGGATGTTCAGGAGCAGAAGTTGGCTGGAGATTCTGTGACCAGTGAAGTCCAGACTCTATTTGGTCGTCAGCTGTCTGCCCTGCAAACCCAACGGGATCAGCTACAGGCCCAGCTTGATGCACAGAAAGCCAAAAACCAAACTACCTCCGAGCTGCTGGGGCAGAAAACGCTCGAGCAGGAGACCTTGCAGGGGCAACTTCGGCAGCTCAAAGAGAGAGAGCAGAGCCTGCAGAAGATTGAAGAAGAAAATAAGGAATTGGAATCGAGGCTGCTGTGTGTTGAGCAAAATCTCTCCAATGCAGATGAAGCACTCTCTCAGAGCACTAGAGAGAAAGCTGATCTGGAGGAGCGTTTGTCCCAGTATGATATCAAACTCAAGAACATGGAAAACACTCTGGCTTCTGAACAAGAGGCTTGGAGCCATGATCTTCAGAAGTTTGAAGTGGAGAGGAAGAAAGCTGAAGTGGAGTATCTCCAAAAGGAAAGTGCCTTGGAAACGCAGCTTGCTGACCTCAAGAAGTCTATGGCAGATCTGGAAAGGGCACACGCAGAGGCAGTGGAGTGTCTCTTGCATCAAGAATCAGACAAGCTGGAGAAGGCAGTCAAGGAATCTGAAGATCAGCTGCGCTCCTCTTACAAGGAAGAGAAATGCAGACTCGAAGAGAGGCATCAAACAGAGGTGAGGGATTGCGTAGCAAAGTCCTTGTCTAGCAAGTTGTCTTTAAACGTAAACAGGTAGGTTTAGAAAACAAAACTACATGCATGCAGTGTAGAAGGGTTTAAAAAAACCTTTCGTAAACTCTTCATATTAATGTAATGTAACATTTGTTTTTAGGATTTCATGTTTATTAGAAAACATCTGCACAAATGAACTCTAGTTATTGATGGTAATTGTAATAAGTGGTTTTAGTCAGTTGTGTGTTTATTTTTCTAGATGAAACAGCTGAATGCTGAGATGGAAAAGAGGCTGTCTGATCTCAAGGCTGGACTGGAGGAGGAACAAAAGAAGCAGATTGGGCTGATTAAACAGGTGAGAGGCACATGCCAGCAGATGCCGGCACTACCTGGCTTTGCTTTTTCAGAGTGTTTTTGGAAGTTCTGATTGTTCTCCCTTCATAATGCTGCCTTCGTCTGGTCTCAGGTCCACGAGCGCGAACACGAGCGAGAGATGGCTCGTCTGGTCTCGACGCAGAAGCAGGAGCTGGTGTGTCTGCGGGCGGAGCTGAATGCTGAGCAGCAGGAGCTGTTTGACGAGCTGAGAGAGCGCATGGATGTGGCGCAGCAAGCCGAGCTACACCAGGCTCAGGTCAGACCTTTTCATCTTCATCATACTACCCTTGGCCCTCCTGGTCCTCTTTTGGTTTTGTGTTCTGCTTGGTCAAAGCATTCACTTATTTATGTATTTATTCAAGATTAGACCAATCAAATATATTTGCTGGAGACGGGAAATCCTCCTCATTATTTCTGGCTTTACCCTGAAGGTGTTGACCCTGTTTCCATGGTGGCATTGCCGTCCTTACAGATGGAGATGAACTTGGAGCTGGAGGCTCTTAGGCTGAGCCTGACCAATCTGCACACGGCCCAACTGGAGCTCTCCCAGAGCAACCTGCAGCGCGAGAAGGAGGCGGCGCTCAGCGAGCTACAGGAGAGCCTCAACAACAAGAGGGCCCAGGAGTGTGCCATGCTGCAGACGCGCATGCAATTTGAGCTGGAGCGCCTGCGGGAGCAGCACTGGGAGCAGGCCCAGCTCACTGCCCGGCAGCATCAGCAGGAGATTGGTGAGCAGAACCTGTATTCAGCTGCCTTCATGACAAACCTGTGCTGAAGGGGAGAGAAAATTTGAATATATTGAGAGAGGTTATATTTCACCCGTTTCATATTGCCCACACCTACCAGGTTTTTTTTGCGCCCTGTTTTTATTAACTTAATTTACTTACTATCAATCAATTACCTAAGTTTGCTTTTTGTAGGCTGTAGAATTTATAGTATTTTTCCTCTTTCAATTAAAAGCTTTCTTTAAGGCTCAAAATATTCCTAATTCTTGGGCTGCGTAATGAATTGGGATTATAAATTATTATAAAACCAATATGTTCGGTTTCCTGTAATGTCCCATTGAACCGCACCAAGCTTGACAACTTTTTTGTTTTATATCAAAGCAAATTGTTTCCATGGAGATGCATGTCTAGAGACATTAATTTTTAAGGAAGCATCTGTTTCTTGTTGTATGTTTCCAGATGAGCTGAAACATGCGTGGGAAACCGAGGTGTCTGAGCAGAAAGCCCACATGGAGGAAGAGCAAGCCAGTAAAATCGAGGTACAATAACTGCTTTATTTCAAAAGCTGTATTTGAGTAGGTACTATCTACATTTTTTTTTTTTTTTTTTTTTTTTTTACAATAGGTGCTGATACGCAAGATATAATGGGATTTAAATGTTTAATCCTGATTTGCTATTGAAAATGAACATTCTTTATTTGAAATTCTAACTGTATGTTGCACATTAAAAACATTTAATACCGAAGAAAAAAGCAGTGTGTAACTCAGATATGGGGAGATGCCGTAACGCTCAAGACTTGGTCTTCGCAACTTTCTCCTTTGTGAAACACTTGCTGTGATTGTCGGGATCTTATGTGCTGTCTGTTTTGCCTGCAGGGTCTAAAGCTGGAGTGGGAACAGGAGTCTCAGAGGAGGCTGGAAGAGCTGCAGCAGAGACTGACTGAGAAGCAGACAGAGCTTCAGGGCAGCAGACATCAGGAGCTGCAGAGACTAGAGGAGGAACTGAGCCGGGCACGGACGGACCGAGAGAAGGCTACACGTGAGTGTCTACCTTGTTAGAGGACTACTTGTCCATTCCTGAATGTGAAGGGTCTGGCTGAAGCATGTTGTGTATCATTTTCCACTATATGGCAGATCCCGTGGAATGAATTGCTGCCCATTTTTTCAGTAAGGCTTGGAATGGGATGCCTTTTTTTTTATATAACAGGGAGCATGTTTACATTAATTTATTTCATATCCACTGTACCCATTTTCAGGTGCGCTGGAGGAGTTGGAAGCGAGTCACAGGGACGTTCTACAGGATCTGGAGGATAGGCTGTCTCGTGAACACGCTCTCCAGCTGCAGGAACTGGGTACCAAGACCTCACAGACTGAGCAGCAGGTAAGGACTGCCCGGTTTAGAATTGCACAGCACTGAATTAACAGCGGCCATTAGTATGGCCTTTCTCAATTACCCAGTCAGACTGCTGCTGCTGCTCGCATGTCTGGTACATTGCTCTTCTTAAGTGTGTGGAAACTATGGATGAAACGGTTACCTGTTTCACGATAAACCACTGTGAAATTCATGATGGTTAGTATTACCGTTTCCAATTTTAATTATCATTAAAACAGTGTTTGATTACCGCGGTTTGAAAAACACATGGTAAATACTGTCCAGCATCAACCAAAGTTAGCAGCAGTCTGATGCAGGCGAGGTATAGTGTGGGATTTGTTTTGTGTGAAAACATGGCAGAAGGCAGTGACGGCGTTCGGGAGCGTCCTTTGTTTTCTGATGCAGTTTTGCCAAAACCACGCCCTGTTTATGCTAGGGGCGTGTCCTAGCCTTATAGGTCCGTGTCATTGGTCAACAGCTTGAGAGCGCTGATTGGACAGACTTGGAGAGACTCACAGTACGGTTACTTGTTCTGGTGTATTATATGAGTGCAATGTCTTAGTGTTGCGGGTTCTCTCTTATTGTGCTCTGTGCTTGTCAGATGTGATGAATGCACTTACCTTGTTTAAAAATGCCATTATATATGTGTTTCGAGGTCCTTCATATAAACAGTTACTGCGCTTCAATCTTACATCTCATACACTTATTACTGATGGATCTTCAGTATTTGAACATCATATAACCTTTCCTGTCCTTATAAGCTCCAGACATACAGACATATGTAAACGTTAGACATTGTCTGATTAAAACGCAGGTGTGTTTTAGCTCGGCGTTTGAGCAGGCATCCGATCTGGGAGTGTTTGTTTACAATGTAAATCGTGTTCAGCAATCAGGTCAACAATGGCAACGAGCTGAGAGAGCAGCGCACTGACTGATGATCGTGTCGCAATTGACCTGCCCAGCAGCAACACTCATTTAATGATTCACTGATTCTCGAGTCTGGCTGATTCGTTCGATTTAAAAAGAAACCAAGTTGCCTCTCAACTCGTTGAGTGTTATACAACTGCAGATGGGATGTCCCATGTTGGTTACACATTCGTTGCTTAGTGCATAGAGAGAAATAACTGTGTATGTATTTGTGTGTGTGTGTATATATATATATATATATATATATATATATAAATATAAATATATTAGGGCTGTCAAAATTACGCGTTAATAACGCATTAACGCAAATTCATTTTAATGGCACTAATTTTATTAACGTGCAATTTAGTGCAGCGCGCATAGCCTAGCCCGTAGTTGGAGAAATGGAGATGCAGCCATAGTAAGCCATAATACAGGAAAGGAAGCAGCAGCAAAAAGAAATGGAGAAAGAAAAGTTCTTCTGAACGGAAAATTCATATACAAAACGATGTCTGATGGTCCTGTCGACAAGACAAAAGTTGTCTGCATTTATTGTCGATGTGAATTAAATTATCACTGCAGCACGTCGAGTTTAAATATCACTTGATGGCGAAGCATACAACTGATGCAGAGAGCTCTCCTCCCCCTCGCTAAAGGCAGACCACACTAGATAATTTGCAGCGGAGACCGATGGACAACTCCACAGGCAATACACTCACCACAGCGATAACTAAATGGGTGGCTAAATAACTAAATGTAAACAGGCTTGTGTAAGTAAATTGCTCAGTGCAAAGAAAGAGAAGTAATGGGAACCTGGTATTTCCATGTTATTTTTTTAATGTGTCTAATAGACATGAACAAGTTTGAAAAGCATCTATGACCTTTGAAACATGTCTAGTCTTCATGCTCTATGTTGTGTATGGTTTCACTAATAATTACAGATTTGCATAAAGCATCAATATTTGTCCATGCCCATGTTAATTAGAGTATTAAAAACTTGAAAAGTATTAATTTAAGGTACATTTAGAACCGATAAAAATGTGCGATTAAATTGCGATTAATCACGAGTTAACTCATGACAATCATGCGATTAATTGCGATTAAATATTTTAATCTATTGACAGCCATAAAATATATACACTCACCTAAAGGATTATTAGGAACACCTGTTCAATTTCTCATTAATGCAATTATCTAACCAACCAATCACATGGCAGTTGCTTCAATGCATTTAGGGGTGTGGTCCTGGTCAAGACAATCTCCTGAACTCCAAACTGAATGTCTGAATGGGAAAGAAAGGTGATTTAAGCAATTTTGAGCGTGGCATGGTTGTTGGTGCCAGACAGGCCGGTCTGAGTATTTCACAATCTGCTCAGTTACTGGGATTTTCACGCACAACCATTTCTAGGGTTTACAAAGAATGGTGTGAAAAGGGGAAAACATCCAGTATGCGGCAGTCCTGTGGGCGAAAATGCCTTGTTGATGCTAGAGGTCAGAGGAGAATGGGCCAACTGATTCAAGCTGATAGAAGAGAAACTCTGACTGAAATAACCACTCGTTACAACCGAGGTATGCAGCAAAGCATTTGTGTAGCCACAACACGTACAACCTTGAGGCGGATGGGCTACAACAGCAGAAGACCCCACCGGGTACCACTCATCTCCACTACAAATAGGAAAAAGAGGCTACAATTTGCACAAGCTCACCAAAATTGGACAGTTGAAGACTGGAAAAATGAGTCTCGATTTCTGTTGAGACATTCAGATGGTAGAGTCAGAATTTGGCGTAAACAGAATGAGAACATGGATCCATCATGCCTTGTTACCACTGTGCAGGCTGGTGGTGGTGGTGTAATGGTGTGGGGGATGTGTTCTTGGCACACTTTAGGCCCCTTAGTGCCAATTGGGCATCGTTTAAATGCCACGGCCTACCTGAGCATTGTTTCTGACCATGTCCATCCCTTTATGACCACCATGTACCCATCCTCTGATGGCTACTTCCAGCAGGATAATGCACCATGTCACAAAGGTCGAATCATTTCAAATTGGTTTCTTGAACATGACAATGAGTTCACTGTACTAAACTGGCCCCCACAGTCACCAGATCTCAACCCAATAGAGCATCTTTGGGATGTGGTGGAACGGGAGCTTCGTGCCCTGGATGTGCATCCCACAAATCTCCATCAACTGCAAGATGCTATCCTATCAATATGGGCCAACATTTCTAAAGAATGCTTTCAGCACCTTGTTGAATCAATGCCACGTAGAATTAAGGCAGTTCTGAAGGCGAAAGGGGGTCAAACACAGTATTAGTATGGTGTTCCTAATAATCCTTTAGGTGTGGGTGTGTGTGTGTGTGTGTATATATGTGTATATATATATATGTGTGTGTGTGTGTGTGTGTATATATATATATATATATATATATATATATATATATATATATATATATATATAAATTTACATTTAGAATTGTTATTACCTACTCTTGTAAAAACACATGTTGTTCTGCTGCTGTATGCGTTGTGTGTCTGCAGACTCTATTCGCCCATTGCACACGATAACCCGTTATGTAGTTTAGTCACCCAACCAACATATTTTGTTCATTTAAAATCCGGCAGTCATCGACTTCATATTGCTTTACTTGTGTTGCTTTTATATGCACATTTGATTTGCTTACTTAAGGTTATGTTCATTCAAACCTGCACTAGGGAAACTACCTCTAATGGCCACATGGTGTATCTTTAATGTTAATATTATTTTAATGTTTATGCACACAAAAAGTGCATAGTGCTGCTAATTTTATGTTTGTTGGTTTTCAATATAAAACTTGGTGAAATGATTTCAGTGTGTGTATCAGTACTTTTTGAACATTTCCAGCACATTTTAACTATACCGCGATAATACTGATAACCGTGATAATTTTGGTGACTATAATCATATGAAATTCATAGTGTTTCATCCTTAGTGGAAACAATACATTTTTCTCTTAAACTCCATCATTGTTTTTCCACGCTGTCTGATATGATGAGCACTGATCTGCCTCTTTTACTCCAGTTGCTGCCAACCTTATTCCTTTACCTTTGATGTTGCTTCTGTAGATGGAGAAACTCCAGGCCGAATACGATGAGCTGAAGTCCCACTCGGAGCAGGAAGTTGCTCATCTGTGGTCTCAATTGGAGAACATGAGGACCAGCCGGCAGGAGCTGGGGGGTAAGGGCTTTGCAATTCACTGAACTTTTGAATGGTTTACACCAACTAAAACAGCCTTTTGACTTCTCCTTTTTATTCCATGGGATTCCTGGGTATCTTTTAAACAACCTTTTCTGGAGTGATACGCGTTTCCTAAATTCCTTGCTTTGCCTTGCCACCACTGTTTCATTCAGAGCTGAAGGAGCAGCTGCTGGCACGCTCGTCCCATGTGGAGGAGCTGGAGCGGCTCAAGCAGGAGTTCAACCAGCAGCGCCGGGAGCTCCAGGCACACAACGAACGGGAGCTGGAGAATCTCAGGACCTACTTCGAACAGAGACTGCGCAAAGCTGAGGACAGCTATCAGGAGGAGATCACACTGCTGCAGCTGAGACTGGAGCAGGGGCCCAAGGAGGACTCTGTACTGGAGACTGGTGATGTCAGGTCAGTTAGGCGCCGATCTGGGAAATCCTTGCCCCACTTTACACCTGTCCGTTCCTGCTTCTGCTTGGGCCAGTGTGGTATTGTGATTATCAGTTTGATATTGGTGCCCTGGGCCAGGAGTCGGAGGATAATGTGCATTGTTTTTCAATCCACATTTCGAAGGACACCCTTAACTTTTAGCATTTAGATGTAGCAACAAAAGAGCTGTTAACCACACAATGTAGTAGACTTTTAAAAGTGACCACAGTGTTTTCAGCAGAGCCAATGTAAATTCCAATGTTTGGATTTCAACAGCTACCTGTCTGAAGGGAGATTGGATGAGGGGAGAAGTGATCTACTTGGGGAAATAACTCAAAAACTGGAAAAGCACAAGGTATTTTTTTTTATTATTTTTTTTGGTGAAAGGTTCTCCAATAATTATGGTTACAGACTAGGTCCAGCTTTTTGAAGACATAGAGCTAAGTAGGTAACTCTTAAATCAGGCACAAATTTGGAAAGAGGAATGACTACTTTTGTGACTCTGATCATACTGTAACTTGTATCAGTAATGTGTAAGCCATGTCATGCTGTTGAGCAAACGTCAAAACGAATTGACAAATATAGAATTGCAGCACTTTTTGTAACCTATTCACTAGTACATTATACCAGTGTGATGTGGGCAGTTAAATACACCAGCCGTCTCTTAAGGTTTATGAGTCTGCCTCTCTCGTGTCTCTCTCTTAGGAGGAATTGGATTCCCTTCGTCTGCAGCTGGAGGAGAGACACAAGCAAGAGCTGGAGAACTTGAGATCCTGCTTATCCCTCCAGTACAGGGAGGACTTGTTACAAGTGAAGACGGACCTTACGGATCGCTACTTCTCAGAGATTCAAGATTTAAAGACCAAGCACTCTTTGGAGTTGGAGCAGCTACGGGCTAAACTGTCTGACAACCACATCAAAGGTTCCATGTCTACTTTGTATAAATATATACCTGGTCAATTTAGATGCCCATAAATGAGTCTCTTAATAGGAATAACTAGTCTTTAAGCAAAACAGGTTTGGTTCTTATCAGTGTTATTCCTTTATTTTGACAAAATAACTGGAAGATTATAGACATGGAACAAAAAACTATCAATGTGTCCATAATTGGATATCTTTGAAGTACTGTACTATCAATATGGGAACAGCAATAAATAGAGTAATCCTCAGTGTAGGAGAAAATGTTTAATTTATTTTTAGTCTTCAACTCATTCTTTTTCAAATTAAAAGTAGAGTTTTTCTCTCCTTTGTTGGAAAGTCTTACTTCTGAAACCCTAACACGTCGACTCTTTAGTGTGACTGATTGAATCTTTGCCCTTCAGAGATCACCAAGCTGCGTCTTCAGAGCGCCCAGGAGGCGGCTCGGCAGGTGGAGGCCGAGGTGGCCGAGCGGGTCCGGACCCTTGAGGAGGAACACTCTGCCCGACTGGCCCAGCTCCGGTCGGAGAGCGATCAAATCCATCAGCTGCAGACCCAGATTGGCCTCCTGAAAGAAGAGCAAGCCGCAAGGGTCAAGCGCATTAAGGAAAAGCACGAGGAACATCAGAACCTAGCTGAAGAGCAGGTACGGTTGCATGTTCGGCAGAGTGAAATGGGAAGGGTCTTCATGAATGAATGCAGCCTGTCATTTGTCATTGAAAATCAGAAGTCTTTAAAGATTCACAGTATGCACTTTTAGAGGGCCTTCTAAACTGGTACTGGATACTTTCATAAACTCCTTATTTAGTGTTGCAGAACTGATGCGTGTATTTTCAGTATTTGTCATTGATTTTGAAAGCTTAAGCAGGACTTCCTGGAAGACCTGAGGGTGAAGGTAGAAGATGCCAGGAAGGAGGAGGTAGAGAGGCTTTTGAGCCAGCTCTCACAGCAGAAGCAGGAGGAGATGGATCACCTGAGGAAGGAGCTGCAGGCCCAGGCGGAGGAACGGCTGATGAGCCTGAGGGAGGAGCTGGGCTGCCAGGCTAAGGAAGAGAGGGAGGCTGCAAGACAGGAGCTCCAGGACAGGGAGCAAGAGATTAAATGCCTGGAGGAGAAGCTCCGACAGGAACAGGGTCGACTTCAGCATCTACAGGACAGCCTTGAGACCGAGCAGAACCCCCAGATGCTCGCTGTTCGACAGAAGATCCAGGCACAGTACGACAGCGAGCTCAGCACTGCTAAAGCCACCATGGCCCAGGAGCTGAGAGAGCTCAATGCTGCCCTGCAGGAGCAGGCCGATGCCAGGCTGCAGGAGGCACGTGCCAGGTAGGATCAAAAGCTGCATGTTTTTCTGTTGCTCCTTAAGGTGCCTTAAGTGTAATCTTATGTCTTGACCTACATTATGAAATCCATACTACATGCTTATAAAATGGTCCACTTTTGCATTTGTATCCGAAGTAAGGTTTAATTGGCTCATTAAGTTCAGTTGGAAAATCTGCCAGTCTACTGCTACCATTTGTATCACAGCTCTTGGAATCTTTTGATTGACCTTCATGTAGAATTTATGCTTTGTCTGTTATCTGCAGGTTCAATGAAGAGCAGGAGCAGCTAATGGAGAAATTCCTCCTCCAGCAGGAGGCTGCTGTAAATGAGTTGAAAATTAAACATGCAGAAGAACTACAAGCCCAGAAGTCCAACCTGGAACAGAGTTTCTCTAAACAACAGGAGGATCTCGAGAAGGAATATGAGCAGCTCCAGCAGGCCAGTGTCCAGGCTTTAGAGAGAGACCTGAATGAGAGCCATCTCGTGCAGTTGGAGGTTTTGGAGGCAGAGCTACAGGCCAAACACAAGCTGGAGAGAGATGAATTGGAGACCAGGATGTTGTCCAACATGGACACACTGGAGTCCACGTACCTCGCTGAGATTCAGTCCATCCGGGATGAGCGTGAACGAGCTCTCCAAGACCTCAAGGCCTCCTTCAGTGAGCGACAGGAGCAGCAAGAGAAGAGCCACACCATGGAGCTAGAGAGACTGAGAGCGGAGCACCAGGCCCAGCTGAAGTGTGCTGCCGAGGAGCTGAGGAAGGAGCTGGCTCAGGTTCACATGGTCAAATTCAAAGCCATGGCTGCCGAGCTGGAGGAAGCTCAGAAGGTAAACGCTTAAACCACTTTATAATGGATAAGTGTGTCACCTACCTAGTATAGACTTCAGTACCAGAACACCATCGTCCTTCACACTAGCCTTCCCTTTCAATTCAAATTACCTAAAATAATTCAGTAGTGGGTAATATAACACACAGGTCTTAAGGTTTTTCAGGTGCGTTTCCATAAGTGTTTTTACTGTTGATTTTTAACTTTTTAAACCTGGGAGGCCTCTTTCTATGCCTTTCTAATTGAATAATGTATCAATCCTCTGAAGCATAAACAAACGCAGGCAATTGTCTACCCTCACTTCCGTTATCAAGCTGAAGAGAATTTTATTCTCTGAAGAATTGAGCCCTTGTTGCTAGGTGGCTCCAGGACAACAGGTCCTGACTAGTGTCTCTTACACACTGCTTGCAAGGTATTTATTTTCCATTTGATTGATCTAATTTGGGATGATCGCATTGATCACCTAAACATGGTCTAAATAGTGTACACAATGTTGATCTGAACTACTTATCTTGTTTTTCTTTGTCTTTTTTTACGAGATGAGTGCAGTTTGTAATGTTACAGCAAAGGGAGATGTCTTTTAACCTGATTATTATATACATTCTGATGTAACAAAGTATTTTGTGGTTCCCAACATTTCACATGTGGATCTATTTAAGAGCATGCTTATTTTCAGTTGTTTAACTCTCACTACTGTTTTCTATACAGTTTTATAAATGGCTTGCATACAAACTTACTGAACAACTGTTCATATGAATTCTGGGAAAACTAGATCATGTAAACATCCTCTTGGCATTTCCATTTACTCCATATAGTTCCTGGTTTTGTTTCTTAGGCCTTTAAGTCTTTGTACAGGTCTGAAAATCCCTTCTTTATTCTCTACATACTTATTGACAACTGACATACATTCCTTTTATCATGGTAGGCCTAATTTGTCTTGAGGGGGCCATATCTTATGTGTTCTGTAATGTCTTTACAAAGTGAGTTATGGTCTGACTGTGTTTACCTGTATGCTAGAACGTGTAATGTGTGCCAATATCACTATTTGTTACCAGTAGTCAGTTTGTTATGGATGGCTTGTACATCACTATACATTATTTAAGCATGAGCCTGTATCTCTTTTAGAGGGATGACTAGATCATAGGTGGTGTTTTTAAATTATAACTTTTTGGCATTTTGTTGAGGGAGTCCTCAGTGACAACTGTTCCTGACCTGTGGCCCATGTGTTTGTGCAGGAGGAGCTGGCCGCAACCCTGAGCAGTCAGAGGTCAGGTCTGGAGGGGGAGCAGTGCCGAGCGTTGCAGGCCCTGCGTGAGGAGGTGCTAGCGATGGAGGAGCAGCACAGCAAGGTGCTGCAGGAGCTCGGAGAGCTGCATCACTCTGAGGCCCACCGCCGGGAGGAGGAGCTCACACAGCAGCTGGCACGAGACATCGACACACTTAAGGCACAGCACGAGGAGCAGCTCAGGGTCAGTCGGGGGCCATGCAGCAGTACAGTTGGGCATTTAACTCCTCTTAGATGGTTTTTAACCTCGCTTATGATGCTTAAGTGTAGCAAAAACCTTTCAACATTGGTCTGTTTGTAAAGGTGTTATATTAGATAGAAAAAAATATATATATTAGCTTCAATAAATATTGGTGGTATATTCCTAGCACAGCGGTGTTATTTGGCATTGGGTGTGTGATGCAGTAGTGACCTGTGTGTCATGTTCCAGGAGCTGTCCACGGCTTCGGCGCGGGACCTGCAGGAGCTCAGGAGGCAGATGAAGGAACAGGCGTCCCGCCAGCGGCTGGGTTTCCAGGAGGAGATGGAGCTGCTCAAGTGCCAGTCGGAGATGCTGCTGGAGCAAGAGATCGCCCAGCTCAAGGTGAGCCAAACTGAACTTGCCATCTGTCGGTTAACACAGAATCGTAGTACGCCAGGCCTCAACTGATGGCCCACTGCTGAAGAAACTAAACAAAAAAAATAATAATACTTTTGACAAGCTGTTATTTCAGGGGAGCAGTAGTGGAGGCAGTTATCTCAAAGTTAAATATTTTTGTATTATTGATTGTATAACCTGACACGATTGCTAAAACAAACTCCAAACAGCAAAATCAAAACAAAACCAACAGCGTGGTGACTAGCAGTAGCAGCTTATATCCTGCCGGGGACATGGCAGTGACTGGAGTTTTCTTATAGAAAGACTTTGTAGCACATCGTGGCTGCCAAATACATTCGCATTTATGTGACCACGAGGAAGTACATGCAATGTTTTCCATTTAAAACCAAGCTGGATTAAGAGACACTCACAATTTAAAATGTGGTGATATGATGTTTAGTGTAGTTTTTAAATTTGCTCTGAAAGTATAAACCTCTATCCATTTTACATACTGTATACTCACACCAATGGCAGCTATTTAAATGACAATTGTAATGTGTGGACAGTATTTTAATTTTACTAGCTTTAAAATGTACAATTATCATGCCATATGATCAATACAAATGCTTAACACTCCTATAATATAAGTAATTAGTAACACTATCACAGTAACAAAATACAAAGGGCGTGAGTAGTTGTATTAATTTGTAAAGCTTTTGTTCTTTCACAGATCAGGTTTTAAAATCTGAACCTGTTAATAAAATAAAAATAAATATAAAGCCCTCCTTCCCTTGATGGCTGTTATTGTCCCAGGAGATGGAATTTAATCTCCACATTACTTCCATCCTGGCTGCACTCCAGACAGGGTTGGAAAAACTCAGTCTGTTGTCAACATAATCCCTCCTCCATATGTGGTTGAAAAAGATGGCAACCATGTGACACACAAGGTGTCTTTTAAGACCATTTTTAAGAATTTCTACGTACAGTATGGTGAAAGTCTTCAATATCCTACCACACTTGTATCTTAAACCAAAAATGATTATCTGGAATCATCAGTGTATGTTTTTGTAACATAATGCAACATTTGTTAGGAGGAGTTTGAAGCGCAGAAGTCATCGGCGCTTGAATGCCAGGCGTTGAGTTTAGAACAAAAGCATGAGAGGACAGATGCGATCCACCGAGAGGAGAGGGACCAGCTGACGGCGCAGCTCCAGGAACAGGCAGCAGGGCTTGCGAAGGTAAGAACAGCACCGGGCACAAGCTGCTTTTATCATTGAACTCAGGCCCTTTGCAGTTTAGATTTTTATTTGTATTCATTTATATGCTTTGGAAGTAGTTCACTAATGGCCGTACAGTGATAAATTGTATATGTATTATGTAATATGCATAAATGAGAGCATTTTGACTTAATACTAGACTCATAATACCAGAGATTGAATGTAGGACACATCTGAGGTGAACATGCAGTGCTTTCCTGTGAATTGATCACATGCAATACCCTGTAATTCATCAGCCTGATGTTTTTGCAGCGTAAACTGCATCTAATGGACGTGCTTATGTTTGTAAAATGGCAAACTTTTTCTTTTAACCAATCTCGTGCTATGTTGAACAAGGAAACTGCCTATGTAAGACAATTAAGGATGCCTCTGAAATATAAATGGAACTAGGTTGAATATCCCTTTCTAAACAAATGACATTGTGCATCTGTCTATCACTGCTTCTGTTCAGCTTTGGAACAAAATTAGTTTTAGAAAACGTACGGCACAAGCTCTTTATTATTTTATTTGAGAGGCTTTCTGTCACTAAGCTTTCCCTGGAGTCCTGTGAGTTTTGTAATTACAATACATTTTCCTTTTGATCTGAGAGCTCCTCCTTTTATCTCTTTCCCCAGGCAAGTCCAGACAGGTTTGTTTGGCCAGATGACACTCACAGTAGTTTACTTGTGGCATGTGAAATCGCAACTTGTGCAGGAGGCTAATGATCGACAGGCAGTAATTAAAATAAGTGGACAAATTCTCTAAATGATTTTTAGGTATTTGAATTTAAAACCTAATGGAGCATTCATTAAAAATATTAGCTGTACAAATTTAGTAAACTCCTACATTTCAGGTTTTATTTTGATGGATACATGTGCTCTTTCATAACCGGAATCTGCTGGAACTGTATGAGTTATTAGATTGTCCTAGATTCACAGGCATCCAAGCTTTTAAATGATCTCGGGGTTAATCTACAAATCTATGCATGCACCACATGTTGCATACTATTTATTCTTATTCATACTTCCAGAAACTCCTGCCTTTTTCTGCGGATATTGTATTTACTAGTAGTATGACACAGGGCTGTCCTTACACTCTTTAAGGTGAAAAGCTGCTAAAGATAGGAGGGTAATTGGTAACAAAAAAATGCTTTCTCCAGGCAATCTGTCTTTAAATCCGTAGGCTGTGCATTTTAGCAAAATATCCCCCAGAGTTCATCACCATAGCTTCTGCTGCACAGTTGTGTGACGGCGTCTGTCAGTGTTGTTCATCAGCAGGCATTCAGATCGCTAGCAGAATGTTAACTGCTGGAAACAGAATAGCAGGAGAATGTTTGGCAGACTGTGCCCCTCGCTCTGCAGTGTAATCGAGCGCCAGCCGGAGGATCGTTTCATTCCTGTCTGTTGCCATGGTAATGTAGTGGTGCTACGCAGTAGGTGGTCAGGTGTGACTGCTTGGATGTGAATGCCAGGATTTAAAATCGGCTCGACTTATTCCAGTTTGAGAAGTTTTTTTGGAAAACAGAAACCAGAGCTACGCGGACGTTATCGGCAGAGAACTTCACGAGGGGTGTGAACAGTAATTTAAACTGAGGCTGTTGTTCGAGGTGTTTGTGTCCAGCTTGGTTATTCAGTAACTTTTTGTCCTCTCTGTTGTAATTTTTGCATGTGGGTTTTCTAAAGGAACTTGCTGAATCCCCAGCTTGTGTTGTGAGTAACTGGTACTGATCGCAAAGACCATGTTTTTGTTGCTGAGGTGACCTCTCTCGGCTAGTGTTTACAAGCGAATGGACTCGGATACCATTGCCTTGTCTTTCCCGGGTGCTTCCGCTTCCTCGTGTGATGACAGGCTTCTTGTCCCTGGCCTCTCTGTTGTCCCTGCCCCAGCTGCGAGAGGAGGTGGCCGTCTTGCAGAAGGAGATGGAGAACAAGAACTCAGAGCTGGAGACGCTGCTGCAGCGAAGGGAGAGAGAGAACGAGGAAGGAGGAAACCTGGTGGCCATGCTGAGGGCTGACTTGACCAGCGTCACGGAGGAACGGTGAGCATTGGCAAGCTGCTCCATGATAACTACTGAGAAGGGGTGTTGATATTGGACATGTAACCACAGCAATGTAGACCTGTACTGACTTGAATATACTGTAAGTCCAAAGATATTTGCAATCAAAATATTAGGTGAATCAATCCACCAAACCCACTTTTGCTGCCCTGTTGTACTGGTAGTTGTACGTTACTTGGTACTCCATAGAGCACAAAGATCAGATAGTGGCTCCTATTATTGTATGTGGTTTTAAATGTACATCTTCAATATGTTTATACACAGGCTGAAATAAAACTATATAGGTTAGCATTGAGTTTAAAAGGGAATATTTGAGAAGTAAAAAAATAAGTCAAAGATAATACTGAATAGAAGAAGAGAAAATGTTACAATCACTTGCAGAAAAACACATTAAGTCAAATCTCATGCAGCACCCATCATTTTACATTTATTTAGTCAGATATTTGTAATCTACTTCATGTTATGCTACAATGATCATCCTAAAATTGTTTATAGTATTTGCTTATTTTAATTTAATCTATATTGTAAACGAGTAACTGCAACCCAATGCTTGATTTATACTATAGTGTTCTTATTTTATAGTTATGATTGCAAATCAATAAAATTGCGATACTAGACAGTATTAACCAATGCAAAGTTATTTTTAAAGCATCGTAAACATTTTTCCAACTTTGTCTTCCTAAAGTATACTAGACACCATAGTCCAGTCTCGGAAAGCCATGCTGAAATCTTGTGACATTACAATTTCACATCTCATCTCATTCTTTACTTGCTTGTTTGCTGTAGCTCTGTAAAAGTATTCAAGATATTTAAATATAATCTTTAGCAAGTGAAAGACAGTATGAGGACTTTGAATAAGAAGCATTCACTGTCAGTAAATAAAATATTTGGGCTGGAAATATTTGTGAATGACCGTTCTTTGGAAAAACTACAGGAAAGCCCTGCAGGATGCCCACGAGCGAGTGCTCAAGGTGCTGCTGGAGGTGGTGAGGAGCACGATTGCTACCGAAGACCTAATTAGCAGGAGGATTGGTCTGTGCATGGACAGTGGACTGGACCTTCCCCAGGACAGCCACCGCACCGAGCCTGGCCAGTCTCTGCAGGGGATCACTGAGAGAGGTTTGATCTGCATAATGCGAGACGGTCACACACCACTGCTTGTTTTCTGATGACATAATCTCTGTTTGCATGGCTTGAGCCCACACAGAATTATTTTGGGAAATGTTGGAGTAAATAAGCCGAATGGAGAGGGCTGCTATTGAAAAGCTTCTGTTCTCCTGTTCTAATCTTCATGGGTTTCTTTGAAGCACTTGCTAATCCTTTAGAAGTTATTTTGTGTGCTTATTTTTTGCTTGTTTACTGTTAAATGGATCCAGATACTACAAAAATTAGCCATGGTCTTGTGTAACATAATGTACAAGGATCACTAATTCAAGCAAATGTAAAAGCAGTGATTTGACTAGACCCTGAATGTTAAGCATGATTTATGTGCACACTTTACAAGTTAGATTAGATTATCAAGACCTTTTTTGAGAATACTTGTGGTTTTGGGGATCACCTCAGCAGCACAGTAAGCTACTGCTCTTAATCTTATGTGTTTTTTTTGGAGTGAAATGGCTGTTCACTCCAGTGTTGACCTGGCTGGTGTGACACTCCTCAGGTGAGGCAGAGGCAGGTCCTGACAGCAGCCTGTGGTCCGCCCAGTCTGACGAGGGCTGCGAACTGTCTCAGCGCCTCTCGGAGAGCCTGTTTTGTGGGCCGGAGCTGCAGCCAGACAGCGAGGAGGGCATCTTGAGAGTGTGTCATCGCCTGCACTCTGCTGTGGAGAAACTTCTGGAGCTGGTCACAGAGTCCACCAGACAGGTATGGCCTGAAGCTGGACTGAGAGCTCGGCTGATGATGCAAATTACAAGTAAATGTTTAGCTGCAGTCTACTAAACACCTTAACGCACAGAATGAAGATCAATGTTTAATGCAATATTGCTTTAGCAAGTATACCAACTAAATATTCTGTCTTCCAGCTGGAGCAGACCCAGGGCGTTCAGGCCCATCTGGAGCAGCAGTTCAGCCGTGGCCGGCAGGACACCGCTCAGCTCGTCACCCACCACCACCGGCTGCTGGAGCAGATGGATCAGCAGGCCGGGTTCAAGAACCAGCTGGAGCTAGAGCTGCACAAAGCAGAAGGTAAGCGCCTCAATGCACCATCATTCTCTTCAGAGGCACTAAACGAGGGTCGAGGGACAGCGCTTCTCATTTCATGTTTTCACTAGGAGGATCAAAATCATGGGTGGACAAATCACTTCTATGTGTGGTAGTCCAGTGGTCTACCAAATGGTAAACTATGGTAGCCCGCTACAGATTTTGGTAGCCCACATTTTTCATTTCCATTTAACAGTCCAATAAATAAATTGTAGACCGATCTAATTTCAAGGTGATAAAAGGTTCAGAACAGAAAAACACAAACATTCCCAAGTACACAAACTATAAATGCTTTTTGTTTTGTTGAAACATTCCACATTTAAACTGTCATATAAACTTGACAACAATATACCCCTGACAGAAAAAATATAATCATAGACCTAGTAGTAGCTCATAAAGTAATTCAATTCGGCATAGTTTTATTTCTGATGCATTGGACTCACGTCGGTGTTAATACGTTAAGGACTCTCATCCGGAAAGAGATGCTCTCCTTTCTCAATCTCAGCACTCATTCCTACATAGACTTCTCAGTTACCCTACAGTTAATAAAATACATCACGTTACTGCAAAATTTGCCTTCCCATCCACACAATACAAAGACTGCCACTGTATCTGTTTTTTGACGATCGCACGCAGTCTACCTGCGTTTTGATGTACACAGATGAAATGCCCTCGTGGGGTTTACAGGGTTTTAGTTTATTGCACTCGAGACAAGCTGCTGTTTACCCGACGCCGTGCAAATTCATAGCAAAGAAGTGAATTGATATGTAAATTAGCTCTATGTACAGCTCTCGCACTGTTTTTGCAGAAAGGGTGGTTTACTTGTGCGAGAACAATACTCGAGACAGTCTGTATTCAAAATTGCATAATATACATACTACATGCAAGCATTTCAACATTACTGAAGTGTTATATAGAACGTGTAGTACACAGTTTCGAATATATAGCTACTGACATTATTTAATCCATTGCTGTCATCGCAACACTGATGGAGCAGCAAGCCATGAATAACACACAATGCATTTAACACAGAACTCACCCCGACATGTTGTCAATCAAGACCAAGTCTATAAACTATTGTTTTAGAGTCACGGTAGTCCCGCCAGCTTTGGGACATTGGTAGTCCGGTCTCAATTTTTGGTAGTCCCGGGCTTCCGGACTACCGATTTGTCCACCCCTGAAAATGCAGCCTTTCAGATGTAGTTCAGTCTTCTGCATGAACTTGCACAGCCTAACTGCAGAGGATGCTTTTCACTTTGCTTTTATTACTCCAGTCAATGTTTATTTTGTTCATAGACTACAAATATTTCCATGTCATAAGTGCATTTACTATATTTTTTTGTTTAAATAAATGCTCCTCTGTTTTTTTTCTGGGTGTGAGATGTATTGTTCCTTAACAAAGGAACCAGGTTGCCACGCAGGTTTCTTAACAGAGTGCTAGTGCTTTGGGGAATATGGGTGGCCCTTGTTGGTCTTCGCTATAGTGTAATTTGAATATGTAAGCGAGCCCTTGAAGCTTTTTGACACACCTATGAGTGTGGTCATGTGACGGAGCGTGTGCTGTGCTGTGTGTGTAGGCCTGATCGAGGGCTATGTGGCGGAGAAGGCAGCCCTGGAGGAAGCCCTGCAGCAGAAGGAGAGCACTGAGCAGCGGCTTGTGGAGGAGCTGGAAGCCCTGAGGGGGAAGCTGGCGGAGCTGGGAGAGGAGCACAGCTTGCTGCTGCGCCAGAGAGAGGCCATTGTCGCTGATATGGGTGACTCCCAGAAGGGTAAGAGAACAGGGCCACCAATACACATCTATACCCTTTGAGCCTTCTGAAGCGTCTAACTACAGGGCCAGTAACGATAGCCATAATTAAAAAGCATTGTTAATCTGACAGCTCACTGAATACTTCATCTGTTTCCAAAGGGCTGCTTTCTCTTATTAAAAAGCTTCTTTCAACAATCTGTCCCTGAAACACTCAAAATAGCCTCCAGCTTTTAAATGGTTAATTTTACTCAATTAAACATTGCTTTTTGCTCATCCGTCACATAGCATGAAAAAGGCAGGTGTTATTCCATTTAAGTACAGTGGTGTTGTGTTTCCCTAGTTTCCGTTGATTGAATGGCTTTGAGTAAGCAGTGTTTTCTTGCTCTGTAGGATGTTCTGATATCACAGAGGAGGACACAGGTTTGTGGTTTTTTGGCATGTCTGGACATGTGGGCTTAGTGTGACTCTGTTGTGTTGGTTAGATGAACCATGAAGGGGGACCAGTAAAAACATTGAAGGTTTAATCAGCCTGTTTATATTCCCTGACACAAACATCCATCCTCCTTTCATGACTAATGACTGTCATTCTTGACACATTTTTGTTTTTCGGCCAGTCCGGTAGCTCTATTGGATCCCCAGTTTAAGCATGTTTCAGCTCATTCCCAAACCCTCTGTGTGCTTATGGATGTCCCACTGCTCAGTTAGGTCAATTCACCCACTCTCCATCCTGCACCAGGGTGAGGCAGTACTGAGCAGCCCCTGGGGATGTTTAGCAGTCACACTTCTGTACCAAGGGGCTTGCAAATGGACTACTTGTGCATGACTTGCTTCTCCTTTCAGTGAATTAAATAAACCCTGTATGTGAGATTACTCAGTTTGTTTTGTTAATGCTTTTGGGTTTGCATTCAATCAAGTGTAATCTGCCTGTTCAACAATGTAGGTAATGCTCATGCGTAACTTATGAAGTTAAGATTGAACCTTGGCTGTATTATGATCAATAACACTGGTAAATACTGCACTTTTTTTTCCAGTCTTGGTTTCTCTTTACATTCTGCTGTTGCAGTTTTTCTTTCTTCCAGTTTCTATGAAGTTGTGAGCTTTCTGAAAAAAGCTACATAATCAGCAGTTAATGTATTTTTATAATATTCTCCAATTCTTAAAACTGGTGCCTGTATAATGTAACTTGAAATTTAAAAATCTTTCTCTTGGGAGAGTGGAGGAGGGATTCACTAAGCCTATTGAGCCAAATCAATCCTGTAGGTAAAACGACTTGCTGGGCTTCCTTCCTTTGTTTCAGCAGCGAAGGATGGATATTTGTGGTGTAAACTACGATAACTAACCAATAACTAATCTGCAAAAATAAGGGTGCCATCATGTCAAAGCATTAGTTAAAATAACCCCTCCAATCCATGAGGTCAACTTATGATTTATGCAGTTTTTGAGGGCCTTCTACTTTACTAGCACCCCCCACTACGAGAGCCATCGTCCTGAATCCCTCAGAGCCTGTATGAAGAGGTCACAGGTGAGTCGGGCTGCTGCTCCAGAGCTGAGTGATGGGCTGACGTCCCGCTGGTCTCCTATTGGCAGGCCTGCTGGAGGAGGCGGAGCGGTTGGCCAAGGAGAAGCTGGACGTGCAGCGACAGGCAGAGAAGGACCGTTCCAGCCTGGGCTCCCGGCTCAAGCTCGTGGAGGCCGAGCTGGAGGAGCAGATGAGCCGCAGCCAGGAGCTGGAGGACAAACGGCGTGTCCAGACCGACGACCTGCAGCAGCACATCCAGGCCCTGGAGAAGCAGCTCCGCAACAACCGCCACTTCATTGACGTAAGGATAGACCAGACAAACTGTGGGGGGGGGGGCGTTCAACAGTCAAGTCAACACTGTTTCTCTGCCAGTGTTTTAATGGGCTGTGAAATGGCTTTTTGCTCCCTCTAGGAACAGGCCGTGGAGCGTGAACACGAAAGGGATGAGTTTCAACAAGAGATCAAGAAACTGGAAGCCCAGTTAAGACTCCCAGCGAAAGCCCACACTGGCGGAGACAACCAAGGCCAGAAGGTAACTGACCAATCAGGTGCAACTTGTGTGCAGGTGCTGCTGTTTAGGCCAAGGGTTTACAATTAGCACAGCACTAAGTCAATTGAATTGTGTTATTTGGCAGACTGCATGACTGTATCAAGCACTAAGGGTTTAAATCTCTCTGGGCATGTGACCAGATTCAGCCAAGTTATTGTGCCAGTCAGTTAATTGCTTATTCTTTGCATTTTAAAAAGCATAACTGAAATATCTACTGGCATTTGTAGACTAGATGAGATTTTAAAACTCCTATCTTCCGCCTCATATTTAAATTTTTTACCGATTTGACAAGTATAGATTCTGGTCCCAGGCTGATTTAGGTCTGTGGTGTACATGTACTGGGTTTTTCTAATGGTGAATGTTTTATAATAAGTTTCATCTTTTTTTTTTCCTTTATGCATTGTTATAGATTGAGGACTTGGTTTTTCAGGTATGGTAAATTATTGGTATTGCTTTGGCCCAGTAGATTTAATACTGCATAGCTTTAATGTTTTTTTTTTTTCTTTTTCTGCTGTTATTTGCTGCTTATTGCACTGCTTGGCACTTTACAAATATTTTGACAGTAACAGTGTCACTGGTTTACATATATAATCTAATTGTCATGAGCTTTAATTCTATCAAAAACTGGCTTTTCAGAATCGGATGGTCTAATATGCTTGACTTGATCAAATCTGTGAATTGTTCATTTAAAGACACTAAGATTTTATATAGCTCACGCAAGTTCCCACACTGTCCCTCCCAGATGTTCTAAAACGTTTGCTGTTAATTCATTCTTCCAGACCAACGGGTGATATTGAACCCCCAGTAATGCTTTTCCTAACTGAATTTGGTTTTATTTACAAAATACTTTTTCCAAATGACACATCCACTGTTGATGAATAATTGTTTCCATGTGATTTAAATCTGTGACCTCACTGTTTCCAGTGATAACACTAATATGTGCCTGATGTTTACTCTAATTTATATTTTGTACAAGGAAAAAAGAAATTAACTTAGTGGAAACACATCTTGGATTGTAGAAACAAAGCTTTGTAAAATCTTAATGTCTTTGTGTGCTGCTTAGCCTGCCTTCACTCATCTTTCAGCACCTGCTATGCATTGCTAGTTACAGCATTGTTTGAATGGCTCTTAATTAAACTAGCTAGCTTAATGCTCATTCTCTCTATTGAATATTTTCCCTGCTCAATGACTGTTATTGTACTCGGTTTGAATGTGGCTTTAGCCAGTGAGGTACAATACACAGATTTAAGAATTAGACTCTTATTCTGACAGATTTCACCACTACTATTAGAGGCACTTGTGAAGATCAAGGTTGAGAGCTAAGCCTGATCCCAATTTTAGGAAATTACTATTTGGCGATGAGTACAGCAGACAACTTCAATTCAGTAGGTTCAGGGAAGCAGTTCTGCATTTGAATTATGTATTGTTAGTACCAATGTATTCCTTCTCTCTTCAATATAGTATTGCAACAATGAAAAGAGCTCTTTAGCTATTGGCTAATGAATATCTTGAATCTTGTATTCATTATTTTGCTAAGTAATGATTGGTTTTAATAAGTATATTTATAAAAATTAATACAATTTTCTCCCTTTCAGATGCATGTTTTTTATGATCGTTTTTGTTCCCAGTCCTTTGACAGAGAACCTAAGATCCTCAGACAGAGTAGCACACTTAGACTGAGTCGGACCGGTTTGCACTAAGTGTTCAGCAGTGCTCTGATGTGCTGTTTTTTTTGTTGAAGGTGCAGTCCCTGCAGGCGACCATTAAGAAGAAGATGGAAGATTACAATGTGCTCCTACTGTCTAAGGAGCAGTACGAGCGAGAGGTCACTGAGCTCAACGAAGAGATTGATAAAATGGCAGCGAGGATCCGGGAGCTAGAGCAGGCTGTGCTGAGCAACTCGGAGGCAGAAAAGCGGGTCAGCCAACTGGAGCAGGAAGTGCAGAGGAGGAAGAAAACTGAGGAAGACCTTGTTCAGGTACGAGTAGGCGAGCTCACCGTGATGTACAAGTAGTTTGCCAGTGTGAGTGTTCGTGTCCCATGACCACTGTTGTGCATTTGATTTGTTGCAGGATAAAGAAGCCCTCCAGCAACAGCAGTACGCCAACCGGATACAGATATCCGCTCTGCAGTCCAAGCTTGACGAGACTCGCCACAGGTTCCCCGAGAGCACCCTGGACCAGGCTCTGAAGGACCAGCTCGAGGCTGGACACGAAGCCCTGCTCAGCAAAGAGAAACGGGTGTGTATAGCTCATCGGTCCAGATGAGGGCCAAAGACTCAGAGGGGCTGGGACTTGTATAGGGCTTACTCAGGTGAAGGGCTATACCAGTGAGGGTTTGCAAATGTAGTTTTGTGAACTTCCAATTCCACATCAAGTTTATTGTATTTTGGGTTTCATGTTGTTCTGCTCTTTCCAGTTCTGGATGAGGCAGTTATTAATGAGATTATTGTATGGGGTCTTAGAAAATAAATACAGAACTGAGTTATACATGTCTAATATTTTAAAGCCTTGAAAACAATTTGTGCTGTTTTAACCAAATCTAAACTGCTTCAATATTGCATTTTATTAGTTTGTGACAATATCTTGCATTCTGTGTGTTTGCCAAGAACTTCCAAACCAAATGTTCCCTCTAGTGGTCAAAAAGTTGTTTTGTATTGCTTGACCAGATTGAAGATCTCACAGATCAGCTGGAGCACCTGCAGAGAGATCTGGCAACTAAATCGGAAGAGGTTCATCGGATCAGCATTCAGCTGGAGTTCCAGACAAATCAGAGCTCTGCCTGCATTAGCCAACTGCAGGACGAGATCATTCAACTGAAGGTAGGAAGACGCCATTGGTCCTTTGCATTCCATTACGTAAGGCCATCGCTATTGGAGCCAAGAAGCTGAGCCAGACCAATAGTAGTAGTAGTAGTAGTAGTAGTAGTAGTAGTAAGAACAAATAGTCTGTCTTTAAGTCTCCTGAAACTGTTTATATTAACACCAATATATTTTCCTTAAGGCACTACATACCATTTATCAAATAGCAGGGCTTTAATCCCATTGGTCTGTTTGTCCTCCCCTCATTAGGAGACCTTGTCCAGTCTGCGCAGGCGGCAGGGAGTAGACCTACAGGATGACGAGGCCTCAATGCTGCTGTTTCCCCAGGCTCTGCTGGAAGAGAAGAACCAAGAAATTGACCATCTCAATGAGCAGATCATGAGACTGCAGCAAGAAGTAGACAACTCTCAGGACAACAAGGTATCCTCTTCTAGTCCTGCCTTGGAGTTTATGAAGAATTTGAGTCAGTCATTGAGGTGTCCAGTCATCGCTGATTTTTGGACTAAGGTTTTGTGTAAACATTGATCTAGTATCTCGTATAGTGAAGCAGAACTATTTGGATCTTGGTGACTGCATAGGATAATGAAATTAAAATCAAATCAAAATAAACCATATTAATTGCACATGGTATTATCTTTTGATAACAATCACTATTTCCTACACTACTATAGGTGCTTTCTGCTTCACATTAATTTCTTTATTTAAAAGCACAGGTACCAACATTTTTCTGTCTCAAACCATTCTAGGTTCTGGAAGAGAAGCAAGCTGAGATTGAGGAGCTGAAGTCTCAGATTGAACATCTCCAAGGAGATCAGGAGCGCATGCGGCACGACAAGGAGCAGGAGGTGGAGCAGCTGCACGAGGTCATAGAGAAGCTGCAGGAGGAGCTGGCCCAGTTGGGGCCCAACCGCCATGAAGTCAGCGACTCTCAGGGCAGCCCTGAGCCACAGGACTTCTGGCAGAATCACAGCCAGGAGGACAGCTTGGGCCACGAGCTAGCCAGTCATAGCCTACAGTCCTCAAAGGCCCGGCTGAAAGAGCTGGAAGGACAGCTGCATCTGGCGTCCATGGAAAAAGACTCCATCCAAAAGCTCCTTCAGACCCAGGAGGAGACCTTCAGGGCTCAGGTGGAAGGCCTGGGAAAGACCCTGCAAGTTGAACGCCGGCAGCTTGAAGGCCTCCAGGATGAGTGCAGCCTGCTGCGTGCCCACCTGTCTCAGCGCCAGGCAGAGGTGGACCTGCTGGCTGGCCGTGTGCAGGAGCTGGAGGACATCTTGAGAGAGCGGGAGGCCCAGCTGGTGGAGACAGAGCTGCAGCTGAAGACAGCCGAGGAGAGGAGGGCGGGAGTGGTGGCAGACCTGGGGCACCTCCCAGAAAAGGTGGCAGAGCTGGAGAACGAGCTGCGCCAGAGACAAGCTGAGGCAGAGGAGCTCGGGAACGTCAAGAGGGAGAAATCCCATCTGGACTCCCAGTTGCACAAGCTGCAGGAGCAAGAGGTGCAGAGCAGGGAGAGTGCAGAGACTCTACAGGTTGAAGTACAGAAACTGCAAACCCAGGTGAACGAGGGCTTCACGGAAATTCAGACTCTTGTGACCGTGAAAACGGAACTATACGCAGAGTGTCAGGCACTGCGGCAGAGGGAGAGGTGTCTCCAGGAGGAGATCGAAAGACTGAGGAATGAAATTACCTCAAAGAGCTCCGAAGTTCAGGAGCTGAAATCGCAGCTAGAGGACAAGAGCGCCAGGAGCTCAGAAGTACAGACAGAAGTACTGGTAAGTCCAACTTGGGGTGTGACAGATTCCTGGGCTTCCCACGCATTAGTGTGACTGAAGTGGAGACCTACTGCTCAAAGAATTATATTCACTGCATTGCTGTATTACAATGGGGTGGGGGTGGTGGGGGAGGTTAAAGGGAGGGAAGTAATAGGTTTAAGTGGAGAAAGTCCTATGTGTAATAAAAACATTTTAGACATTGAAGGGCAAATGGCATGGGGTAAAACACTTGACCTGATGAACACTACATTTAACATGGTGTGAATTTGATCCTTTTTTTTGGTACTAGTGTTTCCAAGTGCTGAAATGTTTTTTTTTAGAATTCTGTATATTTGGTTCATACCATCGTTTGATTCACTTTTTGGTTTTAATGTCACTGGCTGCTAATCTATACACTCTGCAAGACTGCAGTGTCAATGTCTGGTTAAACTTGGGCCCAGGAGCTGCAGGGAGTCAGAGCAGGTGGCCATCAGCTGTCTGCTCCAGGGGGGGCCGAATAAGGCAGCTAAATGGTGTCAGTTGCAGCTGCATGTTGTTCAGCCAGTGTAGATCTTGTTTGGAACCATTTCTCCTGCACTGTTTGACTTGTAACTAAGATGCACCTTGACTCTGTTTTGGTCACTTTATTCGGTTTTGGCGGTATGGAAATCTCTACTTTTTTTGCTATTTAAACTATTGAGATGCGGTAAGAAAGCTAACCAACAAAAGTATGTGTGCCTAATCATGTTGTGTTCATTTCTGGTTTAGTTTGATTTTACCGGCATCCTCAATACTATAATTAGTAGAGGAAAAGAGAAGGGAAATAGTATTACATAATACATCTACGTAATGTTATGTTCTGTATAACTGCAGCCAAGCTATGCATGTTTTATGGAAAAATGTTATACACTTGTGAAACAGATTGGATTGATTTAGCTCTTGGTGAGCTGGCTGCCTTTACATATGACCTCCAGTGTGCCAGTCACAGGAAAAGGAAGTGTGTGTGTGTGTGTGTGTGTGTGTGTGTGTGTGTGTGTGTGTGTTACGGGAATGAGGAACTCCTGAGCTGTGAAGGCTGCACATCTGTAAGATTTGTGGTATTTACTGGTGGGTTTTGTTTCTGCATGGACCTTTTTATAGAAATAATTAAATTTTTAATTGATCTCACTGCTGACGGGGTAAAAATCAGGATTGTGTTGCTTGGGAATAGATTAATAGTGTGTTCCCATTTTAAGCTGCTGCTGCTGACTTTGATTAGAAGTTATGGTTCTGCTTTAGATTAAGTTAATTTTAGAAATGATAGCGATGTAATCTTGCCCCACCCTTTTGCCTGAAGCTGTTTGTTTGGGTGCAGGCTCATTTGTATACGCTGTTTTCCTTTTTTGTGTGTGTATGTGTGGAAAACATTTTAATCTGTTTTAGTGCAGAGGACCCGCCCCTGGTTGATCAGTTTATAGTAGTCTCAAGGACTGATCAGACTGTCTTTTTCAGACGTGTGCAGAGGAGACGCTGGCCAAAGCAGAGAGTGCCCTGCGGCAGAAGGAAGAGCAGCTTGGTCAGCTGAAGCAGGAGCATGAGGCCCTGAGGGCGGAGCTAGCGGTGCTGAAGGAGGGCCTGAGCTCCAGCACTGAGAGAGCAGAGAAACTGCAGGAGGAGGGGCAGGTACTACAGCCCCGCCCACCATATTAGACTGACTTTAAATTGTTTACATTCTTTTGCTTGAGCGTGAATTTTTCATTTAAACAAATAATTGAAAGGTTAAAAGTAAATGTAGCATCACTCTGTTGTAGCCGAGTTTCAGACTTGTACCTCTATAGAAGGGATTTCACGATACTAGAATTTTGAACTTTGATAGGATACCAGTTCAAATTCACGATACTCAATACCACCCAAAAATAAATCTGCACACACAACATACATTAACATTTCTTTCATAAAGATAAAATTTTCACTCCAGATTAAATGGGCAGGAGCAGTAAACACAAGTATCAGTATTAAGTTAACTTTTTTCAGAATTCAGTAACCATTCAAACATTTTCTTCAGAACAATACAGGTGTGCAGGTAGCTAATAACACAGGTATATTTGGTAATTTATTTGACAGACATAACACAGAGCAGTGACTGGTTTAATCTGGCTTGTTAGTAACCAATCAATTTTGAAAAAATAAGAAATACTTACATTTTCAATGTGAATGCAGTGTTGCTGCCATGAAAATGTGTGATCATGTAAAATAAGTTTAATCCAGCTGTTTATTTTTCATTTTCTTCACACATCTGTTTTATAAAGGATACACACATTTTGCGGGTGCGGTGGTTGTATTTAATCTGAAATCTCGGTGGTTCTAGTGTTAAGAGCTCACCGAATGTAATCAGAATCCAATCAATAACAAACTTGAATGAAAATACTACAGAAAAGTGTTGCAATGTATTTGTGATAATTCAGGCTTTCCTTCTGTTTTTCTGCTGGAAATCTGAAATGACAGGGCTTTAGGTCCATCATAAAGGGAATCACTCGGAACACAACAAGTTTGTTTTATCTCACTTCTGGAATTTTCATGATGCAAGTAGAGTACTCCGATACTTCAGTATTACTGAATGCATAGCTCAGAACAGATTCTGAAATTTATCGAGGTTTATTTATTTTTGACAACCATACTCCATAGTCAACCAATTTATTCCACTCTGCTGAATAAACTGAAGCTTTATAAAATGGGCAACTAATACTTCAGAACCTCAGGTATTATCTGGACAGTTTCGGTTTAACTACTTGTAATCCTGTAATGCATACTAAACTGAATTGCGTTGGTTTCTCTCAGACAAAAGACAGAGCCGTGGCTGAGCTGGAAGTTGACAATCAGAGGTTGAAGTCGAAGCTGCAAGGCCTACAGGCTGACCTGGCCATGCAGGAGGAGGAGCTGGCCTTCCAGCAGAGGGAGCTGCATCAGATGAAAGAACACTACAGCTCCCAGGCCTTCTCATCGGCCGGAGAAGATAACCTCGATTGCCACAGCTCAGACCGGCCCTCCCCAGAGAAGCACCAGGACTACGTGTCCAGCCTGTCTGGTGAAAGCTCCCTGTCCTCGCCCGAGGTGTTGAGGAAGTACGACGCCAGCGTGGAGCGTGCCACAGGCTTCCACTCCTCCCACTTCTCTGAGCTCAGCACCCTCCACAGCACTGGCCTGGACCTCCTGCACAGCAAGGCCTCCCCCCTGCAGCAGGACTGCTCCCAGCCCCCAGAGCACCTCCCCCCTGACACGGACCACCCCAGCATCTGCTCCCCAGGCTCCCCTTCGGCCTCTGATGGGAACTTCTCGCTGCTGGACTCCATCGAGGCAGAGAAGGTTGGTCATTTGTAACCCATTGCTTAAAATATAATTGTTACTTGGCATCTTTCTGGTCCTGTGACTGCTCTTTAACTTAGCAGCAAAGTTAACTCTCTAGTGGTGTTATATTTTACATCTAGATCTTGTGCGTGCAATTTTAAACTTTTTCTGTCTAATTATGTATAGTTGAAGGAACTTGATGACCTGGAATCAATGCCATCTCCTTCCCCCGTGTGTGCGGCTTCTGCAGTCTCTGTCCAAGAATGGGCCAGCGATGGCTATGGAAGCAGTGAGTTCTAGTCATTCCGCATGGGTTGTATTGACATCCATACACGATTGATTATATTGATTCATGAACACTCTATGCCTGTGGAGGATTATGGAGGGTCGTCTTCCGCTTCTTTTCAGATGCAAGCTCAGAGCTGGGGGCCCGGCTGAAGTTGGAGCTGGAGACGACCGAACGCCTTGACGCCAATTTTGTGGAGTACCTGCAGCAGCGTGGCATGACCCTGCCGGAGAACATGGACAGTGTCGCCGACGGCACAGTGAGACCAGAACAGCAAATCTCTCCTGAGCTTCAGGTACAGGCAGCTCAATGAATGATTGGTCCCATCCATCCAGACCGGATTAGGATGGTGTGGTTTGGTCAATGCAGAATACTCGGTGAAGCTTTTTGTGTTTGTACATCAGGAGTATATAATTAACTTTAATGAGGTGAAGGGGACATAAATGGACTGTCCGGATTAGTTACATATTTCTTTGGGGGTGCCCTAACACAGGTGACTTAGTCTACACTATAAAATGGTTGCAGAAAGTGAATTGCTTTATTTCTTAAGGCTTTGCAGATGCCACTGTATTTTTCTGCAGTCCCTACCTGCCTTTAAAATGATCATTGCTAATCCATGGCTTTTCCAGAGTTAAATCGCAAGCACCTGATGACGAATCGAACATTTATTCCTGTTCCTCTTCCATTAACCTGATGCTGTTGAAACGGACATCTGCACTGTTGCCCCTTCTGTCAGTGTGCCATTATACAATTCTTTTAGTGAAACAAGCCTATTGAATTTGTTCATATTTTAAAAAATTATAATTTAATTTAAAACTTCTCTCTGCTAATGTTTTTGTATAACGTAACTATATAATTACTATAGAATCGGGTAGTACAGAACAAATGCACATTTTAGATTACAAGGTGTCCTTTTGTGAAAGCCAATTTAGAGTTCTCCAAGTTTTCTTGGGCACATGACAGGGTAACCTAAGTGTGTCTTGCGTTGTGTCAAGTGGATGGTAATGGCCTCACTGCATGTTTCTCCAGGGCTTGCTGAGGAAGGTGTATGAGGAGAGCTGCCGGGTGCTGGCCCTCTCCGAACGCCCCTTCCCCACCTCTGTGACTGTCTACCAGCAACCCCTGCCTGCTGGGCCACACAGCTGGCACAAAGAGAAACAGTCACTGCATGAAACCATCCATTCCCTCAAAGAGCTCCTCTCCAAGATGATTGATAAAGAAGAGAAGGTCAGTGTTTTGATATAGCGGCAGGAAAGATCAGGGTTCCTAACTGGACCTATGCTTAGCAGGGTATTAAATGTTCGTCTTTCTCTGCCCCTGTGCAGCACGGTGATGGGCTGGACTGGCGCAGGGAGCTGCTGCAGGCCGTGCGCAGTGTGTTCGACAGTGAGAGGGACTGGCTCAGGTCTGAACTCCACGCCATGATCGTCAGCAAGGGGCCCGAGGACATGAGCCCCTTCGTAGAGCGGCTGGAACGGCTGCTTAAAGACCAGGTGAACACCCCCCTCTGTGAGCCCTCAGGCATACAGCTTGCTAGTGATACCTGGTTTGGGGGACATTTTAAAGTTATCTTGGCAAACCTTTCAGCATTGGATCTCTATGTGGAGAAGTAGTTACTTAAAGAGTGCAGAGTTATTTGTATTGTTATCAATATCCGTTACAAGATGTAGCCTGTGAGTATTGGACAATTAGCAATTATTGTTTATGTAAGTTTACCAAATTAGCCCGAGAACCTCTTTAAAAGGAGCAAATCAATCACTATTTTGAGTAACTTACCAAACAGTTTGTCTGAAGCAGTCTACTTTTCCTGCACAATGTCTTTTTCTTTTTATCTTAACAGTTTAAATTTAGTTGCAGTGTATAGATTGTGCATCTGTGCTGGTGTTGTAAGCAGTGCTGTCTGTGTGTGTGTGTGTGTGTGTGTGTGTGTGTGTGTGTGCGCGTGTTGTATAGGAGCAGCAGCAGCAGCAGTCTCTGCAGCGCCTTCTCTCTGCGGACCGCAGCAGCCTGCTGGCAGAGGTGCACAACCTACAGGCCCAGCTGCATATCTGCAGCCTGCAGAGCCAGGAGCAGCTGCAGCAACTGCACGGCACACTGAGCAGCACTGAGGAGCAGGGCAGCCAGCGCCAACACCAGCTGCACAGGCAGGGTGAGCTGCACACATGCCCCTTCACACGGCTTGTTAAATGCCACAGCTAAAATGGCACCAGGCTAAATCGGTCTGAGGCGTTATTAAAGTTAAATGGGATAATTTACAGCATTAAACAGATGCTCTACTAATGAGGTGTCTCACTATGGTTTAGATTTTTCATATGCATTGTTGTGATCCTAAGTTTAATGTTTTATCACTGATGTAAAATTGAAGTTTTTGCCTTTTAATTTGCCAGTAAATCCTTTTAAGCAAATGGATGTCTTTTTTTGGAAGTGTTTCTCGCATAGTATGTTCAGCCAATAGAAATAGACCTGACAGTGGTTTTGTTCGATAGCTTTCTTCCATCGAATGCAGAGGTGTGTGGTGAACACTGTCCTGTGTTTCTCTGTAGTGGAGCTGCTGGAATACAAGCTACAGCAGGAGCGGACGCTGGTGGGCGACCTGCAGAACTCGCTGACGGCAGAGCAGACAAGGTCGTCCGAATGGCGCGCCCACCTCCGCACCGAGCAGGAGGCTGTGACTGAGCTGAAGAAGGAGCTGGCCAAATCCAGCCAGGAGCTGCAGAGGGCTTCCAAGGCACAGCAGGAGTTGCAGAATGAGATCCGAAAGCTGAGGTATGGGCCGGGCACTAGGTCCATTGTGTTTTTTTTGCTCTTGGTGAGCAGCTCTTAATCTCTTGGAGGACCTTTTTCTCTTGAGCCTTGTTATTCATAATCAAAGGAATGCATCTTTAATGCTGTGCTTTGTTTCACACTGTGCCCATCTGTGACTCTTCAATACAAAGGTGGCATTCATATTGTGGTTATCATCCAGCTAGGAGATTTTTCATCTTGTGTTGCATTGTGTACATTTTCATATCAGTTGTTCATGTGGATATTTGTTAGATATTTTGAATACTCTATTAGTCCATGCTTCTAAAAAGCAGCATTTTTGGTTGAGCCTGCTGTGCCACATGTGTCTGGCAGGTGTAAGCTGGAGAGTGTGGAGGCTGAGCAGAGCACCTGTACGGAAGCTCTGGAGAAGGAGCAACACAGAGCACAAGAGCTGCAGGCGGAGCTGGACCAGGAGAGACTGCACCTCCGGCACCGACAGGACCAGGAGGGACAGACGCACGAGGTGAACGGCGCCTGACATTAGACGTAAAGAAACTGTACGGGCTGTAGGATTTGTCTGACTTGTGCACTGTTTTGAGATTAAATGCACAATCATACAAAATAATGCGCAGAATGAAGGTAACGTTGCACTCGCCATAGTAGTGTAGGCCACAGTTTGTGGAGAATAATCCGAATCAATCATCCAAATTCCAAAAACCAAATTTATTTTTTAAACTGCAGTTTTTTTCAATTGAAATAAGTTAGAAAATGTAATTCCAAACTTCAAAACCTTTAAAACATAACTTTAGACATAGTAGCTAGTGTTTACTAGTGTTGATCATTTTCCTTTGGCTACGGTCTTTCTGAAACATCCACTAATACAGCCCGGATTGTGTCTTTTGTGTTGGAAAGCTTTCATTTACCATCTCGCACACCGTTGCTTGCGGCTCAGTGTGATGTTTTCTTTCACAGCGCCAAATTTAACCAATGATTTTCAGTGGCACTGTAAATTATGCAAGTGTTTATTTTCTCAAGGACTGTTGTCGTTCAGCTATTTTTGCTGCAATTATTAATCATTAAATATTTTGTGTAATCGGATCCTCTTGGCAGGACTCCCAAAATATTATGAGCTTTTGAAAACAGTGATGCCTCCTCTGTAAACTGGTGTGCTCACCTACCTGTTGCTAAACCACACAGGTGCTGCGACTGTCACTGGAAGAGCGCAACCTCCAGAACAGCCAGCTGTGCAGCGCCCTGGAGCAGGAGCGCACCACCTGCAGCAACCTGCGCAAGGAGCTGCAGATCGAGCAGTCCCGCTGTGAGGCCCTCATCTCCCAGGAGAGGAGCAGGCTGAAGGAGCTGGAGTGGCAGCTGGAGCAGGAGCGCTCCCGCTGTGCTGAGCTGCAGGACAGACTGGCCCAGGAGCAGCAGCGGCTCCTGGACGAGTTTGGCCAGAAGTTGAAGGATGAGTCCCAGGGCCGGGAGGGAGCTGCCAGCCAGGACAGGACCTTCATCCAGGAGCTGCAGGCCCAGCTGGAGCAGGAGAGGGCGCGGGGCCTGGAGCTGGCTGCCATGATGGAGAACACCCAGCAGCAGGTCATCCACGCCAAGCGGCAGCTGGAGGCGGAGGCCCAGCAGAGTCGCGACAGCCTGCAGAGGGAGCAGGAAGCCAGCGCCAAGCTCCGCACCACCCTGGACAGCCTGCAGAGCCAAAGAATGGAGGCAGGGCATAGCCTGGAGGTGGAGAGGCAGAGGGCTAACCAGCAGCAGGCTGAGCTAGAAGAGCTGCGGGAAAAGATCCAGGCCCTGAAGGAGAAGGAGAGAGTCCGGGAAGAGCAGAGGGAGAGGCAGAGGAGACAGGATCGGCAGGAGTTGGCGGAGAGAGAACGCAGGAATGAGCGCACTAATGAGAAACTGGTGAGGATATTACATGGGCTCTGCAGGTTTACTTAATCTCCTTATAACTGGTTTAAGAGAATCTGTAATATGCCCATTATTAAATTAGAATTTGAATGCATCTTATTGACGTTTTAAAGCTTCTGCAGTTTCTTCAGGACTTCTGACTGCATCAGTCTTGAACAGACTGGGATTGAATGTCTGTCTTCTGTCCCGTGTTTTGTGTCTCAGCATGAGGTGGAGCTGCAGAGACTGAGGGACCAGCAGCGCATCCGGCAGCTGCAGCAGACACTGGCCGAGCTGGAGGAGCAGGAGAGAGAGAAGACTTTCCAGAAATGCAAGCAGAGCCACCTCCCTCCTCCTATGGAAATGGACGCTGCCCAGCTGCACCACCAGCAGCTGCAGTTCACCCAGCAGCAGCTCCAGCTGGCCATGCTCAGACTGAAGGACTTCATCCACAGCTCTCGCGATGGGTAACCAGTTTTTTTGTTTTGCACTGCAATAGATAAACCGAAGCAACAAATCAGAAAACGATCAATACGAAAGCAGTCAGATTGATTTTGTCTGTCCACACGAATGTTGTACAGGACCAGCAAGGGCCGTCTGTGCGATGACGATGATCTCCGCTATTTGCTGAGGACTTTGACTGGCCTTGACCGAGATCTACAGCAGCTGTGCTCCAGCACTCAGGTGAGTGAGGATAGATATGAAACTCAAACATGCAGTGGCTTATATTGGAGAATCATACAGCTGGTTAATTGCTCATCTAGGTTTCCAGGTGCGCAATAACTTTTCTACAGGCACAAATGCGATTGCCTTGGTTTATAGACTCACCTAAAGGATTATTAGGAACACCATACTAATACTGTGTTTGACCCCCTTTCGCCTTCAGAACTGCCTTAATTCTACGTGGCATTGATTCAACAAGGTGCTGAAAGCATTCTTTAGAAATGTTGGCCCATATTGATAGGATAGCATCTTGCAGTTGATGGAGATTTGTGGGATGCACATCCAGGGCACGAAGCTCCCGTTCCACCACATCCCAAAGATGCTCTATTGGGTTGAGATCTGGTGACTGTGGGGGCCAGTTTAGTACAGTGAACTCATTGTCATGTTCAAGAAACCAATTTGAAATGATTCGACCTTTGTGACATGGTGCATTATCCTGCTGGAAGTAGCCATCAGAGGATGGGTACATGGTGGTCATAAAGGGATGGACATGGTCAGAAACAATGCTCAGGTAGGCCGTGGCATTTAAACGATGCCCAATTGGCACTAAGGGGCCTAAAGTGTGTCAAGAAAACATCCCCCACACCATTACACCACCACCACCAGCCTGCACAGTGGTAACAAGGCATGATGGATCCATGTTCTCATTCTGTTTACGCCAAATTCTGACTCTACCATCTGAATGTCTCAACAGAGATCGAGACTCATCAGACCAGGCAACATTTTTCCAGTCTTCAACTGTCCATCAACAAGGCATTTTCGCCCACAGGACTGCCGCATACTGGATGTTTTTCCCTTTTCACACCATTCTTTGTAAACCCTAGAAATGGTTGTGCGTGAACATCCCAGTAACTGAGCAGATTGTGAAATACTCAGACCGGCCCGTCTGGTACCAACAACCATGCCACGCTCAAAATTGCTTAAATCGCCTTTCTTTCCCATTCAGACATTCAGTTTGGAGTTCAGGAGATTGTCTTGACCAGGACCACACCCCTAAATGCATTGAAGCAACTGCCATGTGATTGGTTGGTTAGATAATTGCATTAATGAGAAATTGAACAGGTGCTCCTAATAATCCTTTAGGTGAGTGTATATTGCCTTTCAACTTGACAAAATCTGATTGTGCCCTGCAGAGGCCGTCCCAAGCCTCGTCGAGCCTGCCTGACCGCTTGCTGAGGGAGAACGCAGATTTAACCAGCCGACTGACCGCACTAACTGAGGAGAAGGTGGACCTGAAACGGTCCATCGCTCGCCTGGAGAAGGAGGTGCAGACCCAGCACAGGGCTGCCCGAGAGGAGGTAAAACAAAAAAATAAGTGTACATAATGCAAATAAAATACCATATAAAAATGTCTTGGTTTTGGTTCAATGCTAGCAAAATTGCCAACTACAACCATGAGATCAAATCTGAAGTGACCTCTGGTCCTGGCTCTTCCAGATGAGCACTCCAGAGCTCCACAATGCCACGCTGTCATCGGAGAAGCTGGCCTGGCAGAAGGAGAGGGCTTTCCTGCAGGCAGCCCTCAGGAAAGCGGAGTCCGAGCTCTCCAGAGTGACCGCCGAGATCGAGAACCGACCAGTGGTTGACATCACTGGCAACAAGGTACTTGTTCCTGTACTGTCTGTGCTGCCTACCGGTCTGTGTACATTTGTTTTAGGAGAAAATTAAACCTGGCACAAAATTCTTGGATTCTCTACATACTTTAAGAAAGTCCACTGTACCAGCAGACTTTTTTTTAATGATTCATTCATGGTTTAGTTTCGATTTTAAACCAACGAACCTCCATTTTAAGAAACCTCAATTCAGGTGTGTACAGCTGCAAATTCCCCAAGAGCAATATTTCCTAGACAGATTAAACAATATGCATTGAATTTCAATTTCGCTGTGTAGTTCCAGCGACTGTATGGGAAGTACCTGAGGGCTGAGAGCTTCAGGAAGGCCCTGGTGTACCAGAAGAAATACCTGCTGCTGCTGCTGGGAGGCTTTCAGGACTGTGAGCAAGCCACCCTGTCCCTCATCGCCAGAATGGGCGTCTACCCATCCCCCGGGGATCTCCAGGAGTCGGCCCTACGCTCCAGACCCATCAACAAGTTCCGATCCGCTGTCCGAGTAGTGATCGCCATCTCCAGGTTAGTGCTGGGAAAAGGAGTTACAGAGAAGCTGTTCAACATAGTGTCCAGGTGCGATCTAGAAATGAACGTATGAGGAAGAACGTCAACAGGGTGTCACAGTTTATATAAACTAATAAAAATAAAAAAAAAAGGAAAACCTGAGCTTTGGAACTGTCGTAGCTCAAGTGACAAACTTGAATCACAAGACAATGAGAACCTTTTAATTATTTACCCCATAAGCACTATTGCTTACTCATAAACTAGTGATTTGACTGAGACTCTGAGAGCTGCTGACCTCAAACCTTGATAGGTGTTACTGCTGACTTGACTTGTCCGTTTGTGTCATCTGCAGATTGAGGTTTTTGGTGAGGAAGTGGCAGAAGGCCACCAGAAAAGGTCAGTCGACAGCGGTGATTGTGAATGGAGCCGGCAATGGTGAGGAGACCTGGGTGATGGTGGTTAAATATTGTATCCTCAAATGATTGATTCCACACACACGGCCTATTCAATTTCCTCTTGCATCTTTTGAAATGGTAGTGTTTCTTAAAGGGATTAACACAGGCACCATATCGTGGTATAAATGGAGTAAAAGAGGTCTCCATTTTCAAGAACTTATCTCTCCTGGCTCTCGCCCCAGACCCGGCTGTCAGGAGTGAAGTGTTGAGACCGCAGCATCCCGGGGTCATCTCCAACTCCCCCCCAACCCGAGACGTGACGATCTCCTCGAGAAATGTCTTCACACACGTGGTCCACTCGCCCAAGTCTCCTTTCCTGTCGCACAACAGGTAAATCTAACCAGCTCTTGCTTGAACAATATGCGAGTCAGTTTTTCACCACATTGGCAGCATGTTGGACATAACTGGACTGTACTGTTGGTGGGGATGTTGAGATCCAGATGGCTTGTGTGATTCTTCTTAATTTTCAAGTGATCAGTGTTACAGCACACAATACGAGCACTGAGCTTTTTGTCAATGAGGTTTAAAGCACTGTGCTGTGCTTTGGTGGTGAGCAGCACACCTCTCTGACAATCTTTGCATCACAACCTGCTTTAGTGTTTATATAATGTGATATTTTATATAACATATTGCATATTTTGTTTTTATGACTTTTTACAAGTTTCATTTTATAAGCTGTGTAATCGGCATGTACTCTATGCAGACAAATTTAAGTCTGGAAGTATAACAGACTTTGACATTGGCCTGTCAGTCCTAGGTCGTATCCCAGTGCGATGGTGCGGTCCAGTGAGCGCTCCCTCACTCCCTCCCAGGACCCCGAGCGCACCCTGACACAGTACATCCAGCACCTGGAGACCATACAGCAACGCCTGGGGGGTCTGCAGCCAGGTGAGCAGAGCCCACCCCTGTCCTTAACTGCACTCCAGCACCGTGATCAGAGATCTCTGCTGCCATGGTCTAGAATATCAGACGACTTGGTGCGATACTCCAGTCAAACAGGGTTGTTTAGGGTTAAGAGAACGTCTGTTCCATTTCCCACTTCTCTTCGCTTGCAACACTTGGGAACCAGGAAATTCATTGATTTTTATGAAGGCCTGGTTACACGAGACAATGCGCAAAGGACTTGGTCAACATTGTTTTGGTATTGTATCAGTAATATGTAGGTAAGATCAGTGAAATCTGTACCTCCTGGTTTACTTTTTTTTTTTTTTTAAAGCTAGTTAGTGAAATTGGCTCGTTCCTAACAAGGTTTTTTGTTTTCTTGACACAGTATATTACCATCCTGTAAATGTGCCTCAGGGGAGAGAGCAGAGTCAGGTGAAACGCGTCAGTGATTTGATTGGATACCGTCGAAAGTGGTTGCTTGAAAATAGAACCTATTTGCATTGTCCCTCGCCTGTTTTGCAGTTCTTCTCAGGTGAGTTTCTGTTGATGCACTGCTGGGTGGTACAGCAAACGATTGTAGCTCCTGTCAGCCGTGAAAGACTGAGGTTGCTTGAACGTTTCTCTCGTGTAATCAGGCCTAAGATTTGATAAATGGATCATTGACTCACTTCTGGTTTTGGGTACTTTGGCTTCCTGTCTTCTACCTTTTTATTTATTTTAGCAATTCTGTAATCATTCTCTTTTGTTCAGGTTCACCAGCTGGACTCTTCTATTCCAGAAAATCGGACAGATGAAGGAACATTTCTGAAGTGTATTGGAAGACATATCCTGGTCTTTGGCACTATATGTATAGATGTATTTAAATAGTACAGGTTTTATCTTTTAGCAGTGTATTCATTTGTCTTTTTTAAAACAAGATTAAATCTTTATTTTAATTATATCTGGAGGTTTGCCTCACCATGTAAATCACCATGTAAGAGGTCACCTGAAAGTGCAGCTTGTTTTCTTGTGTAAATATTTTCACGTTTGTTAACACTGTTACTACACTTGTACATATTGTTCTTAGTTTGTACATGAAGCCAAATTAAGTTCTTCACTGTTTGAAAGCACAATGATAAACACACATGTTTTGTAATGTATTTTTTTTAAATCTTTTTTTACATCTGGCTTTCTACCAAATGAATAAATCTTTTAATTACCATACATCTTCAGATTGGTGTTAATTCTCTGAATACTGAACCTGAAACTATGAAGAATTGTATTTTAAAGATCTTTCTCATTTTATTTTTTAAATATGTGTCTGTCTCAACACCAGAGGCACATGGAGGCCATGTAGCACAGTATACACTGAGAAATGTAGCTCCATTTTAGCTGCTTTGCTGACCAGTTTGAGTTTTTAGAATAAGCTAGACATTATTTCACTGGTAACTGGTTTTACCATTTAGGTTGTTACAGAGTGGGGGAAAAAATACAAACCATAATGTTACTGTAGACATTTTATGTTTCACTACCTGTAGAGAAGAAAATGGAAAGGAGAGAAGTTTAAAACAGGCGAAGGAGTGTTTTAGGAGAATCTTTTTATTCATGAAAAATGTTATTTCCTTGGGGATGTGATGGGGTTGCAGGTCATCAGAGAGGGGGGAGTATTGATACTAGATCAAACTTTGTTCTTCATCCAGACTCATACAAGACCACCTTGTGGAAGAAATGGGGGGGGGAAAACAAATCAGAAATCATTATCTAATTAAATGATATGCTTACATCTCATATTTATAAAAGACTATATTAAGACTATCTGCAACCCTTTTAACACTGACCTGTTTTTGCACTGACATTTAGTAAGTGATTTAACTATTTGATGGATTCCACATTGTTTCCATGTTTTGGACAGTAGTTGAAAACCTATATTTATATATAAAAAAAAAAAAGTGTGTGGTCACCACTGGAATTGGTTTGTATGTATTAGTTTGATAGTGAACTGGAGTTTGCTTTGACTGTTGCTATTGAGCTGTGGAAGCTTAGACTTGAAATAAACTGCCTCTATGCTGGCGATGGTGTGTGTAAATTGGAGTGTTTTATCTCACCACATTCATAGAGGAGGTTTATTTTGTGTATGTCCAGGGTGCTGGGGCCTTCGCGCTGTCCAATTGCAACATTAGGGTTTGGTTTGGGGATGATTGTTGGTCCACCGTCCTCTGAGAAAGCATACCTGGGGAGTGAGATGGATACAAATTGATCAGTTTAGGTCTCCCTTACCATGAGTTTTATCCCATTAGACACTGAAGTCTCCAGTCACCCCATATCACACAGCTGCAAGTACACTGCTGCTTGCTCAGAAAGTGTCCTCCAGTGTTGACTGCCCTCTTTGGTCACCTTGTGAATTGAAGTGATAACCAGATTTCCCCCACTTCAGTCTTCCTGAGTGACAATTGAAGTCCCAGAAACAAGGAGTATACTATATATTCTTCAGTTTCCTAACCCTGATATATAATGGTAAACCTGAACATGATTGTTTCAGATTTTTTTGTAATGCCACCCACCGACTTATCTTGGCATGTGGAGTCTGGTGTTACCTTGGTCAGCTCCGCCAATACTTACTTTCCGTAGTGCATTAAGGATCCGTAGTCATAGATGGTGTTCAGATTGTTTGTATTGTACTTCTGGAAGTTATGCTCCCGGTCTGTAGGGACAAAATGAAGTTTAAAGTTGGAGAGGAAGACACTTTCCCTAGCATCTGTGGCACTCTCAAGAGTTGCCTTAAAAGCTCCAGGGGGAAGCAGAGTCTTCAATGGCCTGTGCGGTCTACTCCACAAACCTGTGTGGCTACTGACCTTTCAGGATGTTCTCCCACACGATGGTGACGTGGTCGTCTCTGTCGGAGCGGGACTGCTCGTGGACGAAGCCCAGCGCATGCATGAACTCGTGGGTGGCAATGCCAGACCACATGCAGCCCGGGGCCTGCAGGGACAGCGGCTGGGTGCCACCATTGACGCCAAGGAAGGACCAGCACCTGCAAGAGGCACTTTAAACTCAGACCCACACTGGACAGAATGGTGAGGGCATTGTTTTGATTTAACCTGTTTTGCTCTGGGGAATTTGCTCATTGTGTTGTAAAGAACTAGAGTAGGGGGAAACCATTCCAGTACTTGAGGCTAAAGGAGTTTGTTCTTGTAATTTCACCCCAGAAGTCCAATCACCAATTTATTACATGTCAAAATCAGTTGCTATTTGAAAGGTATCTATAAAACCTACAGGATCTTGCCTATATTTTCATACCCTCATCCTAAAATACAGCTGCTGTGAATTTAATAACTCATTTAATAATTAACAAAGTCCATAGAATACAAAAAAAAAAAACTAATTAATCTCTAAACTCTGAAAGGGAAGACTGACCCAAGTTTATTCTGGATGTCCAAATAGTTGGCTTCGTGGCTGCGTGGCACGAACTTCACACAAGTGCTGGCTGAGATGTCCTGCATGCCAATCTCAATGGTTATTCTGTCCATGTCGTCTGTGAGGTGACCCGAGAAAAGTGCCAGTTATTGTCGAGTACTGAGATCATGCTTTACACCAAGAAATACTGTTGCTTCAAAAGTAAGGCCTTGGTACTTATTGCTCCTGAGGGTTGGAAGAAGGAGCGAAGTAGGATGTGTAAGCTTTGTCATGATCTTGGATGTCTAAAAAAAAAAAAAAAAATCCCCACTACCAACGAAAGCAGTAATTTACACAAGCCAGCAGATGACTGGAGTTTTCAGAAATACTATCAGTTCATTTTAGGAATAGATGCAATTCCTCCACTGGGTAATCGTGCGGTTGCTGAAAGCTGAATCTGAAATGGGTTTTGAAGTAATGTGCTCTAAATTCACTCGCAGGCTGCACATAGGAATCGGATGATTTTGTGGGAAGGCTCTGTTGAATACTCACTGTAATCCGGAGAGATGATGTAAGGAACGTACACGTAGCCGTCCACAGACTTGGGCCACAGGCAGCTGTTCCCTGCACAGCTGATGGCACTGCGCTTGCTTGAGACTGCAATGTCCCCTTCTTTAAAAGTCAGGCCAGTGAGTTTTGGGGACACTGTGAATTTGAGATGGACACTATCATGTCAGAGTGATGACAATTAGAAATCTTGCTGCTGCTGCTCAGTTTGATCTTCATTTAGATATTTTCAAATCCTTTTTCTTCAGGATTCTCAAGAGATGGGTACAGATCAAATAAATGAACCCTTTTTGATCACGTGCACACTGATTTAGAAAATGTAATTGATTGTAATTTAATCTATCTGCAGAAGTTGAGCCAATTTTTGCACTAAACAGCTATACTGTCATTGTATTACACACACAGATAAAAACCTGCATATGCTTCCTACCCAGTAACCAAATAGTGACTGCCTGCTGGTTGCTCTGGGTTGAATTTTCTGCCGTATTAACTTACAATGATACTCGTTGGTTATCAGGATTTTGTCCATTGCGTTCATATCCTTCAGGGCCACAAATTCTCCTGCAACACAAGAAACCATATGTGAAAATGCTTCTGCAGGGTTAGTCCTTCACTGTTTTCTATTTGGCTGTACAAATACCCCAATAAAATCAATGTCCCATTATGAGTACAGCTTCAGAACTCACTATCCAGAAAATCATAGAATCTCAAATCTTCTTGGGTAGCTCACATTAGTTCTCATATTTTACAGTTTCTTGCAGCACAAATTCCTTTTAACAGTTGAAGCAATGAGCTTCCTAATCTAAGGCGACATCTCCCTGGCACTTGGACATTCAATTCCCCAATGTCCTCACTGCACCCAAACCACATGACACTTCAAAATTAATTTCATTTTCTGATGGACATATTTCTGACTTGAAACTGTTCCTGTGTGAGGACTTTCCTCATCCTCACAAACACTTTGAATACTAATGAATAGGAAACACCTGAGGTGAGAAAATGTATCTCTTTTAATCAGCTGCTGGTAGATGTATTCTTTCCTGTTTGACAGTTTTGCAGGTTTTTTAGGTTTCCTGCTGCTTCGCTTTATCTTTTGATAAGGTATAAAAAGGTTTGCTTGTGAGCCTTTGAATTTGTAAATAATATCCTTCTGCTCATCCTAGCTGCTCATAATGCGACATTTAGTAATTGGATGTAAAATGTTACCTGAATATCCTCTTTTAAATCTGTGCTTTTCCCCGTGTGTCCCAGTTGAATTCTACCAAGGAAACAAAGATAATTACAAATATGACCAAGGCAGACGTCAGTTTTCCAGCGTCAAACAGCCAAGTTGATGAAGAGAATTTACCTGAACGGGAAAGGCACAGACGTGTGCAGCCAGGCCCAGCAGGAGGAAGATCATGGTGGAGTTCATTGCAGAGCAACAGACAGGTCTGACTCCAGGTCTACTGCTCTGCGTCTGTCCCAACCCGGGCCATTTATACTGCTCTCCACCTGCACTTCCACACAAGGGATTTGCTGATACAACACAAGTGACTGGTCTAGCATCTATCCTTGAATTGTCACCTGCACACCGTGATGTCATACTTATCACGAAGCAGGCCCTAATTAGAAGAGCCGTGAGTCAAATTGACTTTAAGGAAGGGGTTTTGGGCTCCTACCACACCCTCTAGCATAAGCACTTTAAAATGAGGAGTAGGTGGATTTTATTTTATATTCATCTACTCTAATTGGAGTGAAATTTGACCATACCAGGGCTGGAACTGTTGCTGGGGTGGCGTACAATGTAAGCATGGCAACAGGCCTTTTCAATTGGATCTTTCTAGTTCTACTTTTTAATCGTTGGTCATTTCAGTGCGTTTCATACTGGTTGGGAGAATTATCAAAGAATAATTCATCAGACACCCATCTTGGTATCTCTTTGAGATGTAGGAACCCAACCCTCTTTCTCTCCCCTTGTCTGCAAGAACTTTTATGAACCCTCTTTCCATGACTGAATTCCTACAGCAATGGTGAGGGCAAGTATATCTGCAAGGCATTTGGCACATTAAGCAGTGTCAAATTGTCTATTCCTTTAATTATTATTACCTGATTTCTTAGTAGAGACTCTTATCCAGGGTGACTTAAATTGTTACAACATATCACATTATTTTTACATTGGTACCCATTTATATACAGCTGGGTATTTACTGGAGCAATCTACCTTGCTCAAGAGTACAACAGCAGTGTCCCCCACCTGGGGATTAAACCCACAACCCTCCACTCCAGAGTCCAGAGCCCTAACCACTACCCCACACTGCTGTAGGCAGTATACTGTCCGATATGTCTATGTTTAGCAAACCAGGGTTCAATATAGCACATGACCTCTGGCACGGCCTATTACCAGTATATGGAGAGTTTTCCCATTACCTTTGATAATATAGTAATATGTCTTGTCCTGACCCTTTGACTTTGAACACAGATTGTTGTACATCACCTATGGATTGAAATGACAATGGATGAGTCACTTTGAAGCATTGTTTTATTATAGAAACATTTGTAACACATCATTGATTGAGTTTCCTATATCATAACAAAATATATAGAGAGAATACATTGATCATCAGACATACATTTGCTACTGACTCATCAGAGTCCCACTGATATTCCCAGCAGTGAGAGAACAAGGGCTGGTGATATTTCACCACTCCAGACAAGGAAAAGATATCTACTTTATAGTTCAGTAAGGTCCTTCCTCCTGGTATCTGTGGGTCAATTTGTGTCCATCTGAATGGGGAAATTGTCTTCAGTCCTCACTCACACACGTCACACAGAGGCCTGGAATTATAGATGTTGTTAAACAAACAAATGCAGAGTAGTTTATTTTTAAATGTGTGTTTTCAGTCCAGTATGATAGTAAATACATTATGTAGAGAGGACCATTCTGAGAGCAAAAGTACAATGGCAATGGACTCTGCTATAAATGCTTTCAGCATTTATGTTTAAGGGTTAAAGCTGGGAAACAGTCAGGGTGAGGTGACTGTGCTGGCAACCTCTCCCTCACCCTGTGTAGACTCTCTATCCAGGCTTTGGCAGAGTGAAAATCAGTTGTAGTAGAGAAGGGAGGTGATGTACAGGGGACAGTGGCCTGAGGGTGTTTGATATTTAGTTTTGTATGAATTAACACTTCTCATCTTTGTATTGTATGTATACCTAATTGCTAAGAGTTTTTTCTATTAAGCTCATACAGGAAAGGTTTATACATTTGCTAACAGCCAGAGTTAACGAGGGGTTAACATCACTGCAAAATGGGAAAGCTGTGAAGGATGAGAACTCATCACAAAGGTTAAGATACAGAATTAACTGATAAAGTGTGCAACATCAGTCACCAGATCCACAACACAATGTACTTCTTTACCTTTCTTTGAAATTATTTAACTTTGTTCGTATCAATTCCCTTTTTATGTAATTAAAAATACACTGGGGCCTCGTCATTTTTGTTTTTTAAAATACATTTCTCAGTTCACTGACCACTTTATTTTCCACCTACACTGTGGACAGTGGCTGGTGATTATTTGTGTCACATATCTTCAGCCTAAATACTGCTTTCTTGAAAAATGAGTGAAAGTCCCAATAATGCTTAGTAACATTACAAAATAGTGTGTACTGTTGTGGCTATATATAGGCTGCCCTGTCTCCGCACGGGTACTTGCGGCTCGTGTGTTTCCAGTCGGACTCAGTAGCCACTGGACTAATAGGAGACACCTGCCGGCAATGAGTTCGGCTGTGATTATCACCCCCACGGGCACCAGTGATGACCTTATTTAACCTCCCCCTCTTGACTAGCAGTGACATCCCCCACACAGACTGTTTTCCCCATAATCCTCACAACCCGCCGTGAGGCCGAGCAAGGTGAACCCCATGTTTTGTTTGTTTGTTTGTTTGCTTCGTTCTCAAATATGAATCCCCTTGGTGTTTGTTTTCTTATTTAGCACCCTTAGGTTTGCTAGTCTGAAGATTTACCCGAGGGAATTTGTTTTGATTTTAGTTAGTGTCCCTCCCTGCCCTGAATCGGCTACAATTGTAAAACATGTCTTCTAGGACAGCAGCTATACTCGGTTAAAATGGAGAGCTCTATACAAGGTTCATGTTGAGTTGCTGTTTCAGGGTAAACATTCATTTATATATGAATTCTGATATAATTTTCCATAGTAATAAAGATGTGATGCAGTATTACCTCAGTTAAATATGTTTGAAGAAAAAGAAGAAACTGCAGTCCCTGTTTTTAATATTGAATGTACTCTCCACTAAGAGATTTCCACTTGTGATATCCGTTTTTGTAGTGTCTTTGTTTCACCATATGGTGACGGTACAGGCCCTTTGCATTTCCCACTATACACTATTGTCACTTAATGATGGAATATTAGAGTACATTTAATTAACAAGGTATGGACAGTCCTGTCAGTGGCATCTCATTGTGTATTTCTACATTGTGTCACTTTCCTTTTAATTCCCTTTATGTACACAATGAAAGAAGCAAGCCTGCCCTTATAAAGAAAGAAATAAAGAAAGGACAATGGAGACAATAGCTCAGTTCATGGAAGATCATTTTTATTAACTAATGGATGAGTTTGCGCTGTTCTAATGGCAAGGTACTGTTCTTCTGCTACAGACTCCTCAGTGAAGTGCCGCAGGTGGGTCCTCTGGTAGGTTCTGGGAGAGGGCTTGTTCTGGTTACATGCCTTTGGCAGAAAGAGAGGGATAAAAGCAAATTGGCAGATGAGAAGACAGAAGAAGAAGATCGGGCCAGGCAATGTTGCAGGTGAGTGGATTGAGACTGTGGGTGTTAGTAACTGGATTACTGAAACAACAACAAAATATATATATATTTTGTCTACACTCTGTCTGTCATTGAAATTTGCAGTTATGTCGGATGTCAGATACCATCATCAATAACCAGTTTCCAAAGTTTCTTCTCATTCTACCAATTAGTTGATTCAGTTGTGTCACTTACAAACAAACAGAGACCTACAAAACGTTCCCAGAGAAAACCAGTGATTATATATCACTTCCTAATGATACCCTTCAGCAAATATAATGATTGTTTATGTACCATCCTATTCAAGCTGTCTTAGGGAATTCAGGGAAGCAGACAATAAGACAGAGACAGGCTCACAAGGACAGCAATGTGAGGTAGCGGCTTGATAGGAAACTCTCTCAGGGTTCCGTTTTATCTTTTGTTACCAGAATAGACTAAACAAAATCTCACAAGATAAAGGAGCACCTGATTTCACAGGCTCTTGAGTTCTTCTGTTTGCTGATGATATTCTGACTCTAGCCGTTTTTATATTTCTAAACTGTGAACTAACCACACTTGTAGAGTTTATTGATTTTCATCTTGTCGATAGCACTGGGCCCGAACCGCTGCCCGATTTGGATGTTTGGGTTGGGTTTGGGCACAATGGTTGGGTCACCATCTTCGGAGTAGGCGTACCTGCGATAGGTGACAGCGATATAGAATGTTAATATGGAGACACATATAAACACTACTGTAGTCTGCATCCCAATTACATGGTTTATCCTGGTGTTCAATAACTTGAAATTATATATTATGTTGTCAATTAAAGGCACCAAATACAAGCTCAGGACTTCTAAATGTATCTATTTTATATATTTTTTTCATAGTCTGTTCCTAATTCAGCTATAGCATTACCATTTTACATTTTCAGAGCCTATATTATATGGAAGTTTCAAACAAGGTTTAACATGCAATTAAAACTTCTTGATTCACAGAACCTACATGATGAACACACTCTAGTCATGAAGAGACTATTTAATTCACTCACTAGTTTTATTGAAAGCTTGTATGTTTATTAAGCAGGTATTTTACCATAGAACTAGGTATAAAGGATATATATTTATATATTTGTTTTTGTATAATACAGAAATTAACTTATTGAGCTTTTCTGATGAACTTGGTACATTCCACACTCTGATTTATTTTAAAATCACATACTTACTTCCCAAAGTGCATAATGGAGCTATAGTCATAGGGGGTGTCCAGATTATTGGTCTTGTACCTCTCAAAATTATTCACACGATCTGTCAGGTGAGAAAATAGCACAGCGTGGCAGTGTAAATAAATGGTTTTGTGTTCGCTCCTACTTGGAAATGGATGAAATGGGGGGGTTGAATGGAAACAAACACTTGCAAATATGTACAAAAGAAAAAAGGGAAATAAATACATGCGTTTTGTACTTAGCTTTTAAGTGTTACAATTATATATGTAAATATATATTAAGTTAGTGTCTCATTTATTCTGGATCACTGGCACATCTGAGCTGTGGGATACTGGGTAGTGTTCACCATACCTTTCCAGATGTTGGCCCACAGAATGGTGATGTACTTGTCCCTGTCAGCCCGGGACTGTTCGTGCACGAAGCCTAGAGCGTGCATGAGCTCATGGGAGGCGATGCCGGACCACATGCAGCCTGGAGTCTGGAGGGACAGCATCTGAGCCCCACCGTGGACTCCGAGGAAGGACCAGCAGCTGCAAGAGACGCACAGGTCAGAGAGGCCCTGAAGGAGCTTCCTCACAGAGTGCTGGTACATCACCTGGCACTGCGGGGAATTATGCTGTCACATTAATCTCAGACAAGACAGTGCTTTCACTTCCAAAGCTCCCCCTTTCAGTCTGGTCTTGCAGAAATCCACGTGTAGAGACCAATAACATAAATTACTTTAAAATACTCTCTCACTTACGAAAGCAGTTTGTCAAAAACGTACCCAGGATATGTGAATGACTTACCCAGACTTGGGCTGGATGTCCAGGTAGTTCCTTTGATGAGTCCATGGCACAAACCTGATACAGGTGCCATTAGCAATCTCCTCCATCCCGCTTTCAATTGTGATTCTGTCAATTTCATCTGCAGGAAACAACAGAAACCTTCATGGGCATATGTGAGATTATTGGCACTCCAGTCTTCGGTCATAAAGCTTGTATACCAGGTGTGTTACGATTGTGTATTTGTGTAATTCATATAAATCCCTTTTTACCAATTAATGGTGTAATGAAAAGCAAAACCCCTTTGCTCCCTGTATTGTGAGTTTGGCAGTAAGCTTTCATTTGGTCAGTAAAACATTAATTGGAAAATGAGGACAGCAGATCATTTTCAAAGCAATAATAATATGCTACAGTATTTTAAATAAAGGCTTTTTACAGGGATAAAAAGTATATATTTGTTTGCGGTTTCCTCAATTATTATGTATGTTTTATGTAATAAGGCATTGTCATTTAAAGTGAAATGCAGACTGTACTTACTGTACTCAGTTGACATGTTATAGGGAACATACACAAATCCGTCCACAGACTTGGGCCACAAGCAGCTCCGGGCAAAGCAGTTCTCTGACCTCCTCTTATTGGTCACTGCAATGTCGCCCTCTCTGAAGCTGGTTCCCTGCAAGGTCAGGGCGGCTGCAATACAACACGTGTGCTAGTTAACACACACAGCACTGCAAAAAACAGCCATTTAATCAAAACTGTTTTAGGATTTGTCTTTTGTTATATCCATTTAAATATACTCAGGTGCTGCGGAAATATACCAGCAAACATGAACCCAGAGCACAGGAATACACATTTTAACAGCAAGTGGTGTTTTCAAAATAACTTACAGATACAGACACTTCTGTATCATTCTTCCTCTGTACATTTTTTTCTCAGGTGCAACACTTACTTCGCAATTCATTGGTCTCCATGATTTTGTCCATGGCTGTCATCTCATCTTGACTCATGAGCTCTTCTGAGAAAAAAGACAATGTTTTCATTAATGGCATTTGTCATTTTACAACAACACTATTGTGCTTTCAAAATTAGGGAAAAGGGAATATTAATTAATTAATTAATTAATCTATTTTACTCTGCTATTGCAGTATTACGGTATTTTGTGCAAATTAAATGCACATTTCAGTATAGATGATGTAATTCATAGAGCAAAGGGAATTACTTTTCAGTCTTGAGTCTGGAAGGCTGCTCGTTATACTTTTAATTAAGCAGGGCATTGAGGTATACAGAATAGACCTGACTTACCTGAAAAGGCTCTTTTAAACCTGTGTGCTTCTTCATTTATTCCAGATGTATTCTGGAAAATTACACAGAAAAGACAATTACAAGAGGAGTCCGAAATGGACCACAGATAAACGTATGCTACATTTTACATTTGAAGGTGTCTCTCCTTGGATCTAGCCATGCTATATACTCTTTCATAAACTGTAGTATCTAAAAATGAAGTGCTATATTGACAAGCAAAACTGGCAATAGAAACCATGAAAAGTATGTTACAGTGTACTGAAGTTTCTTGGATCATTTCTTTTTGAATGTTTAAATTGATTTATTTCAATTTTGTTAATAATTTTTTTATAGAATGAGTGCTTCAAATGATTGGAGGCATGTCCAATACTTCTATGTCTGAGAATCTATTCCCCTTATGAAATAGTCAAACGCTCTTACCATTCATATATAAGGTGGAACTGTTAAATAAGATATTCCATTACAAAGATTCAAATAAGATGTCCATTGCAACAGTTCTCTATTTCAGAAAAATGCACTCAAAGTAAAATAGCAAGCACAAAACACCAAGCGCCTGAGTTTGCCTACAATCGAGAGCCTGCAGAGACCAGTCGAATGTACCTGAATGGGGTAGGCACAGACGTGTGCAGCCAGGCCCAGCAGGAGGAAGATCATAGAGGAGTTCATTGCAGAGTGCCAGACAGGACTGAGTCCAAGTGTTCTGGGTCCGTCCCCAAGCCTGGCCATTTATACTGCTCTCCCCTGCACTCCGACACAGGGGATTTGCTGATTCACAGATATCCTACATCTGTCTAACAAGCGGCTGCCCTTGTGCCTCTGTGTTTACATGGTCATCGACAAATGAATGGCTGTATATTTAGGCTGATGCTCCCGGCTGCACACCCAGTAGTTGGCTCAAGCTATCTATCACTTTGAGGGATGATGGCCATTCCACGTACAGGAGATCAGAGAGGACGAAGTGATTGCCTTCACCTATCCTCTGTATCTCCCAAGAGCTGATGAGGCAATCTGCTGTGTGCATCATGCGTTTATTCCTAACTACCTAGTTCTTAGCCAGCTTTAATGGTGCTTCGCATGCTTTTATTTTTGGTGTCATCCACACCCTGTACAAGATATGACTTAATTCCCATAATAACAGGTCGGACCGTGTCTGATTTCCATGATGACAGCAGAAAGATCCTTTAATGTTATTTGGTATTGAATTTATCAGTAATGTTCCTGATTTGTTGGTGATATATTGATGATCCCTTTTTTACTTGTTATTCTGTAACACTAAGTACTCTGTTTGCTGTTGGTTGTTTTCGTCTGGGTTTGCGTCCCGGGCCGCCCGCGCTTATGTCTCCTGATCTCATCCATCTTGCCTACGTCCATTTCTGTCATTCTGCCTCTCGGGTTTACTGTTCTGGTTCTGTTCTGGTTTCTCATGTTCTACGTCTAATTCCCTTACATGTACAACTAGAATACTGTCATAAAAGAAACAAATGTAGAATCTGGAACATTGATAGTGTTTGGACCGAGAAAACAAATTATTTGGACAAAGGTGCCTGCAAAATTACATAACCATAATCATCATAATCATAATAATAAAGTAGGTAAAAATATCCAAATAAATGTTATGCACGTAATCTCAGCCCAGGACATTCAGACAGTGCTTTTCATTCTGTAATACCTTTTCTTCATTCTTCAACTGCTTACATATCTCAATGATTTCTCCACATAAGATTATTGTGATGTGATTTATTGACCACTTATATCTCGCTGTCATCATCATTATTATTATCATCACTTTTATGATGAGTGATATGTGACTCTGCCTGTCTAGACAGCCTGTGCTGCTGCAGTGCTTCTCTCAATAAGATTGCTAGTTTTTGCACACTAAACAACAATTGAGCTCAAGACTGCTAGTGCCATTGTGCTCTCTGTCAAATGCCAACTGGCCAGTGTCTGTTGAACCCAGACTAACCTGTGACCGGCTGTGTTAACATATAATCATCAAATTCATAATAGGCCTATCAATCTTTACATTTTCATATACATAATTCCTATTGGAAGTACATTGGTATTCATTTTTGGATATCAACAATTCGATTTTGATAGCAAAAACAGAATGGCTGACATCAAGAATAGTATTTTTGATTCTATTCTAAATATATATATCTGATATCAAATGTTACATTTCTTTATATCAAAAATTGTATTGTTGATAATAAAAATGGCTTACCATAGTCTGAGCATGCCGATAGATTGCTCACATTAATCTGTTATTGTGCTAACATTAACGTTGTCGACATTTTTAATACTGAGTTTCAATGCAAAAGATGTGCTTTCGAAACAATAGATGACTTTGGGTGTTGTTTCCTCTTGTTGTGGGAATCACAATACACACAACGCCGATCTGCAATAGTTTGCTCTCCGCGATTGGAAATGCACTGTATTGGATGGGGGAGTGTTGTTGTGGTAATTAGCAGCTGTGTTGTGTTGCACAGGTCGCTGTGGCGCCGTCATAACGTGTTTTTTCGAGCCGGTTGTGAATGGCGCATGTTGTAAAGCGGTGCCGTGGCCTGTATTCGTGGGCAGGTGTAGCTCTCAGTCTCACGCATTGCCCCTAATGTTAAGCATTTGACACAAACATGTTGTGCGCACCCCCCCTCCGGCTCCTGCTTTTGTCACCGCATTGTTGTTTTGAAAACTTAAGAGCTATGCAAAAACATTGTGTGTAATTGTACTATCGATTATTGTACATCCTGTGTTATCATCGACCGAAAATAAATCTAAAAGCGCTCGTCCTGCGTCAGACATGAATATAAAGTGTGTTGGAGCTTCACACTGGACGGGAGTTAAATGGTAGCGCTGCCTGTATTTCAGTAGCCGCTCCTCACTGCTGAGATGTAAACGGGCTGCTTTCTCCATTTTAGCGCCGCGACTGGAAAGAATCTGACCAATCAGAAGTGACGTCACCCCCACGTGGAAACACGCACCGTATACGCATGCGCCCCATAACAAACCGCGTGGAGATGAGAAGGTAATTAATGAGCTCCAGCAATATCCATTAGTGCATCATTGCACATTGAAGACAAACTCATTCATTACAAAGACAATGCATGGGTGAACATCACAGGAGCTCTACTTTAGTGACAGCTGTCCATAAAAGATACAGTATTCATAAATAATATGCATAATTAAATGTGATTTTTATTTTACATATTGACTTTATTATTCACTTTATGATATAAATAGTACAATTATATATTAGAAAAGGTCCCAAAATCATGTCCATGGTGATGTTTACACTTTATGTAAATCAAAAGTTTTTAACATGGTGTGCATAGGGGTGGGCGATCTTCCCAAAAAATCATATCACGCTCCACGATCTGAATCACGATCTTCCCAATTTTTAGATGTACTATAGAGAATATCCAGAATGGAACACGCCTATGGATTTATCTATTTGTACAATTTTAAACACAACATTAATTAAAAAATCAAATGGTCATTAAATGGCCTGAGTTTAACTTTATTTTAAATATTAAAGTTGCGATCCGCAGTCAATAGATAAACATTAAATAACACAAGATTTTAAAGTACTCTGAAATTGCAGTAATAAAATATAAACAACACAAAGGTGTGCACTTTTCAACTTCAAGTGGCAATCACAGCTAATAGATAATATGATAAAAAAGTAGAATGTGACCGCTTCTGTCACCTCTTTCCATCGTTTGCTGTTTTTGTCGTATGTTTTCGACTGCTCTAATGTGTCGGTCAGTGATAACTGTTTCAGGACCTCGTGAGATACAGATGAGTGAGGTTGTACCGACCTGAGTGAAACACTGTCGGCATGTGCCTTCGGTTGCTTGCTTTTCAGGTGGTTGAAAAGATTTGTCGTTTGACCTCCAGAAGAGCTGACCGTTACCCGACAAAGTTTGCAGATAACTTTTCTCTGAGAAATGTCTGACTTTGCATAGCCACACATCTGATGTTGAATATTTTTTCAGCACCAGCTCCTCATCCGCCATTCTGCTAGTTCATGTTGATTTTTTTTTCTAATATGTCACCATGCATGCAAGACACATGATTGAGACACGTGGTATAATTTGGCCAATCAGCACAGCCATCTAGTAGGCTGTCGTTACAGTTTTAACATTATGAGGACATAAAAGATCGCGATCTCTACGATTCGCTTGAAAAGTAGATCGTGGATGTCTTCAAGATCGATCACGATATAAAATCGTCAGATCGCCCACACCTAGGCATGTGTAAGAACAACATCAAATTATATATATATATATATATATATATATATGTATATGTATATACACCTATCAGCCATAACATTATTCACTTCACCTGTCAGTGGGTGGGATATATTAGGCAGCAAGTGAACATTTTGTCCTCAAAGTTGATGTGTTAGAAGCAGGAAAAATGGGCAGCGTAAGGATCTGAGCGACTTTGACAAGGGCCAAATTGTGATGGCTAGACGACTGGGTCAGAGCATCTCCAAAACTGCAGCTCTTGTGGGGTGTTTCCGGTCTGCAGTGGTCAGTACCTATCAAAAGTGGTCCAAGGAAGGAAAAGCGGTCAACTGGCAACAGGGTCATGGGCGGCCAAGGCTCATTGATGCACGTGGGGAGCGAAGGCTGGCCCGTGTGGTCCGATCCAACAGACAAGCTACTGTAGCTCAAATTGCTGAAAAAGTGAATGCTGGTTCTGATAGAAAGGTGTCAGAACACACAGCGTATCGCAGTTTGTTGCGTATGGGGCTGCGTAGCCGCAGACCAGTCAGGGTGCCCATGCTGACCCCTGTCCACTGCTGAAAGCGCCTACAATGGGCACGTGAGCATCAGAACTGGACCACGGAGCAATGGAAGAAGGTGGCCTGGTCTGATGAATCATGAATCAAGGTGTTGACTTGGCCTCCAAATTCCCCAGTTCTCAATCCAATCAAGCATCTGTGGGATGTGCTGGACAAATAAGTCCGATCCATGGAGGCCCCACCTTGCAACTTACAGGACTTAAAGGATCTGCTGCTAACGTCTTGGTGCCAGATACCACAGCACACCTTCAGAGGTCTAGTGGAGTCCATGCCTCGACGGGTCAGGGCTGTTTTGGCGGCAAAAGGGGAACCTACACAATATTAGGCAGGTGGTCATAATGTTATGGCTGATTGGTGTGTTTATATATATATATATATATATATATATATATATATATACACACCAATCAAAAATACAAAAATATATTTTTCATTTTATATATATAAAATGATAAAAATATTTGTGTAGCCGACACTCACTTACTAGGTATGTATAGCCCAGATGAAGACACAGTAGTGTCAAAAGGCATTGTTATTCAATAAAATGAAACTGCTGAAATACAAGAGTCCTGTCTAAATACCTAATAAGTGAGAGTGCGACTACAATATCATTTTTTAATTATATATTTTTGCCTTATTTGGGCTAGCACCTCATGGGAGTGAAGACGCTGCAGTGCACGGATGCTTTTAAGTTATATTCACTAAAGAGGTACATATTTTATATTGTTTATTTTGTTTTGTGTTTTATTATACAACTCTTTGGGGGGGGGGGTGTGAACAGTGAGTTTGCTAAGAAAACTCAAAAAAGGCTATTATATAAACCCCCCAGTGTTACCCTTTGTTAGTATTGAATACAATTGAAAGTAATTTCCAGATATGTGCCTAAATAACATTTATTTTTGTTGGATGTGGTTTTCTTCAAGATAAAATTGAGGAACCATAAAAATAAAATACCTTGATAATTTATGGAAAATAAAATGTTGGGATTAAAACATCAAATGAATCGCCCCTTTATAAGGCTCACAGAAACACATCCATATTCACTTTAATACTAAAATCACAATTTACTTTTACATTTGGTACTTAAGTACTCTTGAAAGTAGCTACTTTATAACTTTTTCTCAAGTACTGTTTGAAAGGGAGACTTTGTACTTTTACTGGAGTAAGTTTTTGATAGAATATTTGTACTTTTACTCAAGTATGACTTCTGACTACTTGTTACACCTCTGTACAAACCATACATTAAGTTATTAATATAAAACATTTAATGTTATGGCGGTTTGGGGGTCATGGTACCTGACATAAACAAAAGCACATATCTGCACTGGGAAAATATAGTTTAAAGGGATGCCTGTTTCACTTTATTACTAAATGAAATACTTGTGCAACATTAACAACTATCCAGATTGTGTCTCGCTAGGGTCTTCAGTCAGGCTGGTGTCGTATTACAAACCCCTCTGTACTGATGTTTTATTGGCGTTAGGGAACATTGCGACCTGCTGCTATGAAAATATCTGGTCACTGTAATGAAACCCCGGTCTAATAGTATAATGTATCATTTACATTTTATTTTTTTCCATTAACATTGCATTTTTAAAGAAAATATCCGCCCGAACAGGGACTTGAACCCTGGACCCTCAGATTAAAAGTCTGATGCTCTACCGACTGAGCTATCCGGGCTCTTAAAGAGGCTGTTTACATGCGCTCTGAAATGTAAAAGGAAGGTATAACTAATGTAAGCATTTACGTACGTAGCCGGCCGACATAAATGCATCGTTGATTTGGATATGTTGACTAAAAAGCAATTTCCCGGGGAGGATGGATTAAGGGCAAATAACCAAAATCACAAGGTGAAAGTGTTAAACGAAAGGGATCTGTGTTCTTGTTAAGGGAAACCGTGATGCTGAACCACTGACAAAGGCCGCGTTCGTGTAGCGCAGATTCCCGCAGTTCTGCGCAGAGCTGCAGAATCCCACCGATCCCATTGGCGTATGTCTGCGCTACACGAACGCGACCATTGCATTTGTCTCAAACAACACGACCGTGGCTGCAGCAAAGGATCCGGAAATAGGAAGGCATTTGGAAAGCAGCGCGAAAGTTTGAACTACATTATCAACAAAACAGCTCCATCCATATCATTTGCGTAGTAGATTTGTTTTATATAGAACATTTATTTTGTTGCAGTTCAGCATGTCATAGCGCATTGTCTGTGTCGGACTTGCTGCAATGTGTCTTTTTACACAATGACACGTAACGTGGGCAGCTGCGTTGCAAACAACCCCAGTAGCCAGCTTATTTAACTGACTACCGAGAAGTCAGGATGGAGAACCTGAAAAACGTGAAACTGCCAGAGGACGATGAGATTCCTAATCTTGACAAACACGAATTGGAGGTAAGTGACAGATGCCCCCCACGCACTGTTCATATACAACCTGGGCAAGACTGAATTTGTGCAATAATATAAACAAGTGCACTGAGAGAGGTGTATGCATATTCAATAGCTACAAATAATCGCCCACAGCACACTGTTGCTGCCTGTTAATGACATATAGTGTGTGTGTGTGTCTATATATATATATATATATATATATATATTATATTAATCCCATAACCTTTTCTTGTTCAGTAACATTTCTATAACTGCAGTGACCAATATGTATCTTGTTTGTGTGGTTGAATTGAACCTTATGCCATCTTTTCTCTGCCACCCCACCCTCCAGGTGCTGTTAAAGCAGCTGAAAGATGTGGTCTGGGAGTCGAAACAGCAGCTGAAGGCCATCCAAGATGAGACCCAGTGCACAGAGAAAGATATTGAACACAGGTACTGGTCTGGTTTACAGTAATGTGAGCTCCACATCAGTCCTGCTCTTTGCGGAGTGATTTCTGAAATATTCTGTTGAGAATCTCCATCCATTACTACTAAAACATGGTGCCACCTTTCTCCTTCAAATGACAGTACTTGTGTTGGCAACTCTTCACTGTATAGGCATCCAGCAGGCCTGTAATCACATTATATTGTGCCAAATGTAAATGTGTTCTTCTCAAAGCTAATGTTAGACAGTGATTTCCAAAGCTGTCAACATGCAATAAACCAAGTGGGCATGTAATGTGTGTGTGTGTGTGTGTGTGTGTATATATATACACTCACCTAAAGGATTATTAGGAACACCTATTCAATTTCTCATTAATGCAATTATCTAACCAACCAATCACATGGCAGTTGCTTCACTGCATTTAGGGTTGTGGTCCTGGTCAAGACAATCTCCTGAACTCCAAACTGAATGTCTGAATGGGAAAGAAAGGTGATTTAAGCAATTTTGAGCGTGGCATGGTTGTTGGTGCCAGACGGGCCGGTCTGAGTATTTCACAATCTGCTCAGTTACTGGGATTTTCACGCACAACCATTTCTAGGGTTTACAAAGAATGGTGTGAAAAGGGAAAAACATCCAGTATGCGGCAGTCCTGTGGGCGAAAATGCCTTGTTGATGCTAGAGGTCAGAGGAGAATGGGCCCACTGATTCAAGCTGATAGAAGAGCAACTTTGACTGAAATAACCACTTGTTACAACCGAGGTATGCAGCAAAGCATTTGTGAAGCCACAACACGTACAACCTTGAGGCGGATGGGCTACAACAGCAGAAGACCCCACCGGGTACCACTCATCTCCACTACAAATAGGAAAAAGAGGCTACAATTTGCACAAGCTCACCAAAATTGGACAGTTGAAGACTGGAAAAATGTTGCCTGGTCTGATGAGTCTCGATTTCTGTTGAGACATTCAGATGGTAGAGTCAGAATTTGGCGTAAACAGAATGAGAACATGGATCCATCATGCCTTGTTACCACTGTGCAGGCTGGTGGTGGTGGTGTAATGGTGTGGGGGATGTTTTCTTGGCACACTTTAGGCCCCTTAGTGCCAATTGGGCATCGTTTAAATGCCACGGCCTACCTGAGCATTGTTTCTGAGCATGTCCATCCCTTTATGACCACCATGTACCCATCCTCTGATGGCTACTTCCAGCAGGATAATGCACCATGTCACAAAGGTCGAATCATTTCAAATTGGTTTCTTGAACATGACAATGAGTTCACTGTACTAAACTGGCCCCCACAGTCACCAGATCTCAACGCATTAGAGCATCTTTGTGATGTGGTGGAACGGGAGCTTCGTGCCCTGGATGTGCATCCCACAAATCTCCATCAACTGCAAGATGCTATCCTATCAATATGGGCCAACATTTCTAAAGAATGCTTTCAGCACCTTGTTGAATCAATGCCACGTAGAATTAAGGCAGTTCTGAAGGCGAAAGGGGGTCAAACACAGTATTAGTATGGTGTTCCTAATAATCCTTTAGGTGAGTGTATAACATGATTTCTGCGTAATCTGTTGAATTGGGAGTCCATCTGGAGCAAAAAACAGCTTCAGACATAATCGATCACGGTTCTTTTTCTGTGTTGGTGGCTTTGTGTCTGTCAGAACTGCTGAGCGCAACCGGCTGAAGCCCCTGGCAACTCGGGCGGCGGGACTGAGCGATGCCCTGAGGGAGCTGGACACGGTCAAGCAGCAGAGAGAGGACCTCTCCCGGCAGCTTAAGGAGCAGAAAGCGGCCAGTGCTAGGTACTGTCCTCTGGTGCCTTTTTAGGACCCTGCTGGAGCAGTATTCTTCACATCCAGCCATCTGTGGTACAAACTTAAATCCATGGGGTTGTATTTCTGTTGAAACTTCTCAGGGAAGAATCTGATCAGGTGTTTAAACCTTTACACTGTGGATTCAAGTTAAGACTAGAACCAAGAATAATAGATAAACATCCTGAATACTTTGGTGCATGAATACATTGAACGATTAGTACATGTGGCACGCGTGCTGCAAGCACACAAACACACCCGTTCCTTCCGTCCTTCTGCAGCTCCCGGGAGGATGTGGAGAACAAGCTGAAGGCGATGGAGAAAGGGATGAAGAAGGAGCTGGTGGCCCTGAAAAAGCAAGAAGCCGCTCTGGTAACGGAGAACAAGCGAGTCGGCCTCCGGTGCAGCAAAGTCCAAGAGTCTCTCTCGGTGACACTGGCCCAGCAGCAGGCAGGTCAGTCTGGCATACCAACATCTAGACAGCTCTTCAGAGTGGACGAAGGGGCAGGTGTTTGAATGCAAATTGAGCACTATGCCTTGTGGCCTCCAACCCTGGTACTGGAGGGTATAATATAATATCCTAATAAATCTGGCCTAATATGATGGAGGGACCCTTGTGTCTAAGTTCTGAAGGGCTAGCATTTATTTAAGATCTTCCTTTTCTTCATGTCGATTAATGAAAATCACTTTCCCTGCATTTGAACGAAACCTAATGGTTGGTTTTCCTTTCTCTGTATGACAGCGGAAAGGGAACTCCAGCAGCTGAAGAGTGACCCCCACACGACAGGAACGGCCCAATTGCAGGGTAAGAAGGGGGACGAGCTGCTGGATGAGTACGTAGCCAAGCTTGGCATTCCGGCCACCCTGGGGAAAGCGGGCATTAAGCCACTGAGGGGCAAAATTGTCAAGTGATGCGAAGTTCCACTGCCCCGAACAGCTTCTCGCACAGCTGAAATATAGACGTCTCTAGCAGAGGACTGAGAATTGTTTTGCACTGGCTGTCAGAATATAGAATCTGGAACTGGATCTGCAGGAAGAGGTGGCACAAGAGATGGGATAGGTCTTGGGTTCTGAGGTCTGTCAGTGTTTTTTCGACCAATTTATCTTAATGAGCATTCTAATGAAGTCTGGTAAGCTCACAATATCAATATGATGTGAATTTCAGCCATCACAGTTGATCATTGAAGTCTATTTCTTTATGTGAAAAATAGAAGGCCTTTTAATTCCTTTAATTAAAAATATCTGGATGCGAATGGGCATCGTATATTGAGGCAGCAAGCACAGCTGCTGAATAAACTGCTAAAAAGTTATTATTGCTGTTGAGGTGTGTTTTATTGTTTGTCATTAATAAAAATAAAAAATACAAAGTTTTAAATTTTTCTTCCTACATTGAGTTTGAACTCTTTCCATAACCAACCCCATAGCCACAGTCCATCTTTCCGAAGATGGACAGAACCAATCACAAGCTTGATATGTTCCAGGGGCGTTTCTCTCAGCAGCAGCGCTCTCTTCAGGTTACCAAGACAAGTGCACATCACTCCAGCGAACAGAATTCTTGACTGAGACAGGTAATGCGTTCCATATCTGAATTAACCTAATGGCCGTACAGAAAATATTAATTTATTTTCTGTATCGTGTAACGTTATAGCAAAGTGTCTTGACAAGTGTCGTGATTAAAGCTAGACTCACTAGCATGATTTTTTATATCCCAACCGATATTTAAAGTGGTGGGCTGCTCGCACTTAACGAAAGGCAGGATTTCACCGAATGCATGTCTTTGCATCATGATGCCCCAAAACAACTATTGTTATTTGAAGTATTTTAATAAATACTTATGAAAATCTAAATCAAATACTCAAAATAATGTAACTTTATTTTCGTCTATGTGCTCGACCCTCATTGGCTGCTGCCAGTCTCTGTTCTTATAATGATCTTTGACCTGAGTCGAATCTTTAATATTAATCATGTTTAATATGCTCTTAGGCTGCTGGTTTTTGTCCCAATCAAACTCTCAATTACTTAATTGAACCTTAACAATCTGCTTAGATTTTACTTTAAAAAGTGTTTTTAATTTTTCTTAATACATTGTGCTCAGATGAGTTTGAATTCTTGTTTGGCTTTGATCTATGCTGTGATTTTCAAGAAGCAAAATTATTGATTGATGCTAAAACATACATTTGTATTCACTGCTAAAAAGATCTTTTGTATAGATGGGCAGATTAAAGTATAAAAAATAAAATTATTTTTAGTTCTCTGAGCACCAAGGCATTTCAATCATATATGCATATCTATTCCTTAGAGCAGTTATAAGAGCATTTGTTTGTGTGGTGTGTCATTGAATAAATAATGAAATGTACTTAAAACTCATTAAATACATTTTATTAATGGCTATACAGTTGTACAAAATATGCAATATTCAGACCTTTAATCTATAAAAGAAAAACACCATTATGCACAGTTCTATTGATAGTCACATCTGATTAATGAAGACTAATCTGACTTACACATCCACCTGATGTTACCTATTGACACGCATCCGTAATAGGAGCTACAGTGCAGGAGTCGTGCGTGTGTCTGGGGGAAGCTGGGAACAAGAGGTTCAGTTGAACAGGGAATGTGTTTGTACACAAAACCTATAAAGTAGAAGCTTCTGAATGTTGGGATTCTGATGCCTAACAGCTGCTGGGGAATTTCAGAATACAAATTTGTGCTGTGAAACTAGGATTATGGGTGCAGGACATTGAAGCTGCTGCTGTGCTATTTTTCCTATCTCCCCAATGGGAATGCTTCCTCTCATCGCTTGGTTACTGTGTAGTTGGCTGTTTCCCCACTGAACACAGGGCTAGTGTGTCCAAGAATGTGGTCAGTATTTCAATAACTAAGTATCCACCTTTGATTTGATTTATTTATTGCTTGCTTCAGTCATACTTTCTGCAAACTCGGATTACTAACATATATGAATCAGAACAGAACCTTCCAATATAATTCCCACTCGCCCAACTTCCTGCAATCACAATATTACATTTAATCTCATTTCATGTTTCATCTTCTTATTCCCCATGTGTGTGTGTTTAAACTTCCTCTTGTCTCACCACTGTTCTGCGGTTTTGTTTTGAATTTTTAATTGTGTGCCAGCTATCCAAAAAAAAAGTTTCCTCACCTCCTAAATATTTATACCGGCTGTATGATACCAGCGCACTCTACCCCACCCCTGTGCAAAGTTCCCATGATCTGGGAATGTGATAGACCCCCTCTTTTACAACTCTGCAAAGTCTCCCTATTGGTTCAGTGTTAAAATCCCCTATCATTAATGCTAACAGACAATCTTGCTTAGAAAAGGTATCATTTGTATTGGTAAAACAATGTAAAGTGCATACTAGGTTAAGTAGAAGCAGTGTAATGAGCAATTGCACATCCTGTTGGGCTTGTAGTTCTCTAATGAAAGTCAATGTGCTTAGTTACATGTAACCACAGAGGGTTCTGGATTCACCCACAGATATATCTAATTAGCACGGACTGACATTTAACCAAGATGTCATGGCGGTTTAAGCAGGCAACTTTCACAGACTATGAACAGAACGTAGCCATGAGCCACCATTCTCAAAAGCCAAGAGACCTCTTACATGAGGCTGAGACCATTAACTTGCACAACGCTGATAAATGCAACTACGTATTTGTTTTGAAAGCCAAATACATTTTTGCATCGCATAATATCTAGCTTAAGTGCTTTATTGTCCTTCCCGTTGTCAAATAGGTGTATTGAAGGTTGTTTCTCTTAAATTAACATTTATTTTACAGGTTACGTGTGAATTTCACAACAACACAAGTTTGTGGGCTGTTATTTACAGTTTGCTGCCTGACACACTACACACGGGCATGGATTTGTCAGTACTGAAGACACCTCCTTGTGAAAACATTGATCGAAAGTAGTTTTTCAAGTCAAAAACTTAATCCCATTCCTGTGTAATGCATACTGATGATACAAAACTTGCAAGAAGATGCAATTTGGGTGCAGAGAGAAGCAGTTTGTGTATACCATTGACAGCATACCAGTCAATAAATAAATATAAGCAGAATAAATCTGCATTTAAGTTGTAATAGATGCATCCTAATAAACATCAGGTTCCGAGCTCCTGACTTTTCACTTAAAGGGTTTTTCACATCACAATTAAAGTGCTGAAATGAAATAATATTCTGTTTTTAAATTAAAATGCATTTAACCATTACCTCAGTTTGAGTACATGTGCTCAACAGTGATTTTTGCTGCAAAGTTGCCATTTCTTCTGTAAATAATCAGTCATGCCTAGATGTTAGAGTATATCAAAAGAATTCTGCAGTTAATCATTTGGATTTATAACTATTCAGAACATAGTCCCACTTTCAGGTGAAGCTATTGGTCATGGAGTGTGTGAGAGAAGGTAGAATGTTTGGGACTATCTTACACGTTTTCATCTCAAATCAAATCTGCTTGAAAATTTAGACAATAAATCAAATTATAGCAAAATTTCCACCACCAATTTCCACCGCAGGCCCACTGACTTATTAGTCAAATTCTCGATTCTGGAACAAATGATAGTCACTTTAAACGTAAATGTCTATGGCTTTGTGTTGAAAGTGAATCCAGGGGAGCATCTGAGCTGAGGTACAATTTCCAAGGTAATTTTTCTTGAGGACACATCATAAGTGCTCTTCTTTGTCAGTTTCATGGCCTTACATCGTTACTGTCAATTGTCTTTAAAACCAATCCATCCAGCCACCTTGTTGCGTTACGACTTGAAGAGGCATGACAGCAGTCGTGTTTCACAGCCCCATTCATTCCTACAGGAAGTTGGCTCGGGTAGTTTGTGATTATTCGAAGTGTAATGATCCAGAATAAAAACGACTTGGCCTTTTCTTGTCAGTGTTTCAGTTGGTCATCTAGAAAGCAGGTGCAGGTGCCTTCAAAGATATGGTGAGCTTGGCATCCTCCAGTTTGGCACTGACCTCAACCAACATTGTTAACTTGAGAGCATCTTCTCCTTAGTCCAGAGTGGGCCCGAGGTCCCATCACCTTCCCCGCATAGAACATGGAGATCTTTTTGTCATAGAAAAGCAACTGGCTATCAGGTAGCAGCGAGGATGGCAAGATGTGGCTGCAGCTTGGAGGTGCAGGTGGGCTGAATGTACTGCAGGTCTGTGGTTCTGTCCGCTGTGGGGAGGATGTGTTTTGGTGCAGATGGGTGGACAGTTATTACTGGAAGTCTGAAAACCTCTTCCATCAAGAATGCTTGCTGGATGTCAATTATGTCACCTGAAGCAGGAGCAAAACAGGGAGAGGGAAAAAAATGTTTTCTTAGGCTTATTATATACTATCTGTTATACTATGAACAGCACTGAACTTTATCACAGACTGCTTTTGTCTCCTGGACTGCAACCACATGAATGACTGATGTCTCTCTTAGTCTCTCAGTTGTCCTAAGGGCTGTACCGGTCTCTGGCGGCTGTCTCGGACGGCGGCCTTGCCCTCACTGTGGGCGGTGTACCTTGTGGATCTGAGGTGGCAGCTCGTCCTCAGAGCCCTCCTCTGGCACAGTGTCATGCTGCCGTCCTGCCTGGGCCTCCTCTGCCCAGCCACCCATAGGGAGGCGGGGAGCCCTGGGGGCAGGCCGGGGGGGCCCACTCAGAGCATCTGGGGAGACGCACAATGAAACACCTGTCAATCTAGGGGCCATACATAAATATCCTCACAGACTAAGAAGTGGGAACAAACCTGGAATAGCTTTACTGTGTTTTCAGTATGATATGCAAGGCTCTCTGGATAAAGTCATAATTACTGCGTGGGCAAATCTCTCCCCTTGTTTTCTCTCTCCTCAAGACCTTTTCTGTCTGCCACCCATTTGCTTGTACCTGTGGTGCCCCCATAACGGCGGTGCCCAGTGGGCTGCAGTGGCGCTCCCTCCTGGCGCTGTGTGCCGGTGCTGGGGAAGGTGTTGGAGCGGGGCAGGGTGCGTGGGGCCTCGCAGTCCTCGGGGATGCTCTCGCTGCTCTCATCGCTCTCCTGCCGGTGCCACGTGTGCCGTGACAGGTCGTTTCGGGACTGCTGCTGGTGGAGCTGCGCACAGACACACACACAAACCACTAAGACAGGTTCAACCTGCAGGTGTTTGCTTGCCAAACCAGCCAGCAAATAGATAGTACCTGGTTGTACAAGAGGAAAGGTGTTAAGCTGTGAAAACTGACATGAATTTACAGTATGGAAGACTGTAATAAGAGTCAAGTTTTAATATGTTCCCTTCACAAAAGTTTTTTTTTTTTTTCTTTTGCCAATTGAGTTTCATGGGAAATTACACTGGTTGAGCAATTTGAATGCCCTTTTTTAATTAACATTTGTTTTAACCCCCATAAAGCGTATATTTTCACATAAATGATTATATATATAACGACATGGTTGTGCTACAAACTACTGTAAGATAGCAAAAATATTGGACACTTCAAAAATGTAGGTTGCTGCCTTAGACCATGGGCCACTTGTGAAGGGAAATTTTTTTTTCTAGTGAATGGCAAAAAATACAGCAGTTAGGGCCCGTACCTCGTGGATGTAAAGTGCGTGGATGCTCATCTCTGTGGAGGCGTACTCAGACAGCACCAGGCTGGTCATCTGACCCTCCCACGCACTGCTGCCAGAGCTGGCAGTGCGGGCGTCTGTCCTACATGGTCACAGAGATCATCAGTGTTAACACATCTTGCAGAATTAATCACACATACAGATGCAAAAATGGATGAGGAACTGCGCTCTCACCCTGAGCCCGCCATGGCCCTGGCCCCGGTGGGAGGAGCGGTGTCACTGCGGGGCAGGCGTGTGGAGGTGTAGCTGCCGCGGAGGTGCTGGCTGGTGCTGAGGGGGGATAGCGAGCGCAGGGCCGAGGCCACGTCGCTGCTGCCCATGCTGGAGGCATGATTGGGCACAGGGCCGTCCCGTCCCAAATGGAGCGATGCCAAGGACGGGGGCCCCACCAGGAGGTTAGCAATCAGACTGTGGGGCTGAAACACAGACACAGTCAGGGCCGGCGTTTCAAGGCATTTCTTCAGGGAGCAGTCAAGACATGTGTGCAACTAATGACTAGCAGCTTTGATACTGAATGGCAGTGTGGAAGAATGGAAGCCAGTCAGGCAAAGGGGTCTGAGTTAAGGGGACTGACAGACAGGAGCAGGTGGGGTACCTCAGACTCCGACTGAATGGACTGGATAGAGGTGAAGAGGTGGTTGTCTGGCAGGGGCACCTGCTGCCCAGTGGCAACCTCTCGCTGCACCCGCTCTTTCAGCTGGCTGATGAAGTGCGTGCTCTCACGGGGCGGTTGCCAGTGCGGGTTGGTGATGGCGAAGTGCATCAGAGAGAGCTCCGTCTTCCCGTCCTCGGCCTGCTGGTAGATCGAGGCCTCCGTCTTCCCGGCTGACATCCACTGCCAAAGAGAACGCCGGGATGAATTGCACACGGGAAACACTCGCAGTGAAAGAGCTCAATCAACAGCCAAATTTTGTACTAGATGGTCCACTCTTAGCTAAGCCTGAATTTGAACATGGAGGCCATGATTTGAAACTATTTCTAACATATGAACACCGCTATACCACTCCACAATTTCCTAACAACAAACATTTCTTATCGATGACTTAATATTACATGCATTGTTTTATCAGGATCTCCAATGTTATCAGAATAGTTATCGGCCCTCTGCAGTGAAAACAAAATGTCTGCATTCCACAGAGCAAGTGTTAAAACAAGAAACAGGAGCCATATTTGAATATGATTGTGCTACTCAAGATGGTAACCAATTGAAATGTTGACAGTTCTTCTCCCGCTGACCCCTCAGTGAGACCGGGAATTCACAGTCTCTCCAGTCCTGCTCAGACGCTGCTCTTACCGCTGGATGGCCGTGCTGTCGGACATCCATCTGTGCAAAGGAGCAGGTGTCCCCCACGCCCACGACCTCCACGGTGAAGTTGCGGAAGAAGTCGATGATTTCCAGGGATTTGCGGCGCAGACAGAAGATCAGGATGAAGGGAGTTATCACTGGGCTCAACAGCTCCTCCAGGATGAACACCTGCCAGGACAGATCAGGGTTATTATTCTTAACCCTCCAGGAAAGGAAAGAGTTCAGTTCCTCACAGTCCCTGATGAAGTTGCCAGGCCATAATTTTTAAATATCCACATTGTATCAGTCACAATTTTGCAGTATCTGTAACATCTCCATTCCCTGTTTTCATGATGAATCAGCTGGATATAATGCCCCAGCTAAACGTTTACCTCATATGATGCAGTTCTTAATGTATCTCTAAAGAAAAAAAAGCCCCCATAGCTCCTTGCAGACCCCGGATCTCCTCACTCACGGCTTTATACTGGAAGAGCTGTGAAAACTCGTCACGAGTCTCATAGCGGTGCGCGTTGCCCTGCCAATGGTCTGGCATATAGTGGATGTGGGCCAAGATCACCTTCAGAAGCTGCTCTGGGCAGAACACCATGTGCTTGTCTGGGATAAAGGACCTGCAGCAGAGAAGCAGAATGAATAAAACAATATCTCACCGCGTGAAATAAAATCTACTCAGCATTTTCCATCCTTTTTCAGGGTTTATGCTGTTAAAGTAAGATTACTGAAGAGACTGTCAACGGCATGAAATATAATTCCTTACTAGAGGTTCTCCTGAAGTAAAAAGAGATGCCATAAACATGGCACAAAGGAAGATCATTATGTTCCTTAAGCCTTTAATAATGATCTACAAGAAAGCACCTTGTAGTCTCTCATGGTATTTTATAAGCTTGTTCTCTGCCTGTGTGTCTATCACTCTTACCTGCAGATGGTAACACAAACCCCCAGCAGGGTGATGCTGGTGAGGACGTGCTCCACAGCCAGCACATCCTCGTCATAGATGGTGAGAGCAATGAGCACGGCCAGGATGGATCCGGCAAAGAAGGCCACATTCTTGGCCACCACAGTGAGCAGCGGCGACATGAAGCAGTTCATGTACTTGGACGAGGCCTTGTAGCCCTTGCTGAGGCGGGACATGAGTTCGTGGTCCAGCTCATTGAAGTGGCGCAGGTAGCAGCGGCCGAAGAGGGACCAGCAGCGGGCGCCCAGGCTACCGGGCTCCCTCTTGATCACCTCGGTGTAGCTGAAGAAGGCGTACAGGATCTGCCAGATCAGGATGACTGGGCACAGCAGCAGGTTGGCTACCCCAATCCACAGGATACGGTTGCTGAGCTTGTCCGCCAGCTCCAGGCGGTTACCCCCCCGCTTGTACTCGGGCTTCAGGCTCCACTCGTTCTCGAAGAGGGAGCCCGGGCCCCAGAAGAAGATCAGCTCGAAGTTGTACTTGAGCCCACGGGTGTAGAAGACCACGTCGCCCAGCAGGGGCATGCTGAAGCGGATGGGCAGCAGGGATTTGTTGACCATGGCCACCATGTAGTTCTTGAAGCGCAGGATGCGGTGGTAGATGTCCAGCTCAGTCAGTTCCTTCTTGTGGATACATATCTGGTGCTCCTTCTGGATCTCGATGATCCTTGCCTGCACTTCTTGCCATGTGAAGTAGGGCAGGTCGGCCTGTGAAGGACAAAGATCAAAGCTGTTTCATATCGTCCAGAGCTACGGTGGTGCATTTCACTCATGTGCCATTCTCTATAAAATGTAAATGATGTGCAATCTTAATTTTGGTTTCACTTTAGTAATCTTGCGCCCTAATAAATAACAGCAAGTCTGATTAGCTTTCAGGAAATACCCCCTCAAAAAACTAAACAACAACATGAACAATGAACAAATATACATGTTTTCCACACTTCAACCGATTCCTTTGGTACGGCACAAATGCATTTAATTTCCCACAGACATTGCAGTGAACCACTGATAGAATAGCAGACATTCTTTACCATGGGTATTTTCAGTGCATTGATATAGAAGGAACGGATTTCCCAAAAGCAGCAGATATTGTAGATGAACTTGACCAGGCGATGGAGCCAAAACACCCCTGCTATTACTATGATGAAGATGACAAACACATTGTTACGGATCCTGGAAAGAAGAAAAGAGGAACATCTGGATGAACTTTCCCCACATTTTTACAAGCTGTCAAAATCTCATATCACAAAATGATTTATTTTATAGATCATATTAATAGTTATAATGGTATATAATCTTATCTTAATGGTTAGGCCCAAAGCACAGTTATTTTCACAAAGGTTGAACAAACATCATATATCACATTTCTTTAAAATTTTTAATACCAATTTACCTCGCGCTGCAAATGTTGACAGGCAGGAATGCATCGGGAAGCGTCACTTTTGAAGTCTCCTGTGTGTGGTGAGTGTGGTTAACCATTTTGTTGGCAAACAAGATGTCATAATCAACACAGTTTGCCAGGAACACGGTGAAGGCAACAACAAACACCAGTTGCCTAGGAGAGAGAAAATATAAATATTTAATAATCGTAGCTGCAGTGAAGGGCACACATTTTCTTTTGAGATTATCTGGGAATGCACTTCTTACTGGAGAACTTGTTTCAGATGTAACATATCAGCTGCACAACTAGACTCGAACAGCCAATTATATCTCGATGCAAGCTTTAAACAAATTATTATTATTATTATTGATCATTATTATTTAATCAAATCTATGTCATCAAATACAAATAAATTCTGAATTTAAATTATTTCCAACAAACAGTTAAAGAGAAGGCTGGTACAGTCTTCAGATATCTTCAGATAAATCTATAATATACTCACACAAGCTCGAAGATTTCTCCCAGCAGCATGCATGTGAAGCCATTTTTCTGGTGCAGGTTATACACGTGGGATATCAGAGTTAAAGAACAGTTTTTGTACTTTGATAAGCAGTGCATAATAAACAATAGTAATTGAAAGTGTTTACCTATAAATAAATACATTATATATATATAAATTAAAAAAAATAGCTACTGTTTATTTTTGAACAAATAAACCCTACAATGTCTCGTCTTCATTTTTAAAGAGCAAGTTTCTTTGGTGTAACTGTACGAGATTAAGATTACCTATTTCTCAAGACGTCTATAAATTATACTGAAACTGACAGCCTTAAATAATTTGGCCTATGTGCCAACCTGGCCTTTAACTCCGACTTGCAGTTGACATTGATCCCCTGAAATCACAGATCCTATGTAATAAAATGGCCTAGCAATATTGTTCATGGTATGAAAACCAATTATTCAAATGAAGAGAAGCTGCACAGCAAGGGTTACATGAAGCCATTCAAAGGATATTCTCTGAAAAAACAGGTCCAGGTTTTCTATGTGATGCCACTGGGCTGTATGGGGACAAAAATAAAGAGAAAACTATTTAACAATGCCAGCAGTGTATTTCAAATGCAACATAACATAGAGAAGTCTTTAAATTCTGCCCTTTGTTTTTATCACCAGTAGATCACAATAACCAATGAACACTTTTAAGTTACAGTCATGGCACTTTATTTTCACAGCAACCCCTAAACAATGCACTTTAAGATGAAAAAGTGGAAAAACAAGGAGCAAGTTGTCAGCTCATAAAATGTTGTACAGATTGTGGGTTCTATGTGTGTATTCACACATGTTAATCTATGTATAATGTATCAGTGTGGCACACCTACTACCACTACAGCATAATTAGGCCTTGTGGGAGGGTGCCAGGCTGGTTTGAATCCTGACTGCATTAACTGGCCTACCAAAGATAAGAAACTAAATGGGATTACTGTAAAGCATGAATGCCAACAAGCTTAGATGTGAGAATTAGCACTGTGTCATAGTACTATCCACCGCATACACAACCAGGCCGATCCTTGTTCCCACAATTCCATAGTTGGCAGGACTCTTATGCCGATCAAACTAAAGACGAGCCCTGTCTAGTGTCCCACATCCAACTGATTAGTTAGCCAAACTGGAAAGAAGGTCAACTTTGAGGCAGTGTAAATGAGATGAGATGACTTACACTTGGTGCCCTCTGGGACATGGACCAGCATGTCCTCCTCTCCTGGCGGCGAGTCATTGTAGGATGCCTCCAGACGCTGGTACTCGGTGTCAAAGTGGGCCATTTTACTCTCTCATTCTGCAGCATGCATCACACAGAGCCATCACTCGCCTTTGTGAAAGAAAGAACAATACAGAATATATGTATAACTCCACTTCTCAATCTTCTCATTTAGACATCAGATGACCTAGATTGCTGTATGTGCTTTTGACTGTTCATTTCCTGAATTATTTTGAGAACTAATTATTTCAATACACAGCTTCTTCTGAGGAATTGACTTCTTATATATGACGCTCAAGAGAACAAGGGCTATTGTGTACAGATTTCAGATTCACTTGGTGGTCCATACAGTTCATCGATAATAAAACAAACTTAACATTGTAACCAACAACCATCCATATCATCAGTAATGCATTTCTGAAATCAGCGTTCTGTTGCTGTTTTGTCATCCTTCTAAAAAAACGAGTGAATAACAATCAAAGAAACTTATTTCCAAACGATGCTGCACATAGTTAGGACGATTATCTTTTTGACATTCAGTCAGTTTGGCCTAGTTAGAAAGTACCAGTATCAGATTATAATAACTGCTGTGCTTACATGTTATCAATACAGTGCTGCATTAATAAAAGAAAAGCCTTTTTGCATTTTTGTCAGTCCTATTCTAAAGGAAGACAAAAGCGTATTACAAGCATGCAACATGTTTTATGCAACTGAACTGAATGTTTTATTCAGTGCATACTATTCTGTGGTTCCTGAAGGGTTTAATGTAAATGTTAATCTAGTAATTCAATTGATTAATACTAAATTGTTTAGTTGCAAATTCACTTTTGGATAAAATATGCTTTTCATCCGGGTGTTTCCATTATTACCCCTTTGTAAAATGACTCTAACTTACAACAAACTCTCTAGCAAAGAAAAAATAATATAAGGCAAAGACTACGAATAACTAGTCTTTTCCCTGCAAAGTGATGATCACAATTTCTTAACGGGACAAATGTCACTGGTTCCAGTGTGACAGCTGAGGGAAGGGCAGGTGTACAGGACACGTGTAATAGTGCATCTATATACAAACCCGCACCTGTAATGTAAACACTGACACTGTTGGATTTCATCAGTTTCCATTAGAAAAAAAAATACTATCTGGAAGGCAATGGCAACGATTACAAATCATTCAGGGCGTTGCAAAGATTTTATCAAGATACATAACTCACCTGGGACACGTTTAAAACGGAAAGAATATTCAAGATAGGACACACGACCCAGCAGATACATGTTTACCCAAAAAAAAGAGTCAACCGTTTATGACTACAGTTTCCGTTTGCAATTATTTTGAATACCTGTTAGAAACATTCAGTCCCGATAAGGTAAACGTGTCGCGCACAGCTACAGCACGGATACGGGTTGCCCTGACTGCGTGCACCACCCACGCAGATATTACAATATAGGGGTTTTGTAGCGCAGATTCCTTTATTATGACCTTTCTTCTGAAAATGACGTTAATGTATAGCCTACATACTACCATGACACACACAAACATACGGGGGGAAACGTGCTTCGCGGTACATTTGTTGACATGCTAGCCGTATTTATTTGGGCCGGCACTATTTCATTATTGCTCAACTGCAGTCTACCTCTCCCATTTACATCGACTCGCCTGGATTATAAAAATGACAGCTGCCACATATCCTTGTCCTGTGTGTCCAGTGAAACCGATGGCACAGCGCTGTGTAAACACACACTGACTTATTCAGCCCCAGTAAGGTAACATGTAGCCCATACTACAGCACGGAATCGGGTTGGCCTGATGGATGTATTGGACGACTATTAGGTTTCTGAGTGTTAATAACAGTAATCGAGTTACCTATTTCCTATTCTTATTGTATTTCCCCTCAATGTCTCCAAAAGATACGTTTGTATGAATGTGTGCACGATCTCAGTGAATAGTGTTTCTGTATAAAACGTACACGGCATCGTATGTCTGCCACAATAAACGAATACACCCCTAGTTCCTGTTGTTGTAGTGCATTACATAACGTCCCACCTTTCATTGAACACTGCGATCCTGCCTTCCGACATTCCTCCACTTACCTTCATTTGACCTTTTCCAGCAATGCTGTTTCTGACACTATATCGCGATTTCTTTTTCTTTCTTTCTGACAAGTCACAATCACCCAGTTTTGGTTTCATTTCTCACACCACCCTGGGAATCTGTCAGTCATTGCTGTGACTGGCAGCCCCTACGGCCAACCAGCGACGGCTTCCTGGAGAGCGAGGGCAGAAACAACCAATCGCTGCCCACAGGGGGCGGGTCTCTGTTCTCATTTCTGTCTTAGGGCTGGTGTCCACATTGACTGCAGATGAGAAACACAACATGCCCCTCCACACTGCACTGCCAGACACACACTTTTGTGTGAAAATGACGATATATATATAGTAGAAAACATAATTCACTAAAAGTCAGTTAGTTTAAAAAACAAACACACAAACCCCATTGACATGTACAGTATACTGAATACATTCAGTTAAACTGAGTAAATCAGCATTGCAAGATGAATAAAAAGTTATTCGTGTTTATTAATGTTGATGCCAGTGTATAAACCAATAAAACTATTATATTAAGACATTTAAGGAAAGTACATCGTTGATCCACCTACTAACGCAATTTACTAAATATATGCAATGTTACGAGGCTAACGTTTAGTTAATATTAATGTAGTAAAGATCACAATGGTCGGTGTAAACAAGTGAGGTGTGTTAAAACAATAATCATTAGTATTACTGATGACCACATTGTTAAAATGACCATCACATTTCTTTTACAATGGTATATTTTATTGAGGACTCTTAATGAATTGGCTTTTAAATGCCCGTGTATCTCGTTTCCTTTTACCAGTCTACCTTAGATTCGCACATTAAAATTTTTAACAAATTTTACTTTGGCTATTAGTATTATATTATAAGCATTCAGATCCAGAGATATTCAATATTTGAATTGAACAGTTTTTCAAAGCCTTGAGGAATGAGATATCCACGCCTTTAGAGAAGGCACAGTAGTGGTTACAGAGGGCCAGGTAGCGCTGTGGGCTGTTTTTAAATGGACGTGTGCTTTTCTCATATCCAGTGTCCCAGGGCGCCAGAAGGGAGAAAGGACACCAGACTGATAAACAATCAGTTGGAAGAGTTTGCTAAAGTCTGGACAAACTTGGAGCATGAAAGGTCTTCTCAACTATTACAATGCAAATAGATATTTGTTTAGCTTTTGATAGATACTTTAATCTCGAGTGCTTCCACAAGGTCATCTTCAGAAAACAGGAATACAATAATGAAATGTCCTTTTATTACATTTAAAAGTAAAGGCAAGGAAAAAGTTAAATCTATTTGGAGTATCGGAATAATTTGGAGGAATAAAACAGGAAGGTTTGTTCTTGGTAGATAAGGTGAAGTTCTGTTTATGTTACATGTTGCGGACATATTTTGAGAGTAATGTTGAACAGTGAACCACAAAGACAGTGTAAAGAGTATTTTCAGCACAATCAGAAGTGCTCAGCACCTGGCAGAGAATCAAGAACAATGGAAAAATAATTTTACTGATTTGTATTGCTAATCTGTATTTAACAAAAAATGAGGTCAGTACATTAAAAATAAATAAATAAATGAATAAATAAATAAATAAAATTCTTCCATAAGCCCTGGTAGGGCTAATAGCTGGAGAGTGAAACCAGTTGTGAAATGTCACCCTGGCATGAGAAAAGTGCAAAAGCTTACAGCACCTAGTATTCCCAGGCAGTCTCCCATCCAAGTACTGACCAGGCCCGAGCCTGCTTAGTTTCCGAGATCTGACAAGATCAGGCGTATTCAGGCTAGTATGGTCGTAAGAAAGTTTTATATTCACTTACACTCTGCAACACCTGTTTCAGATTTTTCTACTGCCATTTGCACTCTCTCTCCCCCTCTTAGGATGCAAAGGCTTTAGATCAAGCTAGATGGTAGAATAAGCTCCAAATACTTAAGTTTTAGTATTTAATTATGAACTGCTTCACAATTGAATCTAGGCACAGTCCTGTCACAGTGGGTGAACCAGCCATCGCTGGAAACACTGCTCTGTGTTAGAGTTTCTACATTAAACTTCCATCTTATCATTCAAGTCACAGGCGTTGTACCATCATGGAGATCAAGAAGCCTGGAGGACGCCTGCTACTCCACCATGGATACACAAACTGGATACTAAAAAACTAAAACTAAAACTTTGAAAAACCGCACTGATTCTGTGTACCCGAGTACGTGTAACTGGGCACATTGTGCACATGAGCTCATAACAGTGACTTAAATGTTGGCATTTAGACTAGGTCTCAAGGTGGAGAGTTGCTGGTGTCCGTATGATCCTTTCAAACAGACACTGCCAGCAACAAAATGCCACCAAAAAGGCGGCATACGTTTGTGTGAATGGGGCTTAGGATATCTGGAAAATAAAACCTTGATACAAATGAGTCATATGTGTGCAGGTCAGTCTCGTTCCCCTGGCATGCCAGTGTATGAAGTGCACCTGTGTGCCAGAGATGATGCCAAAACTGAGTCAGGAGCTTTTGGCCGCCTACCTCTTCCTCCAACTTCCAGTTCTTCCTGAAGATCTGCTCCCGGAGCTGCATGTTTCTGGTGAGGAGTTCTCTGGCCGGTTTCCACCATCATACCTGGGGGGTCAAAACCTACCTTTTCAAAATCACAGACCTGCCCAGTATGAATCATGGGGGCTTAATTGATCCCAGTTGAGGCTGAGGCAACTACAACTGTGTATCCAATTAAACTGACGAGGATTAATAAAATGACCCAAAATAGCTGAACCCTTTATAAGTAAAGGAGATACAGCATTTATAAAGGGTTCATTGATGTAGTGAAAAGATTGTCTGTACTTTGGATCCACAAAGCACAACAGACTGAGGGAAGTCCAGCAGTGTCTGTAGTTTAATTCAGGCAAAATGCAACACGGTGTCGTAGTGACTTTCAGATGCCCCTTCCCTTTAGCTCATAGTAGGAATTCCTATGTCCGCACATACCTATTTAACTTGCATGCATTCTTTTATATTAACTTTATATTTAATATATGTTTTAATATGCGTCTTTATATCCTAGTTTCTAAATATAAAGATGTCCACAGATTATAGAAATTGGCTGGGGAACACCAACTACTGCGATTCGGACGCCATCTTGTGTCTCGTAGCCACCTACACAGCGGCCACGTTTCCCGCTCAAATACACATGACATATTCAACACATAAAACACAGTTTTACACATCAACCTCCCTAGCTTCACATGCGGTGCACTTTCAACGCAACTAACTTAAAATAACTACTGAGTTACTCACACATTTGCAGGTTGGAGCCGAAAGGATACTGCCTCAGTGCTGGGGGTCCCCTCTGATCTGCGGGGGTGCGCCAAAGGAAGAAGAAGGTAAGAAAAGGATGACCGGGGGGTGGGGCGGGGTGAAAGACACTGATGAAAAGTGGTGTGTAAAAATAGGAAGCGACAGTGGGTAGGTGGGGGATAAGGAGTACAGGCTGATTTAAACTTCTATGTAGGTAGGAGGAAATCCGCGGGAAAAAGAGCATGCGGCGCCCCTGCACCAGCTGATACCGCGTTTTTACATAGGCGGGGCAAAAGCATAAACGGGCGCTGATAGGCAGATTGCGCTGCCACTCAAATTATACCTCACGGCCCCGCCCCAAAATCGCAGATTAAATTTCATATGACCAAGTGAATCTGCGCAATAATTCACATTGCCTGCTTAGTTTAATGTATTTTGTCTGATTAGACCAATATGCACACAGACAGGACAAATAGATTGTTCCTTTGGCTTGTGTACACACTATAATCTTCACTTAGGCTAGTTGCAGGTTCCCCATCACATAGGCCTGATTCTGGGAAGGAAAACCCATGTATATCCTATGGCAACAATTTAATATTATTACAATAATCATCATAATCTCCTGACACCTTGTAATACTTTTAATTTGCCAAATTATAATAGTTTAAATGTATACCTAGAAAGTGTCAGTGTTAAAGCTTATTATTTAAGACCAATTTATCCTGAGGCTCAATTCTGTTTGTTAAAGAAAGTGGACACATAAATCACAGATAATTAACAAAGCATTTTGATGTTTATGTTGTAATGTATATTTTAAACTGTTGTACAGTGGGTGACCTGGCCATCACTGGCAACATTGCTTTGTGTTGGAGTCTCACCATTAAACTTCCATCTTATCATTCAGTCACCAGAGTTTTACCATGATGAGGCTTTCAAGATGTATCCACTCATGTTCTCCTCAAATCAGCAACTGATGGCAGCTGGTACCTTGGCTGTGAAACCAAAACTCACCAAAACATCATTATTGTAAGACATGGTGTGCAAGTTGCAACTGCTAATGTCTAGACTTATCTGATCAAAGCACCTACTCACTAAACTCTTGATTGTGATTCCATGATAATGTTAAAGTAAGGGAGAAACCATTCAACTCTACATTTGACACATCAAGAGCAACAATAATTGTAATTGGGACAACCTATTTATAATGCATGTAATTAAACTACACATGTTCAGTCTTTCCACAAACTTATAACTAACTCAAATACTTGGAGTCACAATTGATTTTTGTTGTGGGGTATGTGAAATGAGATGGAGAAGTGTGCGAAGGGATCAGCTCTTTATTCATTGTGCACAAGGGAAGCCCCCACTGTACATCCTCAGTTATACAGCAGTGACTTACAATCATGTCATTATTTTAAATTTTAATGACTTCAAAACTTACCCTCCCAATGAAACCCAACCCTTTCCACTCAATATATATAAAACTATTGGATGCCGTTTATATTTGATATTTTAAATCGTTAAAATTATGTAAAGGACACCTATCGGATCAAAATAATATTTGTTGTATACATAATGTAACTAATTAAATTTTAAAGAATAGAGACGCGCACATGAAAAAGCGAAGAAAGATTTCATCATCACTGATGTCATGTCCTGTTTCGGCTTCCGTAACCAGCAGGGGTGGTAGTGTAGTTGCTGGGTTTTCAAAGGCTCGCCGTAGTAATAGTAGACGATAAACTATCAAGTACTACATGTTCAAATATGTATTATTAATATAGTCATACTTTCTAATGTAAAGACAAGTGCCTCTGGAATAACAGCACAGGTAAGTTTGTACCTGAAAAATACGACATGATACTAAAACGTGACGTGTTATAATGTAGCAAACTTATCTTGTAATGGAAGAAGCCTGAAATTGTATATTGCAGATTCACAACTCACCCATATTACATTTTAAGTATATGGCAGCACCTAATCCGGATCAAAACGAAGCCTAACCAAAAGCAAAACTTGTAGGCAATGAATAAACGAGGGAATTATGTAGCAGCTAACTTGGAATAGTGACCCCTGGTTTGCAGTGAAAGGTGGTATGAAATGTTGAAGTTGGTTTTATTTTAATAACTGAGCTCCTTGCTGATTTATGGACAGATCGTTTACTGCTGTCATTTTCTTTATTTTGTCACTTGCGCTAATATTGTGATATTAGTTAGTTAGTATCATACAGTGGAAATACAAAACATTGTTTTGATGGTCAGCCCATAGAAAAATCAAGTTTGTTTTATTTAAATCTTACAAAATGTTAAAACAGTTGAGATAAGTGTCCATTAGCCATATTGACAGAGTGTGCAGTGTCTGATCCAGTGAGATGTATGTCCATGTATGTGATGCAGGTATTGCCCCAGTGTTGGCGATGACAGCGGTGCCAGAATCCCAGTCGTTGTTTGACAGCCTCCAGGACTCCGGTCTGTTGGCAGGGCTGCAAGAGGTGACTGCTGTCCGGGGCCTGGCTGTGCCTGCCAGTTCTCTTCCTCCTCATGAAGGTGTGGTATGAGCAAGTCTTCTGCATACAGAGTCCTATTGTAACATTTTGAGCCAGCCGAAACTGAGATGATACAATGAAATACTCGCCAATGGTGTGGGGTGGGGTAACAAGTTTCCTAACCTGCCCTCCAGCTCCATCTGAAGCAAACTAATAATGACACAAGATATAGGAAATCATTACAGCTTCAGGATAGCTGATTTCTGACCTTTGAACTTGTTTATTGCATATATTCCATTATAATAGCAGTGTATATTTGGTTTACAGACATTTCTTAGGAAGAAAAAACAAAAAACAAACACCTGATCTGCTATCCTTTGTGAAAGCGAGGTGCCAGTGTTGGTATGTGTTGCTAATGCCGAGTCCTGTCCTCTCCTTAGAGGAGAGCCTCGAAACAGACAGCAGTAAGAGAGAGAAGGTGACCATCGGTGAGGTGTCTGACCGGATGTTTTGCTCTGCCTGCCAGTGCTCTTTTGACAGCCGAGAAGAGCAGGTGAGCTCTCCTAGGCCCCTGGATGCCCTTCTTGTTTTGGATTTAGTTTATTTATTTAAAGCTTGAGTTGAAAGAGTTTCCACTTTTCACATATTAAGAGGCTTCTACAGGGTGGATGTCTTCTAGTGAATCACTTTCTGATGCTTGTGGATAGAAGCCTGTAACACTAGGAGCCAAATAGCCACTTTTTTGTTGCCATTTGTACTTTTCTGTCCTTTGTGTATTTTGACTTACCTTCTGCTTGAATTAGCAACAAAATCTATGTTACTCCTGTGTTTTCAGAGAGAGCACTACAAGCTGGACTGGCACCGGTTTAATCTGCGCCAGCGTCTCCTAGGGGGGCAACCATCCACGGCGGAGGAGTTTGAGAACAGGACTGGCACAGGTACCCAACAGCACTGCATAGGCAAGGCCAATGGGGGCATCCAGGCACATAGAAAGACAGGTTCTGTCTTTGAACACCAGCTCAGAAACTGTCCCTCAGCTGTGGGCTTTTGTATTAGTTACCTTATGGTTTGATTGATTGAAGCTCATGCTGGGTAAAGGCTCAGTGTAGGTGTGCTAATCATCTGGTGGAAAGACAGATAATGTTGAGGATTCCCACAGTAAAATAGTTTGAATTCAGTACAGTTTATATTAAGTAAAGAAACACACCTGCTTGATCGCAGATTTTAATGCTTGTATTCCAGGCGAGCTCTCCAGTATCTCGGGGTCTGACTCTGAAGACGATAGCTCTGACAGTGACTGGGGTTACAGCGGCGATAAGGACAGTGCCTCTGCGGGGACAGACAGTCCTCTGGAGATGGAAGTGTCCTCTGCACGCCAGTCCTGCAGGGTGATTTTCCGTAACACCAGGGGGCAGTATTTGTCTGTCTACCGCTGCATACTGCACAGCAAAAAGGTACGCCACTGGGCACAGATATTATCTACACTGCAGAATATAACAGTATAGCAACCCAGCTCTGTATGTATATTAATCATTATTGCCTACACAGTCAGTTGGGAGCGACCTGTATCAACAAGGTTTTACATTGAAGATTTCTGGAAAATTAGTTGGTTTTAATTGTCAGTTGTTTGATAGGCATGATTTCAAAAGTATATGTGTTCATTGTACTGTCCACACCCTGGTACCAAAATCAGATTATTCTCTGAAACCAAACCTTTAAACACTTAATTGTAGACTTTGTCACACACTTTGTATACTCGAAAGTTAAGGAGGATGATGATGAAAAGAGCTTCTGATCGCTGTTAGCAGGACATCTAGCCCACTGGTGAAGAATAAATGTGAACCCTGATGTCTTTCAGATGGGGAGTGAGTGTGACCTGGCAGCCTCTCTACTGAATATCAGCAGCAAGGCAGTGTGGGTAGTCCTGATGACTGGAGGAGGGCATTTTGCTGGTGCCGTTTTCCAAGGGTATGAGGTCTTTTAATTTATTACAGAAAAGTGATTAATTATGCATTTATTGAACAAATGGCATACAATCACTATTTAATGATTCATCACCAAAGGACAGTCTTTAAGTAGGAAATAAACTAATAATAGTTATATTATTTATAATACGTTCTTTTAATAAACTACTGGGCATGTCTGGTTGTAAATTCCTTCTCCTGTTGTTTTTTCAGGAGGGAGATCCTGCAGCACAAGACTTTCCATCGGTACACAGTGCGTGCCAAGCGGGGCATGGCACAGGGCCTCCGGGACTCCCAGAACCGCAGCCACGCCCCCAAATCTGCCGGTGCTGCCCTGCGCAGGTACAATGAGGCAGCTCTGGTCAAGGTAGGACAGTCATTTCTGTTCATCACTCTGCTGTCTTAGAAGACTGGCTACTACCTCACCTATGAAAGTCTTCCCAGCATTCATTTTGGGTGCTTTGCAACCATTTTCAAACGAAACCAGGAAAGTTGATTGCCTGTCTGTGTTCAGCTGCTGCAAACTTCACTATGCAGCAACATTCACCAAAGTAACTGTAGAAGGATGAATTATACCTAGGGAATTCTGCTGTTTTAACCGTTTGATGTAGACATGGGAGATTCCTCTAGCATAATTACACACATTCATTTCATTGATATTGATGTGCTTAGCATTAATGCTCATGCTCCTGTAAATTGATTAAGCTCAAACAGACCGATGTTAAACTGTCCTTGATCATGCTTTCAGGATATCCATGACCTGCTAGAGAGTTGGGCAGAGCAGCTGAGTGAAGCCAGTATTATCTTCCTCCGTGTCCCCACTTATAACCGGGCCATCTTCTGTGGTGGGCGGGTGGCCCCGCTGGACCGGAATGACCCCCGTATCCGCTCCCTACCCTTCCCCACCCGTCGGCCCACCTTTCGCGAGGTCAAAAGGGTGCAGGAGACCCTCTCCACACTGCACGTCTACGGTACGCCTGTCCCAACCAAACGGGTGGAATAGGTGCCCTCTCACCTGTTCTGCCTTCAGTAAATTCACAGCCCAGACAAGGGTTAAATCTCCAATCTCAATTGCAGGAAAAGACACAGAAGTCTGTGACATCATCAGCCCGGCCAAGAAAATGTGGAAGAAAGCAGCCAAACCAGTGCAGAAAACCCCTTCTGACAAGATAAACAGTGAGATACCTAACCATGCTTATAGCTCAACAGGCTTATTTAACCTCAGCTTCAGATATATCTCATGTCCACCAGAGGATTCGAGGTTGTGTGATGTTGTCTGCATAGCCAGTAATTGTGCATGGTCATCTTGTTGCTGGTCTCTCACTCTCAGCTGTTGCAGTGGAAGGGGAGAGCTCAGGGGAAGAGAGTCCCGTGGGGGAGCTGGAGACTGTGGAGCTGACCCTGAGCACGCTGGAGCTCCGGGAGTCCGAGGTGTTCCCACACAAGAGGAGGCGCAAGAAAAAGATGAAGGAAGGCCTGAAGGCAGAAGGGGCAGGTACTCTACTCTGTTGTATAGTCCAGGATTTAGATCTGTAACAGTCCCTTATTGTTCAAGTTGAAGTTTGCCTCGGGATGCAAAGCTTATTCAGTCTTCCCCTGCAGTTCTCGCTGGTCCTTGTTAAGGGGGCTGCTGGGCTGTGAGGGCGCTGTTGTAAGCTTGAGGCTGTGTTAGATGGGGGGTGGTATACCGTAAAAAACGATATACCTGTATTGATTTATGGACCGGTCTGGACTATACCTTCATATCGGTATTTTAAATTTTTGTATGCTAAATTGAATAATTTACTAATGACCGTGTCATTCAGTCATAGCATTAAGCTGCCAATAAACTGGATTGTGTTCGCGTATCCCGCACCTTACTTCGCGGCTGTTTGAGACTGTGCAGTCTAATGTGAGACGCAGCTTACCAAAGAACGCCGATAGTGTTCGTGTAATGCAAATTTCCGCAGATTTGCACAGATCTGCACGGCTCCACCAATGGGATCGGTTGGATCCTGCAAATCTGCGCTAATAGAACGCGACCACCTTTCTTTGCAAACCCTGCAGAAATCGATGTAATTGGATTGCTTAATTTATTTAAAAAAAATTACATTATATTTTTTAAAATAATGGATGTAATTATTTAATAAAGCATTGACAATGCTAAAGTGTCGATCTAGAATTCTGTATCTATGGTTTTGACAATAACTGTTACCAGCTTCATTGTGTAATGAAAGTTGACAAGGGGGCAGCAGTAGTTTTCATTCAGCTGAACTCGTCCCTCTTGATTTCTGCACAATCTTGTCTCGCAGCCGCAGCTCGCCTCCCGCAGAAGCGTTTCAGCTGCGCAGATGTCTGTGGGCGGCGCTTAGTGGCAACCCACAGAAACACTCCGAGAGCATGTGTGAGTCTGCGCAGAGCTGCGCTTCTCAGTGAGACCCTTGTTCTGGAGTGAATGCGCCTCAGACAGATACCGACAATAAACTCCTTGTGCACGGGCAGCACTGTGGAGTAGTGATTAGGGCTAGGGATGGGCGATACCACTGATTTTATTTTCGATCCGATACCAGGTAATACCAAGCCTAGTATCCCAATACCGATACCGATACTTTTAAAAGTGTTCTTATGTACATAAAAAGGGGAAATCTTTGTGATTTCTACAGTGAAAATTGGTAAATACAAACATCAAAAATTATATTTGAAAGCCTTTACATTAGTATTAAACTACCAATGATCAGACTTGTTTGTTTTCTGTTTAATAGCAGCAATTATAAAACACATGTTCAAATTGTTCTGGCTGGCATAAGAGTTATATTCACCAGATCATTCCTGAAGGTATCAGCAACCTGAGCTCTTTACTTTCAAAATGGTAACATTTTATAAGATCTATCCTGAGCAATGCATATCAGTTTTTCCACAAAATTGATATAATGCATTCAGATATTGTTTGAAAATGTGTCCAATCTAGCAGCCTATTGAGTGAGTTTACATGCAGAACCAAACCCCGGCCGGACAAAATGAGGTTATGGCAATAATTCAACTGAAGTGTTTACATGCACAGCAATACTACGATTACACAAAAAACCTTGTTTACATGGGATCGGTGAAATAGTGGGGTTTCTCTTTACACAGGACCTGGCGCCGGTTACATAGTCAGACATGAACGCATTTAAAAAACAGATAGAAATCTTTGATAACATGCCCAGATTAATCAAAGTGTTGGGCAGAAATCTTGGGGTGTTAACTGCTATTAAGACCCTGATTATAGATATCAGATAAAGGTGTTTACATGACTTTTTACATAGCCAGATATTAACCTTAGTCGGGGTATCGGAGTATTAGTGTATATGTACATGCACCCACTGTAATGTTATGCTCAAGAAATACAAAGTATTAACTGATTTCTGTTCAAATGATTAAAATAAGCTAATATTATCACTTAGATAACTTGATAATGCCTGCCTCTCAGAAAAGCTTCTGTCAGAGAGCTCTGCCTCACATTGTCACCAGCTGGTATCGATATGTTTATGTGAGGATCGATTCTCAAAAATGAAACGTCAGGATCGGAAGTATCGATACTTTGGATCGATCCGCCCATCCCTAGTTAGGGCTCTGGACTCGTAACCGGAAGGGGTTCAAATCCCGGGTGGGGCAGTGCTGTTGTACCCTTGAGCAAGGTACTTCACTTAGATTGCTCCAGTAAACTGTATAAATGAGTACAAATGTAAGTCGCCCTGGATAAGGGCGTTTGCTAAGTGCCGATAATGTAATGTAATTGCGTGTGGACATAAACAAACAAACGTGATAAATGCACAATGAATGAAGATGAGATGGAGGAGAGGAGTGTGGGTGACACTTCACAGCAAAGTGACCCAGTGAATCTGTCCTGAATAGGGAAATGTAATTCAGGTGTGTCCTATTATTTTTGCTATAAATAAATAATAAATACTATCATACCATCAAAAATGTTAAAAATACTGTGATACTGTATTTTGGCCATGTCACCCAGCCCTAGGCTGTGTGTGTGTGTGTGTTTGTGTAGATGCTGTATGTGGGGTGGATGAGAAGCAGGGAGAGGACTCTGAGAGCGCAGACCCAGGGCTGGCCCAGAGGTCAGAGAGACCAGCAGGGAGGAGCAAACCCAAGAGAAGCAGGAAGGCACAAGGTCAACCTTCAAGGCAAGGTGAGAGAGGCTGGGGAAATGCAATCACACCACTGCCCATTATTGTATTATCATCATTTTAATTATACATTTTGTAATGAAGATCATCCTTTGTTGTCTAAAAAAAAACTCACGTTTTTTTGTTTTGTTGTACATTTAAAGGGAAGGTCCCATCATTAGGAGAAAGGAACCTTTTTTCTGATACCCTACCCTAACCATTTTTATTCGCAGCACTGTTTGGTGATCACACACTGTTTTTTTCAAAGCAAGCAATTGTTTATCGTTTTCCCATCCCTGTAAGATTGCATAGTTTTGCTCTTGTGTTCCTAGACGCCGGGCCAGAATATCAAGAGTACGGCCTGCGCGACGCCCTTTTCACCGCCTGTAAGTGTGGAGACGTGGAGACCCTGCGCGACCTCCTCCGGCTTCCAGGGCCAGAGGAGGCCGAGGGGAGCCGTCCTCCCGGGGACGTGCAGGCTCCGACAGCCTCTGCCCTCCTGAAGAGCGAGATCAACCCCTCAGGGTTCACCCTCCTGCACGTGGCCTCCGCGGCTGGACACAAAGCGGTGGTCCGACTGCTGATGGACGCTGGCAGTGACCCTGCAAGCAGGTACCTATCGTGCAGTTGTCCGCAGCTCCAGTGACTCCTATTATTGAATCGCTTCTGTCTTTAGTCAAGAGAAAGATACATCTGATGACTTTAGAATCCAAAAAGATAATGGATGTTTTTTTGTGTGCGTTGTGTGTTTTTTTGGGGAACAACAGCCTTATTCTTTGAGAGGAGCTGAACTGTTTTTAAAGAGTTACACTCGCCCTCTCTAGAGACAAGAAAGGACAGACTCCCTACTCTGTGGCAGCTGAAAAGGACACCAGGAATGAGTTTCGCAAGTACATGGCTGAACACCCTGATAGATACGACTACTCCAAAGCACAGGTAGGCCAACACACGGCTACCGAAGATAAATCACATATGAGAAACCAGTCAATCACAGAAAATGTCAAAAAATCGGCTAAATGTTAGAAATATTGAATCTCAAAATGAGGGACACTGAGGGGAAAGTGTTTTAGTGGGAAAATCATGAGCATTGTGTAGCTGAATGTGAGTGTGTTTGTGCGTGAGGTCCCAGGGCCTCTAACAACAGAGATCGAGTTGAAGAAAACAGAGAAGAAACGAGCGCAGAAAGCAGTGAAGAAGCAGCGTGAGAAGGAGCAGAAGGAGGAGAAGAAGAGGCAGGAAGCTGAGGAGGAGGAGAAGAGGAGATATGCAGCACTGAGTGATCGGGAGAAGGTAAGAGCAGCTTTGGAGAGGAGGTGTGGATGAAGCACTGACTATGGACTCTGTTCAGATCAGCTCTGCTTGATATTTCCAAAACTGCCGTGCCCCTCACTGAAACCTGTGTAGTTAGTAACAGAATGAGAGTGAATTTACAGATGATATTGTCCCTTCTACAGAATACTAATTCCTAACATGAGAGTGATTCCGACATCAAACATATAGAGGACCATAATCTAATCCTTTCCAATATGATTCACTTTTTTCTAATGATATACAAAATAGTTGCAGACAGAACACAATGCCCATTCTCCAGTCCAGGAACAGATCATTCAAATGTAAATTATTCATTTGTACTTCTTTTAACGGGGCCTCCCTTGATGATAATTTCTCCCATAGAAGGTGTGAATGCATAACCAGATGTTGACTGGTTTTCCGTTGCAGCGAGCCCTCGCAGCAGAAAAGAGGCTGGCCAGCCAGATGGCAACAAGTGGGGTCACTGTTTCCAACCCAAGGTATCACATTTTCATGTTTTTATTTGTCTGTGCATGAAGCGAAGGGTGATAATTAATCTAAGAGGTGGACTGTTCTGTAGTTTTCCTTCACAACTGCTTCTGAAAGGCCCTTTTATAAAGTGTATTTTCGTGCCTCTGTTCAGTTTTGAAAGACATTTACAGAAATACCCCCCAGGTGGAAAAATATGACTACTGCACGTTCTCTGATATGAATGAGCTTTGCCTCATTTGACAGCCTGTGCAGTACTTTGCCATGTTGTGTTTCAGACGCTGCTGGCAGTGTGGGGAGACTCTGCTGGGGAAGATGCCCTTCGAGTATCTGGACTTCTCCTTCTGCACCACGCGCTGCCTGCAGCAGCACCGCCGCACCGGAGCCCCCCCCAACCGGCCCTGATGCATTTGCTGCCCCCCCACCCTGAAAAACAACCAGACCGGCAGGTGCCCGTGTCCCTCCTTCTGTGGTGACTGCCGTGGACTAACACTGGTGATAAAAACACTCGCAATTTTTTGTGTTTTTATTTTTCTTGTTTAACTTCCATTAAAATAGTTAACTGAGAGGATAAGTTTATAATTATGAAAGAAATTGTTTTTAAGGAAATGGGTGCTGCCAGATTTGAAGATTAATCCACACTGACTTTTTATGCAATCACACATTTAAAATCATAACAAATTCTCTACTTCTCTAAACAATATTTCTGTTAACATCAGTATGTTTGGGCTCAATATCAGATTGCATACTAATCAGAAGACCCATAGCCATTGGTTTGATTCAGATATCCAAAGCACTGCATTAATTAATAGGTGATATGTTTGACACATTGAGCCTTTCTGATTAACTTTATGTATTTGATCTTCAAGAAGAACATTATAATATATGGAATATCCAGATATTCTCTGTTCAAAGGGATATTTTTAATCATTCATTAGAGAAATATGTACCATAGAGACATTTTCCACTTAGAGTGTGAGTATTTCTGCCTTTGGTAGCACTAAACACAATCTCATAAAGACAACTAAGACCTACAAAGACAAAGAACTATGAAAAAAACAAGTAAGAAATGAACAGTAATTATATTACAAAGTCAATCCTGGAATAGTTATAATTTAAATATAGGGTGTATATATATATATATATATATAATGCATCTTCATACCGAGTGACACATATGTAAAAGTTTGATAAGGTTAAAAAGGATCTCAAATGACTGAAGTGTTTTCAGCAGGATATTTTCTTAAATATGAAATGAGAATGTATGTAATCTCAAAGAGGGACAACAAGAAAAGATGTTCTAATAAAAGACAAGGCATGAACCTTTGTAATATTGTATTTTGTCCGAACCGAACACCTGCAGTAGTCAAATGCCTATTTTCACTCCAGAAACACTAAAGGGGAAACCCATCACTTTAGAAGAAACCACAAACAAAAAAACAGGCAGGACTCAGGCTTCCTTGTAAAAGACCAAAAAACTAAATATAAAACTATATGTATTATCTCAGAATGCATTCTATTTTAACAAAATGTTTAATATTTTGTTTTTCTTTAGCAGAATGAGAACAAGCTGGAAATTACTAATAGACATCATTACTGTTGAATAGTTACTGTAAAGAGCTGCTACAGGTGGGGACTGTGAGTGGCATCTATGGAGATTTATGAGGTCTTATATGACCCTCAGCCAAAAATTGTTGTGAAAGGTTTTATTGGATTTATTTTATCATCCTTTTAAAATAATGAATTGCTTTTCTAATTGAGGTTACTATTGTATTGATAAAAGTATAATATAAAATGTAATTTCTGCATGGAAGAAAAATTAATTTTGAATTGAGCACGGTACCTTTCACACATTGTACTGGCCACAGCTTCCACACATCAGCAGTACAATGTTGATCGATAGCAGTCTTTTAAACACTTACACAAAGGATACTTTATGCAAGAGTTTTTAATTGAAAGAATCGTCCAACATTAAAAACTAAAGTCTTGTACAAAAATCACACCTGCTTTTGAGGCAGCAACATTCCTTGGAAAATTCATTCTTAAAAAATTGCTTCCAGAGCTATCTATTAAAATTGAACAGGCATGTCAAGACTTTGTTCTCCTGTGCAACATTTGTTTTTAAATCTATTTTTCAAACCCACACTGCCATTAGCAAAATCTCCTTTAACCCGTTACAGTTTCTCTTGGTAAATGCAGAAAAGAATCTTTTACCAATCACCTGATGTTAAACACAGTTTCTTATTACTTTACATAGCTCTCAAGTTTTGAAAACAATGCGTGAGATTTGTCACTTAAAAAAAATGCAGGGACAGAAACTGCTCCCACTGGCAAAACCAGCAGCCTGTGGGGGTGTGCGCGTATTTGTTGAGCTGGGGGAGGCATGCATATTTGTTGGGGGGGTGGATTGATGCGCACATAATATTTTTGTGGAAATGCATGAGATTTTAGCAACAGGGCGTGAGAGCGTGAGGTGAAGCCTCAATGCGTGAGACTGTGTTTATAAATGTTTTCTCTACAGCTCAGACGAATGAAGCTATAGTCAAACATTATTTCCAACAAAAGCCTTTTTAGAGTCTGTCACGAAGCAGCAGGAAAACTGCTTAAACTGAAGTGTGAAAGTAATTCCTGTCCTTTCAAAATAAAAAAAACAATGAAAAAGGAGTAAGTAGGCCTAGATATATGACGAAGGCAGGATGGCATTGGATAGTTCTGTGGAATTAATCCTGAATGCGCTGAGAGAAGGACTGGAGACTGAAGCTCGTCCTGTCTCTCTGGGTTTCAGGGTGAATGAGGTGTCAGGACCTCTCTGTGGATCTGTTGAGCTGGGCACGGTCCATGAACAAGACGCGGGGATCAGAGGGCACTTCCTCGAGCTCCAGGACAGTGATGTTGTTAGGCTGGGAGGTGCTGAGCAGAGGTCCTGGGACATACATTGTCTGCTGGGGACCCTTCTGCGGCCAGTATCGTCCCAGATTCACCCCGTTAATCCACACTTGTCCCTGAGAGAGCAAGACAGACCAAGAAGAACAACCATTCATTCACAAACGGGACTCTTTAGAAAAAATATTCAGATTACTGTCTCTAAGATAAAGGTTGCTATTAATAGGTAAAACTCAACGTAAATGCATCACAAAACACGAACACCAGCCTCTACATAACACACAATCTGTGATATCCTTTCCAAGCAGGTGGAGCCTTGACCTATTACTTTTGACAATGTAGTGTATATTGACAAGTCGCAAAATGTAAAAGTCTCTTTACTCTTATTACTAATGTAACTACTAATCAGGTTAAATGGTCTTACAATTATAATTATTTATGACCAAATGACACATTGACAGCTTTCTTAAGTCAACATCAGTCACATGAACACTAAGTTCAAAAAGCTGGGATTTGCCAAGCTGCTACTCACCTTGGTCCAGCCTCTGAGCTTCAGAAAGGTGTCCCAGGCCAGCCCCGTTGGCTCCAGGGTGCCCATATAGAACACTGGTCCTTTACAGTCCTGGCTGCTGGCTGTGGGATCGGTGTGTTGAGGCTGGGCATGGGGCCAGCCAGTGGCTATGGCCCCATCGATGTCAAGAGAGTAGATCAGCCAGTCAGAGAGGATATCCTGCCCCAGGTACAGGTTGCTCACAAGACCCTATGATTAGCAGTATAGGGAGCACAAACCAGTTAAAGAGCTTTACTCAGTCATGATGGTTATACATTTGACAGCCAGATCCCTCACCCTCACCCTCAAACGACTTTATTGAATCTAAAGAGTATTGTTTTCACCTTATTGAATGAGTTCCTTGATCCATAAGAAACAGCTGCAACTCATTGGCTCAGACTGGAGTTCAGGTCTGGCTCAGGTCTTCACTGCCTTACCTTAAGGTCATTGATATAGGGTCCGAAGTTGACTCTGCCCATGTTCTCCACCAGGATGTCCAAGGTGTCACCTTCTTTTCCAGTCACATTCAGCACCAGAATTGTCTCTCTCTCCAGCAAACCCTGGAAGACCTGCCACGACATGACTGACTGTCAGGTACCGATACACTACTATAAGCACTGTTATCTGTTGCGAGGGGCAAGAAATTATTAATTTAGTTTGCTCTATGTTTATCTGTTTATCTGTGTAGAGGTTTCAAAAAGTCACAGATTTGATTTCAAATTGTTTTGCCAGACCCTGACCATCATATATTCCCAATCCCTGGAGCCGACTTAAAATTTGTATGCAAAACTTCACACTAAAACTACTTAAAATATTGTATACTTGTTTCGTTTTCTGTGTATATCGATGTGCTTCAATATCAGACAGCAGTCGTCTTTAAAAGAGGAAGCAATTGGTGCAGTAGTTACCTGCTGATATCAATGTTTATAGTTTGAATGTTCACCAAGTGGGGTTACCCTGAATACAATGATCATTTATCCAACAGATGTGATACCAGGCTGTAATTCACTTGAAAGGGTCTGGGTCTGTGGCAAACACAGGCTAAATTCGCTGTTCTGTGGTGCAGTTACATGACTCTTGTTCAGTATATTAGAAGAGGTTGCTGCCTGGGGAAAAATCGCTACAAAATAGTGACCTGCTGCTTTGACAGGGCACTTCTCCAAGTCCTCTTACCCCATTGACTAGGACGTAGCCACGGTCATGAACGCCATTCAGAGGGGAGATGAGGGGCGTCTTGTCCTCGAGTGTCCTGGGCAGTTTCGTCCTGTACAGAACGTATCCGTAATACTGAAACACACATATGCACACAGTCAGGTTAAGGCAATAGAAACAGGTTTGCTAAACCTCCAATCAGAAGCACAGACCTTTATTTATTTATTTGTTTGTTTATTAATAATGTAAATTGACACCTAATGCTGAAAAAGCCATCTTGTATTTACAGTATAGGCCCTCAGTTAACTTTTGAACATGCTGCTCGTTTCTAGTTGCCAGGACACAGCCTACCTGTTTAATCTCCTCGAAGGTCAAAGGGTATTGGGAACGGAGAGGGCCCTGTGGGGAGAGGGTGTCCAATAGGGCGGTGATGTTGCCCACCTGAAGAAAAGAAGAGATTACAGCTCAGTTTGCAAAGGGAAATGTGTGGAACAATACAAGGCAGAACCTACCTTAATAAGTGGACAAAAATAAGATACCTATAACTTAGGAATGACTGTCAATTACAAAATATAAAAACGGCCTGGTGTTTTTGCTACATTTGTATTGTCTTGCTCTGAAGGCTGCTCATTTGAATAGGGCTGAATTCAATCATCATAACCTGTGTGTCGTGGTAATTCAGTGAAGATTACTGCTGCGCAATGACTGAAATGCCACGGACCTTTTTGAGAGTTACAAAGCCATAGGCGTACTTGGGAGTGGCAGGGGGCATGGGTCCCTCAGGCACCGCACGGAACTGGGAGAGAAACAAAATAACACATTTATGTCAGAAGGATGGATTTGTGCCATTGCCAAATATTTCTATATTTGTCTGATGAATTTCTGTTTCTGCACCACCTTCAACTTCAAGAGAAAACATTAGCAAGCCGAATCACATTGTTCACAAGGAGTGCTGCTGTTCAGATGTCTTCATTAATAAATTCTAGCCGGGTCAGCTGACAGATATCCAAGCGGTCCTCTAACTGTGTACCTTGCTGATGACGTTCTTGATGGCTAACAGCTTGTCTGTGGGGTCTCCAGCCTCTGACAGAGGGGCATCATAGTCATAGCTGGTCACCACCGGCCTGAATCCGGTGTCGTAGTCGGCTCCTACAACAGCACCGCAACAAAAAACCCCACAGAACTCAAATCACACACTACCGCACATGGCCACCGGGGAATATATGTTGGGAGTGTTTTAAATCTGGACTGGTATATTTAACACCATATAAACCCAGCTAGTCCTGTGAAGTTACAATGACACGTATAATATATGCGTTTATGAATTCACGATCTTTGGCTTTTGGTGAATGTCCTTCCTAACCAACTACATGTTAAACAAAGTTTCACTAGACAGACAACTTAGATTCATCTTATGTTTAAAGAGGATGCCACGCCAGAATTTCAAGAAAATATCTTGAGAGTCTCATATGCGACTTACCATTCCAGTATCCGAAGTTAGTTCCCCCTTCAAACATGTACCTGCAAAAATAACTGGATCAGCTATCTTCAAGGGTGAAGAATTGAAGAATTCCACTTCCGCACTACAGATTGTGTATAAACAAACCCAGTTAAATACATTTTAAAATAATATAATACCTGCTTCAAAATTAGTCACAAAGATGCGTTTTAAGTAAAGGCTATAGGATGAGTAAGAAACATGGTCTGAGTGGAACACCATGATGAACTGGGGTCTCTCACATGTTGACACTGGCTCCCAGGGTCAGCATGTCGTCCAGCATCTGGCTGACCTTCTCCAAGCCCACCTGGGCATGATTGTCGCCCCAGTGATCCAGCCAGCCTGTGTAGAACTCGGAGTTTACCTGTGACACAGCAGACCCGGGTCAGCAAAGTCATGGCAGCTCTCCTTTTTAAATTTTTCTCACATTGCATGACCAAAATGAGTCCTAATTCATAATAAGGAAAATCTATTTAAGCTTATATTATTGTCATTTATATGTGGAAAATAGTGCATCACATTCTCGTTGCTGAAATGGTAGCTGTGGCTCAGTACACTCACCAGGGGACCACTTGGTTCAAATCGACGCTGCCGTTGAAAAGCTTTGGTGATGTTGGTGTCTGAGACAGAAATCCAAGATTAGCTCAAAAGACCACTGCTGCACACGGCTGTTACAACAGCTCATATTTAATAAAATCCTGCTGTGTGGCCTACCTGTCCCAAAGTCAATAGTGGCGTAAAGGCCCTCTAGGGTCCCGCAAGCCATCTCTGAGTCCGTGTTGCCGTCGGTGGTAAACAGGAAGGTGTCCTCCAGAAATAACTGGAACAGCGTGTGCAGGTGGCGGAGGTAGTTGTAGTCGCAGGCGAAGTAGCTCCCGTACTCGTTCTCCACCTGCCAGTGTACAGGGGGAGAAAACTTTACAAACCCAGAGCTCTGTCCAATCACAGCGGAACTGCATTCAAATCTAAAGTGCTTACAAGCGCAGAGAATGTTATTAGATCGTGTAAAGCACACTCAAGTTGAAATCGTTCCTCTCTTTATCTGTGACACCAGTCTTCATTGCTTGCAATCCTGATATATTGTTGGGATTATGTGATAATTAAGAAAAAGTACTATAAGAAAGGAAAAGTAAAACTCGCAGTCTGTTTTGACAATTTCAGAAACCGTGAACGTAAACTGGAATTGTGGAACTTCAAATTCAGAATATTCTGCTCTGCCAAGCTTCACAGTACCTGGACACTGATGATGTTTCCTCCATTGCTGTAAAGCCAAGGCTTCATTTTGGGCAGAAGCACAGCCAGCCAGCTATCTACGGCCTGCAGATAATCTGGAACGAGGAACACAAGTAGACTGGTCAAGATCTTTGAGTCAGTCTTTCACATATCTGATTTAATAACTAAACAAAAAAAAAAACTACACAAAATTGCCTAAATTAAACTACAGCAGACGTTAATAATAATAAAAAAGAGTAAGTAGCATCCTGTTTTGCAATCTAAACGTACAATGCCAATGAATCTCTCAGTAGTGTATGACAAAGGGAAGTATCTCATGACCTACAAATGACAGTACTCACAGTTGTTGTATATGAAGTGTACAAACTTCTGTTTATTGTCTGATAGTGTGTGGTATCTCGTGTGGAATCGCCCCCAGGTGAGACCAAAAGACATACCTGGGTCTGCCGAGCGCAGGATAATGTTGGGCTTGTGGAGAAGCCAGGCCGGAAGCCCACCCTATGAAAGAGACAAAAACACCAGAGAATATACCAGTCAAAAAACCCACCAGACTTACACCAGTTGTAAGATTCCTTAGTATTTAATTGGTGGTGTTGTAGCTTTATATTTTTTTTAGTGACCAATGTGAGAGAAGTCAGAAGAGTATATTACATCATTTTCATATCATGTATCATTCAGTATAATTTTACATATCATGGGAACATAACATGATCTGTTGTTTTGACTGTCCTGACATTACTCACAGTCTTGCTTTGCGGTCAAATATTTATACTCTGCACGAACTGTACAGAAACCCAACAGACCTTAGCTGCAGAATTGCACATTCTGGATTACTAATTACATGCCTACAGTAGGAGCAGGAGGACAAAAGCAGACACTCAGTAGAGCATGATCAAAAGCATGTGATTGCCAGTCAGTCGTCTTTTCAAAATGCGATGACTTCACAGTATTTAAGTAAATAGGCCTCAATGACACTATGGGTTTTATGAGTCCACAGGCCATTCACTGGTTAGAACATGTCAAAACTGCTTACTGGACAGATCAGACAGAGACCAGTCACTAAATGACACCTTGCTGAAACCCCTTTAGCACTGTGATCTATATATTTTTACAGTATTCACAGCTTCAGGTGGGATATAAGGGCAGATTAGACTGTTACGATATGTTACTCTCAGTATACAATAGCTAAACCTGCAAAACTATGCAGGGACTATCTTTTCCTCTGACCAGGAACATTAATGAGGAGAAATAGCTTGTAATCACAAAGCCTTTATCTCTGTAGTTTTGCATAGGAAATTATTAACATAGTGCAAGGTATTACATGCAGGTAACAAAAATGTCCACTATAATTACACTATGGGAAGAACAGAAATAGATGAAGTAACGCATGAGAAAGACCTAGGAGTCTACGTGGACTACTCACTTTCTCCATCCAAACAATGTGGGGAAGCAATACAAAAAGCAAACACAAAGGGTATATTGTCAATAGTGTAGAATTTAAAACAAGAACAGTAATGTTCAGACTGTACAGTGCACTAGTTAGAGCTCATCTGTATACTGTGGACAGTTCTGGGCTCCACACTTCATGAAAGATATCGCTGCTCTAGAGGCAGTTCAGAGGATCAACCAGACTTATTCCAGGTCTGAAGGGAATGTCCTACTGAGAGACTGAGGAACTGAACCTTTTCACCTTGGAACAGAGGACACTATGTGGGGACTTGATTCAAGTCTTCAAAATCATGAAAGGCATCGACCACATCAAACCAGAGCAGCTTTTCCAGATCAGCAGGGACACACACACCCGGGGACACAAATGGAAATTGGGCTTCAAGGCATTCAAGACGGAAAACAGGAGACACTTCTTCACAGAGAGAGTCGTCACAATCTGGACCAAACTCCCCAGCAATGTGGTTGAAGCTGAAAATTTGGAAACATTTAAAATCAGACTGGATAGGATCTTTGGATCACTTAGTTATTAACAGACATTGTGTTTTACTGTTTTTTCAGAGCCTAAGGATCAAGGAACCACAGCATTCACAGTCTGGTCTCCATCACCACAAGCCAGAACCCCCAAGCGTCTCAAACGTTACGCTCTTCTGGTGCCACCCAGCCACACCGATACTCTAGTCAACTCTAATCGTTCTGCCTATCTACCACACAATACTGTGTCAACTTAAGAAGACCCCTGCCACTAAGACCCACCATCTCCCACTCTGCACAGATGTAAGGGCCTGGCCGCAGGATCACCAGCAGGCCAGTCTGGTTGGCCAGGTCCAGGAAGTGCTCCAGATCCCGGTCACCGCTGAAGTTGTAGATCCCTGGTGTGGGCTCGTGGTAATTCCAGGGCACATACCTGCAACCGCACAGGAAGCCAAGACAGTGGGACATTTAACTTGTTATTTAAAAGGTGACACACTCCCATGGATTTGAAGGCCCTTTACAAATATTTTCTTATCTTCCAAACACTGGGTTGGGGCCCCATTTTATAATACGTTTTGAAAGTAATTAACCACACCTCAAAATCTGAACTCAGCTGAAGACATTATTTGGAAATGCTGAAAAACATGAATGCTGCATGTATGAGAATGGTTTTATACATGTGAACTCACGTCTGGATGGCATTGAGGCCAGCCATGTACATCTTGAGCAGCCTATCCTTCCAGTAGACTCGCGGGATGCGGGAGTAGTGGATGCTGCCGGAGATGTACTGGAACGGCGCTCCATCCTTCAGGAAGCAGTTGTTCTTGTAGTCGACACCGAAACTGTGGCCCTCTGACAGCTGGGAAAACACAGAGACATGGAGGATGGAGGAAACTTAGCAGGGGGTTGGCAGCTTGTGTGTGCGGACACCAAGAGATCTTTCACCTGGAGTCTACCATACATTTATAGAAATGTATTTACTTGATCAGTTAATGGATTTGCAGACTAGATTTTGTTTTAAAGGAAAAAATATAAAACAACTGAATACATCGACAGTGTATCACTGTTTCAGTCGCATGAATGCCTGATAAGCAAGAAACATTGTTCAACTGCCCTTCAAATTTAAATACCATGTAGCATTCAAAGTATTTCACAAGACGATTCTATGTAATATACAGAATTGAGGTTTTTACCATTTACAGGACATTGTCACAGCACACCAGTTCATTTCTGTTTGTGAACCGAACAGTTTCTACGGGGCAAACAGCAAAGTTTATTTTAGTTTTACTTTTTGTAGAAGATCAAAGAACTTTTTCCAAGTATTTGAAACGCTTGCATGTAAACTCCTGTAACATACAGCTATTTATTTAGCAATCAATCCCTTTTGTGCTGCAAAATATATTCAACTAAATCCTCCAAGATCAGCTGCTTCATCGCACAGCTGGCAAACCAAAGATTTTAAAATGCTGAACCATACGCTTCTCTAGATGTTAACGAAACATTGGTATTTTTATAAATGCATTTGAATGTTTAAAGACAATATTTAACTTTAATATGTACTAGTCTTGTACCATGTACAGTGTTTCCACGTCCATTCATATTGTATTGTATGAATATTCATAATATTGTGTTTATTCGAATGTTATTAATAGTAATTAATTTGCTAAGCAGGCGCCATGGTCATGGGTGACATGATCACAAGTTGTAATTAAAGTGAAAGTACATACACGCCAAAAGCTTTAAAGCAGAAAGCAAAAGGTTTAAACACAAGAGACCTACCTCCGTTCGGCTTGTTACTAAAAAAAGTAAACTTGTAACAAAAATGAAACCAGGTTTAAGCTTCATAATTCGTGGTGCTGCCTTCTTCAGCGCATGCTCCGTCGGTTCCAGTGGCAGAACTATTCGCTAGTGATCGGGAGGGATTGTGGAGGTATGATCGATAATGTAGGGACGGGAATGAACAGAAAGTTGTCCTGCACACTATGCGTTACACAGTCATGTGATAAAAGCGCTTTTTTCTGCTGGGTCCTAAGCTGTGCCATGTCATTTTTGTGCGTGGATATTTAAGCCTCAAGCATTTATGCCTGTTTTCATGCATGTATGTATGTTATAATCCAGTATATCTGGAAAATAAACCGTTATCTTTAATAAGGGATCTACGAAGATTGATAGGCTTAACACAGGGACAGCCCCTATACAGTACGTTTTGGCAGTCACCCTAAATTATGAGGGTCCGTTTCGGAAATATTTCAAACCTTTCGTGCACACACATATTAAACACTCACACATTCACATATGTCACATTCACACATGCATCCATACTATACTCACACGCAATATACTGCACGTATCTAGCTTTACTGAAAGAGCTGGGGTATTGCAGTACGTCTGCTCTGCATGTGATCTGTGCACAGCATCACTGAATAACACGGGGCATTCACACAGGACGAGTACTGCAGGTAATATGTGTGACTGAGCTCAGAAAGCACGACTGCATTAAGTGTGAATACAGGGTCGAATGCAGCCTTTAATGCGGGTTTTCCATAATTAATCTAAAGTCCTTGAGTATTGTACAATTAAGTAGTACTGCTAATAATACACAAATACAGGAAAACCATTAAGTGTCATGATCTATATATTATTAAACATTAAGTTAGCATTAGTTGCATTATCTTCTTAATCTTGTGGTTAATGTTGAACATATTAATCAGCTAAATGTATTAAATACATTCATACATGCAAACACGGTTACTATACAGGGTTTTTCTTTGTTTGCATAGTTTCAGCTCTTTAGTTTTATATTTATTCACTTTAGTTCATTCCATGGTTTATTTTGTGCTTTATTTCACTAGGTGATCTCCCCTCCACAGTCTGTTCTAACTAGCAAACATTTTAATTGATTGTTAATTGGATAATTGGGAACAGATTTTTCCTGGTTTTTGTTTGTTGTAGGATGGCCAGCCTGGCCAGGATTGTGTGGGTGGTGCGGTGCGGTGCGGTAGTGAGGGGAATTATTTTCCTGCTCTCTCCTGCACTTCACTTGTCTTGAAATGTTTGTACCTCAATGCCAGAAGTATGAGGAACAAGACCTAGAAGCTAAAGTGCCGGTGAGTGTGACTATGATGCTGTAGGAGTGACAGAAACATGGCTTACAGAAAATTATGGGGATGAACACAAATTGAAAGGATACAAACAGTTTAGAAGAGCCAGGCATAATTGAATTGGTGGGGTAGCATTATATATCAGAAATGACATTGAAGCAGAATAACTCAAATTAGATCCTGCTAAGTAAATGTAATCATTGTGGGTACAACTTTTGAATGAAAGATCTGTAGGATTAGTGGTAGGAGTGTTACAGACCACCCAACTCAGATATTCAGAAAGATGTTGCACTGTACAGTGTAATCAGGACTGCATGTAGCAAGGATGTGGCTTTTATAATGGGGGATTTCAGTTTCCGAATCATAGACTGGGAAAGCCCAGTTGGGACTACAGAAGCAGAAATCGAAATGTTTGAGAAGGTAAATGACAAACTCAATTTGTCTAAAAACTAAAGGGACTAGCAGAATTAAAAACAAACAAATCACCTGGGCCAGATGGTATATTTCCTACAGTACTTAAAGAAATTAGGGAAATTAAATATAGGCCACTAACTCAAATATTCCAAATGACACTTAGAACAGGGGATGTGTCAACTGATTGGAAGACGGCAAATGTCACACCAATCCACAAGAAAGGTGACAAAACCGAGCCAGGAAATTACAGATCATGTCTTACTAATTTATTAGAATTTGTTGAACATGCAACTGTAGCTGTAGATCACATGAACGCATATGATATGATATACTTAGATTTTCAGAAAGCTTTTGATAAAGTACCATATCAAAGGCTGATCCTCAAATTGGAAACTGTAGGCCAGGGGTGTCAGACTCCATTCCTGGGGCGCCACAGTGTCTCAGCAGGCTTACCTAAAACTTTCACATTTTACAATCCCTTATTTGTTGATGACTCAATACATTGAACCCACAGAACAAGAGAAGGTTTAAATTAATCCAGTTAATTGTTTAATTAGACCAATTAAGGAGCCAAGAGCTGGGCTGGAACGAAACCCAGCAGACACTTCAGCCCCAGAGGACTGGAGTTCGACACTCCTCCTGTAGGCATTCAGGGTAATGTAAGTAGATGGATTATGAACTGGTTGATGTGTAGGAAACAGAGGGTGTCGATTAGAGGAGTTGCTTCTAACTGGAGTGAGGTTGTTAGTGGAGATCCACAGGGATCAGTACTAGGGCCTTTGCAGTTTCTAATCTATATTAATGATCTGGACTCTGGGATAGTTAGCAAACTTGTCAAATTTGCAGATGATACTAAAATAGGTGGCTCAGCAGATACAATCTCAGCAACACAGGCTATTGAAAGGGACGTAGATAATATTCAGTTGTGGGCCGACACCTGGCAGATGAAATTCAATGTGGACAAGTGCAAGGTAATACATGCAGGTAACAGAAATGTCCACTATAATTACACTATGGGAGGAATAGAACTGGATGAAGTAACGCATGAGATAGACCTAGGAGTCTATGTGGACTCCTCACTTTCCCCATCCAAACAGTGTGGGGAAGCAATAAAAAGGCAAACACAATGTTAGGGTATATTGTCAATAGTGTAGAATTTAAAACAAGGGCAGTGATGTTCAGACTGTACAATGCACTAGTTAGAGCTCATCTGGATACTGTGTGCAGTTCTGGGCTCCACACTTCAAGAAAGATATCGCTGCTCTAGAGGCAGTTCAGAGGAGAGCAACCAGACTTATTCCAGGTCTGAAGGGAATGTCCTACTGAGAGACTGAGGAACTGAACCTTTTCACCCTGGAACAGAGGAGACTACGTGGGGACTTGATTCAAGTCTTCAAAATCATGAAAGGCATCGACCACATCAAACCAGAGGAGCTTTTCCAGATCTGCAGGGACACACGCACCCGGGGACACAAATGGAAATTGGGCTTCATGGAATTCAAGACAGAAAACAGGAGACACTTCTTGACACAGAGAGTCGTCACAATCTGAACAAACTTCACAGTGATGTGGTTGAAGCTGAAAATTTGGGAACATTTAAAAATAGACCGGATAGGATCCTTGGATCACTTAGTTATTAATGAACATCAAATGAGCACGATGGGTCGAATGGCCTCCTCTCGTTTGTAAACTTTCTTACGTTCTATGTTCTAACAGAAATTATTCATCTTCCATTTGATTATGTGACCTGTAGGTGGTGCTATTAGACGGAGCTTTTATGCACTCAATCAAAAATATGTCCTAGTTTTTTTTTTTTAAGACAATCTATTTTTACGTCTTAATAGCAGCATTCTCACGACCCCCATGTTAAGAACTGCTGTAATACTAATATTATGAACTATGCCATTGCATGCATTAGGCTACTACAGCTTTTTCCGATTTTGTAAAATTATTATTATTATTACGGCACCGACAATGTATTGTGTGAGCCAAGTTAAGTACTATACAGTGAGCAGATGTCTACAGTGAATACACGGGTTCACATAACCACGAAGTTACCGTATAGTAAGGAATGCACATATAATGCTTATTTTCAATTGAATATTCAAAACTGAACATAAAAACCATACTCTTATAAATAAACCGATTCCCTTGGAATGAATTATTTACTAGAGACAATTATACCAAACGCAAAGATTATAGGCTATTATTAGTACCTATTTTCTCTGCTAAAAGTGACAGCACTGCAGCTCAGCTACATTATTATTCAATGCAATTTTGAATATGAGCAATGCAACATTTAAATAAAATGCCGTCGCAGCATGTCCATTATTCATAGCAGAATGCTTTAAAAATGAATTTACCAGCCTTCTTGTTTTTGTTTGTTTTTTACAGATGCTTTAGTTTATTGAGAGTCGCTGGTTGCAATTTTTTGGACTTGTTTTATTTGGAATGTGGTTTGGGCTTTAATTATTAGTAGCCTACATTATTAGCCATCTTAAATCGACATGTCTATACAAAAAGACAACAATAAAGATTCAGATGTAGTACTGAAGGTATTATTATTTTATAGATGTATTTTGAATCCAGAATTATATAAAAAAAAGGGGGAAATTAATAAATTCATACAATAATCCGGTATAGTGTTTTCTATGGGTGCGTTCATAAGTCGCAGACTTTCATAATTGTGTGATGTAGTAATGAGTGCCGCTGCTCCGCGCCGGGTTTGGGAAGTGTGCGCAGCACTACGACTGCAGGACGACAGATTACAAGAGAGATGTGAGTGATGTGAGTGGTACAGCGATTGTAGGATTTTGATTTTCATGTAGTTTGAAGCCGGTTTAAATTGACCATGGTGTGTTGTGCTGTTGCTCGACCTAAAGTGAAATAGACAATTATTGCTGCTGCTGTAGCGTAAGGTACAAATTTCAATTAAATAAGTGAATTTATAGTATCACTTATCACGAATCCTGGAATCTTGTAGAACTCAATTTCTGTAATAATTGGACGCAGACACCAATTCCAAAGATATAAATTGTCAAATGTATTCAAAAACAGACTAAATGTAGCACTACACTAATTATACAAAAGGGAAAAACTAATTAAAATTCAACTCTAGATCAACAAATCAAAGACAAATCACTTCCGTGAAAAATTAAGGACCATGGGATCGCATATGATAACATACAAATCGTTAAACAAAAAAGGTTATAAACACATTGACTACAATACCGGTTAGTAAGACGAAGGTGAGTCTCTCATTAGTATTGTTAGTCAGACATTAAATAACTACGCAGGTTAGTATTTATGTCAGGTAACTTCTCGTTATATATATATATATATATATATATATATATATATATGTCTCATTTACGTTTAGGTGCCGAGAAAGATCCTATCATTACTTGTTACCACAATTTCCCTTAGCTGATTATTATTCAATGATTAAGGATAGGCAGGGCCACCAATAATCTAATGTCTATTAACTTGTGTCAATTTCAGACTAAACAGTTAAACAGGAGTGAGAAGATATTTCTCGGCGTTGATAGATTTTATTTCTAAAATTGCCAACAAAACAGTTTAATGCAACACACATTTATATTTAAGCAAAACTAAATGATATTATACATTCTAGAGTTATGAATCACAGATTAACATTTCTAATTGATTTCTCAAATGTCATGAATCATGAACTCCAAACTGTTAGAGGCCTCTCTGCCTTCGGGTTCAGATAACAGCACACGGCACGAGGTCTGTGTAGTTTGGAACAAATGCAGTCCAGTTTCGGCTTTGTTGGGGGGTTTCGCGAAACAGAGTCTTTTCCAAACAGATTTTCCACTGGTTTGAAGGCTCCAAGGTTGTGCACAAAATCTTCTTGGTAAGCAGGTTTTTCCACCGTAGTTACTTGAAGACAAAGTCTTTGAGGAAAGCAGGGCCCTGTTCGTTTCCAAGGGTCAGGTTTCTTAAGTCTCAATAGCTATTTAAATGACTGACACTTTCGTATTCAGTCGACTTAGTCAATTGTCCAGCTGTAAAACTCCACTGATCAGGTGGGCACAGGCGGGCAGCGCAGTCTGTAAAGTTCTTTATTTAATAAAGTCCTTTAAAAGAATTATTCGTACGGCTCAATCTCCGTCTCCCAGTTTAAACTCTTCTGTTGCCGGCAAAGACTTGGTTGGTTCCGTTTTGGTTCTGGCAACAGAGCTGTAGGTTGAGCTGTGGCAGCGGGTTACTGGTTCAGGTGAGAGAGCAAGAGAGAGATGTCGTGCGCTACCCTTTATACGCCTGTCAGATCAATAGATGATTGGTTCTTGAGTTTGTGAGATTGGATTTCGGTTTCAGCCCCCAGTGTCCTATTGGAGGGGGGCTTGATTTATGACTGATGTCAATCCATGCCATCTTTTGGAAATGCTGGTTGGCCCGGGTTCGTAGCTCTGTGTCGGGATTTTGGCTCTCGTCCATTTCAAAGAGTTTTTATTACCTACAGGCCCCCTTCCCCAGTCATCTCACAGCAGGGATTCCAAGCTACACTCACCTAAAGGATTATTAGGAACACCATACTAATACTGTGTTTGACCCCCTTTCGCCTTCAGATCTGCCTTAATTCTATGTGGCATTGATTCAACAAGGTGCTGAAAGCATTCTTTAGAAATGTTGGCCCATATTGATAGGATAGCATCTTGCAGTTGATGGAGATTTGTGGGATGCACATCCAGGGCACGAAGCTCCCGTTCCACCACATCCCAAAGATGCTCTATTGGGTTGAGATCTGGTGACTGTGGGGGCCAGTTTAGTACAGTGAACTCATTGTCATGTTCAAGAAACCAATTTGAAATGATTCGACCTTTGTGACATGGTGCATTATCCTGCTGGAAGTAGCCATCAGAGGATGGGTACATGGTGGTCATAAAGGGATGGACATGGTCAGAAACAATGCTCAGGTAGGCCGTGGCATTTAAACGATGCCCAATTGGCACTAAGGGGCCTAAAGTGTGTCAAGAAAACATCCCCCACACCATTACACCACCACCACCAGCCTGCACAGTGGTAACAAGGCATGATGGATCCATGTTCTCATTCTGTTTACGCCAAATTCTGACTCTACCATCTGAATGTCTCAACAGAAATCGAGACTCATCAGACCAGGCAACATTTTTCCAGTCTTCAACTGTCCAATTTTGGTGAGCTTGTGCAAATTGTAGCCTCTTTTTCCTATTTGTAGTGGAGATGAGTGGTACCCGGTGGGGTCTTCTGCTGTTGTAGCCCATCTGCCTCAAGGTTTTACGTGTTGTGGCTTCACAAATGCTTTGCTGCATACCTCGGTTGTAACGAGTGGTTATTTCAGTCAAAGTTGCTCTTCTATCAGCTTGAATCAGTCGGCCCATTCTCCTCTGACCTCTAGCATCAACAAGGCATTTTCGCCAACAGGACTGCCGCATACTGGATGTTTTTCCCTTTTCACACCATTCTTTGTAAACCCTAGAAATGGTTGTGCGTGAAAATCCCAGTAACTGAGCAGATTGTGAAATACTCAGACCGGCCCGTCTGGCACCAACAACCATGCCACGCTCAAAATTGCTTAAATCACCTTTCTTTCCCATTCAGACATTCAGTTTGGAGTTCAGGAGATTGTCTTGACCAGGACCACACCCCTAAATGCATTGAAGCAACTGCCATGTGATTGGTTGGTTAGATAATTGCATTAATGAGAAATTGAACAGGTGTTCCTAATAATCCTTTAGGTGAGTGTATTTGGCCCATTCTCAGTGCCATCCTCCCAAGACTGCCACTTTGATGTAAACCAGTTCACACGCTGATGAGCTAAGGAAATCTGATAACTTTGGGGGGAGAGGTCTTCTTTAGATCAGTGCTTCAGCTCAGAGCTAAAATCCACCCCCCATAACGCTACACTGCTCACTTTAAATATGACTGTGATTGGACAGAGGGGAATGCAGTTTTGATCTTAATATGTTTCAGCTAGTTCTTTAAGTAACATTATTTATTTTTACTTTATATTTTTGGGTAGGGTTTTAGCCATTTTTATCGCCTATAAGATTAAAGGCAGTTTTAAAGGTTTTATAGTTACATTAATTCCCCGTAGATACTGTTACTTTTTGCCCTGTCCTGGATATTGTAACCTGAAATAAATGTGTGTATTAATTTACTTTGGCGTCTCTCTTGTTGATGTTTCCGGGGTCCTAACGTCCTATGCGGGGGAAGGTGTGGTTGAGTTCCCCGAGTCAAGTTTTAAATCAGGATGGCATAGTCTTTTCTAGATGGGTGGCACTGAACACATGCCCCCTTATATTAAACATTACATATGCCTTATTTTTTCTGCAGGTTAGCCATATATGGGTCTTCCTGACCAGTTGTCAGGCAAAAACTGACCTTCCACTCATCACTGGACAGACATGAGGGGCCGTTATCTATCTCTCCTGTCTGGTCTGAATAAAAGTGCCTGTAGTATGTAACTCAAACACCTCTTCCGTGTGGGCATATTAAATTCCTTTTGATTGACCATGCATCGCTCTCGACTATTTGGACTCTTTGGGATCTCTGCTCCGAATAGCTCTTCCCATCTCATCCCACAGATGCTCAATTGGACTGAGATCTAGTGACTGGGAAGGCCACTGTAGTAAAATGAATTCACTGTCATGTTCATGGAACCAATATTGGACAATCCTAGCCTCATGGCATGGACCATTATCCTGATGAAAATATCCATTCACAATGGATACACTGCTGCCATGAAGAGATGCACCTAATTGGCAATGATGTTCAGATATCCGTGGCATTCAAATGTTGCTCCACTTTCATGAAGAGGCCCAAGATGTGCCATGAAAACACACCCCTCACCATCATATTATCGTCACCAGGCTGCATTGTTGACACGCGGCATGATGTTGAATGTGAAAAACTTGGCAGCATTGCATTTCTTGACACACTCAAACCAGTGAACCTGGCACCTACAACCATAACTCGATCAAAGGCACTTGCCCATTTACACCCTGAATTGCCTATATAGAATCCCTTCTTTAACCTGTCTCCTCCCCTTCATCTATTTTGATTGAAGTGGATTTAACAGGTTACATCAATAAGGGATCATAAGAAAATCAAATTTACAGACAAGAGGAGGCCATTCAACCCATCATGCTCGTGTTAATGAGCTCTCTTAATCACTAATTGTTATTACATTTCACTTTATTTGATTTGGTTGTGTGTACTGTGTTTGAAGTTATATTGTCTTTTATTCTTGATTTATCCTTCACCTTATTGTTAATTTATCATTCACTATTATTATGACTGTTTGCATGTGTGCCTTATCATTATTTGTTTTAGCAACTATAAGAAGAAGGATAAAGACAGTTATTCTAGCTTACAGTGTTTGGTTACAAGCAAATTTGTTTCTCCCCAAACAAAGCATTATTATAGTGATTGGATGAATACGTACCATCATTGTATATCTGTGTTTCTTTTGCTTATGGAAAAATATTGAGATTCTTATTAGTACTTATTGAGGAACAGTGTGGTGTATAGCTATTTTTATTGTATATTTTTACTAGCATTTGTTTTTCTTTATTTTTCATTAGGTTAGGGTTTTAGCTTCTTTTACCACCCCTTGCAATTAAAGTAAATTTTTTAGGTTTTATTGATTGTTATTTTGCACACTGTTTTATGATTGCAGACTTCATGCTCTGCTTTTATTTCTGTTTATTGGAATAAATACAACTTTCTTACTTACCTGGGCCTATTGTGGTGTTCTGGGGTCCTGGTCCGAACCTGCGCATGGGGTGTGGTTGGTGGCATGAGTTCTGAAGACTGTATAGGATGTTGAAGAAAGTGTTTTGTGATAATTATATAATGTTTTATATTAATACTAGCATTAGAAGTAGTTTGTATACAGACTGAGCAGATTAGATTTAGCAGGACAAGTAAAGGGTCAACAAGGTTGGTTTGTTAGAATCTCCTGTCAGTAATGAAAGATTACACAGTGCCGAAATAGCCTACAGATGTCTGCTGTGAATTTGTATATGACTTAATCGTTTCTCAAGATAGGCTGAAATTGTATCTGTTAATGGGCGATTGACACTAGGTAAATGACGACCGTGGGATTGCATCTTCCTAGTGCACATCAAAGACAGACATCTGCTTTTTGGATCCATCACCTCTCCACGGGAGGACAGATCGTAAACGGACCCGGACCTGTATCTTCTGATTGGATGAACGGCCATAAGATGTTACGTCATTTTTCCTATAAAGTTGTACTCATGTTTGTAAACATTAAGTCTCACTGAAGGAATTATTCCTGACGTGGGGCTTCTGAGCGGCTCGATTAAAGTTCTATTTGCTTTATCTCCGCGACTTCTCCACTTATTTCCCCACACGGTTCTACAACTTGGCGTCACGAACGAGGATCTGAACTTGCCTCCACTCCTGGGACCAAAATATGGGTGAGTAGCTTTAAAAATGACCACCCTGTATATTTAGATTTGATCTCGGGATTGTGTGAGGCTCTTAGATTGTAATTTAAAGAGAACCTGTGAAGAGGCAGAGGTAAAACAAATAGAAAGGTTGACTGTACAGCGCAGGTTCACAGTAGGGTGAACTCCAGGTAAGACAGAACTGCGGGGAGAGATGCCAAGGAAACCTAAAGGTACGACGAGGCCTGCTGAGCTCCAAGTTAAGCAAGGAAACCCTTGTACACTAGGGCCAGAGTTAGTGGCAGTCAATAACCAGACGGAACCCGAGGTACATAAAGTCCAGCGATATAGCCCCATCGTTGGCAAAGATAGGATTGGCATAATGGCGTTACAATACGTGTCTGTATGTGAATTCCTACAAGTTTAAAATGTTAAACTTAAAATGGTAAAGGCAAGATAAAAAACCGACAAAGTTTCCATAATTCTTTGTCTGAATAATAAGAATTTAGAGAAGAAATTGATCATAATAGATCAAGAAAACCCCAAAGTAGTGTATTTCAAAGATTATTTTACATCTGATTTTTAATAATAACAATATAATAAATAAATAAATGCTAAGGGCTGTTTGAGACACTGCAGGGTCAACAAAACACGCCACTAATCTAATATCTGAATTATCTTTGGATTTCAATCTGTATGTGCTTAGTGTGTTTATGTATATATATAGTCTGAAAGTTATGTAAGGTAAATGTCTGTTTTGTATGCTTTGTATTTTTAATATTGTGCATAGTCCAGAATAAGACTGAGAAGGGAAGTAACCAATAATTTCAGAATCATTTTTACAATTACGCAGTTATTGATGTTTTAACAACAGATTAATGAGGATTTAGACATTTAACTGTATACAGAGTGCATAAAGCATCAGAAATAAGAAATGAATAATGCATTCTATTATAAGAATAATGTTAAAGTAATACAAAATATACACTAAATACATAGATTAATAATACTAATAAAGTAAATAAATAGTAATGGTGTCCTCTAAGACTCAGAAGAACAAGAATTTGTTTGTTAAAAATCATATTATGGACAAATTCTGTAAAGTCAAATTAAAGGAAAACTAAAGGCTGGAATCCACAGGAGCAGCACTCTGGTGCAGCCCTGAGTGACAGCCTGATGTAAAATCCATAGCAGGAGAATGTAAACAGTATAGTGACATATTATAGTCTTATTTTAGAAAATATTTGGTTATTGGTGCATAGCATAAAATACCTGAAATAAAAGTTAAAATTAGACCTTGGATTTAAGATGAGTGAATTAGTCAAAGGGTAAGAATTTTAAGGATACTATAGAAATATAAATTATGAGCATTGAATAAGTGAGCTAAAATTAGTATTGCATAATTTTGAAGGAGAAAATAAAACATAAAAATACTATTAGAATGAGTTTTACGAACCAGAAATAAAAAAAATAAATGTTGAAAATTGAATTAGAGCTAATTTTTGAAATGGGAATCTGAGGAAACAGTGAAATTTGGTGAAGATATGAATACATAGATAACCAGATACTCCAGGAAATTAAAGGTGTGGTCATTTGGTAGCTGTGAGTTCCACAATGAAGAGTTTTTGAAATCCCCAGATATAAGATCCCTAAATACAAGGTGTAGGTAAGAAATGAACTATTGATCAGTTCAGTCTGGCTTTGGGAACAGTTCTTCTGAGCCTGTACCGGTGTAGATTGGACTTCAACAGGAGGAAGTGACACAATAAAGACATATATGAGCCGTGCAGGCGGACAGTCTTAGTGCCCACGCAGGCTCTTCATTGGGGAAATCATTGACTGAACACATTTTTTGAAAATTTGATTTCCTGAGGTATCTGGGAATCATTATTGAAATCAATTAAAATGCTTATTTTCTAAAAATATATTTTATTAGGAAAATATCTACAAATAATGGAGCGAAATATGTGTATAAATAGTAATAATACATGTCAATAAATATAACTTGAATTGTCTAGTAAGAAATTAGGAAAAGGAGAAAGAACAGCTGTTAGGATACAGAGTGATGTTTTCAGAGGGTCTGAGCGATGTTCATGAAGGTTTGAGGAAGTTGACAAGGGGTTTAAGAGTTGATGAGGCTTGGGAAGCTGTAAAAAGGGAGTTTGGTATGTGTGAAAGAAATGTGCTGCCACTTTCAGCACAAGAGTTTTGATGGCGATTGAATGGAATATGAGGGAAAATAAGGAAGTTACTTAAGGTATAACTTAATGTAAAATAAATAAATCATTGAATGAGATATAGTTTAAACTCTAAAGTCTTGAAACTGTATGGAAATACTGCTTCACAAACAGAAATACCCTATTAATCAGGAAGGGATTCACCCCCCCAAACAAAAAAAAAAAAAAAAAAAAAAAAAAAAGGGGGGGGGGGGGTTAGTCCACAGGTTCCCTACTCACATGCCATGACACATCAGTGCATAGTCTCCCTTCTCACACTGGCCTCCGCTCTAAGTGCTGCAGCCCATAATCCGTCCTCATGGCCACTGATGCCAGTGTGTGTGGACGGACAGGAGGGAGGGGGATGGTGGAAGCATACGATGCTTACCATAATATTGTGAAAGTGATAAACTAAATAACTCTGCTGATTCCAATTGACAACAGGAGGGTGGCGATGTCCAGGAATAGGTGGACAGATTATTAACAATTCATTTCTGATTGATTTCAGGTGCTGAAAATAACAATTTTATCTTTCAGGAAAAGTTGGAGAAAGGCATGAAGAAACAATATGGAAATAGATTGAAAAGAAACATGAATAGTCATACAACTCCAACCTCTTTTAAATCTAAGCGCAATTGAAGGATACAGACTCTGGTGGGACTATGGGCATTTCATGAACTATTCTTTCCATAGTTTAATAGAGTGACTACTGGATTGAAAGAATTGTGCTGTTTGGATGTGTGACTGAAATGTGAAATGATATGTGATGTTTCAATGTGATGTAAGTGGATACACACTGAATAATGCTACTATGGTGTATTGTATTATTGTATATGGGAATTGAGTGAAAAACTAGTTCTAAAAAACGTGTGTGATAAGAAAGCCAATGCTTTGTAATGAACGAATTATACATATTTGCTCTAGTTAAAAAAGGTTTTATTGCATAAGTCTATTGGGCGATAGAATTGGCTTTAGAGCTGTGCCAATTTGGTTCTAACTTTTGGGAAATATAATGATAATGTTTATGCAAAGATGTGTACAGCAGTCATTACAAGGTTTAGTAGAATAAGGATGGAATTATACAAGGAATTATATAATCTATTCTTAAAGATGAAGGTTTATTCGAAGTAAATTTATATATGGAGACAATGAATGTCCATTAATGGGTAAAATACAAATCAAGACACTGGCAATGTTGGAAGGAAATATTAGAGAAATAAATAATAATAATGAAAATAGGAATAATAGGAGTTGTTCCTAATGAAACTATGGAAATAATTTCAAATGATGGTTCATTTATAAAGAATGAATTGAGGAAAAGATTAATAGCAGCCATCATTTACCTAACAACTATTAACTATGTTGTTGAAAGAGCTGCTGTAATAATTATTAAAATAGTCTCAGATATTTAAGTCAGATAAAAGCAAAGAGATAAGCACATTGTTTTGAAAGTTTGACAGCTCCACACAAAAGAGTATTTACACTAGGAAGTAAAGTTGATTCAGTAACACTGGAGATATGATGCTGCTGATGACAGCTGAGTGCTGTACTGAAATAATCTGTGATAAATTGGGATCAAGATTATTATGAATTGTCCCTTTACTGGAAACCTTATAGATTGTGTGAATGTCAGCTACTGTCCATGTGATAGAGATGCCTTTTATAAAGAGGATCTCTAATGTTGTGCAAACCACACATTGTGTCTTCAGATGACCGATTTATTCCACATGGGAGATATGCACATTATGTATCGTGTCCTGAAGGAACCGATGTCTGACCCGTAGTGGCAGAGGTGCATATGGAGAAGACGCTGGTGTTCTCGTTGAGACACAGTAGGCCGAGGGCGCGACTTTAAAGACAGCCTCACAGCATCTTGAACAGACCGATGTTGAGGTCCACAACGCTGAAGTGATGCTTGACTTAATGGAGAAATAAGTTAAAATACTGCTATTAAAGGTTGTCCAGATTATAGGAATCTGCAATACATTGTGAAAACAGCTCAAATGACATCTGCAGTAACATATATTCTTGTAGTGGTAGTTAATTTATAATGTACTTTTGGTGGAGATGTCAAATTACTCAAATGAATAGAATAAGAGTCATGAAGTAAGAATAAGGTTGTTGGTGCCAGACGGGCCGGTCTGAGTATTTCACAATCTGCTCAGTTACTGGGATTTTCACGCACAACCATTTCTAGGGTTTACAAAGAATGGTGTGAAAAGGGAAAGACATCCAGTATGCGGCAGTCCTGTGGGCGAAAATGCCTTGTTGATGCTAGAGGTCAGAGGAGAATGGGCCGACTGATTCAAGCTGATAGAAGAGCAACTTTGACTGAAATAACCACTCGTTACAACCGAGGTATGCAGCAAAGCATTTGTGAAGCCACAACACGTACAACCTTGAGGCAGATGGGCTACAACAGCAGAAGACCCCACCGGGTACCACTCATCTCCACTACAAATAGGAAAAAGAGGCTACAATTTGCACAAGCTCACCAAAATTGGACAGTTGAAGACTGGAAAAATGTTGCCTGGTCTGATGAGTCTCGATTTCTGTTGAGACATTCAGATGGTAGAGTCAGAATTTGGCGTAAACAGAATGAGAACATGGATCCATCATGCCTTGTTACCACTGTGCAGGCTGGTGGTGGTGGTGGTGTAATGGTGTGGGGGATGTTTTCTTGTCACACTTTAGGCCCCTTAGTGCCAATTGGGCATCGTTTAAATGCCACGGCCTACCTGAGCATTGTTTCTGACCATGTCCATCCCTTTATGACCACCATGTACCCATCCTCTGATGGCTACTTCCAGCAGGATAATGCACCATGTCACAAAGGTCGAATCATTTCAAATTGGTTCCTTGAACATGACATTGAGTTCACTGTACTAAACTGGCCCCCACAGTCATCAGATCTCAACCCAATAGAGCATCTTTGGGATGTGGTGGAACGGGAGCTTCATGCCCTGGATGTGCATCCCACAAATCTCCATCAACTGCAAGATGCTATCCTATCAATATGGGCCAACATTTCTAAAGAATGCTTTCAGCACCTTGTTGAATCAATGCCACGTAGAATTAAGGCAGTTCTGAAGGCGAAAGGGGGTCAAACACAGTATTAGTATGGTGTTCCTAATAATCCCTTAGGTGAGTGTATGTATTATTTAACTGGGGATTGACCTTTATGACCTGGGGCAGGATGAAATATAATTTGAGATACACAGTATAGCTCCAGGAAATTGTAGGTGGCCACTGCAATTTCCATAAGAGAGCTCAATATTCATTAAGGTATAGTTATGATATAATTGTTTGCCTGACCAGGCAAAGAAAAAGACATTCCTATCCCCTGATTATTTGAATACCTCACCGTACATACATACACACCTCGTAGGTGGCAGGTTGGGATGGATGGAACCTGAAAACGCAGCACTATACCACCTGCCCCTCAGGAGAAAGAAATTATTGTAACTGACAAACACGATTATTTTGGCTTCTATTCGCTTCGCTCTATTGCCAAAAAGGAGGGAATGAAGACTCTTTATAGGATGTTGAAGAAAGTGTTTTGTGATAATTATATAATGTTTTATATTAATACTAGCATTAGAAGTAGTTTGTATACAGACTGAGCAGATTAGCTTTAGCAGGACAAGTAAAGGGTCAACAAGGTCGATTTGTTAGAAACTCCTGTCAGTAATGAAAGATAACACAGTGCTGAAATAGCCTACAGATGTCTGCTGTGAATTTGTTTATGACTTAATCGTTTCTCAAGATAGTCAGAAATTGTTTCTGTTAATGGGCGATTGACACTAGGTAAATGACGACCATGGGATCGCATCTTCCTAGTGCACATCAAAGACAGACATCTGCTTTTTGTATCCATCACCTCTTCACGGGAGGACAGATCGTAAACGGACCCGGACCTGTATCTTCTGATTGGATGAACAGCCATAAGATGTTACGTCATTTTTCCTATAAAGTTGTACTCATGTTTGTAAACATTAAGTCCTCTCTGAAGGAATTATTCCTGACGTGGGGCTTCCGAGCGGCTCAATTAAAGTTCTATTTGCTTTATCTCCGCGACTTCTCCACTTATTTCCCACACGGTTCTACAACGATCAATCCAAGTCAACTCTAGATATCAGTTTGATCCCTCTGGGCATCCAATTTGTCTGTGTTGTAGTCAATCAGGTCATATTGCACGGTATTGTTGTCAAAGGTAAGAAGTGCAGGGAGGGGCTGAAAACCAAGGAGCTGGCAGAGTCTAGGAGTGCTAGTGAGTTGGTGGAAAGCTAGCACCTTCTGATGTGTAGAGTCAAACATTGGAGGGAGGCGTCTTGGGCTCAGGTAGTACAGCTTCAGTGTGTCCTACATCTTTCCAGCGATTGGTGGGCCATTGTCCAGTGGTTAATGTCATTATGGGTGGGCTTAATGTCTCTTGTCTACTCGACACCGGTTCCATGGTAACCACAGTCACAGAGGGTTTCTTTACTAAGTTTTTTTTCATCTTGGGGTCGGGAGCATTTGCGTGATTGTGATTGGCTTCAGCTTAAAGCAGCCAACGGACTGGAGATTCCTTATGTAGGATACATAGAGCTGGAGGTAATAGTATTGGGGAAGTTAATTCCACAATGCGGGGTGTTGGTTGTTAAAGACCCCCCCGATGTCTACACCCAGCAGCGAAAAGGTGTTATCCTGGGGCTATTGGGCATGAATATAATCAGTGCCTGTTATTTAATCAGCATGGCGCTACACTTTTTGCTTCTTCCCCAGTGATGCAGTTGGACCCTGACTGGAAGCAGGTGTTAAAACACTGTCAGCAGATTGAGGCAAGGACTGAATCCTTTAGGGAGGGTAAGTTAAGAGTACAAGGGAAGGCCATTATTAGCATTCCCACCGGTAGTATGACATGGGTAGAGGCCACTTGCCCCCGGGGGAGTAATTCCATCCAGTGGTCTGCCCTTTTAGAGCCTCAGCTTCCAGGAGAGGGTAGTTGGCCTGTTGGTGTCCTCAGCGCTAATAACTGTGGTAGGGGGTCTTGCCCATGTCCCTGTAATTAATGTAGGAACTAGAGAAGTACGACTTGGGGCATGAGAGGTGTTGGGAACCTTGCATTTGGTTGATGTAATAAGTCCTGTAGGGGAGGGTATAGTATTCTCCGAGGACATGACTGGACCAGAAAGGGTGCTTTATATTCAGTCTACTAGTGTAGGGGGGGTAACTGAAGAGGTGCAGCGAGAGATACAGTTCATGTGTTGGCCAAGGCTTTCTCCAGTGGATGAAAAACTGGTAGGATGGTCTTTGCAGTGAATGAAGGAGACCTGGGCTGCACTAGTTTGATACAGCATGACATTTGTACCCCCCCCCCCCCCCCATCTCAATATGAGGCTGTAAAAGCCCATATTAAGCAATTGTTAAAGAGCCGGGTTATTAGAGAGAGTAGAAACCCGTACTCCGCCCCAATCGTGTAGAAGAAAGATGGCGGCATCTGAATGTGTGTTGATTACCACAAACTGAATGCCAAGACCCAGAAGCCTACCCCCTGCCCCGTATAGAGGAGTCTCTGGATGCTCCAACAGGTGCTAAATGGTTCTCCACCCTGGACGTGGCTAGTGGCTACAACCAGGTACCCGTAGCTGAAAGGGATAGGGCTAAGACTGCATTTTGTACGCCTTTGGGGCAATTTGAATTCAACCGCATGCCATTCGGACTGTGCAATGCCCTGGGCACTTTTCAGTGCCTAAAGGAAGGATTTTTGGTGACCAGAGTTTTCACTCTTTGTTGCTATATCTGGACGATGTGGTCGTTTTTTCCTCCTCTATCGAACAGCATTTGAAGTGCTTGGAGTTGGTGCTTTTGCAATTGAGGCAACAGGGATTGAAAGTGAAGCTTGGCAAATGCCATTTTTTCCAACATGAGGTCAAATATCTTGGCCATGTGGTTTCATCTGAGGGGGTGGCAACTGACCCTGAAAAAATTGCTGCAGTTTCACAATGGAAGTGTCCAAGTCATGTCATTTGTGGAGGGTTTTGCTAGGGTGGCCAACCCCCTTCACCATTTGGTGGCTGAGCTCATTAGGATATCCAAGAAGGGCAAGAGAGACTCTGGGTTTATCCAGGAGGGATTATGGATTGAATATTGTGATACTGCATTTCAGGTCTTAAAGTCTAAATTAGTTTCTGCCCCTATATTAGCCTATGTTGACTTTACTAAACCATTTGTTGTGGAGATTGATGCTAGCCATTGTGGGCAGTCTTGGCACAAGAATGTGAAGATAAATTGCACCCTATTGCTTATGCCAGGCCTACTGAACGAAACATGGAGAATTACAGCTCCATGAAATTGGGAGTTTCTAGCCCTTAAGTTGGCTATTTTGGAGAAGTTCAGGGAATATTTGTTGGGCCATTGGTATATTGTATACACTGATAATAACCCTCTAAGTAATTTGCAGATGGCCAAGCTTGGTGCAGTGGAACAGAGGTGGGTGGCACAGCTAGCTGCATTTGACTTTGAAGTATGTTATTGCCCCGGTTGAGTGAATGGAAATGCAGATGCCCTCTGTCATCAATATCTGGAGAGTGTCATCCCTGGGAGTAGTGTACCAAAGGCTTTGCAAGACCGGGCCATGCAAGAAGAAGTTAGACATGCGGCTTTACAGGCTGCTGACCCAGTGATTGGGTCCTTTATGAAGTTCTGGTAACGAGGACATGGCCCAGATTGAACTGAACATGGGCGGCTTTGTAAAGGCGTGATTTGAGCTGCTACAGCAGTGGGATCGCATTGAGCAGCAGGAAGGGGTCTTGTATCATCGCATTTATACCCCAGAGGGGGGTCGGCACCCCTATATGAGCTGATTTTGTCACAGGCATTAACTGAGGTATTAACTGCTCTGCATGATGACCATGGCCACCAAGGAGTTGAGCGGACTATGCAGTTGGTTCGGAGACAATGTTACTGGTCCAGAATGTCACTAGTAATTGAACAGTGGTGTAAAAGCATGCAAAAAATGTACATTGACTAAAGCAGTACAGCCAGAGGTTTGTACTTTTCAGGGTAACCTGTTAGTGTCATGTCCATTGTAGGTCTGGGCTATAGATGTTACTCTGTTGGAGCCATCTAGTGATGGCTGAGAGAATGTGCTGATACTGACCTATTTGTTTTCCAAATACACCCAGGCAATACCTACTCAAGGTCAGCGTGCTACTACAGTTGCAAAAGTTCTGATCAATGAATGGTTCTACCGATTTGGTGTACCAGGGAGAATACATTCAGATCAGGGACGTCATTTTGAAAGTGCTGTGATTCAACAACTCTGTCAGCTGTATGGCGTCCAGAAGAGCCACACCACTCCTTACCACCCACAGGGGAATGGACAATGTGAAAATTTTAACCGTACCTTACATGACCTGCTACACACCCTTCCCCATGAAAAGATACATTGTTAGGCAGAACATCTTCCACAAATGTTGTTCGCTTAAAACACTTCTGTTCATCAATCAACTGAACTGATAGATCCCCTTATTTTCTTATGTTTGGACAGGAAGCTAAACTGCTAGTAGACTTTTGTTGGGCAGGGGTTACAAATGTCTTTCCATACTCACTGAGTCTTTCCCCGTGGATTTCTTTGTTCCAAGCCATACAGTCGGAATCTCCATGATCCATGGCATGTTTTGAACTTGTTGTAGTGGCAATTTCTTGCAAGCCGTGGATATTCCAAATAATAATTCAAAGAATTATTCCAAAGAATAATTCAACAAAATGAAATACGATTTGATATGAAAAATCTAATTGATTTGAAATCCAAAATTATAATCCAAAAGACTTTCCAAACAAAAAAGTCAAAGAAAACAAAACGTATGTATGTGTGGTTCAAAAAATATATGACATACACCCTTTCAAAACATTTTCTAAATCTTTCCTGCCCCACCCCTCAATCGATAGATAACCCCTTACCCAATTCCCCTTGCTTGTGCCCACTAAAGGGCATTTAGTCAATATACAAATTGAACCAACAGAATCAAAACAAAAATAAATGCATAAACAAAACCAAGACATACATAAACCATAAACAAACTAAATTAACTCTGTAAATAATAAAAATAACCTTAAACTAATAAAGATAGCAAAAAAGGAAAAAGAACAGAAAAGCTTAATCTGGCTCCAACAGTGATAGTCAACATGGGTTTAGACAAGGCAGATCACATCTTACTTATTTTTTAGAGTTTTCTCAACATGCAACTGCAGCTGTAGATCACATGAAAGCATATGATATGAAGCTTTTGACAAGGTTCTGCGCCTAAGACAGATCCTAAAATTGGAAAATGTAGGTATTCAGGGTAATATAAGTAGATGTATTATGAACTGGTTACTACCAGACTACATCTGGCATTGAAGACTACGTGGGGACTTTTTGAGCTTCATGGCATTCAAGACAGAAAACAGGAGACACTTCTGCACACAGAGAGTCTTTACAATCTGGAACAAACTCCCCAGCGATGTGGTTGAAGCCAACATTTCGGAACACTGAAAAATAGACTGGATTTGATACTTGGATCACTTAGTTATTAATGGACACCAAGCGAGTTTCACAGCTAAGGGTGGCCAATTTAGCTGGAGCACTATCCACCACGCCACCCTCTGTTTAACGAGAGAGGGAACTTGTAGAACCGTGTGGGAAATAAGTGGAGAAGTCGCGGAGATAAAGCAAATAGAACTTTAATCGAGCCGCTCGGAAGCCCCACGTCAGGAATAATTCCTTCAGTGAGACTTAAGCATCACTTCAGCGTTGTGGACCTCAACATCGGTCTGTTCAAGATGCCATGAGGCTGTCTTTAAAGTCGCGCCCTCGGCCTACTGTGTCTCAACGAGAACACCAGCGTCTTCTCCATATGCACCTCTGCCACTACGGGTCAGACATCGGTTCCTTCAGGACACAATTCATAATGTGCATATCTGCCATGTGGAATAAATCAGTCATCTGAAGACACAATGTGTGGTTCGCACAACATTAGAGATCCTCTTTATAAAAGGCATCTCTATCACATGGACAGTAGCTGACATTCACACAATCTATAAGGTTTCCAGTAAAGGGACAATTCATAATAATCTTGATCCCAATTTATCACAGATTATTTCAGTACAGCACTCAGCTGTCGTCAGCAGCATCATATCTCCAGTGTTACTGAATCAACTTTACTTCCTAATGTAACTACTCTTTTGTGTGGAGCTGTTAAACTTTCAAAACAATGTGCTTATCTCTTTGCTTTTATCTGACTTAAATATCTGAGACTATTTTAATAATTATTACAGCAGCTCTTTCAACAACATAGTTAATAGTTGTTAGGTAAATGATGGCTGTTATTAATCTTTTCCTCAATTCATTCTTTATAAATGAACCATCATTTGAAATTATTTCCATAGTTTCATTAGGAACAACTCCTATTATTCCTATTTTCATTATTATTATTTATTTCTCTAATATTTCCTTCCAACATTGCCAGTCTTGATTTGTATTTTACCCATTAATGGACATTCATTGTCTCCATATATAAATTTACTTCGAATAAACCTTCATCTTTAAGAATAGATTATATAATTCCTTGTATAATTCCATCCTTATTCTACTAAACCTTGTAATGACTGCTATACACATCTTTGCATAAACATTATCATTATATTTCCCAAAAGTCAGAACCAAATTGGCACAGCTCTAAAGCCAATTCTATCGCCCAATAAACTTATGCTCTAGTTTTTTTTTTTAACTAGAGCAAATATGTATTATTCGTTCATTTCAAAGCATTGGCTTTGTTATCACATACAATTTTTAGAACTAGTTTTTCACTCAATTCCCATATACAATAATACAATACACCATAGTAGCATTATTCAGTGTGTATCCACTTACATCACATTGAAACATCACATATCATTTCACATTTCAGTCACACATCCAAACAGCACAATTCTTTCAATCCAGTAGTCACTCTATTAAACTATGGAAAGGATAGTTCATGAAATGCCCATAGTCCCACCAGAGTCTGTATCCTTCAATTGCGCTTAGATTTAAAAGAGGTTGGAGTTGTATGACTATTCATGTTTCTTTTCAATCTATTTCCATATTGTTTCTTCATGCCTTTCTCCAACTTTTCCTGAAAGATAAAATTGTTATTTTCAGCACCTGAAATCAATCAGAAATGAATTGTTAATAATCTGTCCACCTATTCCTGGACATCGCCACCCTCCTGTTGTCAATTGGAATCAGCAGAGTTATTTAGTTTATCACTTTCACAATATTATGGTAAGCATCGTATGCTTCCACCATCCCCCTCCCTCCTGTCCGTCCACACACACTGGCATCAGTGGCCATGAGGACGGATTATGGGCTGCAGCACTTAGAGCGGAGGCCAGTGTGAGAAGGGAGACTATGCACTGATGTGTCATGGCATGTGAGTAGGGAACCTGTGGACTAAATGTGAGGGAAATTCATTGTTGCTGGTTCCTGTGAAGACAGATAATAGTAGTTATTTTCCTATTCATCTGTATCAACATCAGTATTATTAGCATTAGTAATGTAACTATTCTCGATTTCCCAGGACATTACTGTCTGTTGACAATGTTGCTTGGTTTGTAGTAGTACATCTGTATTTAGTTACAAGGCAGCTCTCTTATCTCTCTCAGTGGGGAGCTGACCTCACAGACACTTTCACTGCCCCAACCCCCCCCCCCCCCCCCTTTTTTTTTTTTTTTGTTTTTTTTTGTTTTTTTTTGTTTGGGGGGGTGAATCCCTTCCTGATTAATAGGGTATTTCTGTTTGTGAAGCAGTATTTCCATACAGTTTCAAGACTTTAGAGTTTAAACTATATCTCATTCAATGATTTATTTATTTTACATTAAGTTATACCTTAAGTAACTTCCTTATTTTCCCTCATATTCCATTCAATCGCCATCAAAACTCTTGTGCTGAAAGTGGCAGCACATTTCTTTCACACATACCAAACTCCCTTTTTACAGCTTCCCAAGCCTCATCAACTCTTAAACCCCTTGTCAACTTCCTCAAACCTTCATGAACATCGCTCAGACCCTCTGAAAACATCACTCTGTATCCTAACAGCTGTTCTTTCTCCTTTTCCTAATTTCTTACTAGACAATTCAAGTTATATTTATTGACATGTATTATTACTATTTATACACATATTTCGCTCCATTATTTGTAGATATTTTCCTAATAAAATATATTTTTAGAAAATAAGCATTTTAATTGATTTCAATAATGATTCCCAGATACCTCAGGAAATCAAATTTTCAAAAAATGTGTTCAGTCAATGATTTCCCCAATGAAGAGCCTGCGTGGGCACTAAGACTGTCCGCCTTCACGGCTCATATATGTCTTTATTGTGTCACTTCCTCCTGTTGAAGTCCAATCTACACCGGTACAGGCTCAGAAGAACTGTTCCCAAAGCCAGACTGAACTGATCAATAGTTCATTTCTTACCTACACCTTGTATTTAGGGATCTTATATCTGGGGATTTCAAAAACTCTTCATTGTGGAACTCACAGCTACCAAATGACCACACCTTTAATTTCCTGGAGTATCTATGTATTCATATCTTCACCAAATTTCACTGTTTCCTCAGATTCCCATTTCAAAAATTAGCTCTAATTCAATTTTCAACATTTATTTTTTTTATTTCTGGTTCGTAAAACTCATTCTAATAGTATTTTTATGTTTTATTTTCTCCTTCAAAATTATGCAATACTAATTTTAGCTCACTTATTCAATGCTCATAATTTATATTTCTATAGTATCCTTAAAATTCTTACCCTTTGACTAATTCACTCATCTTAAATCCAAGGTCTAATTTTAACTTTTATTTCAGGTATTTTATGCTATGCACCAATAACCAAATATTTTCTAAAATAAGACTATAATATGTCACTATACTGTTTACATTCTCCTGCTATGGATTTTACATCAGGCTGTCACTCAGGGCTGCACCAGAGTGCTGCTCCTGTGGATTCCAGCCTTTAGTTTTCCTCTAATTTGACTTTACAGAATTTGTCCATAATATGATTTTTAACAAACAAATTCTTGTTCTTCTGAGTCTTAGAGGACACCATTACTATTTATTTACTTTATTAGTATTATTAATCTATGTATTTAGTGTATATTTTGTATTACGTTAACATTATTCTTATAATAGAATGCAGTATTCATTTCTTATTTCTGATGCTTTATGCACTCTGTATACAGTTAAATGTCTAAATCCTCATTAATCTGTTGTTAAAACATCAATAACTGCATAATTGTAAAAATGATTCTGAAATTATTGGTTACTTCCCTTCTCAGTCTTATTCTGGACTATGCACAATATTAAAAATACAAAGCATACAAAACAGACATTTACCTTACATAACTTTCAGACTATATATATACATAAACACACTAAGCACATACAGATTGAAATCCAAAGATAATTCAGATATTAGATTAGTGGCGTGTTTTGTTGACCCTGCAGTGTCTCAAACAGCCCTTAGCATTTATTTATTTATTATATTGTTATTATTAAAAATCAGATGTAAAATAATCTTTGAATTACACTACTTTGGGGTTTTCTTGATCTATTATGATCAATTTCTTCTCTAAATTCTTATTATTCAGACAAAGAATTATGGAAACTTTGTCGGTTTTTTATCTTGCCTTTACCATTTTAAGTTTAACATTTTAAACTTGTAGGAATTCACATACAGACACGTATTGTAACGCCATTATGCCAATCCTATCTTTGCCAACGATGGGGCTATATCGCTGGACTTTATGTACCTCGGGTTCCGTCTGGTTATTGACTGCCACTAACTCTGGCCCTAGTGTACAAGGGTTTCCTTGCTTAACTTGGAGCTCAGCAGGCCTCGTCGTACCTTTAGGTTTCCTTGGCATCTCTCCCCGCAGATCTGTCTTACCTGGAGTTCACCCTACTGTGAACCTCCGCTGTACAGTCAACCTTTCTATTTGTTTTACCTCTGCCTCTCCACAGGTTCTCTTTAAATTACAATCTGAGAGCCTCACACAATCCCGAGATCAAATCTAAATATACAGGGTGGTCATTTTTAAAGCTACTCACCCATATTTTGGTCCCGGGAGTGGAGGCAAGTTCAGATCCTTGTTCGTGACGCCAAGTTGTAGAACCGTGTGGGAAATAAGTGGAGAAGTCGCGGAGATAAAGCAAATGGAACTTTAATCGAGCCGCTCAGAAGCCCCACGTCAGGAATAATTCCTTCAGTGAGACTTAATGTTTACAAACATGAGTACAACTTTATAGGAAAAATGACGTAACATCTTATGGCCGTTCATCCAATCAGAAGATACAGGTCCGGGTCCGTTTACGATCTGTCCTCCCGTGGAGAGGTGATGGATACAAAAAGCAGATGTCTGTCTTTGATGTGCACTAGGAAGATGCAATCCCACGGTCGTCATTTACCTAGTGTCAATCGCCCATTAACAGAAACAATTTCTGACTATCTTGAGAAACGATTAAGTCATATACAAATTCACAGCAGACATCTGTAGGCTATTTCAGCACTGTGTAATCTTTCATTACTGACAGGAGATTCTAACAAATCGATCTTGTTGACCCTTTACTTGTCCTGCTAAAGCTAATCTGCTCAGTCTGTATACAAACTACTTCTAATGCTAGTATTAATATAAAGCATTATATAATTATCACAAAACACTTTCTTCAACATCCTATACAGAGTCTTCAATCGTTGTGGGCCCTGCGCTGGATCCCACCTTTCCATAGCTTTTAACAGTCTATGCAATTGCATTTGTTGTCGGGAGACCACACTTTTCAACTCATTCAGCTCCAAGACATTATCCGACTTAGGAGACGCCACTTCAAAGTTTGCCCTGGTTGCTACCTAGGTGTCACAAGTATGTGGAGTAAGGTGACCTGCCCCACTCTACCCTCTCTCCTTTTCCCCTACCCACCAGATAGCCTCTTTCCTTACCTCCAGCAATGAAAGCTGACGTGTTTGAAGTAACAAACGCTTCAACATGTGCTGTATTGGTTTTGTAAATTATATCAACTACCACTCAGAAATAAAGAAAGGGGTCCAGGGAATCAAAGCTAGAAAGACATAGATTACGTAGGGTACAAATACAATAATGGGTCCCTCGAACATATCATCAGATCGGCCTCACCACTAGCATAAACACTTATCACTGATAACAGCAACATAGGCAACATGCAAAAGTCCAGGAACTCTTCCAGTGATGTCTGGATCTTACCACAATCCCCAAACGTTCAATTGTCCATCCAAAGTAAAGTCAGTAAATCCCAGATGAAAGGTGGAAAGCCCAAGCGCCAAAGATGTCAGCAACAAAACCCCAAAAGGTCAAGTCCAAATCTTGTCAACTCCCAAAAGTAGATTCTTGAAGTTAAAAAAAACAGATGGTGATTCACTCCTCCATAAGAAAACCAAAAGAAACTCTGTTAGCCCCAGAAAATGAAAAGTCCTTCTACAGAGACATTACTGTCTTTTGCAAGCACCAAAAATCAAAAATCAAAAATATACACCGACCAGATAGCCCTGCTCTATTGTTCTCCCAACAGCCATTCCCCCCCGGTCAACATCTAGTGGCCATCTTTAAAATGAAAGTGAGGCTATCTTAAAGAAACACACTCCCATTATGTGGCATCGCTACAGTGCAACATACTGTCTCACACATGCTCAGTAAACTGATCTCTCAACACCACCTGTGGATTGGCTATAGGATTGGCATTACTATGAGTTACTGCTTCCATTAACTCCATTAGAGCATGGGAAAACTCACGCAAGGGTTCCCCCTCCCGCTGCTTCCTTTAAAAAAAATTCTGTTGCAGATCCACATAAGAGGTAGAGCACCTGTATACTTTGGACAAAATTTCTAAAATCTTGTCTGGATCTTTCCTTTCCTCCTGAGACCGATATCGTATTTCGGCACGTGCTACCCCCTCCAAATGGTCAAACAAAAATAAAGCCTGATCAGTGTGAGACATATGCCGAGCTCCAATACTTGAGTGAGCCTCCGCTACACACTCCTCTAAAGAGGACACTAGCTGAACTAATGCCCCCCCGAGAATTTTGGACACTTTCTTCCTCTGGGCCCATACACTGACGCTCTACAGGGCCCTCTCTGGGACTAGACACCCCAGCCTGCCCTGCATTAGCACTACAAACCACTTCTCTCTCCCAGGCCAGGCAGTCATTGTCAGCTTTTAACCGTTGCAATTGTTCCCGCAGGCTAATCAATTCTAACTCTTGCGCCATGATTTTGAAAATCTACTGTAGCCAGGGATATAACTATTCTCCTATACTATACGTACTACTATACCCAATTATATATATATATACACTCACCTAAAGGATTATTAGGAACACCTGTTCAATTTCTCATTAATGCAATTATCTAACCAACCAATCACATGGCAGTTGCTTCAATGCATTTAGGGGTGTGGTCCTGGTCAAGACAATCTCCTGAACTCCAAACTGAATGTCTGAATGGGAAAGAAAGGTGATTTAAGCAATTTTGAGCGTGGCATGGTTGTTGGTGCCAGACGGGCCGGTCTGAGTATTTCACAATCTGCTCAGTTACTGGGATTTTCACGCACAACCATTTCTAGGGTTTACAAAGAATGGTGTGAAAAGGGAAAAACATCCAGTATGCGGCAGTCCTGTGGGCGAAAATGCCTTGTTGATGCTAGAGGTCAGAGGAGAATGGGCCGACTGATTCAAGCTGATAGAAGAGCAACTTTGACTGAAATAACCACTCGTTACAACCGAGGTATGCAGCAAAGCAGTTGTGAAGCCACAACACGTACAACCTTGGGCTACAACAGCAGAAGACCCCACCGGGTACCACTCATCTCCACTACAAATAGGAAAAAGAGGCTACAATTTGCACAAGCTCACCAAAATTGGACAGTTGAAGACTGGAAAAATGTTGCCTGGTCTGATGAGTCTCGATTTCTGTTGAGACATTCAGATGGTAGAGTCAGAATTTGGTGTAAACAGAATGAGAACATGGATCCATCATGCCTTGTTACCACTGTGCAGGCTGGTGGTGGTGGTGTAATGGTGTGGGGGATGTTTTCTTGGCACACTTTAGGCCCCTTAGTGCCAATTGGGCATCGTTTAAATGCCACGGCCTACCTGAGCATTGTTTCTGACCATGTCCATCCCTTTATGTCCACCATGTACCCATCCTCTGATGGCTACTTCCAGCAGGATAATGCACCATGTCACAAAGGTCGAATCATTTCAAATTGGTTTCTTGAACGTGACAATGAGTTCACTGTACTAAACTGGCACCCACAGTCACCAGATCTCAACGCATTAGAGCATCTTTGTGATGTGGTGGAACGGGAGCTTCGTGCCCTGGATGTGCATCCCACAAATCTCCATCAACTGCAAGATGCTATCCTATCAATATGGGCCAACATTTCTAAAGAATGCTTTCAGCACCTTGTTGAATCAATGCCACGTAGAATTAAGGCAGTTCTGAAGGCGAAAGGGGGTCAAACACAGTATTAGTATGGTGTTCCTAATAATCCTTTAGGTGAGTATATATATATATATATATATATATATAATTCTAAATAAATCGGACCCAGTATGTTAGAAGACCAATCCTCCAATAAATCCAGCACACACTCCTTGTCCTGGATCACATCTGAGGTTATGCAATTCTTTCCAAAACTTGCTCTTCTTTGTACCAACTACTGTTTCTTTTTTTTTTTTCTTAAAACACACAAAAAAAAAATTCCTATATCCCTAATTGACAATTACACTGCTTAAACTGCACCACTGTCTCTTAATCCTGCCAACTATGCCATAATGTAACCCCTGCCCAATGATAGTGAAGGCAAAAAAGGGAAATCAACTTCTAGGTCCCCTTCAATTCAATGAAGGAATGAGAGACAGTAGTGCAGTATTACAGTTTATTACAAAAGTTAAAAATGATAAATTACAAGATCTTCTTTGCTAGGTAACAGTTGATCTATACTCAGTTGGAGGTTTCTAAAGTTAAAGGCAGTGTCACTGGAGTTCTGCACACTTCGATCAGCCAATAAAAGAAAAACAAGAAAATACCCACAATAACAATATCCATAACTGAATCACCGATACAACCAAACAACTTCGAAAAACCTCAAACCATAATAATACAATCACACAGTGCATAAATCTCAAATAAGTGTAAATTAACTTAATCTAGTGGTCAGAAACACCAGGCGCTAAACTCCACTCTTCTCAAGTAACCCGTTAAAGGGTATACATAAGTATAGTCAAGCGCAAAGTTGCACTAACACCACAAAGAGATCACAAAATAGTCTTAACACAGATTAAACCCACTAAAAGAAAAAGTGGCTGGTTGCCTGGATTCCTCAATTGATCAGGAAATAATGCACACACCTGTCCAAGTCACAGGTGGAATACCAACTGGAAAACTTGGGAAAGAGGGCTGCATTTAGCTATGGGCTGCAATCTCTACCACTAGAACCACTGCACGTTTTATAAGGCAGGCCCTAATTGACTTCATCCAAAAACCTGTGCAACCACTTATCCCTGGGACTACCCAGTCTCACCCGCTACACATTGTTTGCATATGTTTTTATATGCTTGTTTTTGGAAACAATGGAAGATGCCCGCAACTTATTAAATTTTGAATGGATTCTGTGCAAACGTGTATGCCCTATATGACTGAAATTCTTATGTAAATGTGGGGGCGCAAAAATGGGGTATGCAGTGAATAGGGGCGCCGAACGAGGGGGGGCGCCATTATGCCAAAATCATTCTTTGAAAATATTCTTTCATAAAACGTTATAAATAATCAAAAGCTTATTTGTTAAATAATGAAAGGAAACATTTGTATTTAACTTTTGTTTAGTATTTTAAATGAGTTCAATTGAGTGAGTTCAATTTAAATGAGTGATTGCAACCGCTCACCCTCCGACAATACTCTGTCTCAGAGACAGTCACATGACCAACATGGATCGAGGAGGGAAGCGTTCTGGGGCGCAGAGCAGAAAAAGAAAAAGGGAACATGAAAAACAGTGCATTAAAATGAGGACAGCAATGTCCGAGTGGATTAACAGAGATTGGTAAACTTGACCTATCATTTTTATCACTGTAAGTCTTAAAGTTAATCAACATTTAACGTTGTTGCCTGAGAGGGCAAAGTGATTAACGTTAATAACTGTGTATTTATCTCTTATGTCGCTCAAAAAATAAAAGAGTGGCGGTATGTTTGTGAATGGGCGCTGGATTTATATTCGAGAGAAACGGAGGAGATTGTTCAAATTGAGCCCCTCCGCCAAACACAAGCTCGTTATTGCGCTTCTCGCCTCACCCTCTGTTAATGCAGACGAGCACCGGTATGTGTTGCAGCGCGCAGTCAACACGGTATCACAAACCACTGGATGTGCTGCGAGGAAAGTCATTGACTTGCTTGTGATGGGGAGGTTGCTTAGAACCAATCATTTGGAACAATTAAGCATTTTTTTTCTATTCTATTGAAAATAATGGTGCAGATAAAATTAAATTAATAATGTACTGTTTAGCAATTTTTATTTGTATTTGTATTGTGTGTGTGTGTGTGTGTGTGTGTGTGTGTGTGTGTGGTATATATAGTTTACGAAGACTATTCACTAATTCTCTTCTATATTATACACATTTATGCTATAAACAAACACTTAAGCATCCTCATAAAACAAAATGCTTAAAAATAACATTAAATGAAGATTTTTTTTAATGTAAAATGCAGAAAGTTTTCTTTGAGGGTTAGCGTTAGGGGATAGAATATACAGTGGCAAGAAAAAGTATGTGAACCATTTGGAATTAATTGGTCATAAAATTTCATTTAATTTCATCACAAGTATAGACAAACACAATGTGCTTAAGATAACAACACACAAACAATTATAATATTTAATGTCTTTATTGAACACATCCCATTAAACATTCACAGTGCTGTGGAAACAGTAAGTGAAAAGTTTACACCCCCCAGCCCTTGATGCATCATGTTGCCTTCTTGAGCATCAGTGAATGTTTTCACCCTTTGTAATAGTTGTCTATGAGTCCATCAGTTGTCCCCAGTGTGAAAAGATGGATCTGAAAATCATACAGTCACTGGTGGAAAGGGGTCAAATATGCAGAAGATGCTGGAAAACCAAAGAATGTGCAGGACCTGGAGGATTTTTCTGAAGAACAGTGGGCAGTTTAACTGCTCAGGATAAACAAGGACTCATGAACAACTATCACAAAACTAAAAAACAGTTGTGGATCATCCAGGTAACAACAACAAGGTAGTCACTTACAAAGTTCACTTACTGTTTCCACAGCACTGTGAATGTTTAATGGGATGTGTTCAATAAAGACATGAAATATTATAATTGTTTGTCTATACTTGCGACTTTGATGATGAGATGATATTTTATGACAAATTAATCCAAAGGGTCCACATACTTTTTCTTGCCACTTTATAGTCTGTACAGTACAGAATATACTGTTGAGAGTCTTCATAAACCACAAATAATAATGTGTGTATGTGTGTGTTAGGACCTGGTAATATTACTTAAATATTATATTTAGTACTTTTCATTTACAGGCACTAATACAATTGTGTGGAAAAAAACAGAGTATGCTAAAATTATAGGATTATATACTTTTGTTACATGTAGCATATTTCTCTCATATTTACTTCACCTTCACTGTTCCTGGGCATGGGGCGGATTTGGGGGCGCCAACATTGATCTTGCATACCTCTTAGCAAATGTGCAGTTGCGCCCCTGTGTAAATGATAAGTTATAGTGCTATCAGACTTAGTGTTTGCTAAACTGATGTATCGTTGCTAATGCGACTTTGGAATTTAATTATTTGAGTGTGAAACTGTGAAGTAACAATGGAAAAGATGGATATTGACACTGAACAGTGCGTGGATGAGCAGATGAACAAATTTTTTTTCACTTGGAGATATAAACTCGGCAGCTTATCTAAGAAAAAGAATGAGATTCCGGTGCTTAGGGACCAAATTGCAGAAGGTGATGTTGTCAATAACCATGTGCCATTATTTAATGGACTTTATGGAATTTCATGTGGCTGTACAAATGTATAGACTGAAGAGGAAAGAGAGTTTGACCATGCTGACTGGTATGAACCAAACTTGTTACAATTCAAGTCCTTTCTTATTAAGGTGGAAAGGTGGTTGCATGGGGAGTTGAAAATTGATCTGCAATTACAAAGTGTTAGTGGTCCAGATGAGAGTGCCATTGTACCGGAAACTAGTGATTCTGTATCTATGTCTCAGGCTGATGAGGAATTGCAAAGTGCCATTGGACCAGATGACAGTGTTTCTGTTATGTCGAAAAGATCACACAGGTCAAATGCATCTAGTATGAAGTCAAGTGTAGCTACTGTTAGAATGAAAGCAGAATCTGAACATGCTGCCCTGAAAGCAAAAGCTGCAGTGTTGGAAAATAAAAATGCAATTGTGCTGGAGGAAGCTCAACAAAAAATTAAGACAAAAATTGTAGCGTTGGAAATGGAAGCTGAGTTGGCTGCATCAGTTGCTAAACTTGAAGTTTTGGAAGAATGTGAAAGGCCCTCTCTTATTCAAACAAGTGGAATAGTGGTCAGGGCTCAGGACTGTTGAGTGGAGGGTTGTTGGTTCAATCCCAGGACTCAACAAAAAATTAAGACAAAAATTGTAGCGTTGGAAATGGAAGCTGAGTTGGCTGCATCAGTTGCTAAACTTGAAGTTTTGGAAGAATGTGAAAGGCCCTCTCTTATTCAAACAAGTGGAATAGTGGTCAGGGCTCAGGACTGTTGAGTGGAGGGTTGTTGGTTCAATCCCAGGTGGGAGACACTGCTGTTGTACCCTTGAGCAAGGTACTGCTTTATAAATGGCTAAACATAATGTGATATAATGTAATAATTATAAGTCACCCTGCTTAAGAAATTGAGTAATAAAATACATTTTGAATAAAATAGAATTTGCTGGTGCACAGGCAAAAATAACAGCATTGATGCTTTAGGGTTACAGTCTGCTGCACAGACCTCCCTCCCTTAACATTGGAGGTGTTGGCTACTCCTACTGAGTATAGGCCAAGCCATGGAGCATCAAGGCTCCATTCTACTTATGAAGACCTTCAGCCTCAGCAGGCATTAGTTACAACCACAGATGGCACTAATGTGCAACCTATTATTCACAACTTAGGGCCTAGCCAAATCACTGCCACTGTAAGTAATGATAATGCTTTGACCAATGACAGAATGACATTACTGAATGTCTTATTATGCACCAGCAGCTTTCTCTACTTCCTACTAGAAACATTCCAGTTTTTGATGGTAATCCACTTTATTAGAACTTTTCAACATGATATTGAGCACAGAACTGACAACATGCAAGATAGGCTTTATTATCTAGAGCAGTGTACTAGTGGCCAACCTAGAGAACTTGTTTGTAGTTGTTTACATATGTATCCAGTAAGGGGATATAAAGAAGTATTGAAATAACTTAAGTTCAATTTTGGCAATGAAATGAAAATCACAACCGCTTATATGGATAAAGCTCTCAGCTGGTCAGTTATTAAAGCAGAAAATGGAAAGGCATTACGTTCATATGCATTGTTTTTGAGAGGTTTCTCTAATACAATGCAGGATATTCAGTACATCGGGGAGTTGAAGAATCCAGCCCACCTTAGAGTCAGGAGAAGCATGATTGCAGGGTTAAGTTTAGAGATTTGTTTGAGTTTGTGGAGAAGCAGGCTAGAATTGCTTTAGAGACAGTATTTGGTGATATCCAAGACACTACTGGTCAAAAACCAGGTTTTAAGTCTAGGGGCAGAGATTTAAAGACAAGATTTAAACCTGCCAGCAGGGGGAACAGTTTTGCAACAGTTTTGCAGTTTTACATTAGTACCAGTGACTGAAAAGGTTGCTAATACTGACTGCACAGACAAAAGACAGGAAAGCTGCACCTCCAATTCGTATAAGAAAAAATCTGTTTTCTGCAATGGTAATCATATATTGGAACTCTGTCCGCAATTAAAACAAAGGTCAGATAAGGAGAAAGTGCAGTATCTTAAAGGCAAAGGGTTGTGCTTTGGATGTCTTACAAGGGGACACATGAGTAAGAACTGTCAGAAACGCATGACCTTTGTGGAGTGTCAGCAAAAACACCCTAGTTTGTTGCACATTGAACTGAGTGAAAAAGAGGCATGCAAGATAAAAAAAACTTTATAGCAAATAGTGAAAAGGCACCAGTGACAAGTGGTATGGTCTCTTTAGACAGTAATAGTCATGCTGGGGCCGGTTGTAAAGACTGTGGTCTCGCCATTGTTCCTGTTATATTATTGTCAGGTCAAGTTGTCGAAAGGAGGCAAAACTGTGCAAACGTATGCATTTCTTGACACTGGGAGTACAGCTACATTCTGCACAGAGGAGCTGTGGTGGCTTTCTGTGGTGGCCTATTATTATTATTATTATTTTTATTTCTTGGCAGATGCCCTTATGCAGGGCGACTTACAACATAAGTGCAAACAAAGTGCAAAAATACAGAGAAGTGCAAGGCATCAATCATTACAAATTCAACTTTAGCTAAAACATAGCAATTCAAAATAATACATTTTACAAATTCCAATTTACAATTTACACAAGTACAGTAAGAGACTTCCTACATCCTGGACGGTGAAAGCTAAGTGCTGTCAAGATGTAGGGTTACAGACGAGGGCTACGGGAAAGGGAACAAGGAGGAAAACAATCAAGAACGCGAGGAGCATAAAAAAGCTGAAGTGCAATATAGCAGGTATAGAGGACTAATATTACAAGTGCTGTCGGAAGAGATGCGTCTTGAGTAAGCGCCGGAATGAGGTCAAGGACTCTGCTGTTTTGACTTCGGTGGGCAGGTCGTTCCACCACTTAGGGGCCAGGGATGAGAAGGAGCGGGCTCTGGAGGAAGGAGAGTGGAGAGGAGGCAGAGTTAGCCTTCTGGCACTGGAGGAGTGCAGTGGTCTGGAGGGGATGTATGGAGAGACGAGTGACTGAAGGTAGCTTGGTGCAGTGTGGTCAAGACAGCGGTAGGTGAGGGTCAAAGTCTTGAACTGAATGCGTGCCGCTATCGGGAGCCAGTGGAGGGAGCGCAGCAGTGGAGTAGCGTGTGTGAATCGTGGCAGAGAGAATACCAGACGAGCCGCAGAGTTCTGGAGCTGGAGTGGGCGGGTAGTGGATGCAGGCAGGCCGGCCAGGAGGGAGTTGCAGTAGTCCAGGCAGGAGAGGACCAGTGACTGGACGAGTAGCTGAGTTGAGTAGTCGGTGAGAAAGGGACGGATCCGGTGTATGTTGCTCAGGAAGAATCTGCAGGTGTGCGTCAGCGTGGTGATGTGCTGGGAGTAGGAGAGCGCAGGATCGAGGGTGACTCCTAGATTTTTAGCGGAAGAAGAAGGAGAGAGTGTAGTGGATTCCAAGGGGATCAGGATGGGGAGGTCAGCAGAAGGTGAGGAAGAGTGGGGGAAAAAGAGGAGATCTGATTTGGAGAGTTTGAGCTTGAGGTGCTGCGAGTGCATCCAGGCGGAAATGGCAGACAAGCAGGAAGAGATGCGTGAGGGGATGAGAGGGTCAGAAGAGGGAAAAGACAGGAAGATCTGGGCATCATCAGTGTAGAAGTGGTAGGAGAAACCATGGGAAGCGATGAGGGGGCCCAGGGAGCGAGTGTAGAGAGAGAACAGGAGCGGACCCAGGACGGAGCCTTGGGGAATGCCTTCGAGGAGAGGTTGGGGAGTGGATGAGGAGCCTCACCATGTCACTTGGTAGGACCGGTCACTGAGGTAGGAGGAGAACCAGGTGAGAGCAGTCCCAGAGATCCCAAGGTCAGTGAGGCAGGAGAGGAGGATGGAGTGATCAACAGTGTCAAATGCTGCAGAGAGGTCAAGGAGGATGAGGACTGAGGAGAGGGAGGCCGCCCGAGCACGACTGAGGAAGTCAGTGACAGCCAGGAGAGCCGTCTCAGTGGAGTGAGCTGTGCGGAAGCCGGATTGCAGAGGATCAAGGAGTGAGTGTTGGGACAGAAAGTCCGAGAGCTGACGGTGGACTGCCTGCTCGAGAGTCTTGGAGAGGAAGGGAAGTAGGGAGACAGGGCAATAGTTCTGTGGAGAGGTGGCATCAAGGGTTGGTTTCTTGAGCAGTGGGATGACAGCAGCTTGTTTAAATGCAGAGGGGAAACAGCCAGAGAGGAGTGAGGAGTTGAGGAGGGAGGAGATGAAGGGGAGAAGATCAGGAGCGGTTGCTTGGAAGAGACGAGAAGGGAGAGGGTCCAGGTCACATGTTGTGGGTTTGTGACGTAGGAGGAGAGCAGAAACTTCAGCATCTGAGAGAGGTGAGAATGAAGAAAAAGAAGCTTGGTTGGTGGTCGGTGTGATGGGAGATGAGGGTGGAGTATTGAAGAGCCTGCGGATGTCTGCAATCTTGGAGGAGAAGAAGGAGGCGAAATCATCAGCAGTGAGAGATGGGGGAGGAGGAGGGGGAGGGGGGGCAAGGAGGGAGGAGAAGGTGGAGAAGAGTTTGCGAGGGTTGTTGATAGTGGATTCGAAGAGAGATTGGAAGTAAGACTTCTTGGCTGAGGTGAGAGAGGACGAGAATGTGGACAGTAGGGAGCGGTAGAATTCGAGGGTAGCTGGGAGTTTGGTGCTTTTCCACTTCTATTCGGCGGCACGCAGACTAGTTCGGGTTGCACGGAGAACAGCAGAGAGCCAAGGCTGAGGAGGGGAGGGACGGACAGGACGAGACGTGAGAGGACAGAGAGAGGCAAGGGAGGAGGTGATGGAGGAGAACAAAGAGAAGGTAGCACAGTTGACAGATAGATTTGAAAAACAGTCAATAGAAGGCAAGAGAGTGAGGACAGTGGAGGCAGGGGTGTAGGGGGGAGGGAGGGGAGAGAGGGGAGGGAAAGGGAGAAGGAAATTAAGTGGTGGTCCGAGATGTCCATGGGTGTCACCGAGAGTGTCGAAGGGGAGCAGCCTCTTGAGAAGATGAGGTCTAGCTGGTGGCCAGCCCTGTGAGTGGGGGGAGACGAGGAGAGAGAGAAGTTAAAGGAGTGAAGCAGAGGAAGAAATCCGGCACAGTGGGAAGGGTTGGAGAGGTGGATGGGATGTTGAAGTCTCCCAGGAGGATGGTAGGTGAGGACAGCGAGGGGAGAGAGGAGAGAAGAAAGTCGAGTTCATCCAGGAAGGAGGTGAGTGAACCAGGTGGACGGTAGAGAACTAGAAGGAATAGGTGAGAGGGAGCATGGAATTCAAAGCAGTGGGTTGAGATAGAGGAGAGAGAGGGGGGGGACAGAGAAGAGGCCTAATGGTGACACTTGTCAGTAACTTATTGAGTATAGAATGATGGTGCATCTTTTTGGTGCTGTATCGTCTCCGGGTTGTGCCACCTTTGCCTTGAGGAATACAGCAGATGACAATGGCAAAGATTATCCACCTGAGGTTGCAAAAACTAGCAAGAATGATTGCTGTGGGGAAACTTGCTTAAAAGCTCTTAATTCTGAGAGCCAAGTCATATCTCTTTACAGAGATGTCAAGGACATGTGTACTAATTGGAGGTTTCAATCTTACCAAGTGGATAAGTAAGTCGTTCTGTCCTTTCTTTTATCCCAGAGGAGGAAAAGGCCAAAGAGGTGAAGACACTGAATTGGATAGGGAGCATTTGCCTATGGAAAGAGCACTTGGAGCTCAGTGGAATGTTGAATTTGATACATTCAACTTTAGTTTGGCCAACTACAAGACATGGCATTCTTCCCATGGTGAGCTCTGTGTATGACCCCCTAGGTTTCCTATCCCCTGTCATACTTAATGCCAAACAAATTCTTCAGAACTTGTGTAAAACCAAATGTGGATGGGATTCAGATACTCCAGGTGTGGCAGCACAGCAGTGACAAAGATGGCTGTCTGAATTGCCCCAGTTGGATGCTTTTTATGTGAACCGCTGTTATGTAACAAAAGACTTTGAAGAGGTAACAATTGCACAATTACACCACTTTTGTGATGCCAGTGAGTCTGGATATGGAACAGTAACCTATCTTTGTTTGACAAATGACAGGAATGATAAGCACTCTACCTTTGTAATGGGGAAAGCTAGGGTGGCACCATTAAAACAGACCACCATCCCAAGACTGGAGCTGGTTGCTGCAGTCCTAGCAGTTCACATGGACAGGATGCTTAAAGCTGAATTACAATTTCAACTGGAAGAATTATTTTTCTGGTCTGATAGCATGACAGTCTTAAAGTACATTGCAAGCAGTACAAAAAGATTCCAGACCTTTGTAGCTAACAGAGTCCCCACCATTAGAGATCTGTCCAAGCCATTGCAGTGGAAATACATCAATCAAAGCTCAATCCTACTGATGATGTGTCTAGTGGCCTGCGAGCTGATGTTGAAATCTAAAAGATGGATTAGAGGACCAGTATTTCTCACAAGTCCAGAGTCACAGTGGCCACCAAAGCCTGCAGAAAATATAGGTGATGTGTCTGTGGATGACCCTGGGGTGAGAGAAGAAGTAAACTCAACAAAAAAGAAACGTTCCTTATTCAGGACACTGTATTTTAAAGATAATTTTGTAAAAATCCAAATAACTTTACAGATCTTTATTGTAAAGGGTTTACACAATGTTTTCCATGCTTGAATAAATGAACATACACCTGTGGAACGGTTGTTAAGACACTAACAGCTTACAGACGGTAGGCAATTAAGGTCACAGTTATAAAAACTAAGGACACTAAAAAGAGACCTTTCTGAGACAGTGCTACAGGGAGACAGGAAGGACAGCTGATCATCCTCGCAGTGGCAGACCACATGTAACAACACCTGCACAGGATCGGTACATCCGAAAATTACACCTGCGGGACAGGTACAGGATGGCAAGAACAACTGCCCGAGTTACACCAGTAACGCACAATCCCTCCATCAGTGCTCAGACTGTCCGCAATAGGCTGAGAGAGGCTGGACTGAGGGCTTGTAGGCCTGTTGTAAGGCAGGTCTTTACCAGACATCACCATGGGCCTATGGGCACAAACCCACCTTCGCTGGACGTGATTTCCTGGAAGACAGGAATGTCAGTGTTCTGCCATGGCCAGTGAAGAGCCCGGATCTCAATCCCATTGAGCACGTCTGGGACCTGTTGGATCGGAGGGTGAGGCTAGGGCCATTCCCCCAAAAAATTTCCATGAACTTGCAAGTGCCTTGTTGGAAGAGTGGGGTAACATCTCACAGAAAGAACTGACAAATCTGGTACAGTACATGAGGAGGAGATGCACTGCAGTACTTAATGCAGCTGGTGGCTGCACCACGTTACTTTGATTTTGACCGCCAGGGACACATTATTCCATTTCTGTGAAACTTGTTCAGTTTATGTCTTAGTTGTTGAATCTTTTTATGTTCATACAAATATTAACACGTTAAGTAAAATAAAATAAAAGCAGTTGAAAGTTTCTCGGTGTCATCCTCCCAAAACTGTCACTTTGATGTAAACCAGTTCCACACTTAAAGGAAATAACTTTGGGGGGAGAGGTCTTCTTTAGATCAGTGCTTCAGCTCAGAGCTAAAATGCTCTTATCAAAATACACCCAACATAATGCTACACAGACGTGAAACATGATGGGATGCAATATTTATTGTTTTGAGCTCTGGTTATGTACTGCATATTCTGACAAATATAGCAATCCATCCAGGTACTTTTACCATACTACAATTTCATATACTACATCCAATATGAATATTGCATACTACTGAAATGTTGGTATGTAGTACGTCTAGGATGGTAGTATGTGGTTTCAAGTGTCACGGTCCACATGTTAATTTGTCATGAACCCAAGACAGTTTAAGCTACAGACTGTTGCAATATTATATAAATCACTCATTTAATTCAATTACCTCAGTCGATAATTTGATCTTTCAAGACCACTGTGTTTATAGCCTAATGTTACCCTTTGTTGATACTGAGTACAAAAAAGACAGTTCCACATCTGTGATTCAATCAAATTTATTTTTGTTGGGTGTGGTTTTTGTCAAAACGAAATCGAAGGAACAGTAATAATACCTTGATTGTTTAAATAAAATGTTGGATTAAAACATCAAATTCAGTGTAATGTTTTATTTGTCATGTAAATAAATTCAACAGCAGAGAGAAACACAATATTAAAACCTGACAATTTCCTATACTACACATTCAAAGTAAATAAATAACTAACACAATATCTAATACATTTATTTCAGATTTTAGACACCTGGTGTAAGATCAATAATAATGAATATTCTACCCAAATATACAGTGAATCACTCATCACTTCACTATTGTAAAGTGTTAACATTTGTATGTGTTTCTTCATTGTTTGAGTGGAATCTTCATTGCAGAGCTATGACGCTACTCAGTCCGGTTCATCCCAGTCCTGCCAGTAGACCTGTGGGTTTCAGACACTCACTGAGGTGGGATCGTGTGCTCATGCCATGCTGCTCTTCACCCTCTCAAATATCTGCCTGACTCTGACGGCTGGGACACAGCCTTCTCTCACAATGGTGATGGTGCCTGGGAACAGAAAGCGGCAATGACATCCTGCTCAGTGCGTCTGCACAGTCTGTCAGATGTTGGTGATGTGTGAGAAGTGTTGTGAGACAGTATCTCAGAGAGTCTGATTCAGTGTCAATATGAAAAACAAATATTTACAAAATGAAGTAAACATAAGTAAAGTAAATGTAAGTATATAAAAATGTATTAAAATGGTTAAAATGGTAATTAAATGGTAAAATGGTAAAATTAAAATGGTATTAAAATACATGCTTGTGTTCTAAGTTCTAAGGGATAGTGAAAATATATTGCAGGCACAAGTAAAGAAATTTAATTTTCTTGTGAAAAAATAAATTATATTTTTTAAATTAATATCAGTGTATTTCTCCAGGCATAAGTTGACAAAGACATATAAAATGAAGTGAAGGCAGTGTTCGTCTGTGATGGTGTTTTCCGGCGTGAATACCTGACTGTAATTTACCTTCATCAATTTTCAGGCAGTTAACGACGGTTGATGCCACGACCTCGCTGGACTCTCCGTCACACAGAACTCCATTTAATTTGTGTCCCAGACGCCTGGACAACAAGATCAGGATTAGGCAAATCAGGATTCTGCCTCCACTTGCGCGTGAGAAACAGCCAAAGTTACAGATTTTCAGTAATATCCCGACAAAGCTGAAATCAACATCATACTGAATTATAAAAAATACATTTCAGGGCATCTAAGTTTCCCAGTACCACAATATCATGGTGAGTAGAGACACATGGGCGTTCCACAGTGACACTCACGTGATGACCATATCATGGTGTGTGCTGTCTGGCTCGCCGCTGGGGTTGGCGGACGTGATGGCCAGCGGGCCAGTCATGTCACACAAGTGTGCGGTCACCGTGTGGTCGGGCACGCGGATCATGATGCTCTCCTCGGTACCCACGCGGTCATAGGCGGGACCCACACCTGCATCCACAGAGAGTGGACTGTCAGTACTGGAGGGCAGGTGACTCCTCACAGCACTGGCTTCTGTTTATCTATTAATTTTAACATCTACAACGTACTCTTGTTAACTGACCTTGTATAAAGGCATGTGGCAAACAAAATAATAATAATCATAATTATTATTATAATATGAGACATCATCTCCTATGACACACCAGCCGTTGCGCAGCCCCGTTTTCATGTCTCAGGGCCCCCCCACTCACCCAGCTGGAAGAGCCACTGTCCCTTCTGCACGATACAGCTGATGCCCCCGGGGTAAACGTTCCTCATGAACTCCCACAGCAGGGGGCTGAAAGGGGGCTGGGCAGTGACCAGCTGCTGCAGGTTTGAGATGCAGATGCAGATGGGCTTCTCCGCCGGGCGGTCCTGAGGAGCAGAATCCCAGAGGCAGGGTGGGTGACTTGTCAGTGACAGCCGCCAAGTATGAACAAATTATTTCTAAATTATTTCACATTTGAGAAAAACGTTCTGAAAGTTGTAATAATCCGGGCTCTGTATTAAAGAATGTAGCAATATCTTCAGAAGCACATAGGTATAAGGTATGCATTTAAATATATGTTTGTATAGGCAGTCGCCTTTGAAATTATATGTCTGTCTGAGTAGTATTGAGTGCCTGTGTTTTTGTCACCCATGGCAGCTTGCTGGGCCTTACCTTGATGTTGTAGATCCTCTCTATGGCCTCGGGGTGGTGGCAGGAGGCTGCCAGGGCATACACGGTGTCAGTGGGAATACCACAGACCCGGCCGGTGTCCAGCAGCTTGGCAATGGTCAGCAGCCCGCTGGTCAGCCGGGAATTGGCCAGGGGGCAGGGCGCAGGGGGCATCTCCTCTGTCCTCTTCTGCAGAACCTGGGAGATATGAGAAATGATTGAATGAATTGATGCAATATCCTGCCAGACCCAGGAGAGGGGCCTATCCTTTTCATGGTTAAGTCTGCACTTCCCTAAGCAGTGTTCATCTGTGTTTTTGACCAAGGATGCACTCTCACTCACACATGAGAGCTGCTATTTAGTAATAATGAAAAACAATTCTCACCTTCAGCACTGGGGGCCCCAGGGGCAGCAGGTCCTTTGAGAAGATGGAGTTGGCCAGAGAGGCCAGCATGCCGTACAGACACACGATGGAGAATATCGCCAGCATGGCAACTGCAATAGAAGCCCAGCGGTTTGAGGACAGTACAAATAGTCAGGCCTGGTCTTGCCAAGCCCATCCTGTTGTCCAGCTCATGTGTTGTGTTCAAACTCTCAGCTGGGCAAGGTCTACACTGGCATCAAACACAGATATTCCCCAGACTGTCGCACACAACAGCAGCATCACTCTACATTAAACCACTGTTGTGACACAAGAAAGACATTATATACATTATTTATTTTTTATTGTATTGCAGGTGGGGGATATCTTACTCTCCAGCTTGTAGGGCAGCTTGCCCAGAGTGGAGAGGAGGAAACACACCAAGAGGACCTCCATCAGAGCAGTTAGGGCAAGCAGCACCAGGTTCCCATAGGCAGCTACACACGGGGAGTGACAGGAAATAGAGGAACCCATCAGAGACTGGGACAGACACTACACTACAGCCCTGGCAAGAGGTTCAAGGCATTGATTCTCTGGCCTGTGGGACCAGTTCACTGTTTTCATTCAGACAGAACAGGAAGGCATTAAGCGATGTGAATGTGCAGTAAGGATTGAAGGAATGATTTGACTATGTATTTATTTATTTAGTGATGCTAAATTACATGAATGCTTCTACAGCCAAGAACACCCAGGTATGAAATTGAAGTGGCATTCCATGGCATAATCTGAGCCAGGGGCAGGATAGGATATCAAAACTGAGACAAAGCTTTGTCCTATATCAAATAATTTATTGCAATGTGCAATGTAGCCCAAAATAAACAATTGCTAGGTTGGGTTGACTCACCAGTGAGCATGAGGAAGCCGTTCACAATCAGGAAAGCAATGGCACCAGCTGTGAAGCCCTGGGCTGAAGCCGGAGTCACATCAAGCAAAACACCTGAGAACAACATGCATCTCATTACCCAAAACAGGCCTGTCTGTGAATGACTGTGGCCATTAACTTAACAACAAAATAGCAAATAGAAGGTGACAAAGGAGGAGGTCATCCAGTGAGTTCACTAGCTTAACAATTAATAAACAATATTTTACTGATACCCACAAGCTCAATTTGCTACTTACCTGCAAACCGGTACCAGGTCCAGGTAGCCCAGATGGCAGCGTAAGAGAAGGCGATGACGGGCCCGAACCTTCGCCCTCCCTGGGCCTGTAACCTGCTTACATAAGCCTGCATGATGGCCCCAGAGACCAACACCCAGGGCAGGGAAAGATGCAGGAATGTGGAGGAGGAGTGGCTGTTGTGGACAGCAGAGAGGGCTGCCACCCCATTGGTGAGGTAGAAGAGGACATCGGGCAGTTGTGAGACTGTGCTAGGTGGCAGGTCCTGGGGTTTCACCCAATGCTTGAGGAAGCCCAGAGCGCTCTTCAGCCTGTCAGTGGAGAGAAGCTGGGGCCCGACGGGGATCAGAGCTTTCTCCGCTATGGTGTTAATTAGCCGGGCGAAGGTGCCGTAGAGGGACAGGGCAAGAAACAGGCAGCAGGCCACCCCAAAGAAGATATAGTAAGCCTGGAGAGGGATCTGGGGGACAGTGGCGATGGTCAGCAGCAGGAAGAGAGCATTGTGGGCCAGCTCAAGGATGTCTCTGTTCAGAGACATCAGGAAAAGCACGATGGCAGACATCAGTAAGAACCAGTCTCCGACCATCCCCTCCCGGGCGCTGGCAACTGCTGTCTCCTGCTGGCGGCTAATCAGCACCGACAGCACGAACTCCTCCCATGCCATGACCAGCCAGTAGGTGCAGTGCAACATGAACTTGGTGGCGTGGTAGCAGTCCTGGCGGAGGTAGGCGTAGAAGCTGGAGAGAAGCTGCGCCAGGGAGACAATGGAGACCCAGGTGACACCCACGGAGAAGGAGGGCACATAGCCAAAGCAGTAGAAGGCAAAGACGAAGGGTGACACAGTGTCACAGAGGAAGCCCAGAGCCATGGGTTCAGCATACTTGGTGTTCTTCTTCTTCTCGTCACCTAGGCTCTGAGAGCTATTGCCATTGACCGTGCCCAGCAGCAGAACATTGAACAGAGGGCTCCCAAAACCACTGAGCACGTACCTCTGGGTGACACCTTTCAGCAGCAGAGCAGCCGCCCCATACAAACTGCATGCCAGGATCACCAGCTCCATGACTCCCGAAACCACCAGTGCCCAGCCCCCCACCAGCCCCACTGCCTCGAACACCAGCGTGAGTGTGATGGCGCTGAAAACAAAGGGCATGATGTAGTTGACCGTGGCTGAGCAGAAGGCCAGGATGAAGGAGATGCAGATGTAGGGGACCAGACCCGCGATGGCAGACTGGCTGATAGGGAAGGGTGTGAAGATAGGGCTCCCCAGAGACAGATTGCTCTCTGAGCCCGAGCCGATGTCCAGCCCTGGGGTGCTAACTGTGAAGTTGCTCAGTGGTGGGTTGGCGCCCAGGAGGATGCGGGTGGCTCCATAGCTGCCCCAGAGCGCTGCATAGGCGATGAAAGAAGTCCCGCTCAGGTGGTCGTACTTGCGGAAGGAGAGCAGGCCGGCCACCAGCTGAGACACACCACCGATCAGGATGATGTGCACACCTGTGGGCAGGAGGCATGTCAGGGGTCAGAGAACAGTCAGGGGTTCATCTTCAGAGGTAGAAAGTTCTCTCAATAAATCTCTCATCTTTAGAGGCTGATAACTGTTGATATTCTGTGTAAGAATGTTGAAGGTCAAAAAGGAACCAAACAGGCCTTTCTAGCAGTAAGACCTGCACTGGCTCTTCAAGGGAAAAGAGAAGCCTGAATAGTTTTTGCTTTCTAGGGACATTACCTGAGAAATGTTGAATTGCATTGTTACAATACTGGCTGAACCTGAATCTACTCCTACTTCAGCTTTATCAGAGATCTGTAGATGAATATCAAAGTCTGAGTCTTTCTCGGAGAACTTGATAGACTAAAGTGTTGCTGCAGTGTGGCAGTGCGGATGGGGGGGGGCATACCAGCCAGGATGTTCTCCACGCCAAGCGGTGCCACTCCAGTCCGTGCACCGTTGAAGTTCTGCAGGAGGATGAGGAAAGCACTGATCCCATTGGCCAGTAGCCCCAGGACGCCTGGCTCTCCATAGAAACTGGCAGGGAAACCGTCTGAATGCCCCATGTGGTCTGTTTGTCTGTCTGTCTGTCTGTGTGTATCTGCTGAGAGAGAAAACAGAGCACTGAACTCACAGCAGGTGAACCCTAACCCACTCTGTAACAGGGCTCTTAGTCTGCCATCCTAAACAGTGGAAATACAGACAAGTGAGAAAACATAGACTTTAAATAGCGTTGGGATGGGGAATGGGGAATGGTGGGGGAGTTTCTACTAGCTAAACTGAAATGATTGGGCAAAGTTTTCTGGCACTGGGATTCTGGCTATCTTCAGGGCTGGAGGAGTAGCCAGAATCCCAACCTTAACAAACAGATTAAATTAAACCTCATGAACTACCATGTCTCAATTATATTACATTACATTGCTGGCTAAAATGGGACTCTTGGCAAAGGTGTAGGAACACATTTTATGGTGACCTTGGGAAATATTACATTTAATGGAACAGGTATTGCTCTTGGTTTCCCTGTTTTTTGGCTCAAGACGTTTCCAGACCTGAGGAAATACTAGAAACCTTGAATATATATTTCAAATGCCTGTACTGTCTCCTAATTTTCTACTCCCCACTCATCACACTGTATGTTTAGTGGAGAATGAAGTACAGAGTGAGGGATACAGGTGAGAGCAACAGCATGGAGAGATACAGGACAGAGTGGTACAACAGAGGCACAGACACTGAGTATCTGAATACAAACTCCACAGCACAGTTGTCACTTGGACCTAGAGCATGGTAAGTTTCCCTTTAAAGTTAATAAACAACCTGCGTGTCCACAGAAATGGGGAATAAGAGACTGAATAAACAGGCAAGTATTATTTTACAAATGTTGCTACAGCAAGTCCCAATTGGTAACTCATACATTTCATTATACTATTTTGTATGTGTTTAAGAATATTACTTTAGTTATAGGCTATGTAAGTATTTTCTGTAGTGATGTCACACATTGCTATGTTGTGTACATATAGTGTCTTGCATGATAGTTTGATCAAATGTGTGTTGCCTTGGGTAATGGTAAAGACTTAATAACTTAAGAATACTATTTATTATATACATTCCGACTATTTTTATTAGTTTAATTCATAATTTTAATTCTAGTTGGCTTTATTGGCTTCACCATTGCACAACCTCCTCAGTCAGCACACTGTACAGCAGAAAATGAATCACTAAATGCCAAAATAAGACAATATTGAAAGAAAATTAAATGTCACTTCACAAAATGCAATATAATACATACAAAAATATATGAATATATTATTATTATAATATTATCATGCATGCTTCATGAAAAACATGTTAAGATATTGAAGCAAGTGTGGTATTTACCTGGCAGGAGTCCAGATGTACTGCACTGTGGGTGTATGGGCAGTGTATTTTTTATACCATGTGTGTCCTTGGGACAGCAGGGGGTGGGGTGGCAGGAGGAGTTTGAAAACTTCCCTGACCATCGTCCCATGCAATGAGTCCCCAATCCACCTGACAATGGAATGACATCATCCTCCACCCAATTACATAACTAATTTCTTTGTGAGATGTTGAGAAATTCCCACTGAAAAAATACAAAGATTTGCATATGACCTCGGGGGAAAAGGGGTGTTTTGGTGAAGCTCCTGCCCAGCTCATCTGCAAGTGAGGTGTATAAGACCTGCAGGAGGTCTGGGGAGAGTATTAGGAGTTCAGGATTTCACCGAGACGATCACAGAGACACTGCTCACTCACAGCATGCTCTCCACACTGCAGGTAAGCACAGACTGACACATGCCTTGACTGCAATAGTTCAAGAGCTTGGTTAGAACTGTCTGAGAACTGAGGGATATTTCATATAAAACAAATGTGATTTCAATTACGAGTATACATACTACAGATTTAACTATTTGGACACATCAGAAGACAAGGGCGTCTGCAAATGAATAAATAATAATAATAATAGTATATACGTATAAAAATACTACAACAGTGAAGTTTGTATAAAGTTTTTTGTTGTTTTAGATGATCACACGCTTAACACTAACTGTATTAGAAGAAACTCACTGTTTCCTTTGTTATAATGAGAATGATACATATTTATTTTTACATCTTTCATGCTGTACATCCCCTGTGTTACAGATGTGATTGTCTGACTTAACTGACAAAGAGAGACTGAATGAGTTCCAGAATGCTTTGTTAGGGACATAATATGAAATAAAGGCAGCTCAAGATAAGCAAAAGAAGATAAAGAATTAGTTAACGTTTCATCTCCAAAAGATCTTCCGAGACGTTTGACCTGTTCTAATCGCGCGGTGTACACTTGTATGTGCAGCAGATAAGATCATGTGTCTGTTGAAAGCCAAAGGTGAGTTGTTCTGAGCATTTGAGCGTCTCCTCCTTTTTTCAGAGATCGGCCAAGAAGGTCTTCACCGTCCGCAGACTGCACACATCTGGACTGGAAGGTAAAGAAAGTGCTCAGCTCTCTCTCTGTCTCTCCACTGCATCAGTTCTTAATACATTCAGCTGTTTATGTTTTTTTACCAATTTTGTAAATTTATCAAAATCCCCTTTTTCTGTGTGTGTGTGTGTGTGTGTGTCCTGAAGTGGTGGAGAAGTCAGTGTCAGAGGACACAGTGACGGGCAGTTTCGGGAGCTTTATCCAGGGCGTGGTGGCCCAGCAGCTGTCCCCCATCCTGCTGCAGCGCAGTAAGAGGATGGTGCTCGACAGCCTGGGGGTGGGACTCCTGGGCAGCACCACACAGGTGTTCCAACTGGCCCTGCAGCACTGCCAGGTGAGCCACACTGTACTGTACTGTACTGCACTGCACTTCCACCTGTCCCTCAGTCAGACCCGTACTAACAGTCCCGTCAATCTGTGTCCAGACTGTGGAGGCTGGCGATGGGTAAGCTGGGTGTGGTTAGAGTGCCCAGCCTGGACACTAACCACCACTGTCTTTGCAGCACATGTATGCCCTTGATGACATCAGCGCTGTATACGGCCGCAGTCAGACCCGGCTCTCCCCGACACTGGCAGCCTTCGTGAATGGCGTGGCGGTAAGGAGACGCCGCTTGGGCACAGCACCCCACACTCTACGACACTCACCCACACACCACCATTCTCACTCACACACCACCACTCTCACTCACACCCCACGACACTCACTCACACCCCACCACACTCACCCTCATCCCACCACACTCACTCACACCCCACTACACTCACCCTATTACACTTAATGCACGAAGGCACAGGGAGAGAAGCATGCAGTTTCCTTGTGTTGTTTGTGAAGCCAGTCTCTCATGCCCTTATAACATTCTCTCTCCCATCTTTTTCCCCCCAGGCCCATTCTATGGACTTTGATGACACCTGGCACCCAGCTACCCACCCCTCGGGGGCAGTACTTCCTGCCCTGTTGGCTGTCAGTGACATGTTGCCCAGCTACAGCAAACCCAGTGGGCTGGACTTCCTGTTGGCTTTCAATGTGGGCATTGAGGTACAGGGCCGGCTGATGAGGTTCTCCAATGAGGCACAGAACATCCCCAAGAGGTGAGACCCCCAGAGAGAGAGAGAGAGAAAGTGGAGAGAACAGAGAAGGAGGCAGGGACTAGAAGTACAGAATGAGCTGTCGCTGGAGATGGTGTGCAAAGCAGTTCTCAGTGAGCCAGGCTCTGTTTGACCATGTAATCAGTTTGTAAAACTGGTTGTTCTTTGAGCAGAGTGTCCCTGTCTCTGACTCTTCTCTGCTTCTGTTTCCCCTGCAGGTTCCACCCCCCCAGTGTGGTGGGCACCCTGGGCAGTGCGGCAGCCTGTGCGCGGCTACTGTCTCTGGAACGCACACAGTGCTGCCATGCCCTGGCGATCGCGGCCTCCTTGGCAGGTGCCCCCATGGCCAACGCAGCTACGCAGACCAAGCCGTTGCACCTGGGCAATGCAGCCAGGCTGGGTCTGGAGGCGGCGTTGCTGGCGTCTCGTGGGCTGGAGGCCAACGCTCAAGTGCTGGATGCTCTGCCTGGGGTCGCCGGTTTCAGCGCCTTCTACGAGGACTATGTCCCACAGCCACTGCACCCTCCTGAAGACAGGGACCTGTGCTTCCTGCTGGAAAATCAAGACGTGGCCTTCAAAAGCTTCCCTGCACACCTGGGCATGCATTGGGTGGCGGAGGCGGCGGGCTCGGTGCATGAGCTGCTGGTTGGCCCCCAGGGTGGCAGTCTCTCGCCCCCCGTCGTGAAGGAAATCCTGCTCAGTGTGCCACCTTCCAAGTACATCAACCGGCCCTTCCCCACGTCCGAGCACCAGGCACGCCACTCCTTCCAGTTCAGCGCCTGCTCCGCCCTGCTGGACGGGGAGGTCACGCCGAGCTCCTTCTCCCCCGCCGCCCGGCGGCGACCCGAGCTGCACACCCTGCTGTCCCTGGTGCGAGTGGAGCACGCTCCCGACAATCCTGCCAACTTCGACCGCATGTATGCAGAGGTCCATGTCACTTTGGTGGACGGCACCGTGCTGCAGGGGCGGTGCGACACTTTCTATGGGCACTGGCGCCACCCGCTGAGCGCCGACGCCCTGCGCAGGAAGTTCCGTGCCAACGCGGGTGCTGTGCTGCCGGAGGAGCAGGTGGAGGAGCTGCTGCAGGCAGTGGAGGGGCTGGAGCAGCTGGAGAACTGCACCTCTCTGCTCTCTTGCTTGCATTGAGCCTGCCACAGAAACCTTCACCCTCACCCAGTGACTCAGGGGACATGTTTCAGGCTCACTGCTACTGCTACTGCTCTCACTACCTGTCCTTATTTTATGGAAATTACAAAATGATTACTGCTCTATTCTTTCTATTGAAGGGCTGTAAGATTGTCTATATAGAGGCATACAGATATACATAAATAATATATTTAATCACTGTATGTATTCTATTGTATCTGTTCTTCTGCTGTACATTATTAACTATAATGACATAATATATCTTAATATATAACTTTATCATTGATTTTGTAATTTAACTTAGAACATGTATTTTTATGACAAATAAAAGAGATAAAAACTGTGCTGTGTCAGGGTGTTTGACTCTTGAGGCTGCAGTGTCCATCTGTCCATTATTCCCTCTGACTAGGCTCCCCTCCTGTCTCTGTCTCTCTGTCCCTACAGTTCATACCTGATACCTTGAAGAACAGGGTCTGATAAGAGCCAGTTTTCACCAGCATCACATGGCATGTGGGCTCTGTTATCTTTGTTTCCTGTCTGGTGTAAATAAAAGTTCATGCACTTTGTAACTTTGCCTCTCGAACACCTCTTCTGTGTGTGTGCTCGTATTAAATTCCTTTTGATTCACCATGCATCTCTCTCTCGATTATTTGGACTCTTCAGGATTTCTGCTCTGAATATCTCTTCCCATCTCATCCCACAAATGCTCAATTGGACTGAGATCTGGTGACTGGACAGGCGACTGCAGCAAGTTGAATTCACTGTCATGTTGGTGGAACCAATATTGGAAAATTCTAGCCTTGTGGCATGGGGCATCATCCTGCTGAAAACACCCTAGCAGATGGATACACTGCTGCAATGAAAGGATGCACCTGATTGGTAATGATGTTCTGATATCCTGTGGCATTCAAACGTTGCACCACTTTCATGACACACTCATACCAGTATGTTTTTTTCCATATTTCTGTAGTACTTTGCAGTGAGCAGTAGAATATGACATCCTACTGGAAAAACAAACAAAAAAAATTAACAGGGCTGTGTTTAAATAGGCAGGAGGGAAACATTTGGGGCTTTTTTTTATGTCGTCTGTGTACAAATCTTTCCAGTATCTTCATAACAGGCTGTTTGTGAGAATGCAGAGCAGTGTGTCTGTGGTTAGGGCACCAGGCTCTTCCAGGGCTGGAAGGGGTGGTTCCTGGTAAACAGCATGGAGAAGAAAAACATGTTCTCTGCCTGCCTGGGTAGGGGGGGAGAGGGAGAGAGAGATGTAGAGAACAGAGAGGTTTGGGGCTGGAGTCTCTGTGTTAAAAGCAGTTCATGGAAACAAACAGATTTTATGAAAGGTGGTGGAACAGTGTCCTGCCAGTGAGCTTGCAAAGAAGGGGCTGTGGCTCTTTCCTAGCCTCTTTCCAGACCCTGAAGCACGACACAATAGATGGCAAGGTTTAAAGGAGAAAGCAGAGATGTGGTAGGGTGAAGGACCGCACCCTCTCTTTACTGCTAGTGTCGAATGCCACGTGAGAGTCCAGAGGGCACTGTTCGGTGTCAAGCTCTCCCTATAGAGAGTCCGTGTCGGGCCAGAGTTTTCAAAAAATAAATACGTAATCCATGCCCAAAAGGAAACTTCCCAGAACAGTCCCACACTGTTACTGCTTGAAGCCTGAGACACATCCTCACTGACACACAGGGATGGGACTCTCTTAAGGGGAATTTGCAGATGGTCTGCTCCCTGCTCTTAATGGCTTTCTCTGTCTACGTCCTAGAGACACACTGGCAGGGAGCATCCCGGAAATGTCCTATTGCTGAGAGCAGCCAGGCGAGGGTAGGACCTGTCTCACTGCCTGGCTCTGGCACTTCCTCAGCAGCCCTGCTGGGCTGGGCTTTTAAGCCCATCAGGCCAGCATAGAGCACCTCAGCAGAAGCTGAAGTACATGGCAGGTTGTAGAAGGAATTATTAAACTTAAATATGATTGTGAGTGTGTTCTGTGCTGTGCACAGCTGCACACAATTAGTTGAATGGCTTCTGTCTATGTGCAGTAAAAGTGGTTCTTGTGATTTCAGAGTGAAGAACTGCATTTCTTTCCCTGTGTGTCTGTGTGAACAAGGTCACTGTCTCACTGTATCACTGTGCTATGGTACTGTGCTATAGTTCAACCCTGATACCTAGATGAACAGGGTCTGATAAGAACCAGTTTTCACCAGCAATTTGGGCTTGATACATCGTACAAACCCCCCCTTATATTAAACATTACATATGCCTTAATACTCCCCAGTTTGACTATATATGGGTCTTCCTGAGCAGTTGTCAGGCAGAAACCGAACTTCCACTCATCGCGGGACAGGCGTGGGCCTGTTATCTTTCTCTCCTGTCTGGTCTGCATAAAAGTCCCTGTAGCTTCTCTAAGACTGTTCTTGAGATTGCCTCTTGAACCTCTTCCTTGCAGCTGCTTGTAATGAAAACCTTTTGATTGGAGGTACATCTCTCTCTGGATTTCTGTGACTGTTCAATAGTAATAATAGTAAGGCTCAACCATGAAGACCAAGAAGCTTTCGAAGGAAGTCAATGGAAAAATCATTGAAAAACACAGGTCAGAAGAATGGGACAAAAAATGTAAAAGTCTCTGATATTCCCATGTACACAGTCTACTCAATAATCAAGAAATGGAAGATGCATTGTACCATCCAGACACTACCTAGGTCAGGCTGTCTCTGCAAACTGAGGAGGAAACTGGTGAGGGTTGCCACTATGAGGCCAACAACAACTTTGACGAGGCCAAATTGGAAATTCTTTGCCTAAATGCCAAGTTTTGTTTTTTGCACAGGTGGGAGTGTGGGGAGCAGACAGGTGACTGGACCTGCTTTTGCTCGGCTCTAAGGCAGGTGGAGAAGCACTGGAGTACCAAGTCACAGTCCTGCAGATAGACAGGGATTCCTGGCTGACACATGGGTGGAAAAGACCAGGAGGGAAAGTGACCCAAAGACGCGGTTAAATAAAAACAGGAAAACAGTTTTCCTTTACACACCAGGAAAACCACAGTGGCCCCCACCTAACTGATACCACCCAATTCCCTGCACTCAGAGAGGAGGGCACTGTACTGCAGCCACGTGACTGTCCCAACACAGACCTTTTGGAATGCCCTGCTGCGACCCCAGTGCTGGCATGCTTCCTTTCCTCAGTAAAAGAAGGCACCTGCCTGTTGAACTCTGTTCTTATAACAACATAAGAACATAAGAAAGTTTACAAACGAGAGGAGGCCATTCAACCCATCGTGCTCGTTTGGTGTCCATTAATAACTAAGTGATCCAAGGATCTTATCTGGTCTATTTTTAAATGTTCCCAAATGTTCAGCTTCAACCACATTGCTGGGTAGTTTTTTCCAGATTGTGACAGCTATTTGTGTGACAGGGTCAACCAAGGGTCACTAACTCTGCACTCTGCCAGTTGTAAACAAGGTGGCATTTTCAACACAGGACCGAGAAACAACAAGCTTATCTCCACAGCGCTCACATAACAAATTCCACCAGCTAAATATTTAATTTCCTTCCCTCAACTGTGATAAATGAGGAACAAATGGCTGAATCTGTGGAATCTGCTATACCTTCATAGAGTGACATGCCTGCTGGTCCAGAACTGCATGGGACCCACCCATGAATCAGAAGTTCATGTTTAGCATTGATAAACCTCTCCAGTAAAAAAAAAAAAAGCTTTATCTATCTTAATCTGATTGTTACAGTAATAAGATTAGGAACAGATTTAATCTCGGCTGCTCAGCTACTACTGTGGCAGGAAGAGAACAACTGAAAGGGTGACCTCATTCTCTCCTGCTGATTATTTAATCATCATTCCTGTCAATTTGCTCTAATCAGCTCACCTGACCCTCGTTCCCTAACTCTAATACACTCTATATAAACCGTTTGTCACTCACGTTCTGTGCAAAGTTTTGTCTTCTTCCGAGTAGCAATCCTGGGCCTTTGTTCATAGTGTTAGCTTTTCTGCATAGCATAGCATAGCATAGCATAGCATAGCCTAGCATAGCCTAGCATAGCCTAGCATAGCCTAGCATAGCCTAGCATAGCCTAGCGTAAAGTTGAACTTATCGGCTCAAGATCTTCATTGCTCAACTACCTTTAATTGCAAGGCACAACTAGCTTCATAATTGGTTGCATATTTTTGATCACAAGTGTGCTGAAAAATTTTGAAGCACACTTGTGCAATTGTGCAACACTGTTGGTTTATGCAAGGTATGTGTAGCAAGATGACTTCACGGAAGATTTGCTGTGTTGTCTGATTGAATTGGGCTAATTTTAAAGGAGTAACAAGCGATGGTGCAACAAATGATGTGATTCTAGTGATAAGGAGACCCGCATGGTATCTTGTCTGTCTAGTGCTCAGGTTGCAGATCTCCCTAAACTAGTAGATGGGATACTGGCCAAAGCTGGGGGAAATCCACTGGTCATGGTCCACATTGGAACCAGTGACATAGGAAAAGGTAGGGCAGGAAAAAAACTAAAGAGCAGAAAACTCCATGGAAGTTTTCTCCAAAATACTTCTGATACCATGTGCCAGGCCAGGCAGACAGGCAGAGATTAGAAAGTTCATCACGTGGCTAAAATCATGGTGTAGGGAATAGGGCTTTAGATTTATCGGGCATTGGTCTATCTTCTGGGACATCTAAACAGAAGGGGGGCAAATGCATTGGGAGAGCATATGTACAGAGAAATTAAGAATCATTTAAACTAGGGACCAGGGGGGCAGGGAGCTCTGACAATGGGACATTATCCACTAAGGAAAGAAAACAAAGGGAAACTGCTAGTAGGAAAGTCCTGAAATGTTTGTACCTCAATGCCAGGAGTATAAGGAACAAGATGTTAGACCTAGAAGCCACAGTGCTGGCGTGTAACTATGATGTTGTAGGAGTGGCAGAAACATAACTTACAGAAAATGATGGGGATGAATACAAATTGAAAGGATACACACAGTTTAGGAGAGACAGGCAAAATCGAAGAGGTGGTGAGGTAGCATTATATGTCATATTTGACTTTGATGGAGAAGAACTCAAATTAGATAATTCTAATGAAACCTAGCATATGTTTAATAGCATATAGTCTGGCTGACGATACTGTGAGGAAAGATTTCAACTTCCACCTCCGGACAAATTTCTCCTGTATCCCGAGTGAGGTCAAGGACATTGAGTCTGAATGGACCTTGTTCAAGACCTCAATTGTGGAGGTGGCCTCAACAAGCTGTGGCATGAAGGTGGTTGGTGCCTGTCAAGGTGGCAACCCCAGGACCCGCTGGTGGACACCGGCGGTGAGGGAAGCTGTCAAGTTAAAGAAGGAGGCCTTCCGAGCGATGCTCACGTTTAGGTCTCTGGAGTCGATTGAGAGGTACCGGCTGGCCAAGAGGGCCACAGCAGTAGAGGTCACCAAAGCAAAAGCTCGGGTATGGGAAGAGTTTGGAGAGGCCATGGAGAATGACTATCGGACGGCTTCAAAGTTGTAGTCAATCGAGCTCTTTGGCATCAACTCAACTCGTGTTTGGAGGAGGAGGAATGCTGCCTATGACCCCAAGAACACCATCCCCACCATCAAACATGGAGGTGGAAACAGTTATGCTTTGGGGGTGTTTTTCTGCTAAGGGGACAGGACAACTGCATCGCATCAAAGGGACGATGGACGGGGCCATGTACCATCAAATCTTGGGTGAGAACCTCCTTCCCTCAGCCAGGGCATTGAAAATGGGTCATGGATGGGTATTTCAGCATGACAATGACCCAAAACACACAGCCAAGGCAACAAAGGAGTGGCTCAAGAAGAAGCACAGTATGGTCCTGGAGTGGCCTAGCCAGTCTCCAGACCTTAATCCCATAGAAAATCTGTGGAGGGAGCTGAAGGTTCGAGTTTCCAAACGTCAGCCTCGAAACCTTAATGACTTGGAGAGGATCTGCAAAGAGGAGTGGGACAAAATCCCTCCTGAGATGTGTGCAAACCTGGTGGCCAACTACAAGAAACGTCTGACCTCTGTGATTGCCAACAAGGGTTTTGCCACCAAGTACTAAGTCGAAGGGGTCAAATACTTATTTCCCTCATTAACATGCAAATCAATTTATAACTTTTTTGAAATGCATTTTTCTGGATTTTTTGTTGTTATTCTGTCTCTCACTGTTACAATACACCTACCATTAAAATTCTAGACTGATCATTTCTTTGTCAGTGGGCAAACGTACAAAATCAGCAGGGGATCAAATACTTTTTTCCCTCACTGTAGATCTATCCTATCTAGACAGAGGATCTTTACTGTAGTCCTTCCCCCATGGGATGCTGAGATTGTGCCAGATAATTACTTTCCAGTAAAAATTATGGCTGAAATTAAATAGAAACTTCTCAAGAAAAGCAGGTGCTTGTCATACCTCTATACCCATAATTTATAAAGCCTGATGAGTTAGTACCAGTGGTACAGTGGAGCTATACTGAAATTTGTTAATTTAGATGCAGTGTATGTGCATCATCTTACATGTCACTTACACCTACTCTTGCATATAGTCAAACCACACAATACATGTCGGTTTTTATGTACAACAGAAACCACAGCAGATTCACAATTTAAAACATGACATTACCTTTGTTTTATTAACACATAGTAAATGATATTGAGATATAATAAATTTTTTCATGATCTATGTTTCATGTTTAATGCTTCGCCATTGCACGGATGAACACTGAGAATGAACACTGAGATGAACGTTCAACCACCTTATGAAATAACAAATTAATGACGTAGTAATTCAAAGGGGTCAGGTGTGAGCTGGACTGAAACACAGCACTCTGGGAGTAGGTGAGGGATGGGGGTCTGGGGGCAGGGATTGTCCCAGGCTTTGAGGAATCAGTTTCCTCTTCTGTTGTTGCATGGACACACCCTGGGTGCCAACAAGACTCAAAAATTCTAACCTTTCCTCACCCAGCCCTTCCTAACCACACACACACTGGTCTCTAAAGAAAGAACACTATCACTGCCTGTGCTTTTCCAAACTTCAGTCACCAGTCATAAACTTCCAACACATGTTGTTGTATTAAGGAGTCCAGCCTTTAAATATGTATGATTTTTTTGAATGACACCTATACCCTAATATAACACGGTCCTCGGGAGCCAAAAACTCTGTAATAATAGTAATATTATTGGCTATGCAAAAACTGAAGCACTCTGCAATATCCATCTTCTGCACTTTGTCACTGTTTACAGCTTCTGGCATCAAGGTAATCCCTGCCCTCCTGGCCCAAATCCTCCCCCTGCCCCCTTTCTCTCAATGAGCGCCTGCAGAAGCTCGCTGTATGCACGCCGCTCCCGCCCTGGTCGAAAATTCAGCAGCACCTCCACCTCACACCACCCTAGTGGGCAATTCAATGACATCCCCTCTAGCCTAGACACTCTCCTTTTACTGTCCTGTGCACGGTACTGATTAGTCCCTCCAGAAATCTGCATTTCCGCAATTGTGAAACTTGCCTTCTCATGCAGATTTCTCTTCCTCCTGCAGAATTCTGCAGAATAAGACACTTTTTGAATGATAGACAGGGTGGTACCATATATAACCACTAGGTTACATAAAATAAGTAACACATGGTTGCCAAGTCTGCGAATTTCCCACAGATTTGGGCTTCTAGCTAGCTTAAACACAAAATAAAATAAGAAATTTCAATTTTGTATTATTTTTATGAGTGCTTGAATCTTTACGATCAGAGGCGCTATTGTACTTGCTTTCCCAAGCTTTCTGTGCCATTTTATGAATTTCGGCTATGTTCATATACGTTGCGTCTGCATGTAATATGATAATTTCCTTAATCGTTGGGAACAAATTAGCAACAAACAACCCTTTAAAGCTCACCTCTTCCTCGGCCCGAGTCGATCTTGACCCGCAAAATAGGTTTTCCTAAGCTTTTCATAGTAATCACGGGGGGACTCATGCTTACCCTGTTTGATCTGGTGTGCGGCAGTCACTGCTGCCACTGGATCAATGAACCTGGAATAGTCCCTAATTAATGCTCTGCACAAGCGTTGAAAACTATCGCAGACCATTGACCTTTGCCTCTAAATCCAAGAATGGACTTGGCGAGAGGTAGTTTTGCGTATTAGGAGAACCTTTTCCTTCTCCGTAGCCTCAGGATAGAAGCGCAAAGCATACTTAATGTCCTTAATATACGCTTCCACATTTCCTTCCTTGTCTGCTGGGTTAAAGGTTTCACAATCTTTAGCCAGTTCTCTCAACTGGCGCATGTTAACCTTTCGGTCAGGACTCTCGGGAGAGGAAGTTCGTCTGTGCGACGAGCTTCTTACCCTGGGTGGAGAAAGACTACAGGGAGGGGTACGATCAGGACGAGGCAACCCGGGGCCTAAACGTGGAGACGGTGTGCGACTCCGTGCATTGGCCGGTTCCGGCTGTTCCTTTTTGCTGTCAGGTGTCAGCTTTGCAGCCCACCGAGAGGCAGCTTGCAGGGCCCCTATTTGTTGCTTGAGACGCTCATTTTCAACTTCAGTTGATTTGAGTTCTCCCCTAAGCACCTGATTTACTCTCCTCATTTCTTCACTGTCCCTTTTTAAATGTATGACCTCGCCTTCGAGTATCTCCATTTTTACAGTGCCCAAATCTTTCTCCCTGACTGTTTTGCAAAGACGCATTTCCAAAACATCCCGGTCCTTCAAAACTATCCTTTCATTTTCAACCGCTTTACATCTGTCATTTTGCAGACCTTTTACTTGGATCAGAGTTGTTTCCAATTCGTCTTGACATTGTCTTAAATCATTTCCTAATTGCTCTCTCTGTTCAATTAAGTCCTCTTTTTCAGCATTCAACACAATGACTTGTTTTCCACAAGTATCTAGCTTTCCTTCAAATTCTAAAACCATTCCATGCCGTTTGGCTCTTTCTTCTTTCGCTTTTGCATACATTTCTCCTAGCTTTTTCAGTTTTTCAAACTTGCTTATGCTCCAGTTCACTAACCTTGAGCTCGCAAGTGCTAAGCTAGCCATAACTTTCACTACCTCTATCGAGTCTTTTTCGAGTTGCGTCGTAGTGTCGTTTAACAACTGAGTTCGACGTAACTCTACTTCAAAGTCCAAACTGCATAGGCGTCCAAGGAATTCAGGAATCTCTGTTCCTGGTACCTTTACAATCAATGCTTCACATGGGGACATTTGGGTAATCATTGTTTTGGCTATTCAGTAACAACCCAACAGAACAGTACTCGATTAATCACCTAATGACTCTAATGCCAACGCTTAGGATATCAACAATTGATCACAAGTAACTAAACAGACTTAACCTTTTGTGACTTTGGAAACCATACACATACCACGTGGGCAGTTCTAGAGCGTCCTCTAGAGTACAAACAGTGTATCACACCTACAAAAGTTTTCTTGTTTCAAAACTTTGGAATCTGGATTTCTGGACAAAGCTATCCAATAACTATTACAGAAATTAGTTATTTTCAGTCTAAGATTCCTCACACGGGGCACCAATTATGTAGCGTAAGGTACACTTATAAATTTCAATTAAAGAAGTGAACTTATAGTATCACCTTATCACGAATCCTGGAATCTTGTAGAACTCAATTTCTGTAATAATTGGACGCAGACACCAATTCCAAAGATATAAATTGTCAAATTTATTCAAAACAAAGACTAAATGTAGCACTACACTAATTATACAAAAGGGAAAAACTAATTAAAATTCAACTCTAGATCAACAAATCAAAGACAAATCACTTCCGTGACCAAATCAAAGACCATGGAATCGCATATGATAACACACAAATCGTTAAACAAAAAAGGTTGTAAACACATTGACTACAATACCGGTTAGTAAGACGAAGGTGAGTCTATCGTTAGTATTATTAGTCAGACATTAAATAACTACGCAGGTTAGTATTTATGTCAGGTAACTTCTCGTTATATATATATCAGTCTCATTTACGTTTAGGTGCCGAGAAAGATCCTATCATTACTTGTTACCACAATTTCCCTTAACTGATTATTATTCAATGATTAAGGATAGGCAGGGCCACCAATAATCTAACGTCTATTAACTTGTGTCAATTTCAGACTAAACAGTTAAACAGGAATGAGAAGATATTTCTCGGCGTTGACAGATTTTATTTCTAAAATTATCAACAAAACAGTTTAATGCAACACACATTTATATTTAAGAAAACTAAATGATATTACACATTCTAGAGTTATGAATCACAGATTAACATTTCTAATTGATTTCTCAAATGTCATGAATCATGAACTCCAAACTGTTAAACTTATCTGAACTTCATCGCAGAGAGGCCTCTCTGGCTTCGGGCTCAGATAACAGCACACGGCACGAGGTCCGTGTGGTTTGGAACAAAGGCAGTCCGGTTCGGCTTTGTCCAAGAACTTCCACTCAGTCGATGCACCTGGAAGTTGGGGTTTCGTGAATGTAGAGTCTTTTCCAAACAGATTTTCCACTGGTTTGAAGGCTCCAAGGTTGTGCACAAAATCTTCTTTGTAAGCAGGGTTCCACCATAGTTACTTGAAGACAAAGTCTTTGAGGAAAGCAGGGCCCTGTTTGTTCCAAGGGTCAAGTTTCTTAAGACTCAAATAGCTATTTAAATGACTGAACACTTTCGTATACAGTCGACTTAGTCAATTGTCCAGCCGTAAAACTCCACTGATCAGGTGGGCACAGGCGGGCAGCGCAGTCTGTAAAGTTCTTTATTTAATAAAGTCCTTTAAAAGAATTCTTCGTACGGCTCAATCTCCTTCTCCCAGTTTAACTCTTCTGTTGCCGGCAAAGACTTAGTTGGTTTCTGGTTCCGGTTCTGGCAACAGAGCTACAGGTTGAGCTGTGGCAGCGAGTTACTGGTTCAGGTGAGAGAGAGAGAGAGAGAAAGGCTGTGCGCTGTTCCTTATAGTCTGTCAGATCAATAGGTGATTGGTTCTTGAATTTTTGAGATTGGATTTCGGTTTCAGACCCCAGTGTCCTATTGGAGGGGGGCTTGATTTATGACTGATGTTAATCCATGCCATCTTTTGGAAATGCCGGTTGGCCCGGGTTCATAGCTCTATGTCGGGATTTCGGCTCTCGTCCACTTCAAAGAGTTTTTATCACCTACAGGCCCCTTTCTCCAGACATCTCATAGCAGGATTCCAACCTATTTGGCCTCTTCTCGGTGCCATCCTCCCCAAAACTGTCACTTTGATGCAAACCAGTTCCAAGCTGATGAGCTAAGGAAATGTGATGTGGAGAGGTCTTCTTTAGATCAGTGCTTCAGCTCAGAGTACAAATGCTCTTATCAAAATACACCCAACATAACGCTACAGAGCTCTTCCACTCTGTACTGTTTAGTTGAGTTGGATGCTCTTGTGCTGCGCGCTGACAGCATGAAGGTCTTGCTGTCACGCAATATATATGTATTGTGTATTGTTCAGCTCGGCTACTCTGTTGACTAGCCAGCTATGTATTATATTGTATTTTTCTCATTGGGTCTGTGGCCCCGCTCCTATTGGATCAGGGGTCCACTGCCATGATATTGCGCAGAGGACGCACATTGATTTATGTTATTGTTATTTCTTTGTAGAACCAAACATACATATTCATCAAACTTAATATTACAATTACTGAAGACACCGTTTTGGATACAGTGCTAGTGATGCAATAAAGGGACACTGTTTGAATGAGAATTGTGCATTCTTACCGAAACCCCACAACGATCACACCTTTTGAACGATCAGCTATTTAACTCTTTCATCAACCTCCATTACCTATAACATAATTTTGAGAAATACACCTTTTCTGTGTGCTGCACGAACCATCCACTTATTCTTAATTTGTTTTATGTCACTTGTTCGCTGCAAGATAGGCAAGGCGAGTAAGGCTGTAGAACAATGTTACATTATGCATATTGCACTAAGGTGTCTGTAATATAGTTTTTTCGTGCAATACTCTAATTTACATTGTATTTATAATTAGTTTTTTGTCACTTGTTTTTGACAGTACCGTGGTACTAAATGTACTATATGTACCATGGTACTGTCAAAAATACCATGGTACATACTTATGTACATGTGCTTTTTTTGTTTTTTATTTTTAATACATTTGCTAAGATTTCAATCAAACTTCTTTCACGTTGTCATTATGGGGTATTGTTCGTAGGATTTTGAGGAAAATAATTAATTTAATCCATTTTGGAATAAGGCTGCAACATACCAAAATGTGGAAAAAGTGAAGCGCTGTGAATACGTTCCGGATGCACTGTAAATTGGAACAGTGGATTATTTGTTTCAAATGAAGAAAATGTGGACATTTGAATAAACATTGTTGTAACTAAAAAAACACAAAAACAAATCTTAACAGAAATCTTAACATTTTAAATGTAATTAAAACATGTAATAAATTACAAAATATAAAAAATATATCTATATATGTAATATATGGCTCTATTTTATTGTTAGATAATTGTGGCATAGTACCTATGGGCATTCCAGTCCACCCCCCTATGATTTATTTTTGGTTATTACAGTACAAGTTTGAGTTACTGAAGGAATTCATGTCTTAATCTCTTTTATTATTTGAAGTTATTGCTTGCTGTGTGGTGATTTTGTGTTTATTTTAATTTATTTACTAAATTACTTGGGTTATGGGTTGATTGGTTATTTGCCGGGCGAATGCCACCCGTTGATATTCTTGCATGGATTCACCCGTATCGCTCCATTCTATGCAGCGAACCAGCATTGAAAGATTTCCTGACATTGTGATTTACAAATTGCTAAAAGACCACCGGAAGGAACCAGTGGATCCAGCACTTCAGCAACCGACAGAAGAAGCAGATGGCATATTCTCAAGGAAAAGTACTGGGATTCAAGCCTTTTGTATACACTGTAGAATTGCATGGAATACGTGAACACTGCCGGATGGAAGGATGCCGCACAGTTGGAGTTTATCCTTGTAGACAAGAGGATCGCTTCGATGAGGCTTCGTGTCTCAGAGAGGAAAACTTTGACTGTTGTCTGCGCATATGCGCCGAACAGCAGTTCCGAGTATTCAGCCTTCTTGGAGAAGGTGGGCATGGTGCTCGATAGGGTGCAGCCTACCGACTCTGTAGTCTTATTAGGGGACTTCAATGCTCACGTAGGGAACGATGGAGATACTTGGAGGGGGGTGATTGGGAGGAACGGCCTCCCCGATCTGAACCTGAGCGGTGAGTTGTTATTGGACTTCTGTGCTAGTCATGGATTGTCCATAACAAACACCTCGTTCGAGCACAAGGATGCTCATAAGTGTACATGATACCAGAGCACCTTGGGCCGAAGATCGATGATTGATTTTATAGTTGTATCATCGGACCTAAAGCCATATGTTTTGGACACTCGGGTGAAGAGGGGGGCAGAGCTGTCAACTGATCACCACTTGGTGGTGAGTTGGATCCGACGAACGGGATGCCAGCCGGATAGACCTGGGAGACGCAAACGAGCAGTGAGGGTCTGCTGGGAACGTTTGGCTGACGATACTGTGAGGAAAGATATCAACTCCCACCTCCGCACTTATTTCTCCTGTATCCCGAGTGAGGTCAAGGAAATTGAGTCTGAATGGACTTTGTTCAAGAACTCATTTGTGGAGGTGGCCTCAACAAGCTGTGGCATGAAGGTGGTCAGTGCCTGTCAAGGTGGCAACCCCAGGACCTGCTGGTGGACACCGGCGGTGAGGGAAGCTGTCAAGTCGAAGAAGGAGGTCTTCCGAGCGATACTCGTGTTTAGGTCTCCGGAGTCGATTGAGAGGTACCGGCTGGCCAAAAGGGCAGCAGCAGTAGAGGTCACCAAAGCGAAAGCTCGGGTATGGGAGGAGTTTGGATAGGCCGTGGAGAATGACTATCGGATGGCTTCAAAGTTGTTCTGGCAAACCATTCGGCGCCTTAGGATGGGACAGCGGGACAGCACCCAAGCTGTTCTCAGCAAGGGTGGGGAAACACTGTCCACTACTGGGGAGATCGTTGAGAGGTGGAAGGAACACTTTGAGGAACTCCTCAATCCGGTGGACATGCCCTCCTTGCAGGAGGCAGTGCTAAATAGCTCCGGCGGGATCGGATCTATTGCTGTAGCTGAGGTTGCTGTGGCGGCCAAGGGCCTCCACGGCGGTAAAGCTGCAGGGGTAGACAAGATTCGCCCGGAGATGTTGAAAGCGCTGGACAATGTTGGGGTGGCGTGACTAACGCGCCTCTTCAATGTTGCGTGGAAGCCGGGTACAGTTCCTTTGGATTGACAAACTGGGGTGGTGGTCCCCACAGAGGGTGTGTTCCAATTACAGAGGGATCACACTTCTCAGCCTCCCTGGTAAAGCCTATGCCAGAGTGCTGGAGAGGAGACTTAGTCCGATAGTTGAACCTCGGATTCAGGAGGAACAATGTGGATTCTGTCCGGGCCGTGGAGCAGTGGACCTGCTCTTTGCCCTTTCACAGATATTTGAGGGGGCATAGGAGTATGCTAATCCAGTCTACATGTCTTTACATGGACAGGATATCAAGGCGCAGCCGAGGTAGAGAGAGTATCCAGTTTGGGGGCTTGGAGGTGGCATCTCTGCTGTTTGCAGATGATGATGTGCTTCTTGCCCCATCCGACTGTGATCTCTGACACGCACTCGAGCGTTTCGCTGCCGAGTGTGAAGCAGTTGGGATGAGAATCATGACCTCCAAGTCTGTGGCTATGGTTCTCTCTCAGAAAAGAGTGGATTGCCCGCTCCAGATTAGGGGGAGCAGCTGCCTTTAGTGGAGGAGTTTAAGTACTTTAAATACTTGCTGGACTCACCCTTTGGGATAGGGTGAGGAGCTCAGTAATCTGGGAGAGCCTCGGAGTAGAGTCGCTACTTCTCCGGAATGAGAAGAGCCAGTTGAGGTGGTTCGGGCATCTGCCTGTGCAGCTCTACCGGGCACGCTCCACTGGGCGGAGACCCCAAGGCCGACCCAGGACACGCTGGATGGATTATATCTCCCGGCTAGCCTGGGAACGCCTGGGAATCCCCCAGGAGGAGAATCTGTCACTGGGGAAAGGGAGGTCTGGTCTGCCTTGCTTAGTATGCTGCCACCGCGACCCTCACCTGGACAAGCGGTATACAAAATGGATGGATAGATGGTTGAACACTGTGCGAGAAAATAAGTCTTTATTCAAATGGACAGGTGTCCACATTCATTCCTCCATGGGCTAGAGAAGGCCCTGCACTTTAATATTGGTTTCACTTTGGTTGTAGAGCCTGTCTCCTCCCCTTCTGGTGGCGATGGGTAGTGCTGCCACTCCTGAAAAGATTTCATTGTTTTTTCATTCGCAAGACTTAACAGTATTTGTCTTCTCAGGTGCATACTAGAGCAGCAGGCAGTCGAGATACCATGCGGGTCTCCTTATCACTAGAACACACTTTGTGATCTACACCTCTAAGAATCTCCTACTATAAGGACCTCCCTGTTCTGGAGGGGGAGTGGGCACCGTGATTCTCTGGTGCTCAACTGCCCTCCCATACCTTGGAAACTCAAAGTCGACTGTTTACTGTGGAGGCTGGAGCCATTTCACTGGCTGTATTTGTAAAACTATCTTACTACATACTACATACTACATACTCCATAAGTGCATACTGCATGATACATACTGATTTTCTGACTAGTAAGTAATGCAGTACGCAGTATGAAGATGATTCAGTGTACTATATCTGTCATGTGATCTCACGTGACAGACACGAAGCATGATGGGATGCAGTATTCATTGTATTGAGCTCTGGTTGTGTACCGCATATTTTGACGAATGTAGCAAGCCATCCAGGTACTTTTACCATACTACAATTTCATATACTATGTCCAATATGAATACTCTATACTACTGAAATGTTGGTATGTATTACATCTAGTATGGTAGTATGTGGTTTCGAATACATCCAGTGAATATACTCCAGAGCTGCAACCTCATTATGCCAAAGCGGAGCATCCTGTGAAGAGGACAGCCCTACACGGGACTTTTAAGCGTCGCTCTCATCCCTCTGTGTGTACCTTGCCTGTGCACCCTGGCTGTGCAGGATAGTGGCTGTCACACCCCTCCTCCCTTTCTCTTCTCAATCACAGCCTGCAGCTCATGTAGAGCAGTGGGAGTAGTGGTTGGTAATAAAAGAGCTGTTCTAATTCAAGTGTCACCGTCCACATGTTAATTTGTCTTGAACCCAAGACAGTTTAAGCTACAAACTGTTGCAATATTATATACATCACTCATTTAATTCAATTACCTCAGTCTATAATTTGATCTTTCAAGACCACTGTGTTTATGGCCTAATCTTACCCTTTGTTGATACTGAGCACAAATGAAAGACATTTCCAGATCTGTGATTCAATCAATTTTTTTTTTGTTGGGTGTGGTTTTCATCAAAATGAAATCGAAGAAACAGTAATAATACCTTGTTTAAATAAAATGTTGGATTAAAACATCAAATTCAGTGTAATGTTTTATTTGTCATGTAAAAAATCTTGAAAACTGAAGTTCAGATACACAATAATAAAACCTGACAATTTCCTATACTGCACATTAAATTTAAATAAATAGCTAACACAATATCTAATACATTTATTTCAGATTTTAGACACCTGGTGTAAGATAAATAATAATGAATATTGTACCCAAATATACAGTGAATATGCTAAGAAACAGTCACACAATGGGCACATGAAGACACTAGTAAAAAAAGCATTGTTTTAAGTGGAACGGAATTTTCTTGCAAAAAACTTAATATCTACAAAGTGAATTGCTTTATTTCATAGCTTTGCATTCATTTTATGATGTCCATGTGTTCATGTGCACTCACTCATCACTTCACTATTGTAAAGTGTTAACATTTGTATGTGTTTCTTCATTTTTTGAGTGGAATCTTCATTGCAGAGCTATGACGCTGCTCAGTCCGGTTCATCCCAGACCTGCCAGTAGACCTGTGGGTTTCAGACACTCACTGAGGTGGGATCATGTGCTCATGCCATGCTGCTCTTCACCTTCTCAAAAATCTGCCTGACTCTGATGGCTGGGACACAGCCTTCTCTCACAATGGTGATGGTGCCTGGGAACGGAAAGCGGCAATGACATCCTGCTCAGTGCGTCAGCACAGTCTGTCAGCTGTTGTTGGTGATGTGTGAAAAGTATTGTGAGACAGTATCTCAGAGAGTCTGATTCAGTGTCAATATGAAAAACTAATATTTACAACATGAAGTAAAGTAAAAGTAAGTATATTAAAAATGTATTAAAATGGTTAGGAGATACACTTTTAAAAGTAGAATGATAATATATTACAGGCACAAGTAAAGAAATGTACTTTTCTTGTGACATAATAAACTATATTTTTAAAAGTAATATAAATGTATTTCTCCAGGCTTATAATGACAAGGACATATAAAATGAAGGCAGTGTTCCTCTGTGATGGTGTTTTTCGGCGTGAATAGCTGACAATACTTTACCTTCATAAATTTTCAGGCAGTTGACGACTGTTAATGCCACGACCTCGCTGGACTCTCCGTCACACAGAACTCCATTTAATTTGTGTCCCAGACGCCTGGACAACAAGATCAGGATTAGGCAAATCAGGATTCTGCCACCAATTGTGCGTGAGAAACAGCCACAGTTACAGATTTTCAGTAATATCCCGACAAAGCTGAAATCAAAATCATACTGAATTATAAAACATACATTTCAGGCCATCTAAGTTTCCCAGTACCACAATATCATGGTGAGTAGAGACACATGGGCGTTCCACAGTGACACTCACGTGATGACCATATCATGGTGTGTGCTGTCTGGCTCGCCGCTGGGGTTGGCGGACGTGATGGCCAGCGGGCCAGTCATGTCACACAAGTGTGCGGTCACCGTGTGGTCGGGCACGCGGATCATGATGCTCTCCTCGGTACCCACGCGGTCATAGGCGGGACCCACACCTGCATCCACAGAAAGCGGACTGTCAGTACTGGAGGGCAGGTGACTCCTCACAGCCCTGGCTTCTGTTTATCTATTAATCTTAACATCTACAAAGTCCTCTTGTTAACTAATCTTGTATAAAGGCATGTGGTAAATAAAATAATTGTTATTATTTTATAAGACATCATCTCCTATGACACACCAGCCGTTGCGCAGCCCCGTTTTCATGTCTCAGGGCCCCCCCACTCACCCAGCTGGAAGAGCCACTGTCCCTTCTGCACGATACAGCTGATGCCCCCGGGGTAAACGTTCCTCATGAACTCCCACAGCAGGGGGCTGAAAGGGGGCTGGGCAGTGACCAGCTGCTGCAGGTTTGAGATGCAGATGCAGATGGGCTTCTCCGCTGGGCGGTCCTAAGGAGCAGAATCCCAGAGGCAGGGTGGGTGACTTGTCAGTGACAGCCGCCAAGTATGGACAAATTATTTCCATCCCGACACATTTGAGAAAAACTTTCTGAAAGTTGTAAAAATCCGGGCTCTGTATTAAAGATTGTAGCAATATAGCATCTGCACTATCTTCAGAAGCACACAGGTATAAGGTATGCATTTAAATACATGTTTGTATAGGTAGTCGCCTATTGCTGTCTGTCCGAGTAGAATGTAGTGCCTGTGTTTTTATCACCCATGGCAGCTTGCTGGGCCTTACCTTGATGTTGTAGATCCTCTCTATGGCCTCGGGGTGGCGGCAGGAGGCAGCCAGGGCGTACACCGTGTCAGTGGGAATACCACAGACCCAGCCGGTGTCCAGCAGCTTGGCAATGGTCAGCAGCCCGCTGGTCAGCCGGGAATTGGCCAGGGGGCAGGGCGCAGGGGGCATCTCCTCTGTCCTCTTCTGCAGAACCTGGGAGATATGAGAAATGATTGAATGAATTGATGCAATATCCTGGCAGACCCAGGAGAGGGGCCTATCCTTTTCATGGTTAAGTCTGCACTTCCCTAAGCAGTGTTCATCTGTGTTTTTGACCAAGGATGCACTCTCACTCACACATGAGAGCTGCTATTTAGTAATAATGAAAAACAATTCTCACCTTCAGCACTGGGGGCCCCAGGGGCAGCAGGTCCTTTGAGAAGATGGCGTTGGCCAGAGAGACCAGCATGCCGTACAGACACACGATGGAGAATATCGCCAGCATGGCAACTGCAATAAGAAACCCAGCGGTTTGAGGACAGTACAGATAGTCAGGCCTGGTCTTGCCAAGCCCATCCTTTTGTGTTGTGTTCAAACTCTCAGCTGGGCAAGGTCTACACTGGCATCAAACACAGATATTCCCCAGACTGTCGCACACAACAGCAGCATCACTCTACATTAAACCACTGTTGTGACACAAGAAAGACACTATATACATCATTTATTTTTTATTGTATTGCAGGTGGGGAATATCTTACTCTCCAGCTTGTAGGGCAGCTTGTCCAGAGTGGAGAGGAGGAAACACACCAAGAGGACCTCCATCAGAGCAGTCAGGGCAAGCAGCACCAGGTTCCCATAGGCAGCTACACACGGGGGAGTGACGGGAAATAGAGGAGCCCGTCAGAGACCGGAACAGACACTACACTACAGCCCTGGCAAGAGGTTCAATTCATTGATTCTCTGGCTTGTGGAACCAGTTCACTGTTTTCATTCAGACAGAACAGGAAGGCATTAAGCGATGTGAATGTGCAGTAAAGATTGAAGGATTTATTTGACAATGTATTAATTTATGATGCTAAATTACATACATGCTTCTACAGCCAAGAACACCCAGGCTTCAAATGCCAATTTGAAGTAGCACTCCAAAGCATAATCTGAGCCAGGGGCAGAATAGCAAATCGAAACTGAGACAAAGCTTTGTTAAGTGCAATGAAGCCCAAAATAAACAATTGCTAGGTTGGGTTGACTCACCAGTGAGCATGAGGAAGCCGTTCACAATCAGGAAGGCAATGGCACCAGCTGTGAAGCCCTGTGCTGAAGCCAGAGTCACATCAAGCAAGAAACCTGAGAACAACATGCATCTCATTACCCAAGACAGGCCTGTCTGTGAATGACAATGAACAATTAATTAACGATATTTTACTGATACCCACAAGCTCAATTTGCTACTTACCTGCAAACCGGTACCAGGTCCAGGTAGCCCAGATGGCAGCGTAAGAGAAGGCGATGACGGGCCCGAACCTTCGCCCTCCCTGGGCCTGCAGCCTGCTTACATAAGCCTGCATGATGGCCCCAGAGACCAACAGCCAGGGCAGGGAGAGATGTAGGAATGTAGAGGAGGAGGGGCTGTTGTGGACAGCAGAGAGGGCTGCAACCCCATTGGTGAGGTAGAAGAGGACATCGGGCAGTTGTGAGACTGTGCTAGGTGGCAGGTCTTGGGGTTTCACCCAGCAACGCTTGAGGAAGCCCAGAGCGCTCTTCAGCCTGTCGGTGGAGAGAAGCTGGGGCCCGACGGGGATCAGAGCTTTCTCCGCTATGGTGTTAATGAGCCGGGCGAAGGTGCCGTAGAGGGACAGGGCAAGAAACAGGCAGCAAGCAGGCCACCCCGAAGAAGATATAGTAAGCCCGGAGAGGGATCTGGGGGACAGTGGCGATGGTCAGCAGCAGGAAGAGAGCATTGTGGGCCAGCTCAAGGATGTCTCTGTTCAGAGACATCAGGCAGAGCACGATGGCAGACGCCAGGAAGAACCAGTCTCCGACCATCCCCTCCCGGGCGCTGGCAACAGCTGTCTCATGCTGGCGGCCAATCAGCACCGACAGCACAAACTCCTCCCATGCCTTCACCAGCCAGTAGGTGCAGTGCAACATGAACTTGGTGGCGTGGTAGCAGTCCTGGCGGAGGTAGACGTAGAAGCTGGAGAGAAGCTGCGCCAGGGAGACGATGGAGACCCAGATGACACCCACAGAGAAGGAGGGCACATAGCCAAAGCAGTAGAAGGCAAAGACGAAGGGTGACACAGTGTCACAGAGGAAACCCAGAGCCATGGGTTCAGCATACTTGGTGTTCTTCTTCTTCTCGTCACCTAGGCTCTGAGAGCTACTGCCATTGGCCGTGCCCAGCAGCAGAACATTGAACAGAGGGCTCCCGAAACCACTGAGCACCTACCTCTGGGTGACACCCTTCAGCAGCAGAGCGGCCGCCCCATACAAACTGCATGCCAGGATCACCAGCTCCATGACACCCGACACCTCCAGTGCCCAGCCCCCCACCAGCCCCACTGCCTCGAACACCAGCGTGAGTGTGATGGCGCTGAAAACAAAGGGCATGATGTAGTTGACCGTGGCTAAGCAGAAGGCCAGGATGAAGGAGATGCAGATGTAGGGGACCAGACCCGCCGTGGCAGACTGGCTGATAGGGAAGGGTGTGAAGATAGGGCTCCCCAGAGACAGATTGCTCTCTGAGCCCGAGCCGATGCCCAGCCCTGGGGTGCTAACTGTGAAGTTGCTCAGTGGTGGGTTGGCGCCCAGGACGATGCGGGTGGCTCCATAGCTGCCCCAGAGCGCTGCATAGGCGATAAAAGATGTCCCGCTCAGGTGGTCGTACTTGCGGAAGGAGAGCAGGCTGGCCACCAGCTGAGACACGCCACCAATCAGGATGATGTGCACACCTGTGGACAGGAGGCAGGTCAGGGGTCAGAGAATAGTCAGGGGTTCATCTTAAGAGGTAGAAAGTTCTCTCAATAAATCTCTCATCTTTAGAGGCTGATAACTGTTGATATTCTGTGTAAGAATGTTGAAGGTCAAAAAGGAACCAAACAGGCCTCTCTAGCCTGAATCTACTCCTACTTCAGCTTTATCAGAGATCTGTAGATGAATATCAAAGCCTGAGTCTTTCTAGGAGAACTTGATAGACTAAAGTGTTGCTGCAGTGTGGCAGTACGGATGGGGGGGGCATACCAGCCAGGATGTTCTCCACGCCAAGCGGTGCCACTCCAGTCCGTGCACTGTTGAAGTTCTGCAGGAGGACGAGGAAAGCACTGATCCCATTGGCCAGTAACCCCAGGACGCCTGGCTCTCCATAGAAACTGGCAGGGAAACCGTCTGAATGCCCCATGTGGTCTGTTTGTCTGTCTGTCTGTCTGTGTGTATCTGCTGAGAGAGAAAACAGAGCACTGAACTCACAGCAGGTGAACCCTATCCCTCTGCTGTAACAGGGCTCTTAGTCTACCATCCTAAACAGTGGAAATACAGACAGGTGAGAAAACACTTTAAATAGCATTGGGATGGGGAATGGGGAATGGTGGGGGAGTTTCTACTGGCTAAACTGAAATGATTGGGCAAAGTTTTCTGGCATTTGGATTCTGGCTATTTTCAGGGCTGGAGGAGTAGCCAGAGTCCCAACCTTAACTAACAGATTAAATTAAACCTCATGAACAACCATGTCTCAATTATATTGCATTACATTGCAGGTATTGCTCTTGGTTTCCCTGCTTTTTGGTTCAAGACGTTTCCAGACCTGAGGAAATACAAGAAACCTTGAATATATATTTCAAATGCCTGTACTGTCTCCTAATTTTCTACTCCCCACTCATCACACTGTATGTTTAGTGGAGAATGAAGTACAGAGTGAGGGATACAGGTGAGAGCAACAGCATGGAGAGATACAGGCCAGAGTGGTACAACAGAGGCACAGACACTGAGTATCTGAATACAAACTCCACAGCACAGTTGTCACTTGGACCTAGAGCATGGTAAGTTTCCCTTTAAAGTTAATAAACAACCTGCGTGTCCACAGAAATGGGGAATAAGAGACTGAATTATTGTTTTAAAAATGTTGCTACAACAAGTCCCAATTGGTAACTCATACATTTCGTTATACAATTTTCTATTTTCTTAAGAATATTACTTTAGTTATAGGCTATGTAAGTATTTTCTGTAGTGATGTCACACCTTGCTATGTTATATAAATATAGTGTCTTGCATTATAGTTTGATCAAATGTGTGTTGCCTTGGGCAATGGTACAGACTTAATAACTTAAGCATACTATTTATTATATACATACTGTCTATTTGTATTGGTTTCATTCATATTTTTAACTCTAGTTGGCTTTATTGGCTTTACCATTGCACAACCTCCTCAGTTAGCACACTGTACAGCAGAAAATGAATTATTAAATACCATAATAAGACAATATCGAAAGAAAATCAAACGTCACTTCACAAAATGCAATATAATACATACAAAAATAGTTCACAAATCAATATATTATTATTATAATATTATCATGCATGCTTCATGAAAAACATGTTAAGATATTGAAGCAAGTGTGGTATTTACCTGGCAGGAGTCCTGATGTACTGCACTGTGAGTGTATTGGCAGTGTATTTTTTATAGCATGTGTGTCCTTGGGACAGCAGGGGGTGGGGTGGCAGGAGGAGTCTGAAAACTTCCCTGACCATCGTCCCATGCAATGAGTCCCCAATCCACCTGACAATGGAATGACATCATCCTCCACTCGATTACGAAACTCATTTCTGAGATTTTGAGAAATTCCCACTAGAAAAATACATTGATTTGCATATGACCTCGAGGGAAAAGGGGTGTTTTGGTGAAGTTCCTGCCCAGCTCATCTGCAAGTGAGGTGTATAAGACCTGCAGGAGGTCTGGGGAGAGTATTAGGAGTTCAGGATCTCACCTGAGAGAGACGATCATAGAGACACTGCTCACTCACAGCATGCTCTCCACACTGCAGGTAAGCACAGACAGACACATGCCTTGACTGCAATAGTTCAAGAGCTTGGTTAGAACTGTCTGAGAACTGAGGGATATTTCATATAAAACAAATGTGATGTCAATTACGAGTATACATACTACAGATTTAACTATTTGGAAACATCAGAAGACAAGGGCCTCTGCTAAGAAATAAATAATAATAATAATATTAACAATATATGTATAAATATACTACAACAGTGAAGTTTGTTTAAGTTTTGTTGTTGTTTTAGCATTATTTGTTCTTGATCACAAGCTTAACACAAGCTGTATTAGAAGAAACTGACTGTTTCCTTTGTTATAATGAGAATGATACATATTTATTTACATTTCTTTCATGCTGTACATCCCCTGTGTTACAGATGTGGTTGTCTGACTTAACTGACAAAGAGAGACTGAATGAGTTCCAGAATGCTTTGTTAGGGACAGAATATGAAATAAAGGCAGCACAGGATAAGCAAAAGAAGATAAAGAGCTAGTTAAAGTTTCATCTCCAAAAGATCTTCTGAGACGTTTGACCTGTTCTAATTGGGCGGTGTACACTTGTATGTGCAGCAGATAAGATCATGTGTCTGTTGAATGCCAAAGGTGAGTTGTTCTAAGCATCTGAGCGTCTCCTCCTGTTTTCAGAGATCGGCCAAGAAGGTCTTCACCGTGCGCAGACTGCACAGATCTGCACTGGAAGGTAAAGAAAACGCTCAGCTCTCTGTCTCTCCACTGCATCAGTTCTTAATACATTCAGCTGTTTTTGTTTTTTTACCAATTTTGTAAATTGATCAGAATCCCCTTTTTCTGTGTGTGTGTGTGTGTGTGTGTCCTGAAGTGGTGGAGAAGTCAGTGTCAGAGGACACAGTGACGGGCAGTTTCGGGAGCTTTATCCAGGGCGTGGTGCCCCAGCAGCTGTCCCCCATCCTGCTGCAGCGCAGTAAGAGGATGGTGCTCGACAGCCTGGGGGTGGGACTCCTGGGCAGCACCACACAGGTGTTCCAACTGGCCCTGCAGCACTGCCAGGTGAGCCACACTGTACCTTACTGTACTGCACTGCACTTCCACCTGTCCCTCAGTCAGACCCGTACTAACAGTCCCGTCAATCTGTGTCCAGACTGTGGAGGCTGGCGATGGGTAAGCTGGGTGTGGTTAGAGTGCCCAGCCTGGACACTAACCACCACTGTCTTTGCAGCACATGTATGCCCTTGATGACATCAGTGCTGTATACGGCTGCAGTCAGACCCGGCTCTCCCCGACACTGGCAGCCTTCGTGAATGGCGTGGCGGTAAGGAGATGCCGCTTGGACACAGCACACTCCACACACCCCACACTCTAATACACTCACCCTCACCCCACCACACTCACTCACACCCCACTACACTCACCCTATCACACTTAATGCATGAAGGCACTAGGAGAGAAGCATGCAGTTTCCTTGTGTTGTTTGTGAAGCCAGTCTCTTATGCCCTTATAACATTCTCTCTCCCATCTCTCTCCCCACCCAGGCCCACTCTATGGACTTTGATGACACCTGGCACCCAGCAACCCACCCCTCGGGGGCGGTACTTCCTGCCCTGTTGGCTGTCAGTGACATGTTGCCCAGCTACAGCAAACCCAGTGGGCTGGACTTCCTGTTGGCTTTCAATGTGGGCATTGAGGTCCAGGGCCGGCTGATGAGGTTCTCCAATGAGGCACAGAACATTCCCAAGAGGTGAGACCCCCGGAGAGAGAGAGAGAGAGAGAGGAGAGAGGAGAGAAGGAGGCAGGGACTGGAAGTGTAGAATGAGCTGGAGATGGTGGAGATGGTGTGCAAAGCAGTGCGCAGTGAGCCAGGCTCTGTTTGACCGTGTAAACAGTTTGTAAAACTGGTTGTTCTTTGAGCAGAGTGTCCCTCTCTCTGACTCTTCTCTGCTTCTGCTTCCCCTGCAGGTTCCACCCCCCCAGCGTGGTGGGCACCCTGGGCAGTGCGGCAGCCTGTGCGCGGCTACTGTCTCTGGAACGCACACAGTGCTGCCACGCCCTGGCGATCGCAGCCTCCTTGGCAGGTGCCCCCATGGCCAACGCAGCCACGCAGACCAAGCCGCTGCATCTGGGCAATGCAGCCAGGCTGGGTCTGGAGGCGGCGTTGCTGGCGTCTCGTGGGCTGGAGGCCAACGCCCTAGTGCTGGACGCTCTGTCTGGGGTCGCCGGCTTCAGCGCCTTTTATGAGGACTATGTCCCACAGCCAATGCACCCTCCTGAGGACAGGGACCTGTGCTTCCTCCTGGAAAATCAAGACGTGGCCTTCAAAAGCTTCCCTGCACACCTGGGCATGCACTGGGTGGCGGAGGCGGCTGGCTCAGTGCGTGAGCTGCTGGTCGGCCCCCAGGGTGGCAGTCTCTCGCCCCGTGTCGTGAAGGAAATCCTGCTCAGTGTGCCACCTTCCAAGTACATCAACCGGCCCTTCCCCACGTCCGAGCACCAGGCACGCCACTCCTTCCAGTTCAGCGCCTGCTCCGCCCTGCTGGACGGGGAGGTCACGTCGAGCTCCTTCTCCCCCGCCGCCCGGCGGCGACCCGAGCTGCACACCCTGCTGTCCCTGGTGCGAGTGGAGCACGCTCCCGACAATCCTGCCAACTTCGACCGCATGTATGCAGAGGTCCATGTCACTTTGGTGGACGGCACCGTGCTGCAGGGGCGGTGCGACACTTTCTATGGGCACTGGCGCCACCCGCTGTGTGCCGACGCCCTGCGCAGGAAGTTCCGTGCCAACGCGGGTGCTGTGCTGCCGGAGGAGCAGGTGGAGGAGCTGCTGCAGGCAGTGGAGGGGCTGGAGCAGCTGGAGAACTGCACCTCTCTGCTCTCTTGCTTGCATTGAGCCTGCCACAGAAACCTTCACTCTCACCCAGTGACTCAGGGGACATGTTTCAGGCTCACTGGTACTGCTCTCACAACACTACCTGTCCTTATGTAATGGAAATTACAAAATTATTACTGCTCTGTACTTTCTATTGAAGTGCTGTAGGATTGTTTATATAGAGGCATACAGATATACATATATTATAGTGAATCACCATATGTATTCTATTATATCTGTTCTTCTGCTGTACATTATTAACTATAATGACATAATATATCTTAATATATAACTTGATCTTTAATATTGTATTTTAACTAGAACATGTATTTTTATGACAAATTAAAGAGATCAAAGCTGTGCTGTGTCAGGGTGTTTGACTCTTGAGGTGGCAGTGTCCATCTGTCTCTGTCCATCTGCCCCTCTGTCCATTTGTCCCTCTGACTGACAGTGTCCCCCTGTCTCTCTGTCCCTACAGTTCATACCTGCTACCTAGAAGAACAGGGTCTGATAAGAGACAGTTTTTACCAGCATCACATGACATGTGGGCCCTGTTGTCTTTCTCTCCTGTCTGGTGTGCATTAAAGTTAATGTACTTTGCAACTTCTCTCAGACCATTCTTGAGATTGCCTCTTGGAACACTTATTCTGTGAGTGTGTGCTCGTATTAAATTCCTTTTGATTGACCATGCATCTCTCTCTTGACTATTTGGACTCTTCAGGATCTGTGCTCCGAATAGCTCTTCCTATCTCATCCCACAGATGCTCAATTGGACTGAGATCTGGTGACTGGACAGGCCACTGCACTAAGTGGAATTCACTGTTATGTTCGTGGAACCAATATTGGACAATTCTAGCCTTGTGGCATGGGGAGAAGGGGGTGTGGCACTTTCCAGACCCTGAAGCACGACACAATAGATAGAAAACTGTTGTTGACCGACTCTAAGGTTGAAAGGAGAAAACATAGAAGGACCGCACCCTCTCTTTACTGTGGGTGTCGAATGCCACGTGAGAGTCTAGAGGGCACTGTTCGTTGTCAAGCTCTCCATATAGAGCCCCTATCGGGCCAGAGTTTTCAAAAGATAAATACATAATCCACACCCTAAAGGAAAAGTTCCCTGAGCAGTCCCACACTCTGTCACTGCTTGAAGGCTGAGACACATCCTCACTGACACACGGGGATGGGACTCTCTTAGGGGGAATTTGCAGATGGCCTGCTCCCTGCTCTTAATGTCTTTCTCTGTCTGCGTCCTAGAGACACACTGGCAGGGAGCATGCTGGGAATTTCCTAGGGCTGAGAGCAGCCAGGCCAGGGTAGGACCTGTCTCACTGCCCAGCTCTGGCACTTCCACAGCAGCCCGTCAGCCCAGCATAGAGCACCTGGCTAATTCACCTAATGGCTCAATTAAATAATCGGAGGGTCAGCTGCAATGAGAAGCAGAAAGGCACTGTGGTGCATGATGGCCGCACCATGTCTCACAGCTGTTCCGAGCTTCCTGTTTCGCAAATACTAAGGCCAATATACCCAAACCTAGTCAGTACATGGCAGGTTGTAGAAGGAATTATTAAATTTAAATATGATTGTGAGTGTGTTCTGTGCTGTGCACAGCTGCACACAATGAGTTGAATGGCTTCTGTGCAGTAAAAGTGGTTCTTGTGATTTCAGAGTGAAGATTGCATTTCTTTCCCTGTGTGAACAAGGTCACTGTCTCACTCTGCTTCAGTACTGTGCTATAGTTCAACCCTGATACCTAGAAGAACAGGGTCTGATAAGAACCAGTTTTCCCCAGCAATTTGGGCTTGATACATTGTACAAACCCCCCTTCTATTAAACCTTTACGTATGCCTTAATACTCCCCGGTTTGACTCTCCTGTCTGGTCTGCACAAAAATGCCTGTAGATTGTAACTTCTCTAAGACTTTTCTTGAGATTGCCTTTTGAACCTCTTCCTTGCAGCTGCTTGTAATAAAAACCTGTGGCTCTGAGGTTCCTTAGTCAGGTAGTGAATCAAAGGCTCAACCATGAAGACCAAGAAGCTTTCAAAGCAAGTCCTGGGTAAAATCATTGAAAAACACAGGTCAGAAGAATGGGAAAAGAAATGTCAGTCTCTGACATCTACTCAATAATCAAGAAATGGAAGGTGCATTGCACCATCCAGACACTGCCTAGGTCAGGCCATCCCTCCAAACTGAGGAGGAAACTGGTGAGGGTTGCCACTTTGAGGCCAACAACAAAAAGAAGGCCAAGTGAATACTGTTTATTAGGTTGAGTATTTCACATTTTACATAAATAAAAACAATTCCAATTTTAATACTTATGATTAAAATCGTTTAAAATATCAGTTCTTAAAATCACTTAAAATTTTTAAAATCTTGTGATTTTTAACCAAACTAAAACAATTAACTTTAAAATAAACGTGCTCAAATCAAATAAACAAAACGTGATAAAAGCAAAAAATTGCACACCAACAAAAGAGTCAGATACATTGAAAATAACTGAAAATGCATTGAACAAATTAAAAAAACAATTAAAAAGGAAAAAATAAAAAACAAACAAAAAAAGTCCAATGCATTTTAAATTAAACCCAAAACGGTCAATGTATCTGACAACACAATATAACAAAACTATACCTAAAAAAACCCTAAACAATGTGATTTAAAAACAAATAAATCTTTAAAAACAATTAAGATTCATTATTTAAAATCTTCTTTTAAAAACAATCATTCATAAAATCTTTAAAAGATCTTTAAAAGATCTTGGACTCGGGCTCCAGCAGGGGGAACTAACCGTCCCCGGAGGTGGGTCCCATCATGGGATCCTGAGCTCCCCCAGATCTTGTATGCGCCAGTTCTTAAAGGCTTCCTCCTTGCCCCTCTGATGGACCTCCAGATTGACGTAGTCTTTTACAAACACCATGCCCCTCCGCGCGATGACGATCGGGTCCAGCTCCTGCTTATTAAACAAACAGATGTTCCGTCCCTCCCACAGTGCCTGCTTCACTGCGCAGACGACACGCCACCAGCACCTCAGGGTTGATGTTGAAATTCCCCTTGCCGGACCGTATAGGATCTGCTGGGCGGTCGCCCGCGCAGGAACGGCGAACCTGTGGAGGAACGGAGAAAACAGGAGCCAGACCCTGTGGGCGGAGGGGCACTCACTAAAGATGTGAGCCTCCGTCTCCTTCCCCAAGCAACCCTTATAGGGGCAGGTGTCATAAGGAGCTATGCCCCTTCTGTGCATGAACACTCGGGTGGGGAGACACCGACTCACAGCCATCCAGGAGACATCTTTCTGCGTATTCGTGAGGCAAACGTGCGTAGCGTTAGCCCAGATAAACCGGCAGGTTTCGGGAGGGAAATCTTCTATCCGGCTGGTCTCCTGGGCAGATCTCATCTGACTACAGATGGTCTTATAATCCCAGGAGGCCAGCACGACTTTATGGAGGCCTACTTCGAGCGCAAAGGCTCGGAGCGCCCTGTAGAACGGCGGGGGATCCCACGAGTGCGGCCTGGTGTTATCCATGGCGCAGAGGCCGAATGGTCTCAGGCTGCTGGCAAAATAAAAGCGGTTCATAAAACTCACTTTCTTGCCAGCAGCCTGGATGTTCTTGACCACATAGGCCAGCCCCTGCGCCTTTATCAGCCGCACAACGTCCGGGACCCCCCTGCCTCCATCCAGGGTACCCTTCACCATCTGCACTCTTTTCAGCCTCTCCATTTTGCTCCCCCAGACAAACCGAAATATAATTCGGGTCACTAGTATTGCGATAACCTTGTCTGGGGGGAAGATCATTCCTACGTAGAGGAGTATCGGGAAGAGGATGGCCTTTACGACCAGCACCTTACCAGCCATCGTCAAGGTCCTTGTGCTCCAGCCGTGGATCTTCTTTTGGACCTTTGCTATGGCCTCCTCCCAGCTCCGGGCGCCCGTGTTGGTCCCGTCGATCGTGATCCCCAGAACCTTGACAAACGGCTTCACAGGGAACACGGTCGGCGGGCCCCGGCCGACAGGCCATGCCCTGGAGAGGTAGACCTCGCTCTTGGCCTTGTTCACAGCGGCCCCCGTCGCCCTGCAGAAGCCGTCCAGCAGTTCCTCGACCCTGGCCACGGACGGAGCGTCCGTGCAGACCACGGCCACGTCGTCCATATAGGCCAGGGCCTTCAGTTGCTCTCCGCCGGAACCCGGGAGATGGAAACCTGTCACCCGGACGTCCCGGCGGATCGCCTGCATGAACGGCTCCAAGCAGAGGACGTACAGCAGGGCCGACAGGGGACAACCCTGCCGGACCCCCGACCTGACCGGAAATGGTTCGGTCAGGTGGCGGTTCACAAGGACCCTGCTGCTTAGGCCGCTGTAGATGATCTTAACCCACTTCCTCAGGCCAAGAGCGAGACCCATCCTCTCCATAACGAGCTGCAGGTATTCGTGGCCCACTCTGTCGAAGGCTTTCTCCTGGTCCAAGCTGATTAGGACCAGGGGAAGCCCTCTCTCGTTCGAGTAGGCCACGACATCCCTGAGCAGCATGGCGTTGTCGGCCGCCGATCTCCCCCGGGCACCACAGACCTGGTCGGGACCCACGACTTGAGGGAGTGGCCGCTGCAGCCGGAGCGTCAGTGCTTTGGCCAGTATCTTGTAGTCGGTGCACAGGAGGCTGACTGGCCGCCAGTTCCTCAGATCTTTTGGGTCTCCCTTCTTGTGAAGAAGGGAGAGGATACTTTTCTTCATCGAAGGGGCCAATCTGCCCTCTCTGTACATCGACCCCAGGACCTGGCCCAGATCTTCCTTAAGCACCTCCCAAAAGATCTTATAGAACTCAGCAGGGATCCCATCGGGACCCGGTGTCCTTCCAGAGTTAAGACTCTTTATCACCTGGGAGAGTTCAGTGGTGGTGATCTCTGGATCCTCCTCCTCCTCCTCGTCCCCCTCATTGCGGGACTCCAACAGGGACAGAAAGTGATGGATCAGATTTTGATCCACCACCTTCTGGTCGTACAACTCCCTGTAGAAATCCCGCACCACTGTCTCAACAGCCTCTCTGCCCTCCACCTCTTGCCCCGAGGAGTCGATCATGGAGGACATTGCAGGCCGCCTCTCCTTCGTTTTCTTGAAGAAGAAGCGGCTGCATTTCTCATCGTCCTCCATGATGCGGACCCTGGAAAGGACCTTGATCTTTTCTTGCTCCTCCCGATAGAGGGCGGAGAGACTCAGTTTGACCCGGGCCACCTCCTCAGCTAGGTCGAAGCCTCTGAGCTGTAAAAGACTAAGGCGCTGGAGGCGGGCGTTTAGATGGGAATATCTCGCCCGCCTCTCGCGAGCTTTCCGTTTCCCCAGCTGAATGAAGTAGCCCTTGGTTCTTTTCTTCATCATCTCCCACCACTCTATGGGAGAATCAAAAAGGTCCTTCAGGGTCCTCCACTCCTCGAGGCGTCTGCTAAAGGTCTTAATCACACGAGGGTCATCGAGCAGAGAGGTGTTGAGCTTCCAGACCCCAGGCCCCGACTCCCGTGTGCTCGGAATGAGCACCTCTGTCGTCAGGAGCCTGTGGTCTGAAAAGAAGACCGCCTCCGAAGACATGGCGGTCCTCTCCAGTGGCTTGCTGAGGAGGACGAGATCTATCCTGGAGAAGGAGGAGCCAGAAGAACTCACCCAGGTGAACAAGGGGACCAGGTCCCGACCTGCGTCGCAGAGTTCAAAGTCCTCCACGAACGCAGCGAGGTCCCTGCTGGATCTATCGTTACGGGGCTTACTCCGGTCTACATCCCTCAGAGCACAGTTGAAATCACCTGAAATGATAACTGGCAAGGTGCCGATCAGGAGCGGGCGTAGCTGAGGGAGAAAGAGGACTCTCTCTCTCTGGCTGGTGGGGGCATAGACATTGACCAGCCTCAATACAGCCCCCTTGTATTTAAAATCGAGGCTGGCCAGTCTGCCCGCCTCTATGACCTTAAATGTTTTAACTGTTAAGAAGGGGTTTTTCAGGAGTACGGCAATCCCGTCCGCTCGGGACACATTGGACCCCGACCAGAAGGATTCTCCTAGGGTCCAAGTGTCCCGGAGATCTTTGTATTCTTTTTGGAATGGGATGCCGCACTCCTGCAAACAGATAATATCCGCCTTCATTCCAGCCAGAGAGTTTAAAACATCGGTCCTCTTTTTCACCTCAGCAATGCTCCTCACATTAATTGAAATAATGGTTAATGCCATAATGGCTGTGAGGGCAATTACCCGCTCCGTAACAATCATGTAAAGAAACCTTTCTCTTCCCCACTCCTCTCTTCTCCCTCACCTAGCTTAGCGCTAGCACCCATCATTTCAATCATTTGCCTCACCGCTTGATCCTCTAGGAAGACTATGGGGGGGGCTCGGCTCCCGCCACCCGGTAAGGCGGGCAAAACTCCACTGGGCTCAGGGCCCGTGGTGCTGGAGGTTCTCCCTGGTTCCTTTGCGGCCGAGGCCCGACGAACAGATGGCAGGGCAGAGGCTTTATGTACAACTGGGGAGAAAACTGTGTAGACCCCGCTAGTTGTTCTTTTAACTAATGGTGGGGGAGGGGGTGGTCTCTCCCTTCCCGGCTGTCTGCCGCCGCAGGCCTCCTCCCCCAGCGCCAGTGACCTTGCCATCACGTCCCTGATGTCTTTCTGGGAAAGGACACTGGCGCCGACTCTCGTCTCCTGAGGACCTGCGGCTCTCCCACTACTGCCGGGAGGGCATACCTGACCCCTCCCCTGGGAGAGTCTCAGTTGTGGGGCAGGAGGAATGTTATTTCTAGGGGGCCTCTCCTCTACCAGGCTGCCCACTCGGGGCAGTGGAGAAGGCCCACCACTCTCCTCTCCGGAGTCAGAGTGGGGCGTATAAAAATTTGAGGGAGGGGACTCTGGAGCGGGGGAGGAGCCGGCAGGGGGGGGAGAATCTGCAGAATGAATCCTCTTTTTCATCATACCCCCCCTACCCATGCTCCTCTTCTCAGCCCTCCTTCTCTTCCCCGCTACCACTGTCCACTCTCCCTCTGCCTCCACTTCTGACCCAGAGTCAGAGAGGGAGCCTATGAGGCTCCTGAGGATTGTTTCCTCTCTACCCCCATCTTGGGGTATCACCTTTGGAGGAGCCTCCACTTGATTTTCTCTCTCTCCACCACCCCCGAGGGCCCGCGCCCTATTTGCATAGGAGGAGGGACAATTCCTAAAAAGGTGCCCTCCCCCACCGCACAGGTTGCAGGCCAAGTGTTGAGAAGTGTTGAAAATGTTGTTTTTGGCACAGGTGGGAGTGTGGGGAGCAGACAGATGACTGTCCTGAAATGTTTGTGCCTCAATGCCAGGAGTTGGAGTGACAGAAACATGGCTTACAGAAAATTATGGAGATGAATACAAATTGAAAGGATACACACAGTTTAGGAGAGACAGGAATAATCGAAGAGGTGGTGGGGTAGCATTTCATGTCAGAAATGACATTGAGGCAGAAGAACTCAAATAGGAAGAAACTGAATTTTTGTGTGTTAAGATTTTGAATAAAAGATCTGCAGGATTTGTGGTAGGAGTGTGTTACAGACCACCCAATTCAGATATTCAGAAATATGTTACATTGTACAATGTTATAATAAGGGATTTCAATTTCCCAAACATAGACTGATCCCAGTTGGGACTACAGAAATGGAAAAAGAAATGGTTGACATAGAAAACAGTAGGTTTCCAAATTCAATTTGTCAGGGAACCAACCAGAGAGAGAGCATGCATTGATTTGATTTTTTCAAATGACCACAATCGAGTCAGATTTAGTTAGAGAACCAATGGCAAACTGTGATCACAATATGGTTAGCTTTGAGGAATACTATCAAAAAACAAGGACCAAATCAAAAACAATGGTTTATAATTTTAGAAAAGCAAACCTTGATGGTATGAGGTGACACTTAGAAGATTTAGACTGGGGCACAATAAATACAGATTCAGTTGAAAGTGATGGTTATATTTTAAGAATATACAACTTGAGGGCCAGGAGAAATTTGGACCAAAAAACAATGGCCAAAATGGTTTAAATGAAGTATGCAAAACAAATAGATAGAAAATGTTGTATTGTGCGTACAAAAGGGATAGGGACGAAACAAAATACAAAGAATATGTTGAGCTGCAAAGAGATCTTAAGAAAGAGATCAGGAAAGCAAAGAGGGAAATAGAAAGAAACAGCTCTTGGAGCTAAAACTAATGCAAAGAGCTTTCTTCAATACTACAACAGCAAGAGGTCAATAAAGGAGGAAGTGAAATAGATAAAGGGCAAAAATTGAAGTTTCTTGGAAAACTAACAAGATGTGGCAAATGTTCTAAATGAGTATTTCACAGAGGTTTTTACACAAGAAAAACAGATAACATGCCACAGGTTAACAACCAGTCAAACTCTAAACTCGAAATCCTCTGCTCCCTATACATCAACCAGTTCATATTCCATCTACTTACACTACCCAGTCAAATCAGTCCAGTCAAACCCTAAGAGAGATCAGGAATAATGAGGAGGAGGTACTAAAGGGACTAGCAGAATGAAAAACAAACACCTGGGCCAGATGATATATTTCCAACAGTTCTTAAATAAATTAGGGAATTAATTTATAGGCCACTAATACAACTATTCCAAATGACACTTAGAACAGGGGATGTGCCAAATGATTGGAAAACTGCTAATGTCAAACCAATCCACAAGAAAGGGGACAAAACTGAGCCAGAAAATTACAGACCAATCAGTCTCACCTGCATCACCTGTAAAATGTTTGAAAAAATGATTAGACAGAAAATAGAGGAGCATCTAAATGAAAACCGTATTCTTGAGACAGTCAACATTGGGTTTAGACGATGCAGATCATGTCTCACTAATATTTTAGTGTTTTTTGAACATAGACCTGGGGACACAAATGGAAATTGGGCTTCATGGCATTCAAGACGGAAAACAGGAGACCCTTCTTCACACAGAGAGTTGTTACAATCTGAAACAAACTCCCCAGCTGAAAATTTGAACATTAAAAAATACACTAGATAGGATCCATTGATCACTTAGATACTAATGGACACCAAACGAGAACAATGGGTTGAATGGCCTCCTCTCGTTTGTAAAGTTTCTTATGTTCTTAAAGGAAGCTCGCTGAACAGCAGGCTTTTGGAAGCGTTATGCTCAGAATTAGGAGTGGAGCACACTCATTGACTGTTTCACACTGAAGTACGGTGGCTGTTGTTAAGTGCTTACAAAGGTGTATGAACTCAAGAATGAGGTTCACATTTTTCTGGTAGAGAAACAGTCTAATTTGGAAAATGTGTGTGACAATACCAGTTGGTTAATGAAAAAATGTAAGTGAGATATGACAACTTCAGTCTTCAACTTATTTTGAAGTTACAAAGAGGTGGCAGTGATTTATTCGGACACTGGGAACACATACAAGCATTCCAGAAGTCATTAGAACTGTGGCAAGCATGACTGAAAATTAACGGTCCCAAGTACTACATGTTCCCAACACTGTTACAACACACTGAGGAGGACAGCATCAGTGAAGAAAAAGTGAGTTACATTAAAATTGTCATTGTGTCACATCTCGCTGCTCTGTCTGACAGTTTAAATTGCTACTTTCCTGCAGAGGGGTTTGCAAACTTGGAGAAAAAGAGTTGGTGCAACTCACACTGAAAACACGCCACAAGTCATTACATTTGTCATCGGTTTGGATCAGTATTTTCAAAGAATATCCACTGCTAAGTAAGATTAGTGTTCTGTTGATGCTGCTATTCACAGGAACCTGTATGTGTGGACTGGGATTGTTCGACTTTGATGAGGTTAACAACAAAAGAAAGAAACCGACTCAACAGCGCACCTTTTTGCTATATCGATACAATAGCAATTGGCAATACTATAAAAATTAAAAGGTTGCTACAGAAATGTAACCATTACTTATGTCTTTTTCCTGACGTTCTGAAAAAGTAATCATTAGGCTTACTTATGTCTGTTGCCTGGTCCTCCAAAAATAAGTCATGGTTAATTATTATTGTTTCACAGCTCTCAAAAAATAAGTACTAATGTATGTTTCCAGGTTTTCCCCAAAATATATGTGGATAAAATAACAATTACAAAAACACTTCTCGTGATTTTGAACGGGGTGACAATGACCTATGGGCTCCAATTAGCACCAAGTAATGAATTCAAAATAAAATATAAACGATGTCTCACTCCTATCATTCACAGCTGTGCCTGAACTGTATCAGGTACAATCTCGGTGGATGTTGACTATATATTAATCTATTTTTTGAGAGATCTTCTATTATATGAGCCTCACTTTTTCACTCAGTGCCCAGTTGTTCTTCTGAGAATGCATGAAGAATATACGATTGACACAGAAGAACATACTTCCATGACACAGTGACATGGCTGGAGAGGGAGGATTGCTGTGCAGTGGAATCTGTTAACATCCTTAGCAATCTGGAAAAGCAGTCTTCTGCAAGCTATGAGGAACTGTGCCAGTTTTATTCAGGAAACTACTTGAAGAGCAAGAAGGGGCTGGGGTCTTGATGCATGAGTGATAATTGAATGTTTCGCACTCGCTTTGTGACATACCTGTGGAAACACACAGATTACCTAAAATACCTGGAATGTCTGCTTTTGAGAATAAAGGGCCTCTGACGTAAAGACAAAGGAAGTGCTCAGAAGTAACAATTGATCAAGTGACTTTTCTTTATTATCACATTTCTGCCCTTATCCAGAGTCCCATCTGCCCCACGGCACAGTGTTTTCTCTGAAGAGTGACGTTGGGACAGTGGAGAAATTGAGACTCAATGAACAGGGACCTGGGGACACAAATGGAAATTAGGCTTCATGGCATTCAAGATGGAAAACAGGAGACCCTTCTTCACACAGAGAGTTGTTACAATCTGGAACAAACTCCCCAGCTATGTGGTTGAAGCTGAAAATTTGGGAACATTAAGAAATAGACTGGATAGGATCCTTGGATCACTTAGATACTAATGGACACCAATGGACAGCATCAGTGAAGAAAAAGCGAGTTACATTAAAAGTGTCATTGTGTCACATCTCACTGCTCTGTCTGACAGTTTAAATTGCTACTTTCCTGCAGAGGGGGTTGCAAACTTGGAGGAAAAGAGTTGGTGCAACTCACCTGTGATAGCACACTGAAAACACGCCACAACTCATTACATTTGTCATCGGTTTGGATCAGTATTTTCAAATAATATCCACTGCTAAGTAAGATTAGTGTTCTGTTGATGCTGCCATTCACAGGAACCTGTATGTGTGGACTGGGATTTTTCGACTTTGATGAGGTTAACAACAAAAGAAAGAAACCGACTCAACAGTGCACCTTTTTGCTATATCGATACAATAGCTATTGGCAATTCTATGAAAATTAAAAAGTTGCTAACAAAAAGGAACGATTACTTATTTCTGTTTCCTGGTTCTCCAAAAATAAGTCATGGTTAACTATTATTGTTTCCCAGCTCTCATAAAATAAGTAATAATTTACGTTTCCCGGATTTCTCCCCAAAAGTATGTGGATAAAATAACAATTACAAAAACACTTCTCATGATTTTGAAGGGGGGGACAATGACCTTTGGGCTCCAATTAGCACCAAGTAAAGAATTCAAAAGAAAGTATATTCGCAACCTTGAAAAAATAAAGTTGAGAGAAAATGGATGTTGGGATCAAAAATAAAACAAATGAAAGCAAAATGTGTAGAATTGTAAACAAAAATAATTATATCTAAAGCAATACAAAAAAAACGTGAAAGCAAATAATTTTAAATCGAGAGCAAAACTCAAATTGATTGAGTCCATTTCACTCATGCGCTCGCCTGGAGTTCCTGACTTTGGTTACAATACTGAATTCTTTGCTTCGCCACCGGTTTCTTTGGATTTGCTTTTTTTCGTCGTTTATGAGTTTTGGCACTGTTTTGCTCTGAGGACAGGGTTTAGAGGGAGGCGTAGATCATGGGTCTACCTTGGCCCACTAGGTTTGAGTAATGGTTCTTCCTAACCCAGCTCAACAGACAGTACCTCAAGTTCAAATAGAAAATTATAGAAGCACGCATGGGAAGACAAAGGTACCTGATTTTGTTGAACTAAAAGTGAAACGGCAGAATAAATTGCAGGAGAGATGTTTGCTTTTTTAGAAATGTTTCTCTTTTACAATAAGGCTGTGGCTTGGTCTGCCGATAACGCAAACACACACTTCAGTGGCCGATGATGAAAATGTGCACACTAAAGTCAAGGTAGCCTAACAACAGGCCATGCCTGTATCAGGTACAATCTTGGTGGATGTTGTCTATATCGTAATCTGTTTTTTGAGAGATCTATTATATGAGCCTCACTTTTTCATTCAGTGCCCAGTGCTTCTGAAAATTCATGAAGAATATACGATGGACACAGAAGAACATACTTCCATGACACAATGACATGGCTGGAGGGGGAGGATTGCTGTGCAGTGGAATCTGTCGACATCCTTAGCAATCTGGATAAGCAGTCTTCTGGGGTCTTGATGCATGAGTGATAATTGAATGTTTCGCACTCGCTTTGTGACATACCTGTGGAAACACACAGATTACCTAAAATACCTGGAATGTCTGCTTTTGAGAATAAAGTGCCTCTGACGTAAAGACAAAGGAAGTGCCCAGAAGTAACAATTGGTCAAGTGACTTTTCTTTATTACATTTCTGCCCTTATCCAGAGTCCCATCTGCCCCACGGCACAGTGTTTTGGACAGCAGAGAAATTGAGATTCAATTAACACCCATGTGAAAACCATTATCATTGAGAAAACAAACTATAAACTGTTGGGTCTAGAAATAGTGTATATTTATTGTAGTCTTTTTCACATGGGATACTGAGATTGCGCCAGATGATCACTTTCCAGTCAAAATGATGGCTGAGATTAAATAGAAACTTCTCAAGAATAGCAGGTATTTGTCATTCCTCTATGCCCTTAATTTAAAAAGCCTGATGAGGTAGTACCATCGGCACGATGGAGCTATATCGAAATATTTATTTCCACTCTGTGTGTGTGTGTTAATTTAGATGCAGTGTATGTGCATCATCTTACATGTCATCTTGGACTCGGGTTTCCCTCCAATAGTGAGAGAAACCTTTGTCCAGCAGGGGGCTTTTTGAGCTGTATTTGACAGTCTTTTTTCCTTGCAGGGAGCTGATCCATCAGGCCAGACCAGACGAGATGGGGAGGTGCCGGTTGACAGAGCTGCAGAGTCCTGGGTCCTTGGAGCGGTCCGGAGGCCGAGGCGAGTGGAGATCGGGACGGACCGGGAGCGACAGGGGACCTAGCCAGAGGAGTCGGAGGACTCCTCACGGAGTGGGTCCCACCTAGAAGCCCGGCCGACCATCTACCCGGAGCCCGGCCTGACCAGGACTGCTCCCCGCTGACGTCACCAGCCAGGATCCAGGAGAGGCCTCGGATTCCAGGGACCGACCAGGCCGATCGGCAACGTCCCTGAGGGAGGCCTCCTGCAGCCAGGGCCCGGACTTCTCCCCGTAAGGCCCGCTCCCTGCAAGAGCCCCGGAGGTGGAAGCTGCTCCCCAGCCAGGTGGACTTGCCCCGACCTCCGGATTGAGAGCCTCCCGACCCTTCTCCCAGGTAGGAAAAGCGCAGCATGGCCCAGCGAACCGCCGGTGTGAGGCGCCATAATGCGGTGCGCTTCAGCCGTGAGGCTGGAGCCGAGACCGCGGCCCTCACCCGGCTGGAGTTCAGCAGGTCCGTGCTGCAGAGGGGCCTGGGCTTTGCCCCTTCTGAGCTGAACTGTGTGGTAAAACTGCCTGGACCTAGGGACGTGTTTGAGGTGAGCTTTAAGAACCCTCAAGTGCTGGAGAGTTTTTGGAACCTGTATAGGGAAAAAAAAGACAGCATGCCCCTGAATGACTTTGTGGTCGACGCCCTGACAGATAGAGAAATTAAAATTGTAACTATTCAGTTTTACAACGAAGCAGTGGCAGAACATGATGTAGAAGTATGGCTGAGGAGACACTGTGAGATCCTGTCAGAAAGCAGGAGAGTTAATGATGATGATGGGGTCTGGACCGGTGCTCGGCGGTGGCAGGTGCGCCTGCAGGTGGAAGTGGCCGCCATCGGCGGAGTACGCCACCTGCCAAGCACCGTGGTTTTAGGAGCAAATAGGGGGCTTGTCTTTTATCATGGCATGCCCAAATTATGTAGGAACTGCGGGGCCCTGGGTCATTTAGCCGCAGCCTGTACTGTTATCAAGTGCAAGGTCTGCGGCGGAGAACATCAGACCAGGGCCTGCAAGCAGGAGAGGGCCTGCAACCTGTGCGGTGGGGGAGGGCACCTCTTTAGGAATTGTCCCTCCTCCTATGCAAATAGGGCGCGGGCCCTCGGGGGTGGTGGAGAGAGAGAAAATCAAGCGGAGGCTCCTCCAAAGGTGATACCCCAAGATGGGGGTAGAGAGGAAACAATCCTCAGGAGCCTCATAGGCTCCCTCTCTGACTCTGGGTCAGAAGTGGAGGCAGAGGGAGAGTGGACAGTGGTAGCGGGGAAGAGAAGGAGGGCAGAGAAGAGGAGCATGGGTAGGGGGGGTATGATGAAAAAAAGGGTCCATTCTGCAGATTCTCCCCCCCCTGCCGGCTCCTCCCCCGCTCCAGAGTCCCCTCCCTCTAATTTCTATACGCCCCACTCTGACTCCGGAGAGGAGAGTAGTGGGCCTTCTCCACTGCCCCGAGTGGGCAGCCTGGTAGATGAGAGGCCCCCTAGAAATAACATTCCTCCTGCCCCACAACTGAGACTCTCCCAGGGGAGGGGTCAGGTATGCCCTCCCGGCAGTAGTGGGAGAGCCGCAGGTCCTCAGGAGATGAGAGTCGGCGCCAGTGGCCTTTCCCAGAAAGACATCAGGGACGTGATGGTAAGGTCACTGGCGCTGGGGGAGGAGGCCTGCGGCGGCAGACAGCCGGGAAGGGAGAGACCACCCCCTCCCCCACCATTAGTTAAAAGAACAACTAGCGGGGTCTACACAGTTTTCTCCCCAGTTGTACATAAAGCCTCTGCCCTGCCATCTGTTCGTCGGGCCTCGGCCTCAAAGGAACCAGGGAGAACCTCCAGCACCACGGGCCCTGAGCCCAGTGGAGTTTTGCCCGCCTTACCGGGTGGCGGGAGCCGAGCCCCCCCCATAGTCTTCCTAGAGGATCAAGCGGTGAGGCAAATGATTGAAATGATGGGTGCTAGCGCTAAGCTAGGTGAGGCAGAAGAGAGGAGTGGGGAAGAGAAAGGTTTCTTTACATGATTGTTACGGAGCGGGTAATTGCCCTCACAGCCATTATGGCATTAACTATCATTTCAATAAATGTGAGGAGCATTGCTGAGGTGAAAAAGAGGACCGATGTTTTAAACTCTCTGGCTGGAATGAAGGCAGACATTATTTGTTTACAGGAGTGCGGCATCCCGTTCCAAAAAGAATATAAAGATCTCCGGGACACTTGGACCCTAGGAGAATCCTTCTGGTCGGGGTCCAATGTGTCCCGAGCGGACGGGATTGCCGTACTCCTGAAAAACCCCTTCTTAGCAGTAAAAACATTTAAGGTTATAGAGGCGGGCAGACTGGCCAGCCTCGATTTTAAATACAAGGGGGCTGTATTGAGGCTGGTCAATGTCTATGCCCCCACCAGCCAGAGAGAGAGAGTCCTCTTTCTCCCTCAGCTACGCTCGCTCCTGATCGGCACCTTGCCAGTTATCATTTCAGGTGATTTCAACTGTGCTCTGAGGGATGTAGACCGGAGTAAGCCCCGCAACGATAGATCCAGCAGGGACCTCGCTGCGTTCGTGGAGGACTTTGAACTCTGCGACGCAGGTCGGGACCTGGTCCCCTTGTTCACCTGGGTGAGTTCTTCTGGCTCCTCCTTCTCCAGGATAGATCTCGTCCTCCTCAGCAAGCCACTGGAGAGGACCGCCATGTCTTCGGAGGCGGTCTTCTTTTCAGACCACAGGCTCCTGACGACAGAGGTGCTCATTCCGAGCACACGGGAGTCGGGGCCTGGGGTCTGGAAGCTCAACACCTCTCTGCTCGATGACCCTCGTGTGATTAAGACCTTTAGCAGACGCCTCGAGGAGTGGAGGACCCTGAAGGACCTTTTTGATTCTCCCATAGAGTGGTGGGAGATGATGAAGAAAAGAACCAAGGGCTACTTCATTCAGCTGGGGAAACGGAAAGCTCGCGAGAGGCGGGCGAGATATTCCCATCTAAACGCCCGCCTCCAGCGCCTTAGTCTTTTACAGCTCAGAGGCTTCGACCTAGCTGAGGAGGTGGCCCGGGTCAAACTGAGTCTCTCCGCCCTCTATCGGGAGGAGCAAGAGAAGATCAAGGTCCTTTCCAGGGTCCGCATCATGGAGGACGATGAGAAATGCAGCCGCTTCTTCTTCAAGAAAACGAAGGAGAGGCGGCCTGCAATGTCCTCCATGATCGACTCCTCGGGGCAAGAGGTGGAGGGCAGAGAGGCTGTTGAGACAGTGGTGCGGGTTTCTACAGGGAGTTGTACGACCAGAAGGTGGTGGATCAAAATCTGATCCATCACTTTCTGTCCCTGTTGGAGTCCCGCAATGAGGGGGACGAGGAGGAGGAGGAGGATCCAGAGATCACCATCACTGAACTCTCCCAGGTGATAAAGAGTCTTAACTCTGGAAGGACACCGGGTCCCGACGGGATCCCTGCTGAGTTCTATAAGATCTTTTGGGAGGTGCTTAAGGAAGATCTGGGCCAGGTCCTGGGGTCGATGTACAGAGAGGGCAGATTGGCCCCTTCGATGAAGAAAAGTATCCTCTCCCTTCTTCACAAGAAGGGAGACCCGAAAGATCTGAGGAACTGGCGGCCAGTCAGCCTCCTGTGCACCGACTACAAGATACTGGCCAAAGCACTGACGCTCCGGCTGCAGCGGCCACTCCCTCAAGTCGTGGGTCCCGACCAGGTCTGTGGTGCCCGGGGGAGATCGGCGGCTGACAACGCCATGCTGCTCAGGGATGTCGTGGCCTACTCGAACGAGAGAGGGCTTCCCCTGGTCCTAATCAGCTTGGACCAGGAGAAAGCCTTCGACAGAGTGGGCCACGAATACCTGCAGCTCGTTATGGAGAGGATGGGTCTCGCTCTTGGCCTGAGGAAGTGGGTCAAGATCATCTACAGCGGCCTAAGCAGCAGGGTCCTTGTGAACCGCCACCTGACCGAACCATTTCCGGTCAGGTCGGGGGTCCGGCAGGGTTGTCCCCTGTCGGCCCTGCTGTACGTCCTCTGCTTGGAGCCGTTCATGCAGGCGATCCGCCGGGACGTCCGGGTGACAGGTTTCCATCTCCCGGGTTCCGGCGGAGAGCAACTGAAGGTCGAGGAACTGCTGGACGGCTTCTGCGGGGCGACGGGGGCCGCTGTGAACAAGGCCAAGAGCGAGGTCTACCTCTCCAGGGCATGGCCTGTCGGCCGGGGCCCGCCGACCGTGTTCCCTGTGAAGCCGTCTATCAAGGTTCTGGGGATCACGATCGACGGGACCAACACGGGCACCCGGAGCTGGGAGGAGGCCATAGTAAAGGTCCAAAGGAAGATCCACGGCTGGAGCACAAGGACCTTGACGATGACTGGTAAGGTGCTGGTCGTAAAGGCCATCCTCTTCCCGATACTCCTCTACGTAGGAATGATCTTCCCCCCAGACAAGGTCATCGCAAAACTAGTGACCCGAATTATATTTCGGTTTGTCTGGGGGAGCAAAATGGAGAGGCTGAAAAGAGTGCAGATGGTGAAGGGTACCCTGGATGGAGGCAGGGGGGTCCCGGACGTTGTGCGGCTGATAAAGGCGCAGGGGCTGGCCTATGTGGTCAAGAACATCCAGGCTGCTGGCAAGAAAGTGAGTTTCATGAACCGCTTTTATTTTGCCAGCAGCCTGAGACCATTCGGCCTCTGCGCCATGGATAACACCAGGCCGCACTCGTGGGATCCCCCGCCGTTCTACAGGGCGCTCCGAGCCTTTGCGCTCGAAGTAGGCCTCCATAAAGTCGTGCTGGCCTCCTGGGATTATAAGACCATCTGTAGCCAGATGAGATCTGCCCAGGAGACCAGCCGGATAGAAGATTTCCCTCCCGAAACCTGCCGGTTTATCTGGGCTAACGCTACGCACGTTTGCCTCACGAACACGCAGAAAGATGTCTCCTGGATGGCTGTGAGTCGGTGTCTCCCCACCCGAGTGTTCATGCACAGAAGGGGCATAGCTCCTTATGACACCTGCCCCTATAAGGGTTGCCTGGGGAAGGAGACGGAGGCTCACATCTTTAGTGAGTGCCCCTCCGCCCACAGGGTCTGGCTCCTGTTTTCTCCGTTCCTCCACAGGTTCGCCGTTCCTGCGCGGGCGACCGCCCAGCAGATCTTGTATGGTCCGGCCAAGGGAATCTCTTCATCTACCTTGAGGTGCTGGTGGCGTGTCGTCTGCGCAGTGAAGCAGGCACTGTGGGAGGGACGGAACATCTGTTTGTTCAATAAGCAGGAGCTGGACCCGATCGTCATCGCGCGGAGGGGCATGGTGTTTGTAAGAGACTATGTCAATCTGGAGGTCCATCAGAGGGGCAAGGAGGAAGCCTACAAGAACTGGCGTATACAAGATCTGGGGGAGCTCAGGATCCCATGATGGGACCCACCTCCGGGGACGGTTAGTTCCCCCTGCTGGAGCCCGAGTCCAAGATCTTTTAAAGATTTTACGGCTGATTGTTTTTAAAAAGATTAAAAAAAAAACGAATCTTAAGTGTTTTTAAAGATTTAGTTGTTTTTAATTCACATTGTTCAGGGTTTTTTTGATATAGTTTTGTTATATTTTGTTGTCAAATACATTGACCGTTTTGGGTTTAATTTAAAATGCATTGGACTTTTTTTGTTTGTTTTTTATTTTTTCCTTTTTAATTGTTTTTTTAATTTGTTCAATGCATTTTCAGTTATTTTCAATGTATTTGACCTTTTTGTTGGTGTGCAATTTTTGCTTTTATCATGTTTGTTTTGTTGATTTGAGCACGTTTATTTTAAAGTTAATTGTTTTAGTTTGTGTTAAAATCACAAAGATTTTAAATTTTTTTAGGTGATTTTAATGACTGATATTTTAAATGATTTTAATCATAAGTATTAAAAATTGAATTGTTTTTATTTATGCAATGTAAAATACTCAACCCAATAAACAGTATCTTAAATGTCACTTACACATACTCTTGCATACAGTCAAACCACACAATACATGTGGGTTTTCATGTACAACAGAAACCACAGCAGATTCACATTTTAAAACATGGCATTACCTTTGTTTTATTAACACATATTACATTATATTGAGATATAATACATTTTTTCATGATCTAAATTTCATGTTTAATGCTTTGCCATCGCACTGATGAACACTGAGAAGGAATGTTCAACCACCTTATGAAATAACAAATTAATGACGTAGTAATTCAAATGGGTCAGGTGTGAGCTGGACTGAAACACAGCACTCTTGGAGGAGGTGAGGGGTGGGGGTCTGGGGGCAGGGATTGTCCCAGGCTTTGAGGAACCAGTTTCCTCTTCTGCTGTTGCATGGACACACTCTGGGTGCCAACAAGACTAAAAAATTCCAACCTTTCCTCACCCAGCCCTTCCTAACCACACACACACTGGTCTCTAAAGAGCACTATCACTGCCTGTGCTTTTCCATTCTTCAGTCGCCTTTCAGAAACTTCCAGCATCACTCCATGGGTCAAATGGCCTCCTCTCGTTTGTAAACTTTCTTGTGCTCCGTTCTGCTTTTACTCTTTTATGATTTCTGTTGCCACCTGTTGTTTGAAAAAGGTACTACAACAAGTTTCAGGGGCGGCCACAGACACCTCTGGGTCGTTATGAGCTGATGTTGACTGCTTTTCCCCTGAATTACAGCCCACTAGATAAAACAATGATCTGGCATTGAGAAATCGCAGGCTGGATGTCCACCCTTTTTAATGGAATTTCACTTTATGTTTTGTTTTATATTCGGGGCTGTAGTGGAAACAATCAGTGGTTGAGTGTGACTGAGGGGCTCTTATTTTGGCTAGATAATTGAAATCTGGCTCTGCTTCCTGATCTTATCGTGCAGCTCGTGAAGGGTCTGCTTGTGGGGAGGCCAGGCAGCCTCCCATTGCGTGACTGAATTCAGGCACACTGAGCTGAGGGGGGCAGTACCAGGAACACATGTTGTTGTATTAAGGAGCCCAGCCTTTAAGGATGTATGATTTTATTTTAATGACACCTATTGCCTAATATAACACGGTCCTCGGGAGCCAGAAATTCTGTAATAATAATATTATAATATAATTGGCTATGCAAAAACTAAAGCACTCCATATTCATCCTCTGCACTTTGTCACCATTTACAGCTTCTGGCATCAAGGTAATCCCTGCCTTTCTGGCCCAAATTCACCCCCGATCCCCCTTCCAGAAGTGCCCTTTCTCTCAATGAGTGCCTGCGGAAGCTCACTGTATGCACACCGCTCCCGCCCTGGTCAAAAATTCAGCAGCACTTCCACCTCACACTACCCCAGTGGGCAATTCAATGACAACCCCCCTAGCCTAGCCACTGTCCTTTTACTGTCCTCTGCACGGTACTGATTAGTCCCTCCAGAAATCTGCATTTTCACTATTGTGAAACTTGCCTTCTCATGCAGATTTCTCTTCCTCGTGCAGAATTCTGCAGAATAAGACACTTTTTGAATGATTGACAGGGTGGTACCATATATAACCACTAGGTTACATAAAATAAGTACCGCACAGTTGCCAAGTCTGCGAATTTCCTGCAGATTTGGGATTCTTTTTTAACGTGTTGCGTGTTTTTGGACTTGTTTTATTTGGAATGTGTTTGTTTGGGCTTGAATTATTATTACCTTACATTTCATGATGATTTGTGTATTTGCTTTTTAAACAACCTATCCCTAAACCTCCCCCTCAGTAAACGTAAGGTATAGGGTGTGTTTAGATTGCGCAGACTTATGTCATATGACCATTTAGCCAATGAATGCTCATAATTTCCAGAACTATTTCTAGAATTACAGAACGAGGTCAGGCTGTGCTACACCCCATTGAAAGCCAATAGGGCTTGTTGTTGTAGAAAAACCCAGCCCTCACATGCAATATGCACTCTAAACTGTGTGCATGTGCACACTGGTCGCACAACAAAATATAGCTTGCATACAAAATAAAATAAGAAATTTCAATTTTGTATTACTTTTATGGGTGTGGTGTATACAAACAAACAAACTTCTGTAATCCACAATCTACACCAAAGAATACACCATTTGCCTTATTCAAGCAATTGATTAGCATCATAAAAGTATTTTTACATAACTTACAAATGCCCAAAATGTAACTACCTAGACGTAAGCAACGTCAACATCAACATCAACATTAACAAAACGTGTGGGATTTATAATTCTGTTCTATTAATATCAATTGTAGTATTTAGTTATGGTTAAACGGTGTGTTTAAGGATTGACTTGCAACTAGTCCTTGTTAACACCTTTTCCCGAAATCACGAGCAATTAATAAAACTTGCAGTTAGAAACAGCGACAGATAGCGACAGAGCAGAGGGCAGTGAAGGAGAGTGCAGGTCCAATGGGTGTTTGAGGAAGATAGAACAAGCACACATGGTGCCGAGGAAAGTGGCTGATCGCTGGGGAATGTGAAGGCTTAGTATTCGGGTGATGACGACCTCGGGTGGTGAGCTTGTGAATTGCGGGATATGTGGGATGAAACAGTGACAAATTCCCATACATTTCTTGCAACAATCTGCAAGGTTAAATTATGATGCTGATGGTCGATGAACCACACATATTACAGATTTACTATATTACTATATCCGTGTCTTTGAGGACTGTTGAAATGTTTAATTTATGTTTGGGTAGATATTATTTCAGCCCGTTTCCTGTTAAATTGTTGCAATATTTCAGAAACAAAAATGGAATAACTAACATTTCTTCCCCTATGAAACTCTGGTGTATGTGAGTATACAGTAGTTGTCTTAACAAGTATTCATAGAAAAAATGCCAAATGTTATTTACCATTGTATGAAGTGTAAGCTGTACTTTGATAAACTATGCATGACAATAACATTTGAAGAAACTTCCAAGTACAACCGTACACATATATCGATCAGTTATTATCATAACCCTGGTTCCCTAAAAAAGAAAGAAAACCATTACCAAATGGGAAGAGCCTTCTTAGAGAAAAGAAAGTAAAAGCAAAAGCTTGCCCTGTGGCCTCAACCAGGTCACTGATGTGAGAGGAATATGCATTATTTAATATACTGCTCTGCACTGTTATTAATAGCTATACCAGTAGAATTGCACCTGAGGCTAAAGACAGATTGAAAAGAATAAGAATCTGAGGCAATCAGTTAAATGTACAAGCAGGTGTCTTTATTGTGAAAAGTTACTGAACACTGTTGAATAGCTATTGAACAGTTGAAGTCTGTTGCTATGGTCTCCTGTGCCTTCTCCCCGGTTCAGTGACACGTCTCTCTTCCTATAAGGAAAACAGAAATAACTCAATATGCAATTGCATGCAACTTATAGAATGGTCTGTTTTTCATCTGCTTCTCCACGGCCCGGACTTCTCCCCGCAAGGCCCGCTCCCTGCAAGAGCCCCGGAGGTGGAAGCTGCTCCCCAGCCAGGTGGACTTGCCCCGACCTCCGGATTGAGAGCCTCTGGACCCTTCTCCCAGGTAGGAAAGCGCAGCATGGCCCAGCGAACCGCCGGTGTGAGGCGCCATAATGCGGTGCGCTTCAGCCGTGAGGCTGGAGCCGAGACCGCGGCCCTCACCCGGCTGGAGTTCAGCAGGTCCGTGCTGCAGAGGGGCCTGGGCTTTGCCCCTTCTGAGCTGAACTGCGTGGTTAAACTGCCTGGACCTAGGGACGTGTTTGAGGTGAGTTTTAAGAACCCTCAAGTGCTGGAGAGTTTTTGGGATCTGTATAGAGAAAAAAAAGATAGTATGCCCCTGAGTGACTTTGTGGTCGATGCCCTGACAGATAGAGAGATAAAAATAGTAACTATTCAGTTCTATAATGAAGCAGTGGCAGAGTATGATGTAGAGGTATGGCTGAGGAGACACTGCGAGATCCTGTCTGAAAGCAGGAGAGTTAATGATGAGGACGGGGTCTGGACCGGTGCTCGGCGGTGGCAGGCGCGCCTGCAGGTGGAAGTGGCCGCCATCGGCGGAGTACGCCATCTGCCGAGCACCGTGGTATTAGGAGCAAATAGGGGGCTTGTCTTCTACCATGGCATGCCCAAATTATGCAGGAACTGCGGGGCCCTGGGTCATTTAGCCGCAGCCTGCACTGTTGTTAAGTGCAAGGTCTGCGGCGGAGAACATCTGACCAGGGCCTGCAAGCAGGAGAGGGCCTGCAACCTGTGCGGTGGGGGAGGGCATCTCTTCAGGAATTGCCCCTCCTCCTATGCAAATAGGGCGCGGGCCCTCGGGGGTGGTGGAGAGAGAGAGAATCAAGTGGAGGCTCCTCCAAAGGTGATACCCCAAGATGGGGGTAGAGAGGAAACAATCCTCAGGAGCCTCATAGGCTCCCTCTCTGACTCTGGGTCAGAAGTGGAGGCAGAGGGGGAGTGGACAGTGGTAGCGGGGAAGAGGAGGAGAGTAAAGAAGAGGAGCATGGGTAGGGGGGGTATGATGAATAAAAGGATCCACTCTGCAGATTCTCCCCCCCCTGCCAGCTCCTCCCCCGCTGCAGAGACCTCTCCCTCAAATTTCTATACGCCCCACTCTGACTCCGGAGAGGAGAGCAGTGGGCCTTCTCCACTGCCCCGAGTGGGCAGCCTGGTGGATGAGAGGCCCCCTAGAAATAACATTCCTCCTGTCCCACAACTGAGACTCTCCCAGGGGAGGGGTCAGGTATGCCCTCCCGGCAGTAGTTGGAGAGCCGCAGGTCCTCAAGAGACGAGAGTCGGCGCCAGTGGCCTTTCCCAGAAAGACCTCAGGGATGTAATGGCAAGGTCACTGGCGCTGGGGGAGGAGGCCTGCGGCGGCAGACAGCCGGGAAGGGAGAGACCACCCCCTCCCCCACCATTAGTTAAAAGAACAACTAGCGGGGTCTACACAGTTTTCTCCCCAGTTGTACACAAAGCCTCTGCCCTGCCATCTGCTCGTCGGGCCTCGGCCACAAAGGAACCTGGGAGAACCTCCAGCACCACGGGCCCTGAGCCCAGTGGAGTTTTGCCAGCCTTACCGGGTGGCGGGAGCCGAGCCCCCCCCATAGTCTTCCTAGAGGATCAAGCGGTGAGGCAAATGATTGAAATGATGGGTGCTAGTGCTAAGCTAGGTGAGGGAGAAGAGAGGAGTGGGGAAGAGAAAGGTTTCTTTACATGATTGTTACGGAGCGGGTAATTGCCCTCACAGCCATCATGGCATTAATTATTATATCAATAAATGTGAGGAGCATTGCTGAGGTGAAAAAGAGGACCGATGTTTTAAACTCTCTGGCTGGAATGAAGGCGGATGTCATCTGTTTGCAGGAGTGCGGCATCCCGTTCCAAAAGGAATATAAAGATCTCCGGGACACTTGGACCCTAGGAGAATCTTTCTGGTCGGGGTCCAACGTGTCCCGAGCGGACGGGATTGCCGTACTCCTGAAAAACCCCTTCATAGAGGTTAAAACATTTAAGGTTATAGAGGCGGGCAGACTGGCCAGCCTCGATTTTAAATACAAGGGGGCTGTATTGAGGCTGGTCAATGTCTATGCCCCCACCAGCCAGAGAGAGAGAGTCCTCTTTCTACCTCAGCTACGCCCGCTCCTGATCGGCACCTTACCAGTTATCATTTCAGGTGATTTCAACTGTGCTCTGAGGGATGTAGACCGGAGTAAGCCCCGCAACGATAGATCCAGCAGGGACCTCGCTGCGTTCGTGGAGGACTTTGAACTCTGCGACGCAGGTCGGGACCTGGTCCCCTTGTTCACCTGGGTGAGTTCTTCTGGCTCCTCCTTCTCCAGGATAGATCTCGTCCTCCTCAGTAAGCCACTGGAGAGGACCGCCATGTCTTCGGAGGCGGTCTTCTTTTCAGACCACAGGCTCCTGACGACAGAGGTGCTCATCCCGAGCACACGGGAGTCGGGGCCTGGGGTCTGGAAGCTCAACACCTCTCTGCTCTATGACCCTCGTGTTATTAAGACCCTTAGCAGACGCCTCGAGGAGTGGAGGACCCTGAAGGACCTTTTTGATTCTCCCATAGAGTGGTGGGAGATGGTGAAGAAAAGGACCAAGGGCTACTTCATTCAGCTGGGGAAACGGAAAGCTCGTGAGAGGCGGGCGAGATATTCCCATCTAAACGCCCGCCTCCAGCGCCTGAGTCTTTTACAGCTCAGAGGCTTCGACCTAGCTGAGGAGGTGGCTCGGGTCAAACTGAGTCTCTCCGCCCTCTATCGGGAGGAGCAAGAGAAGATCAAGGTCCTTTCCAGGGTCCGCATCATGGAGGACGATGAGAAATGCAGCCGCTTCTTCTTCAAGAAAACGAAGGAGAGGCGGCCTGCAATGTCCTCCATGATCGACTCCTCGACTCCACCTGGGAGGTGCTTAAAGAAGATCTGGCCCAGGTCTTGGGGTCGATGTACAGAGAGGGCAGATTGGCCCCTTCTATGAAGAAGAGTATCCTCTCCCTTCTTCACAAGAAGGGAGACCAAAAAGATCTGAGGAACTGGCGGCCGGTCAGCCTCCTGTGCACCGACTACAAGATACTGGCCAAAGCACTGACGCTCCGGCTGCAGCGGCCACTCCCTCAAGTCGTGGGTCCCGACCAGGTCTGTGGTGCCCGGGGGAGATCGGCGGCCGACAACGCCATGCTGCTCAGGGATGTCGTGGCCTACTCGAACGAGAGAGGGCTTCCCCTGGTCCTAATCAGCTTGGACCAGGAGAAAGCCTTCGACAGAGTGGGCCACAAATACCTGCAGCTCGTCATGGAGAGGATGGGTCTCGCTCTTGGCCTGAGGAAGTGGGTTAAGATCATCTACAGCGGTCTAAGCAGCAGGGTCCTTGTGAACCGCCACCTGACCGAACCATTTCCGGTCAGGTCGGGGGTCCGGCAGGGTTGTCCCCTGTCGGCCCTGCTGTACGTCCTCTGCTTGGAGCCGTTCATGCAGGCGATCCGCCGGGACGTCCGGGTGACAGGTTTCCATCTCCCGGGTTCCGGCGGAGAGCAACTGAAGGCCCTGGCCTATATGGACGACGTGGCCGTGGTTTGCACGGACGCTCTGTCCGTGGCCAGGGTCGAGGAACTGCTGGACGGCTTCTGCAGGGCGACGGGGGCCGCTGTCAACAAGGCCAAGAGCGAGGTCTACCTCTCCAGGGCATGGCCTGTCGGCCGGGGCCCGCCGACCGTGTTCCCTGTGAAGCCGTTTATCAAGGTTCTGGGGATCACGATCGACGGGACCAACACGGGCACCCGGAGCTGGGAGGAGGCCATATCGAAGGTCCAAAAGAAGATCCACGGCTGGAGCACAAGGACCTTGACGATGGCTGGTAAGGTGCTGGTCGTAAAGGCCATCCTCTTCCCGATACTCCTCTACGTAGGAATGATCTTCCCCCCAGACAAGGTCATCGCAAAACTAGTGACCCGAATTATATTTCGGTTTGTCTGGGGGAGTAAAATGGAGAGGCTGAAAAGAGTGCAGATGGTGAAGGGTACCCTGGATGGAGGCAGGGGGGTCCCGGACGTTGTGCGGCTGATAAAGGCGCAGGGGCTGGCCTATGTGGTCAAAAATATCCAGGCTGCTGGCAAGAAAGTGAGTTTCATGAACCGCTTTTATTTTGCCAGCAGCCTGAGACCATTCGGCCTCTGCGCCATGGATAACACCAGGCCGCACTCGTGGGATCCCCCGCCGTTCTACAGGGCGCTCCGAGCCTTTGCGCTCGAAGTAGGCCTCCATAAAGTCGTGCTGGCCTCCTGGGATTATAAGACCATCTGTAGCCAGATGAGATCTACCCAGGAGACCAGCCGGATAGAAGATTTCCCTCCCGAAACCTGCTGGTTTATCTGGGCTAACGCTACGCACGTTTGCCTCACGAATACGCAGAAAGATGTCTCCTGGATGGCTGTGAGTCGGTGTCTCCCCACCCGAGTGTTCATGCACAGAAGGGGCATAGCTCCTTATGACACCTGCCCCTATAAGGGTTGCCTGGGGAAGGAGACGGAGGCTCACATCTTTAGTGAGTGCCCCTCCGCCTACAGGGTCTGGCTCCTGTTTTCTCCGTTGCTCCACAGGTTTGCCGTTCCTGCGCGGGCGACCGCCCAGCAGATCCTGTACGGTCCTACCAGGAGACTAATATCTTCTACCCTGAGGTGCTGGTGGCGTGTCGTCTGCGCAGTGAAGCAGGCACTGTGGGAGGGACGGAACATCTGTTTATTCAATAAGCAGGAGCTGGACCCGATTGTCATCGCGCGGAGGGGCATGATGCTCGTAAGGGACTACGTCAATCTGGAGGTCCATCAGAGGGGCAAGGAGGAAGCCTATAAGAACTGGCACATACAAGATCTGGGGGAGCTCAGGATCCCATGATGGGACCCACCTCCGGGGACGGTTAGTTCCCCCTGCTGGAGCCCGAGTCCAAGATCTTTTAATTATTTTATGGATGAATCTTAACTGTTTTTAAAGATTTAGTTGTTTTTAAATCACTAATTGTTTAGGGGTTTTTTGGTATAGTTTTGTTATATTCTTTTGTCAAATACATTGTCCGTTTTGGATTTAATTTTAAATGCATTGGACCTTTTTTGTTTGTTTTTTATTTTTACCTTTTTAATTGTTTCTTTATTTTGTCCAATGCATTTTCAGTTATTTTCAATGTATTTGACTTTTATGTTGGTGAGCAGTTTTGCTTTAATCACGTTTGTTTTGTTGTTTTGTGCACATGTTTATTTGAAGTTAATTATTTTGTTTTTCGTTAAAATCACAAAGATTTTAAATTTTTTTAAGTGATTTTAAGAATTGATTTTAAAAGTTTTTAATCATAAGTATTAAAAATTTGAATTGTTTTTTTTCTATGTCATGTAAAATACTACACCTAATAAAACAGTATTCTCCACGGCGTGGCTCAGCTCTGTGGGTCCAGAGGTGCTGCAGGTATTCCTGGGAGACAAGAGAAGAGCGTTGGGCATAAAAGGCATCAAATAAGAATGTGTAACCGATGGAAAAAGCCTGCACGTTAGTTAAAGGCATACAACTAATACTCTACAATCAGCTCAACAGGCTTATTTAACCTCAGCTTCAGATATATCTCATGTCCACCAGAGGATTCGAGGATGTGTGATGTCTGCATAGCCATTGATTGTGCATGGTCGTCTTGCTGCTGGTCTCTCACTCCCAGCTGCTGCAGTGGAAGGGGAGAGCTCAGGGGAAGAGAGTCCCGTGGGGGAGCTGGAGACTGTGGAGCTGACCCTGAGCACGCTGGAGCTCTGGGAGTCTGAGATGTTCCCACACAAGAGGAGGCTGAAGAAAAAGAAGAAGGAGAGCCTGAAGGAAGAAGGGGCAGGTACTCATACTCTAATGTATATGTGGGACCCCGTTAGAATAAGAGTATTCTAAGAGAATGAGCACCCCCCCAAAATGATGGCCCCCCTTAATTATGTTTTGTTATTTTGCTTAATGCTTTAATAAGATCACACAATGTAATTTTAAATATACTTTACACTCACGTATTTTGTAATGCAGATATATTCAGAGACTAAAATATGGTTATTGTCACTGTTTATCCAGCTCAGAGGTCATAGGTAAGGTGTGCACAGTTTGCGTCATCAGGAGTAGACACCAGGAGTTCTGATTTACATGTGCTCCTGTGTTTGTGATTTCAGATGCAAAGGAAAATAAACCCCTTTTAAAACCAAGCATGCCTGAAAGTCGCCGTTATTGTTCAGGTGTGCAACATATAGTCCAGGATTTAGATTTGTAACAGTCCCTTATTGTTCAAGTTGAAGTATGCCATGGGATGCAAAGCTTATTCAATCATCCCTTGCAGTTCTCGCTGGTGTTCTGTCGAGCTGTCCGACTTCGCCAGATTATCCTACCGTAGCGTAAATCGACAATTCTCTCTATCAAAAATGAGGACGAATCAATGCAATTATAGACATTACTGCAGCAAGTTATCAGTGTTTATATAGACATATTGCTAGCACCTAGCAATAACGGTATAACTAAGACATAAACGTGTAATGGTATGACCAAAGTTTGGCTACTTGGACAACCCGAACCAAAACAACTAAATAACAATGACATAAGTTAAATATCATGGTTTTGCAATTATGAATATATGCTTTAAAAATTAAGTTTAAATATAGTAACCATTTAACAAAAAAAATGCATGTAATACCTCACGCAAAATCCTAACAAAAATGACGAAAAGACCATGTACGCATGCGCATTAGCATTAAGTAGGACAATTTGACGGGTAGGATGTTTTGACTGAACACCAGTCCTTATAGGGGGGCTGCTGGGCTGCTAGGGGAGGTAATAATTGTGCATCATAGATTTATATTATATTTTAAAAAATAATGGATGTAATTATTTAATAAAGCACTGACAATGCTACAGTGTCGATCTAGAATTCTATATCTATGGTTTTGACAATAACTGAAACCAGCTTCATTGTGTAATGAAAGTTCCCAGCAGGCAAAATACTGTAGCGACCTCGCCTTTTTAAAGATTGCTAATGAAATAAAGCGCTCAAGATGGAGTTTTTCCAAAACAAAAACTGTGATTTATTAATCTGGCACAGAGGTACTTCTCTTTCCCCATTTTCCCTCAGATTCTCTCTGAACACAGACATTTCTCTCCATTAAACTCCCACTCTACTCGAACTCTAACCCATCACCATGCCCTTATATACAGTGAGGGAAAAAAGTATTTGATCCCATGCTGATTTTGTACATTTGCCCACTGACAAAGAAATGATCAGTCTATAATTTTAATTGTAGGTGTATTTTAACAGTGAGAGACAGAATAACAACAAAAAAATCCAGAAAAACGCATTTCAAAAAAGTTATAAATTGATTCGCATGTTAATGAAGGAAATAAGTTATTTCTTTGTAGAACCACACATACATATTCATCAAACTTAATATTACAATTACTGAAGACACCGTTTTGGATACAGTGCTAGTGATGCAATAAAGGGACACTGTTTGGAATGAATGAGAATTGTGCATTCTTACCGAAGCCCCACAACGATCACACCTTTTGAACGATCAGCTATTGAACTCTTTCATCAACCTCCATTACCTATAACATAATTTTGAGAAATACACCTTTTCTGTGTGCTGCACGAACCATCCACTTATTATTAATTCGTTTTATGTCACTTGTTCGCTGCAAGATTGGCAAGGCAAGTAAGGCTGTATTGCTCCATTCCATGCAGCGAACCAGCATTGAAAGATTTCCTGACATTGTGATTTACAAATTGCTAAAAGACCACCGGACGGAAGCGGTGGATCCAGCACAGAAGAAGCAGATGGCGTAGGCTCAAGGAAAAGTACTGGGATTCAAGCCTTTTGTATACACTGTAGAATTGCATGGAATACGTGAACACTGCCGGATGGAAGGATGCCGCACAGTTGGAGTTTGTCCTTGTAGACAAGAGGGTCACTTCGATGAGGCTTCGTGTCTCAGAGAGGAAAACTTTGACTGTTGTCTGCGCATATGCGCCGAACAGCAGTTCTGAGTATTCAGCCTTCTTGGAGAAGGTGGGCATGGTGCTCGATAGGGTGCAGCCTACCGACTCTGTAGTCTTATTAGGGGACTTCAACGCTCACGTAGGGAACGATGGAGATACTTGGAGGGGGGTGATTGGGAGGAACAGCCTCCCCGATCTGAACCTGAGCTAATCCAGTCTACATGTCTTTACATGGACAGGATATCAAGGCGCAGCCGAGGTAGAGAGAGTATCCAGTTTGGGGGCTTGGAGGTGGCATCTCTGCTGTTTGCAGATGATGATGTGCTTCTTGCCCCATCCGACTGTGATCTCCGACACGCACTCGAGCGTTTCGCTGCCGAGTGTGAAGCAGTTGGGATGAGAATCAGCACCTCCAAGTCTGTGGCTATGGTTCTTGCCCGCTCCAGGTTAGGGGGAGCAGCTGCCTTTAGTGGAGGAGTTTAAGTACTTTAAATACTTGCTGGACTCACCCTTTGGGATAGGGTGAGGAGCTCAGTAATCTGGGAGAGCCTCGGAGTAGAGTCGCTACTTCTCCTCCCCTTCTGGTGGCGATGGGTAGTGCTGCCACTCCTGCAAAGATTTCATTGATTTATAATTCGCAAGACTTAACAGTATTTGTCTTCTCAGGTGCATACTAGAGCAGCAGGCTGGCGAGATACCATGCGGGTCTCCTTATCACTAGAACACACTGTGTGATCTACACCTCTAAGAATCTCCTACTATAAGGACCTCCCTATTCTGGAGGGGCAGTGGGCACCGTGATTCTCTGGTGCTCAACTGCCCTCCCATACCTTGGAAGCTCAAAGTCGGCTGTTTACCGTGGAGGCTGGAGCCATTTCACTGGCTGTATTCGTAAAACTATCTTACTACATACTACATACTACATACTCCATAAGTGCATACTGCATGATACATACTGATTTTCTGACTAGTAAGTAATGCAGTACGCAGTATGAAGATGATTCAGTGTACTATATATGTCATGTGATCTCACGTGACAGACACGAAGCATGATGGGATGCAGTATTCATTGTATTGAGCTCTGGTTGTGTACCGCATATTTTGACGAATGTAGCAAGCCATCCAGGTACTTTTACCATACTGCAATTTCATATACTATGTCCAATATGAATATGAGTATACTACTGAAATGTTGGTATGTATTACATCTAGTATGGTAGTATGTGGTTTCAAATACATCCAGTGAATATACTCCAGAGCTGCAACCTCATTATGCCAAAGCGGAGCATCCTGTGAAGAGGACAGCCCTACACGGGACTTTTAAGCGTCGCTCTCATCCCTCTGTGTGTACCTTGCCTGTGCACCCTGGCTGTGCAGGATAGTGGCTGTCACACCCCTCCTCCCTTTCTCTTCTCAATCACAGCCTGCAGCTCATGTAGAGCAGTGGGAGTAGTGGTTGGTAATAAAAGAGCTGTTCTAATTCAAGTGTCACCGTCCACATGTTAATTTGTCTTGAACCCAAGACAGTTTAAGATACAAACTGTTGCAATATTATATACATCACTCATTTAATTCAATTACCTCAGTCTATAATTTGATCTTTCAAGACCACTGTGTTTATGGCCTAATCTTACCCTTTGTTGATACTGAGCACAAATAAAAGACATTTCCAGATCTGTGATTCAATCAATTTTTTTTGTTGGGTGTGGTTTTCATCAAAATGAAGTCGAAGGAAAAGTAATAATACCTTGATTGTTTAAATAAAATGTTGGATTAAAACATCAAATTCAGTGTAATGTTTTATTTGTCATGTTAAAAATCTTGAAAACTGAAGTTCAGATACACAATAATAAAACCTGACAATTTCCTATACTGCACATTAAATTTAAATAAATAGCTAACACAATATCTAATACATTTATTTCAGATCTTAGACACCTGGTGTAAAATAAATAATAATGAATATTGTACCCAAATATACAGTGAATATGCTAAGAAACAGTCACACAATGGGCACATGAAGACACTAGTAAAATACGCATTGTTTTAAGTGGAACGGAATTTTCTTGCAAAAAACTTAATATCAACAAAGTGAATTGCTTTATTTCATAGCTTTGCATTCATTTTATGATGTCCATGTGTTCATGTGCACTCACTCATCACTTCACTATTGTAAAGTGTTAACATTTGTATGTGTTTCTTCATTGTTTGAGTGGAATCTTCATTGCAGAGCTATGACGCTGCTCAGTCCGGTTCATCCCAGACCTGCCAGTAGACCTGTGGGTTTCAGACACTCACTGAGGTGGGATCATGTGCTCATGCCATGCTGCTCTTCACCCTCTCAAAAATCTGCCTGACTCTGATGGCTGGGACACAGCCTTCTCTCACAATGGTGATGGTGCCTGGGAACGGAAAGCGGCAATGACATCCTGCTCAGTGCGTCAGCACAGTCTGTCAGCTGTTGTTGGTGATGTGTGAAAAGTGTTGTGAGACAGTATCTCAGAGAGTCTGATTCAGTGTCAATATGAAAAACTAATATTTACAACATGAAGTAAAGTAAAAGTAAGTATATTAAAAATGTATTAAAATGGTTAGGAGATACACTTTTAAAGTAGAGTGAAAATATATTACAGGCACAAGTAAAGAAATTTACTTTTCTTGTGACATAATAAACTATATTTTTAAAAGTAATATAAATGTATTTCTCCAGGCTTATAATGACAAGGACGTATAAAATGAAGGCAGTGTTCCTCTGTGATGGTGTTTTTCGGTGTGAATAGCTGACTATACTTTACCTTCATCAATTTTCAGGCAGTTGACGACTGTTGATGCCACGACCTCGCTGGACTCTCCGTCACACAGAACTCCATTTAATTTGTGTCCCAGACGCCTGGACAACAAGATCAGGATTAGGCAAATCAGGATTCTGCCTCCAATTGTGCGTGAGAAACAGCCACAGTTACAGATTTTCAGTAATATCCCGACAAAGCTGAAATCAACATCATACTGAATTATAAAACATACATTTCAGGCCATCTAAGTTTCCCAGTACCACAATATCATGGTGAGTAGAGACACATGGGCGTTCCACAGTGACACTCACGTGATGACCATATCATGGTGTGTGCTGTCTGGCTCGCCGCTGGGGTTGGCGGACGTGATGGCCAGCGGGCCAGTCATGTCACACAAGTGTGCGGTCACCGTGTGGTCGGGCACGCGGATCATGATGCTCTCCTCGGTACCCACGCGGTCATAGGCGGGACCCACACCTGCATCCACAGAAAGCGGACTGTCAGTACTGGAGGGCAGGTGACTCCTCACAGCCCTGGCTTCTGTTTATCTATTAATCTTAACATCTACAAAGTCCTCTTGTTAACTAATCTTGTATAAAGGCATGTGGTAAATAAAATAATTGTTATTATTTTATAAGACATCATCTCCTATGACACACCAGCCGTTGCGCAGCCCCGTTTTCATGTCTCAGGGCCCCCCCACTCACCCAGCTGGACGAGCCACTGTCCCTTCTGCACGATACAGCTGATGCCCCCGGGGTAAACGTTCCTCATGAACTCCCACAGCAGGGGGCTGAAAGGGGGCTGGGCAGTGACCAGCTGCTGCAGGTTTGAGATGCAGATGCAGATGGGCTTCTCCGCTGGGCGGTCCTAAGGAGCAGAATCCCAGAGGCAGGGTGGGTGACTTGTCAGTGACAGCCGCCAAGTATGGACAAATTATTTCCATCCCGACACATTTGAGAAAAACTTTCTGAAAGTTGTAAAAATCCGGGCTCTGTATTAAAGATTGTAGCAATATAGCATCTGCACTATCTTCAGAAGCACACAGGTATAAGGTATGCATTTAAATACATATTTGTATAGGTAGTCGCCTTTGAAATTATATTGCTGTCTGTCCGAGTAGAATGTAGTGCCTGTGTTTTTATCACCCATGGCAGCTTGCTGGGCCTTACCTTGATGTTGTAGATCCTCTCTATGGCCTCGGGGTGGCGGCAGGAGGCAGCCAGGGCGTACACCGTGTCAGTGGGAATACCACAGACCCGGCCGGTGTCCAGCAGCTTGGCAATGGTCAGCAGCCCGCTGGTCAGCCGGGAATTGGCCAGGGGGCAGGGCGCAGGGGGCATCTCCTCTGTCCTCTTCTGCAGAACCTGGGAGATATGAGAAATGATTGAATGAATTGATGCAATATCCTGGCAGACCCAGGAGAGGGGCCTATCCTTTTCATGGTTAAGTCTGCACTTCCCTAAGCAGTGTTCATCTGTGTTTTTGACCAAGGATGCACTCTCACTCACACATGAGAGCTGCTATTTAGTAATAATGAAAAACAATTCTCACCTTCAGCACTGGGGGCCCCAGGGGCAGCAGGTCCTTTGAGAAGATGGCGTTGGCCAGAGAGGCCAGCATGCCGTAGAGACACACGAAGGAGAATATCGCCAGCATGGCAACTGCAATAAGAAACCCAGCGGTTTGAGGACAGTACAGATAGTCAGGCCTGGTCTTGCCAAGCCCATCCTTTTGTGTTGTGTTCAAACTCTCAGCTGGGCAAGGTCTACACTGGCATCAAACACAGATATTCCCCAGACTGTCGCACACAACAGCAGCATCACTCTACATTAAACCACTGTTGTGACACAAGAAAGACACTATATACATCATTTATTTTTTATTGTATTGCAGGTGGGGAATATCTTACTCTCCAGCTTGTAGGGCAGCTTGTCCAGAGTGGAGAGGAGGAAACACACCAAGAGGACCTCCATCAGAGCAGTCAGGGCAAGCAGCACCAGGTTCCCATAGGCAGCTACACACGGGGAGTGACGGGAAATAGAGGAGCCCGTCAGAGACCGGAACAGACACTACACTACAGCCCTGGCAAGAGGTTCAATTCATTGATTCTCTGGCTTGTGGAACCAGTTCACTGTTTTCATTCAGACAGAACAGGAAGGCATTAAGCGATGTGAATGTGCAGTAAAGATTGAAGGATTTATTTGACAATGTATTAATTTATGATGGTAAATTACATACATGCTTCTACAGCCAAGAACACCCAGGCTTCAAATGCCAATTTGAAGTAGCACTCCATGTCATAATCTGAGCCAGGGACAGAATAGCAAATCGAAACTGAGACAAAGCTTTGTCAAGTGCAATGAAGCCCAAAATAAACAATTGCTAGGTTGGGTTGACTCACCAGTGAGCATGAGGAAGCCGTTCACAATCAGGAAGGCAATGGCACCAGCTGTGAAGCCCTGTGCTGAAGCCGGAGTCACATCAAGCAAAAAACCTGAGAACAACATGCATCTTATTACCCAAGACAGGCCTGTCTGTGAATGACAATGAACAATTAATTAACGATATTTTACTGATACCCACAAGCTCAATTTGCTACTTACCTGCAAACCGGTACCAGGTCCAGGTAGCCCAGATGGCAGCGTAAGAGAAGGCGATGACGGGCCCGAACCTTCGCCCTCCCTGGGCCTGCAGCCTGCTTACATAAGCCTGCATGATGGCCCCAGAGACCAACACCCAGGGCAGGGAGAGATGTAGGAATGTGGAGGAGGAGTGGCTGTTGTGGACAGCAGAGAGGGCTGCAACCCCATTGGTGAGGTAGAAGAGGACATCGGGCAGTTGTGAGACTGTGCTAGGTGGCAGGTCTTGGGGTTTCACCCAGCAACGCTTGAGGAAGCCCAGAGCGCTCTTCAGCCTGTCGGTGGAGAGAAGCTGGGGCCCGACGGGGATCAGAGCTTTCTCCGCTATGGTGTTAATGAGCCGGGCGAAGGTGCCGTAGAGGGACAGGGCAAGAAACAGGCAGCAGGCCACCCCGAAGAAGATATAGTAAGCCCGGAGAGGGATCTGGGGGACAGTGGCGATGGTCAGCAGCAGGAAGAGAGCATTGTGGGCCAGCTCAAGGATGTCTCTGTTCAGAGACATCAGGCAGAGCACGATGGCAGACGCCAGGAAGAACCAGTCTCCGACCATCCCCTCCCGGGCGCTGGCAACAGCTGTCTCATGCTGGCGACCAATCAGCACCGACAGCACAAACTCCTCCCATGCCTTCACCAGCCAGTAGGTGCAGTGCAACATGAACTTGGTGGCGTGGTAGCAGTCCTGGCGGAGGTAGGCGTAGAAGCTGGAGAGAAGCTGTGCCAGGGAGACGATGGAGACCCAGATGACACCCACAGAGAAGGAGGGCACATAGCCAAAGCAGTAGAAGGCAAAGACGAAGGGTGACACAGTGTCACAGAGGAAACCCAGAGCCATGGGTTCAGCATACTTGGTGTTCTTCTTCTTCTCGTCACCTAGGCTCTGAGAGCTACTGCCATTGGCCGTGCCCAGCAGCAGAACATTGAACAGAGGGCTCCCGAAACCACTGAGCACGTACCTCTGGGTGACACCCTTCAGCAGCAGAGCGGCCGCCCCATACAAACTGCATGCCAGGATCACCAGCTCCATGACACCCGACACCACCAGTGCCCAGCCCCCCACCAGCCCCACTGCCTCGAACACCAGCGTGAGTGTGATGGCGCTGAAAACAAAGGGCATGATGTAGTTGACCGTGGCTGAGCAGAAGGCCAGGATGAAGGAGATGCAGATGTAGGGGACCAGACCCGCGATGGCAGACTGGCTGATAGGGAAGGGTGTGAAGATAGGGCTCCCCAGAGACAGATTGCTCTCTGAGCCCGAGCCGATGCCCAGCCCTGGGGTGCTAACTGTGAAGTTGCTCAGTGGTGGGTTGGCGCCCAGGACGATGCGGGTGGCTCCATAGCTGCCCCAGAGCGCTGCATAGGCGATGAAAGAAGTCCCGCTCAGGTGGTCGTACTTGCGGAAGGAGAGCAGGCCGGCCACCAGCTGAGACACGCCACCAATCAGGATGATGTGCACACCTGTGGACAGGAGGCAGGTCAGGGGTCAGAGAATAGTCAGGGGTTCATCTTAAGAGGTAGAAAGTTCTCTCAATAAATCTCTCATCTTTAGAGGCTGATAACTGTTGATATTCTGTGTAAGAATGTTGAAGGTCAAAAAGGAACCAAACAGGCCTCTCTAGCAGTAAGAGCTGCACTGGCTCTTCAAGGGAAAAGATAAGCCTGAATTGTTTTTGCTTTCTAGGGACATTACCTGAGAAATGTTGAATTGCATTGTTACAATACTGGCTGAACCTGAATCTACTCCTACTTCAGCTTTATCAGAGATCTGTAGATGAATATCAAAGCCTGAGTCTTTCTAGGAGAACTTGATAGACTAAAGTGTTGCTGCAGTGTGGCAGTGCGGATGGGGGGGGCATACCAGCCAGGATGTTCTCCACGCCAAGCGGTGCCACTCCAGTCCGTGCACTGTTGAAGTTCTGCAGGAGGACGAGGAAAGCACTGATCCCATTGGCCAGTAGCCCCAGGACGCCTGGCTCTCCATAGAAACTGGCAGGGAAACCGTCTGAATGCCCCATGTGGTCTGTTTGTCTGTCTGTCTGTCTGTGTGTATCTGCTGAGAGAGAAAACAGAGCACTGAACTCACAGCAGGTGAACCCTATCCCTCTGCTGTAACAGGGCTCTTAGTCTACCATCCTAAACAGTGGAAATACAGACAGGTGAGAAAACACTTTAAATAGCATTGGGATGGGGAATGGGGAATGGTGGGGGAGTTTCTACTGGCTAAACTGAAATGATTGGGCAAAGTTTTCTGGCATTTGGATTCTGGCTATTTTCAGGGCTGGAGGAGTAGCCAGAGTCCCAACCTTAACTAACAGATTAAATTAAACCTCATGAACAACCATGTCTCAATTATATTGCATTACATTGCAGGTATTGCTCTTGGTTTCCCTGCTTTTTGGTTCAAGACGTTTCCAGACCTGAGGAAATACAAGAAACCTTGAATATATATTTCAAATGCCTGTACTGTCTCCCCACTCATCACACTGTATGTTTAGTGGAGAATGAAGTACAGAGTGAGGGATACAGGTGAGAGCAACAGCATGGAGAGATACAGGACAGAGTGGTACAACAGAGGCACAGACACTGAGTATCTGAATACAAACTCCACAGCACAGTTGTCACTTGGACCTAGAGCATGGTAAGTTTCCCTTTAAAGTTAATAAACAACCTGCGTGTCCACAGAAATGGGGAATAAGAGACTGAATTATTGTTTTAAAAATGTTGCTACAACAAGTCCCAATTGGTAACTCATACATTTCGTTATACAATTTTCTATTTTTTTAAGAATATTACTTTAGTTATAGGCTATGTAAGTATTTTCTGTAGTGATGTCACACCTTGCTATGTTATATAAATATAGTGTCTTGCATTATAGTTTGATCAAATGTGTGTTGCCTTGGGCAATGGTACAGACTTAATAACTTAAGCATACTATTTATTATATACATACTGTCTATTTGTATTGGTTTCATTCATATTTTTAACTCTAGTTGGCTTTATTGGCTTCACCATTGCACAACCTCCTCAGTTAGCACACTGTACAGCAGAAAATGAATTATTAAATACCATAATAAGACAATATCGAAAGAAAATCAAACGTCACTTCACAAAATGCAATATAATACATACAAAAATAGTTCACAAATCAATATATTATTATTATAATATTATCATGCATGATTCATTAAAAACATGTTAAGATATTGAAGCAAGTGTGGTATTTACCTGGCAGGAGTCCTGATGTACTGCACTGTGAGTGTATTGGCAGTGTATTTTTTATAGCATGTGTGTCCTTGGGACAGCAGGGGGTGGGGTGGCAGGAGGAGTCTGAAAACTTCCCTGACCATCGTCCCATGCAATGAGTTCCCAATCCACCTGACAATGGAATGACATCATCCTCCACTCGATTACGAAACTCATTTCTGAGATTTTGAGAAATTCCCACTAGAAAAATACATTGATTTGCATATGACCTCGAGGGAAAAGGGGTGTTTTGGTGAAGTTCCTGCCCAGCTCATCTGCAAGTGAGGTGTATAAGACCTGCAGGAGGTCTGGGGAGAGTATTAGGAGTTCAGGATCTCACCTGAGAGAGACGATCATAGAGACACTGCTCACTCACAGCATGCTCTCCACACTGCAGGTAAGCACAGACAGACACATGCCTTGACTGCAATAGTTCAAGAGCTTGGTTAGAACTGTCTGAGAACTGAGGGATATTTCATATAAAACAAATGTGATGTCAATTACGAGTATACATACTACAGATTTAACTATTTGGAAACATCAGAAGACAAGGGCCTCTGCTAAGAAATAAATAATAATAATAATATTAACAATATATGTATAAATATACTACAACAGTGAAGTTTGTTTAAGTTTTGTTGTTGTTTTAGCATTATTTGTTCTTGATCACAAGCTTAACACAAGCTGTATTAGACGAAACTGACTGTTTCCTTTGTTATAATGAGAATGATACATATTTATTTACATTTCTTTCATGCTGTACATCCCCTGTGTTACAGATGTGGTTGTCTGACTTAACTGACAAAGAGAGACTGAATGAGTTCCAGAATGCTTTGTTAGGGACAGAATATGAAATAAAGGCAGCACAGGATAAGCAAAAGAAGATAAAGAGCTAGTTAAAGTTTCATCTCCAAAAGATCTTCTGAGACGTTTGACCTGTTCTAATTGGGCGGTGTACACTTGTATGTGCAGCAGATAAGATCATGTGTCTGTTGAATGCCAAAGGTGAGTTGTTCTAAGCATCTGAGCGTCTCCTCCTGTTTTCAGAGATCGGCCAAGAAGGTCTTCACCGTGCGCAGACTGCACAGATCTGCACTGGAAGGTAAAGAAAACGCTCAGCTCTGTCTCTCCACTGCATCAGTTCTTAATACATTCAGCTGTTTTTGTTTTTTTACCAATTTTGTAAATTGATCAGAATCCCCTTTTTCTGTGTGTGTGTGTGTGTCCTGAAGTGGTGGAGAAGTCAGTGTCAGAGGACACAGTGACGGGCAGTTTCGGGAGCTTTATCCAGGGCGTGGTGCCCCAGCAGCTGTCCACCATCCTGCTGCAGCGCAGTAAGAGGATGGTGCTCGACAGCCTGGGGGTGGGACTCCTGGGCAGCACCACACAGGTGTTCCAACTGGCCCTGCAGCACTGCCAGGTGAGCCACACTGTACTGTACTGTACTGCACTGCACTTCCACCTGTTCCTCAGTCAGACCCGTACTAACAGTCCCGTCAATCTGTGTCCAGACTGTGGAGGCTGGTGATGGTTAAGCTGGGTGTGGTTAGAGTGCCCAGCCTGGACACTAACCACCACTGTCTTTGCAGCACATGTATGCCCTTGATGACATCAGCGCTGTATACGGCCGCAGTCAGACCCGGCTCTCCCCGACACTGGCAGCCTTCGTGAATGGCGTGGCGGTAAGGAGATGCCGCTTGGACACAGCACACTCCACACACCCCACACTCTAATACACTCACCCTCACCCCACTACACTCACCCTATCACACTTAATGCATGAAGGCACTGGGAGAGAAGCATGCAGTTTCCTTGTGTTGTTTGTGAAACCAGTCTCTTATGCCCTTATAACATTCTCTCTCCCATCTCTCTCCCCACCCAGGCCCACTCTATGGACTTTGATGACACCTGGCACCCAGCTACCCACCCCTCGGGGGCGGTACTTCCTGCCCTGTTGGCTGTCAGTGACATGTTGCCCAGCTACAGCAAACCCAGTGGGCTGGACTTCCTGTTGGCTTTCAATGTGGGCATTGAGGTCCAGGGCCGGCTGATGAGGTTCTCCAATGAGGCACAGAACATTCCCAAGAGGTGAGACCCCCGGAGAGAGAGAGAGAGAGAGAGGAGAGAGGAGAGAAGGAGGCAGGGACTGGAAGTGTAGAATGAGCTGGAGATGGTGTGCAAAGCAGTGCGCAGTGAGCCAGGCTCTGTTTGACTGTGTAAACAGTTTGTAAAACTGGTTGTTCTTTGAGCAGAGTGTCCCTCTCTCTGACTCTTCTCTGCTTCTGCTTCCCCTGCAGGTTCCACCCCCCCAGCGTGGTGGGCACCCTGGGCAGTGCGGCAGCCTGTGCGCGGCTACTGTCTCTGGAACGCACACAGTGCTGCCACGCCCTGGCGATCGCAGCCTCCTTGGCAGGTGCCCCCATGGCCAACGCAGCCACGCAGACCAAGCCGCTGCATCTGGGCAATGCAGCCAGGCTGGGTCTGGAGGCGGCGTTGCTGGCGTCTCGTGGGCTGGAGGCCAACGCCCTAGTGCTGGACGCTCTGCCTGGGGTCGCCGGCTTCAGCGCCTTTTATGAGGACTATGTCCCACAGCCAATGCACCCTCCTGAGGACAGGGACCTGTGCTTCCTCCTGGAAAATCAAGACGTGGCCTTCAAAAGCTTCCCTGCACACCTGGGCATGCACTGGGTGGCGGAGGCGGCTGGCTCAGTGCGTGAGCTGCTGGTCGGCCCCCAGGGTGGCAGTCTCTCGCCCCGTGTCGTGAAGGAAATCCTGCTCAGTGTGCCACCTTCCAAGTACATCAACCGGCCCTTCCCCACGTCCGAGCACCAGGCACGCCACTCCTTCCAGTTCAGCGCCTGCTCCGCCCTGCTAGACGGGGAGGTCACGCCGAGCTCCTTCTCCCCCGCCGCCCGGCGGCGACCCGAGCTGCACACCCTGCTGTCCCTGGTGCGAGTGGAGCACGCTCCCGACAATCCTGCCAACTTCGACCGCATGTATGCAGAGGTCCATGTCACTTTGGTGGACGGCACCGTGCTGCAGGGGCGGTGCGACACTTTCTATGGGCACTGGCGCCACCCGCTGAGTGCCGACGCCCTGCGCAGGAAGTTCCGTGCCAACGCGGGTGCTGTGCTGCCGGAGGAGCAGGTGGAGGAGCTGCTGCAGGCAGTGGAGGGGCTGGAGCAGCTGGAGAACTGCACCTCTCTGCTCTCTTGCTTGCATTGAGCCTGCCAAAGAAACCTTCACTCTCACCCAGTGACTCAGGGGACATGTTTCAGGCTCACTGGTACTGCTCTCACAACACTACCTGTCCTTATTTAATGGAAATTACAAAATTATTACTGCTCTGTACTTTCTATTGAAGTGCTGTAAGATTGTTTATATAGAGGCATACAGATATACATATATATTATAGTGAATCACCGTATATATTCTATTATATTTGTTCTTCTGCTGTACAATATTAACTATAATGACATAATATATCTTAATATATAACTTGATCTTTAATATTGTATTTTAACTAGAACATGTATTTTTATGACAAATTAAAGAGATCAAAACTGTGCTGTGTCAGGGTGTTTGACTCTTGAGGTGGCAGTGTCCATCTGTCTCTGTCCATCTGCCCCTCTGTCCATTTGTCCCTCTGACTGACAGTGTCCCCCTGTCTCTCTGTCCCTACAGTTCATACCTGCTACCTAGAAGAACAGGGTCTGATAAGAGACAGTTTTCACCAGCATCACATGACATGTGGGCCCTGTTGTCTTTCTCTCCTGTCTGGTGTGCATTAAAGTTAATGTACTTTGCAACTTCTCTCAGACCATTCTTGAGATTGCCTCTTGGAACACTTATTCTGTGAGTGTGTGCTCGTATTAAATTCCTTTTGATTGACCATGCATCTCTCTCTTGACTATTTGGACTCTTCAGGATCTGTGCTCCGAATAGCTCTTCCTATCTCATCCCACAGATGCTCAATTGGACTGAGATCTGGTGACTGGACAGGCCACTGCACTAAGTGGAATTCACTGTTATGTTCGTGGAACCAATATTGGACAATTCTAGCCTTGTGGCATGGGGAGAAGGGGGTGTGGCACTTTCCAGACCCTGAAGCACGACACAATAGATAGCAAACTGTTGTTGACCGACTCTAAGGTTGAAAGGAGAAAACATAGAAGGACCGCACCCTCTCTTTACTGTGGGTGTCGAATGCCACGTGAGAGTCTAGAGGGCACTGTTCGTTGTCAAGCTCTCCATATAGAGCCCCTATCGGGCCAGAGTTTTCAAAAGATAAATACATAATCCACACCCTAAAGGAAAAGTTCCCTGAGCAGTCCCACACTCTGTTACTGCTTGAAGGCTGAGACACATCCTCACTGACACACAGGGATGGGACTCTCTTAGGGGGAATTTGCAGATGGCCTGCTCCCTGCTCTTAATGTCTTTCTCTGTCTGCGTCCTAGAGACACACTGGCAGGGAGCATGCTGGGAATTTCCTAGGGCTGAGAGCAGCCAGGCCAGGGTAGGACCTGTCTCACTGCCCAGCTCTGGCACTTCCACAGCAGCCCGTCAGCCCAGCATAGAGCACCTGGCTAATTCACCTAATGGCTCAATTAAATAATCGGAGGGTCAGCTGCAATGAGAAGCAGAAAGGCACTGTGGTGCATGATGGCCGCACCATGCCTCACAGCTGTTCCGAGCTTCCTGTTTCGCAAATACTAAGGCCAATATACCCAAACCTAGTCAGTACATGGCAGGTTGTAGAAGGAATTATTAAATTTAAATATGATTGTGAGTGTGTTCTGTGCTGTGCACAGCTGCACACAATGAGTTGAATGGCTTCTGTGCAGTAAAAGTGGTTCTTGTGATTTCAGAGTGAAGATTGCATTTCTTTCCCTGTGTGAACAAGGTCACTGTCTCACTCTGCTTCAGTACTGTGCTATAGTTCAACCCTGATACCTAGAAGAACAGGGTCTGATAAGAACCAGTTTTCCCCAGCAATTTGGGCTTGATACATTGTACAAACCCCCCTTCTATTAAACCTTTACGTATGCCTTAATACTCCCCGGTTTGACTCTCCTGTCTGGTCTGCACAAAAGTGCCTGTAGATTGTAACTTCTCTAAGACTTTTCTTGAGATTGCCTTTTGAACCTCTTCCTTGCAGCTGCTTGTAATAAAAACCTGTGGCTCTTCAAGAGTAATGCCTATCTCATGAGGTTCCTTAGTCAGGTAGTGAATCAAAGGCTCAACCATGAAGACCAAGAAGCTTTCAAAGCAAGTCCAGGGTAAAATCATTGAAAAACACAGGTCAGAAGAATGGGAAAAGAAATGTCAGTCTCTGACATCTACTCAATAATCAAGAAATGGAAGGTGCATTGCACCATCCAGACACTGCCTAGGTCAGGCCATCCCTCCAAACTGAGGAGGAAACTGGTGAGGGTTGCCACTTTGAGGCCAACAACAAAAAGAAGGCCAAGTGTTGAGAAGTGTTGAAAGTGTTATTTTTGTCACAGGTGGGAGTGTGGGGAGCAGACAGGTGACTGTCCTGAAATGTTTGTGCCTCAATGCCAGGAGTTGGAGTGACAGAAACATGGCTTACAGAAAATTATGGAGATGAATACAAATTGAAAGGATACACACAGTTTAGGAGAGACAGGAATAATCGAAGAGGTGGTGGGGTAGCATTTCATGTCAGAAATGACATTGAGGCAGAAGAACTCAAATAGGAAGAAACTGAATTTTTGTGTGTTAAGATTTTGAATAAAAGATCTGCAGGATTTGTGGTAGGAGTGTGTTACAGACCACCCAATTCAGATATTCAGAAATATGTTACATTGTACAATGTTATAATAAGGGATTTCAATTTCCCAAACATAGACTGATCCCAGTTGGGACTACAGAAATGGAAAAAGAAATGGTTGACATAGAAAACAGTAGGTTTCCAAATTCAATTTGTCAGGGAACCAACCAGAGAGAGAGCATGCATTGATTTGATTTTTTCAAATGACCACAATCGAGTCAGATTTAGTTAGAGAACCAATGGCAAACTGTGATCACAATATGGTTAGCTTTGAGGAATACTATCAAAAAACAAGGACCAAATCAAAAACAATGGTTTATAATTTTAGAAAAGCAAACCTTGATGGTATGAGGTGACACTTAGAAGATTTAGACTGGGGCACAATAAATACAGATTCAGTTGAAAGTGATGGTTATATTTTAAGAATATACAACTTGAGGGCCAGGAGAAATTTGGACCAAAAAACAATGGCCAAAATGGTTTAAATGAAGTATGAAAAACAAATAGATAGAAAATGTTGTATTGTGTGTACAAAAGGGATAGGGACGAAACAAAATACAAAGAATATGTTGAGCTGCAAAGAGATCTTAAGAAAGAGATCAGGAAAGCAAAGAGGGAAATAGAAAGAAACAGCTCTTGGAGCTAAAACTAATGCAAAGAGCTTTCTTCAATACTACAACAGCAAGAGGTCAATAAAGGAGGAAGTGAAATAGATAAAGGGCAAAAATTGAAGTATCTTGGAAAACTAACAAGATGTGGCAAATGTTCTAAATGAGTATTTCACAGAGGTTTTTACACAAGAAAAACAGATAACATGCCACAGGTTAACAACCAGTCAAACTCTAAACTCGAAATCCTCTGCTCCCTATACATCAACCAGTTCATATTCCATCTACTTACACTACCCAGTCAAATCAGTCCAGTCAAACCCTAAGAGAGATCAGGAATAATGAGGAGGAGGTACTAAAGGGACTAGCAGAATGAAAAACAAACAAATCACCTGGGCCAGATGATATATTTCCAACAGTTCTTAAATAAATTGGGGAATTAATTTATAGGCCACTAATACAACTATTCCAAATGACACTTAGAACAGGGGATGTGCCAAATGATTGGAAAACTGCTAATGTCAAACCAATCCACAAGAAAGGGGACAAAACTGAGCCAGAAAATTACAGACCAATCAGTCTCACCTGCATCACCTGTAAAATGTTTGAAAAAATGATTAGACAGAAAATAGAGGAGCATCTAAATGAAAACCGTATTCTTGAGACAGTCAACATTGGGTTTAGACGATGCAGATCATGTCTCACTAATATTTTAGTGTTTTTTGAACATGCAACTGCAAATATAGATCACGTGAAAGCATATGATATGAGATACTTCGATTTTCATAAAGCTTTGGATAAGGTTCCAAAGACTGATCTTCAAATTGGAAGCTGTAGGCATTCAGGGTAATGTAAGTAGATAGTTGATGTATAGGAAATGGAGGATGTCGATACGAGAAGTTGAACTGGAGTGAGGTTGTTAGTGGAGTTCCACAGGGATCAGTACTAGGGCCTTTGCTTTTTCTAATCTATATTAATGATCTGGACTCTGGGATAGTTAGCAAACTTGTCGAATTTAGAATACTGTGTACAGTTCTGGGCAACACACTTCAAGAAAGATATCGCTGCTCTAGAGGCAGTTCAGAGGAAAGCAACCAGACTTATTCCAGGTCTGAAGGGAATGTCCTACTGAGAGACTGAGGGAACTGAACCTTTTCAAACTACAACAGAGAAGACTATGTGGGGACTTGATTCAATCTTCAAAATCATGAAGGTCATTGACCACATCAAACCATAGGAGCTTTTCTAGATCACCAGGGACACATAGACCTGGGGACACAAATGGAAATTGGGCTTCATGGCATTCAAGACGGAAAACAGGAGACCCTTCTTCACACAGAGAGTTGTTACAATCTGAAACAAACTCCCCAGCTGAAAATTTGAACATTAAAAAATACACTAGATAGGATCCATTGATCACTTAGATACTAATGGACACCAAACGAGAACAATGGGTGGAAGGCCTCCTCTCGTTTGTAAACTTTCTTATGTTCTTAAAGGAAGCTCGCTGAACAGCAGGCTTTTGGAAGCGTTATGCTCAGAATTAGGAGTGGAGCACACTCATTGACTGTTTCACACTGAAGTACGGTGGCTGTTGTTAAGTGCTTACAAAGGTGTATGAACTCAAGAATGAGGTTCACATTTTTCTGGTAGAGAAACAGTCTAATTTGGCAACTGTGTGTGACAATACCAGTTGGTTAATGAGAAAATCTAAGTGAGATATGACAACTTCAGTCTTCAACTTATTTTGAAGTTACAAAGAGGTGGCAGTGATTTATTCGGACACTGGGAACACATACAAGCATTCCAGAAGTCATTAGAACTGTGGCAAGCATGACTGAAAATTAACGGTGCCAAGTACTACATGTTCCCAGCACTGTTACAACACACTGAGGAGGACAGCATCAGTGAAGAAAAAGAGAGTTACATTAAAAGTGTCATTGTGTCACATCTCGCTGCTCTGTCTGACAGTTCAAATTGCTACTTTCCTGCAGAGGGGTTTGCAAACTTGGAGAAAAAGAGTTGGTGCAACTCACACTGAAAACACGCCACCAGTCATTACATTTGTCATCGGTTTGGATCAGTATTTTCAAAGAATATCCACTGCTAAGTAAGATTAGTGTTCTGTTGATGCTGTTATTTATAAAAATTAAAAGGTTGCTAAGAAATGTAACGATTACTTATGTCTTTTTCCTGACGTTCTGAAAAAGTAATCATTAGGCTTACTTATGTCTGTTGCCTGGTCCTCCAAAAATAAGTCATGGTTAATTATTATTGTTTCACAGCTCTCAAAAAATAAGTACTAATGTATATTTCCAGGTTTTCCCCCAAAAATATGTGGATAAAATAATAATTACAAAAACACTTCTCGTGATTTTGAACGGGGGGACAATGACCTATGGGCTCCAATTAGCACCAAGTAATGAATTCAAAATAAAATATAAGCGATGTCTCACTCCTATCATTCACAGCTGTGCCTGAACTGTATCTGGTACAATCTCGGTGGATGTTGACTTTATAGTAATCTATTTTTTGAGAGATCTTCTATTATATGAGCCTCACTTTTTCACTCAGTGCCCAGTTGTTCTTCTGAGAATGCATGAAGAATATACGATTGACACAGAAGAACATACTTCCATGACACAGTGACATGGCTGGAGGGGGAGGATTGCTGTGCAGTGGAATCTGTTGACATCCTTAGCAATCTGGAAAAGCAGTCTTCTGCAAGCTATGAGGAACTGTGCCAGTATTATTCAGGAAACTACTTGAAGAGCAAGAAGGGGCTGGGGTCTTGATGCATGAGTGATAATTGAATGTTTCGCACTCGCTTTGTGACATACCTGTGGAAACACACAGATTACCTAAAATACCTGGAATGTCTGCTTTTGAGAATAAAGGGCCTCTGACGTAAAGACAAAGGAAGTGCCCAGAAGTAACAATTGGTCAAGTGACTTTTTTTTATTACATTTCTGCCCTTATCCAGAGTCCCATCTTCCCCACGGCAGTGTTTTGGACAGCAGAGAAATTGAGATTCAATTAACACCCATGTGAAAACCATTATCATTGAGAAAACAAACTATAAACTGTTGGGTCTAGAAATAGTGTATATTTATTGTAGTCCTTCTCACATGGGATGCTGAGATTGCGCCAGATGATCACTTTCCAGTCAAAATGATGGCTGAGATTAAATAGAAACTTGTCAAGAATAGCAGGTATTTGTCATTCCTCTATGCCCTTAATTTAAAAAGCCTGATGAGGTAGTACCATCGGCACGATGGAGCTATATCGAAATAAATATTTTCACTCTGTGTGTGTGTGTTAATTTAGATGCAGGGTATGTGCATCATCTTACATGTCACTTACACATACTCTTGCATACAGTCAAACCACACAATACATGTGGGTTTTCATGTACAACAGAAACCACAGCAGATTCACATTTTAAAACATGGCATTACCTTTGTTTTATTAACACATATTACATTATATTGAGATATAATACATTTTTTCATGATCTAAATTTCATGTTTAATGCTTTGCCATCGCACTGATGAACACTGAGAAGGAATGTTCAACCACCTTATGAAATAACAAATTAATGACGTAGTAATTCAAATGGGTCAGGTGTGAGCTGGACTGAAACACAGCACTCTTGGAGGAGGTGAGAAGTGGGGGTCTGGGGGCAGGGATTGTCCCAGGCTTTGAGGAACCAGTTTCCTCTTCTGCTGTTGCATGGACACACTCTGGGTGCCAACAAGACTAAACAATTCCAACCTTTCCTCACCCAGCCCTTCCTAACCCCACACACACTGGTCTCTAAAGAGCACTATCACTGCCTGTGCTTTTCCATTCTTCAGTTGCCTTTCAGAAACTTCCAGCATCACTCCATGGGTCAAATGGCCTCCTCTCGTTTGTAAACTTTCTTGTGCTCCGTTCTGCTTTTACTCTTTTATGATTTCTTGTTGCCACCTGTTGTTAGAAAAAGGTACTACAACAAGTTTCAGGGGCGGCCACAGACACCTCTGGGTCGTTATGAGCTGATGTTGACTGCTTTTCCCCTGAATTACAGCCCACTTGATAAAACAATGATCTGGCATTGAGAAATCGCAGGCTGGATGTCCACCCTTTTTTAATGGAATTGCACTTTATGTTTTGTTTTATATTCGGGGCTGTAGTGGAAACAATCAGTGGTTGAGTGTGACTGAGGGGCTCTTATATTGACTAGATAATTGAAATCTGGCTCTGCTTCCTGATCTTATCGTGCAGCTCGTGAAGGGTCTGCTTGTGGGGAGGCCAGGCAGCCTCCCATTGCATGACTGAATTCAGGCACACTGAGCTGATGGGGGCAGTACCAGGAACACATGTTGTTGTATTAAGGAGCCCAGCCTTTAAGGATGTATGATTTTATTTTAATGACACCTATAGCCTAATATAACACGGTCCTCGGGAGCCAGAAATTCTGTAATAATAATACTATAATATAATTGGCTATGCAAAAACTAAAGCACTCCATATTCATCCTCTGCACTTTGTCACCATTTACAGCTTCTGGCATCAAGGTAATCCCTGCCTTTCTGGCCCAAATTCACCCCCGATCCTCCTTCCAGAAGTGCCCTTTCTCTCAATGAGTGCCTGCAGAAGCTCGCTGTATGCACACCGCTCCCGCCCTGGTCAAAAATTCAGCAGCACTTCCACCTCACACTACCCCAGTGGGCAATTCAATGACAACCCCCCTAGCCTAGCCACTGTCCTTTTACTGTCCTCTGCACGGTACTGATTAGTCCCTCCAGAAATCTGCATTTTCACAATTGTGAAACTTGCCTTCTCATGCAGATTTCTCTTCCTCGTGCAGAATTCTGCAGAATAAGGCACTTTTTGAATGATAGACAGGGTGGTACCATATTTAACCACTAGGTTACATAAAATAAGTACCGCACAGTTGCCAAGTCTGCGAATTTCCTGCAGATTTGGGATTCTTTTTTAACGTGTTGCGTGTTTTTGGACTTGTTTTATTTGGAATGTGTTTGTTTGGGCTTGAACTATTATTACCCTACATTTTATGATGATTTGTGTATTTGCTTTTTAAAAAGCCTATCCCTAAACTCCCCCTCAGTAAACGTAAGGTATAGGGTGTGTTCAGATTGCGCAGACTTTTGTCATATGACCATTTAGCCAATGAATGCTCATAATTTCCAGAACTATTTCCAGAATTACAGAACGAGGTCAGGCTGTGCTACACCCCATTGAAAGCCAATAGGGCTTGTTGTTGTAGAAAAACCCAGCCCTCACATGCAATATGCACTCTAAACTGTGTGCATGTGCACATTGGTCGCACAACAAAATATAGCTTGCATACAAAATAAAATAAGAAATTTCAATTTTGTATTACTTTTATGGGTGTGGTGTATACAAACAAACAAACTTCTGTAATCCACAATCTACACCAAAGAATACACCATTTGCCTTATTCAAGCAATTGATTAGCATCATAAAAGTATTTTTACATAACTTACAAATGCCCAAAATGTAACTACCTAGACGTAAGCAACGTCAACATCAACATCAACATTAACAAAACATGCGGGATTTATAATTCTGTACTATTAATATCAATTGTAGTATTTAGTTATGGTTAAACAGTGTGTTTAAGGATAGACTTGCAACTAGTCCTTGTTAACACCTTTTCCCGAAATCACGAGCAATTAATCAAACTTGCAGTTAGAAACAGCGACAGATAGCGACAGAGCAGAGGGCAGTGAAGGAGAGTGCAGGTCCAATGGGTGTTTGAGGAAGATAGAACAAGCACACATGGTGCCGAGGAAAGTGGCTGATCGCTGGGGAATGTGAAGGCTTAGTATTCGGGCGATGACGACCTCGGGTGGTGAGCTTGTGAATTGCGGGATATGTGGGATGAAACAGTGACAAATTCCCATACATTTCTTGCAACAATCTGCAAGGTTAAATTATGATGCTGATGGTCGATGAACCACACATATTACAGATTTACTATATTACTATATCCGTGTCTTTGAGGACTGTTGAAATGTTTAATTTATGTTTGGGTAGATATTATTTCAGCCCGTTTCCTGTTAAATTGTTGCAATATTTCAGAAACAAAAATGGAATAACTAACATTTCTTCCCCTATGAAACTCTGGTGTATGTGAGTATACAGTAGTTGTCTTAACAAGTATTCATAGAAAAAATGCCAAATGTTATTTACCATTGTATGAAGTGTAAGCTGTACTTTGATAAACTATGCATGACAATAACATTTGAAAAAACTTCCAAGTACAACCGTATACATATATCGATCAGTTATTATCATAACCCTGGTTCCCTAAAAAAGAAAGAAAACCATTACCAAATGGGAAGAGCCTTCTTAGAGAAAAGAAAGTAAAAGCAAAAGCTTGCCCTGTGGCCTCAACCAGGTCACTGATGTGAGAGGAATATGCATTATTTAATATACTGCTCTGCACTGTTATTAATAGCTATACCAGTAGAATTGCACCTGAGGCTAAAGACAGATTGAAAAGAATAAGAATCTGAGGCAATCAGTTAAATGTACAAGCAGGTGTCTTTATTGTGAAAAGTTACTGAACACTGTTGAATAGCTATTGAACAGTTGAAGTCTGTTGCTATGGTCTCCTGTGCCTTCTCCCCGGTTCAGTGACACGTCTCTCTTCCTATAAGGAAAACAGAAATAACTCAATATGCAATTGCATGCAACTTATAGAATGGTCTGTTTTTCATCTGCTTCTCCACGGCCCGGACTTCTCCCCGCAAGGCCCGCTCCCTGCAAGAGCCCCGGAGGTGGAAGCTGCTCCCCAGCCAGGTGGACTTGCCCCGACCTCCGGATTGAGAGCCTCTGGACCCTTCTCCCAGGTAGGAAAGCGCAGCATGGCCCAGCGAACCGCCGGTGTGAGGCGCCATAATGCGGTGCGCTTCAGCCGTGAGGCTGGAGCCGAGACCGCGGCCCTCACCCGGCTGGAGTTCAGCAGGTCCGTGCTGCAGAGGGGCCTGGGCTTTGCCCCTTCTGAGCTGAACTGTGTGGTTAAACTGCCTGGACCTAGGGACGTGTTTGAGGTGAGTTTTAAGAACCCTCAAGTGCTGGAGAGTTTTTGGGATCTGTATAGAGAAAAAAAAGATAGTATGCCCCTGAGTGACTTTGTGGTCGAAGCCCTGACAGATAGAGAGATAAAAATAGTAACTATTCAGTTCTATAATGAAGCAGTGGCAGAGTATGATGTAGAGGTATGGCTGAGGAGACACTGCGAGATCCTGTCTGAAAGCAGGAGAGTTAATGATGAGGACGGGGTCTGGACCGGTGCTCGGCGGTGGCAGGTGCGACTGCAGGTGGAAGTGGCCGCCATCGGCGGAGTACGCCATCTGCCGAGCACCGTGGTATTAGGAGAAAATAGGGGGCTTGTCTTCTACCATGGCATGCCCAAATTATGCAGGAACTGCGGGGCCCTGGGTCATTTAGCCGCAGCCTGCACTGTTGTTAAGTGCAAGGTCTGCGGCGGAGAACATCTGACCAGGGCCTGCAAGCAGGAGAGGGCCTGCAACCTGTGCGGTGGGGGAGGGCATCTCTTCAGGAATTGCCCCTCCTCCTATGCAAATAGGGCGCGGGCCCTCGGGGGTGGTGGAGAGAGAGAGAATCAAGTGGAGGCTCCTCCAAAGGTGATACCCCAAGATGGGGGTAGAGAGGAAACAATCCTCAGGAGCCTCATAGGCTCCCTCTCTGACTCTGGGTCAGAAGTGGAGGCAGAGGGGGAGTGGACAGTGGTAGCGGGGAAGAGGAGGAGAGTAAAGAAGAGGAGCATGGGTAGGGGGGGTGAATAAAAGGATCCACTCTGCAGATTCTCCCCCCCCTGCCAGCTCCTCCCCCGCTGCAGAGACCTCTCCCTCAAATTTCTATACGCCCCACTCTGACTCCGGAGAGGAGAGCAGTGGGCCTTCTCCACTGCCCCGAGTGGGCAGCCTGGTGGATGAGAGGCCCCCTAGAAATAACATTCCTCCTGCCCCACAACTGAGACTCTCCCAGGGGAGGGGTCAGGTATGCCCTCCCGGCAGTAGTTGGAGAGCCGCAGGTCCTCAGGAGACGAGAGTCGGCGCCAGTGTCCTTTCCCTTAAAGACCTCAGGGATGTAATGGCAAGGTCACTGGCGCTGGGGGAGGAGGCCTGCGGCGGCAGACAGCCGGGAAGGGAGAGACCACCCCCTCCCCCACCATTAGTGAAAAGAACAACTAGCGGGGTCTACACAGTTTTCTCCCCAGTTGTACACAAAGCCTCTGCCCTGCCATCTGCTCGTCGGGCCTCGGCCACAAAGGAACCTGGGAGAACCTCCAGCACCACGGGCCCTGAGCCCAGTGGAGTTTCGCCAGCCTTACCGGGTGGCGGGAGCCGAGCCCCCCCCATAGTCTTCCTAGAGGATCAAGCGGTGAGGCAAATGATTGAAATGATGGGTGCTAGCGCTAAGCTAGGTGAGGGAGAAGAGAGGAGTGGGGAAGAGAAAGGTTTCTTTACATGATTGTTACGGAGCGGGTAATTGCCCTCACAGCCATCATGGCATTAATTATTATATCAATAAATGTGAGGAGCATTGCTGAGGTGAAAAAGAGGACCGATGTTTTAAACTCTCTGGCTGGAATGAAGGCGGATGTCATCTGTTTGCAGGAGTGCGGCATCCCGTTCCAAAAGGAATATAAAGATCTCCGGGACACTTGGACCCTAGGAGAATCTTTCTGGTCGGGGTCCAACGTGTCCCGAGCGGACGGGATTGCCGTACTCCTGAAAAACCCCTTCATAGAGGTTAAAACATTTAAGGTTATAGAGGCGGGCAGACTGGCCAGCCTCGATTTTAAATACAAGGGGGCTGTATTGAGGCTGGTCAATGTCTATGCCCCCACCAGCCAGAGAGAGAGAGTCCTCTTTCTCCCTCAGCTACGCCCGCTCCTGATCGGCACCTTACCAGTTATCATTTCAGGTGATTTCAACTGTGCTCTGAGGGATGTAGACCGGAGTAAGCCCCGCAACGATAGATCCAGCAGGGACCTCGCTGCGTTCGTGGAGGACTTTGAACTCTGCGACGCAGGTCGGGACCTGGTCCCCTTGTTCACCTGGGTGAGTTCTTCTGGCTCCTCCTTCTCCAGGATAGATCTCATCCTCCTCAGTAAGCCACTGGAGAGGACCGCCATGTCTTCGGAGGCGGTCTTCTTTTCAGACCACAGGCTCCTGACGACAGAGGTGCTCATCCCGAGCACACGGGAGTCGGGGCCTGGGGTCTGGAAGCTCAACACCTCTCTGCTCGATGACCCTCGTGTTATTAAGACCCTTAGCAGATGCCTCGAGGAGTGGAGGACCCTGAAGGACCTTTTTGATTCTCCCATAGAGTGGTGGGAGATGGTGAAGAAAAGGACCAAGGGCTACTTCATTCAGCTGGGGAAACGGAAAGCTCGTGAGAGGCGGGCGAGATATTCCCATCTAAACGCCCGCCTCCAGCGCCTGAGTCTTTTACAGCTCAGAGGCTTCGACCTAGCTGAGGAGGTGGCTCGGGTCAAACTGAGTCTCTCCGCCCTCTATCGGGAGGAGCAAGAGAAGATCAAGGTCCTTTCCAGGGTCCGCATCATGGAGGACGATGAGAAATGCAGCCGCTTCTTCTTCAAGAAAACGAAGGAGAGGCGGCCTGCAATGTCCTCCATGATCGACTCCTCGGGGCAAGAGGTGGAGGGCAGAGAGGCTGTTGAGACAGTGGTGCGGGATTTCTACAGGGAGTTGTACGATCAGAAGGTGGTGGATCAAAATCTGATCCATCACTTTCTGTCCCTGTTGGAGTCCCGCAATGAGGGGGACGAGGAGGAGGAGGAAGATCCAGAGATCACCACCACTGAACTCTCCCAGGTGATAAAGAGTCTTAACTCTGGAAGGACACCGGGTCCCGACGGGATCCCTGCTGAGTTCTATAAGATCTTTTGGGAGGTGCTTAAAGAAGATCTGGCCCAGGTCTTGGGGTCGATGTACAGAGAGGGCAGATTGGCCCCTTCTATGAAGAAGAGTATCCTCTCCCTTCTTCACAAGAAGGGAGACCAAAAAGATCTGAGGAACTGGCGGCCGGTCAGCCTCCTGTGCACCGACTACAAGATACTGGCCAAAGCACTGACGCTCCGGCTGCAGCGGCCACTCCCTCAAGTCGTGGGTCCCGACCAGGTCTGTGGTGCCCGGGGGAGATCGGCGGCCGACAACGCCATGCTGCTCAGGGATGTCGTGGCCTACTCGAACGAGAGAGGGCTTCCCCTGGTCCTAATCAGCTTGGACCAGGAGAAAGCCTTCGACAGAGTGGGCCACGAATACCTGCAGCTCGTCATGGAGAGGATGGGTCTCGCTCTTGGCCTGAGGAAGTGGGTTAAGATCATCTACAGCGGTCTAAGCAGCAGGGTCCTTGTGAACCGCCACCTGACCAAACCATTTCCGGTCAGGTCGGGGGTCCGGCAGGGTTGTCCCCTGTCGGCCCTGCTGTACGTCCTCTGCTTGGAGCCGTTCATGCAGGCGATCCGCCGGGACGTCCGGGTGACAGGTTTCCATCTCCCGGGTTCCGGCGGAGAGCAACTGAAGGCCCTGGCCTATATGGACGACGTGGCCGTGGTTTGCACGGACGCTCTGTCCGTGGCCAGGGTCGAGGAACTGCTGGACGGCTTCTGCAGGGCGACGGGGGCCGCTGTCAACAAGGCCAAGAGCGAGGTCTACCTCTCCAGGGCATGGCCTGTTGGCCGGGGCCCGCTGACCGTGTTCCCTGTGAAGCCGTTTATCAAGGTTCTGGGGATCACGATCGACGGGACCAACACGGGCACCCGGAGCTGGGAGGAGGCCATATCGAAGGTCCAAAAGAAGATCCACGGCTGGAGCACAAGGACGTTGACGATGGCTGGTAAGGTGCTGGTCGTAAAGGCCATCCTCTTCCCGATACTCCTCTACGTAGGAATGATCTTCCCCCAGACAAGGTCATCGCAAATCTAGTGACCCGAATTATATTTCGGTTTGTCTGGGGCAGTAAAATGGAGAGGCTGAAAAGAGTGCAGATGGTGAAGGGTACCCTGGATGGAGGCAGGGGGGTCCCGGACGTTGTGCGGCTGATAAAGGCGCAGGGGCTGGCCTATGTGGTCAAAAATATCCAGGCTGCTGGCAAGAAAGTGAGTTTCATGAACCGCTTTTATTTTGCCAGCAGCCTGAGACCATTCGGCCTCTGCGCCATGGATAACACCAGGCCGCACTCGTGGGATCCCCCGCCGTTCTACAGGGCGCTCCGAGCCTTTGCGCTCGAAGTAGGCCTCCATAAAGTCGTGCTGGCCTCCTGGGATTATAAGACCATCTGTAGCCAGATGAGATCTACCCAGGAGACCAGCCGGATAGAAGATTTCCCTCCCGAAACCTGCTGGTTTATCTGGGCTAACGCTACGCACGTTTGCCTCACGAATACGCAGAAAGATGTCTCCTGGATGGCTGTGAGTCGGTGTCTCCCCACCCGAGTGTTCATGCACAGAAGGGGCATAGCTCCTTATGACACCTGCCCCTATAAGGGTTGCCTGGGGAAGGAGACGGAGGCTCACATCTTTAGTGAGTGCCCCTCCGCCTACAGGGTCTGGCTCCTGTTTTCTCCGTTGCTCCACAGGTTTGCCGTTCCTGCGCGGGCGACCGCCCAGCAGATCCTGTACGGTCCTACCAGGAGACTAATATCTTCTACCCTGAGGTGCTGGTGGCGTGTCGTCTGCGCAGTGAAGCAGGCCCTGTGGGAGGGACGGAACATCTGTTTATTCAATAAGCAGGAGCTGGACCCGATTGTCATCGCGCGGAGGGGCATGATGCTCGTAAGGGACTACGTCAATCTGGAGGTCCATCAGAGGGGCAAGGAGGAAGCCTATAAGAACTGGCACATACAAGATCTGGGGGAGCTCAGGATCCCATGATGGGACCCACCTCCGGGGACGGTTAGTTCCCCCTGCTGGAGCCCGAGTCCAAGATCTTTTAATTATTTTATGGATGAATCTTAACTGTTTTTAAAGATTTAGTTGTTATTAAATCACTAATTGTTTAGGGTTTTTTTGGTATAGTTTTGTTATATTCTTTTGTCAAATACATTGTCCGTTTTGGATTTAATTTTAAATGCATTGGACCTTTTTTGTTTGTTTTTTATTTTTACCTTTTTAATTGTTTCTTTATTTTGTCCAATGCATTTTCAGTTATTTTCAATGTATTTGACTTTTATGTTGGTGAGCAGTTTTGCTTTAATCACGTTTGTTTTGTTGTTTTGTGCACATGTTTATTTGAAGTTAATTATTTTGTTTTTTGTTAAAATCACAAAGATTTTAATTTTTTTTAAGTGACTTTAAGAATTGATTTTAAAAGTTTTTAATCATAAGTATTAAAAATTTGAATTGTTTTTTTTTATGTCATGTAAAATACTACACCTAATAAAACAGTATTCTCCATGGCGTGGCTCAGCTCTGTGGGTCCAGAGGTGCTGCAGGTATTCCTGGGAGACAAGAGAAGAGCGTTGGGCATAAAAGGCATCAAATAAGAATGTGTAACCGATGGAAAAAGCTGGCACGTTAGTTAAAGGCATACAACTAATACTCTACAATCAGCTCAACAGGCTTATTTAACCTCAGCTTCAGATATATCTCATGTCCACCAGAGGATTCGAGGATGTGTGATGTCTGCATAGCCATTGATTGTGCATGGTCATCTTGCTGCTGGTCTCTCACTCCCAGCTGCTGCAGTGGAAGGGGAGAGCTCAGGGGAAGAGAGTCCCGTGGGGGAGCTGGAGACTGTGGAGCTGACCCTGAGCACACTGGAGCTCTGGGAGTCTGAGATGTTCCCACACAAGAGGAGGCTGAAGAAAAAGAAGGAGAGCCTGAAGGAAGAAGGGGCAGGTACTCATACTCTAATGTATATGTGGGACCCCGTTAGAATAAGAGTATTCTAAGAGAATGAGCACCCCCCCAAAATGATGGCCCCCCTTAATTATGTTTTGTTATTTTGCTTAATGCTTTAATAAGATCACACAATGTAATTTTAAATATACTTTACACTCACGTATTTTGTAATGCAGATATATTCAGAGATTAAAATATGGTTATTGTCATTGTTTATCCAGCTCAGAGGTCATAGGTAAGGTGTGCACAGTTTGCGTCATCAGGAGTAGACACCAGGAGTTCTGATTTACATGTGCTCCTGTGTTTGTGATTTCAGATGCAAAGGAAAATAAACCCCTTTTAAAACCAAGCATGCCTGAAAGTCGCCGTTATTGTTCAGGTGTGCAACATATAGTCCAGGATTTAGATTTGTAACAGTCCCTTATTGTTCAAGTTGAAGTATGCCATGGGATGCAAAGCTTATTCAATCATCCCTTGCAGTTCTCGCTGGTGTTCTATCGAGCTGTCCGACTTCGCCAGATTATCCTACCGTAGCGTAAATCGACAATTCTCTCTATCAAAAATGAGGACGAATCAATGCAATTATAGACATTACTGCAGCAAGTTATCAGTGTTTATATAGACATATTGCCAGCACCTAGCAATAACGGTATAACTAAGACATAAACGTGTAATGGTATGACCAAAGTTTGGCTACTTGGACAACCCGAACCAAAACAACTAAATAACAATGACATAAGTTAAATATCATGGTTTTGCAATTATGAATATATGCTTTAAAAATTAAGTTTAAATATAGTAACCATTTAACAAAAAAAATGCATGTAATACCTCACGCAAAATCCTAACAAAAATGACGCAAAGACCATGTACGCATGCGCATTAGCATTAAGTAGGACAATTTGACGGGTAGGATGTTTTGACTGAACACCAGTCCTTATAGGGGGGCTGCTGGGCTGCTAGGGGAGGTAATAATTGTGCATCATAGATTTATATTATATTTTAAAAAATAATGGATGTAATTATTTAATAAAGCACTGACAATGCTACAGTGTCGATCTAGAATTCTATATCTATGGTTTTGACAATAACTGAAACCAGCTTCATTGTGTAATGAAAGTTCCCAGCAGGCAAAATACTGTAGCGACCTCGCCTTTTTAAAGATTGCTAATGAAATAAAGCGCTCAAGATGGAGTTTTTCCAAAACAAAAACTGTGATTTATTAATCTGGCACAGAGGTACTTCTCTTTCCCCATTTTCCCTCAGATTCTCTCTGAACACAGACATTTCTCTCCATTAAACTCCCACTCTACTCGAACTCTAACCCATCACCATGCCCTTATATACAGTGAGGGAAAAAAGTATTTGATCCCATGCTGATTTTGTACATTTGCCCACTGACAAAGAAATGATCAGTCTATAATTTTAATTGTAGGTGTATTTTAACAGTGAGAGACAGAATAACAACAAAAAAATCCAGAAAAACGCATTTCAAAAAAGTTATAAATTGATTTGCATGTTAATGAGGGAAATAAGTTATTTCTTTGTAGAACCACACATACATATTCATCAAACTTAATATTACAATTACTGAAGACACCGTTTTGGATACAGTGCTAGTGATGCAATAAAGGGACACTGTTTGGAATGAATGAGAATTGTGCATTCTTACCGAAGCCCCACAACGATCACACCTTTTGAACGATCAGCTATTGAACTCTTTCATCAACCTCCATTACCTATAACATAATTTTGAGAAATACACCTTTTCTGTGTGCTGCACGAACCATCCACTTATTATTAATTCGTTTTATGTCACTTGTTCGCTGCAAGATTGGCAAGGCGAGTAAGGCTGTATTGCTCCATTCCATGCAGCGAACCAGCATTGAAAGATTTCCTGACATTGTGATTTACAAATTGCTAAAAGACCACCGGACGGAAGCGGTGGATCCAGCACAGAAGAAGCAGATGGCGTAGGCTCAAGGAAAAGTACTGGGATTCAAGCCTTTTGTATACACTGTAGAATTGCATGGAATACGTGAACACTGCCGGATGGAAGGATGCCGCACAGTTGGAGTTTGTCCTTGTAGACAAGAGGGTCGCTTCGATGAGGCTTCGTGTCTCAGAGAGGAAAACTTTGACTGTTGTCTGCGCATATGCGCCGAACAGCAGTTCTGAGTATTCAGCCTTCTTGGAGAAGGTGGGCATGGTGCTCGATAGGGTGCAGCCTACCGACTCTGTAGTCTTATTAGGGGACTTCAACGCTCACGTAGGGAACGATGGAGATACTTGGAGGGGTGTGATTGGGAGGAACAGCCTCCCCGATCTGAACCTGAGCTAATCCAGTCTACATGTCTTTACATGGACAGGATATCAAGGCGCAGCCGAGGTAGAGAGAGTATCCAGTTTGGGGGCTTGGAGGTGGCATCTCTGCTGTTTGCAGATGATGATGTGCATCTTGCCCCATCCGACTGTGATCTCCGACACGCACTTGAGCGTTTCGCTGCCGAGTGTGAAGCAGTTGGGATGAGAATCAGCACCTCCAAGTCTGTGGCTATGGTTCTCTCTCAGAAAAGAGTGGATTGCCCCCTCCAGGTTAGGGGGAGCAGCTGCCTTTAGTGGAGGAGTTTAAGTACTTTAAATACTTGCTGGACTCACCCTTTGGGATAGGGTGAGGAGCTCAGTAATCTGGGAGAGCCTCGGAGTAGAGTCGCTACTTCTCCTCCCCTTCTGGTGGCGATGGGTAGTGCTGCCACTCCTGCAAAGATTTCATTGATTTATAATTAGCAAGATTTAACAGTATTTGTCTTCTCAGGTGCATACTAGAGCAGCAGGCTGGCGAGATACCATGCGGGTCTCCTTATCACTAGAACACACTGTGTGATCTACACCTCTAAGAATCTCCTACTATAAGGACCTCCCTGTTCTGGAGGGGGAGTGGGCACCGTGATTCTCTGGTGCTCAACTGCCCTCCCATACCTTGGAAGCTCAAAGTCGGCTGTTTACCGTGGAGGCTGGAGCCATTTCACTGGCTGTATTCGTAAAACTATCTTACTACATACTACATACTACATACTCCATAAGTGCATACTGCATGATACATACTGATTTTCTGGCTAGTAAGTAATGCAGTACGCAGTATGAAGATGATTCAGTGTACTATATATGTCATGTGATCTCACGTGACAGACACGAAGCATGATGGGATGCAGTATTCATTGTATTGAACTCTGGTTGTGTACCGCATATTTTGACGAATGTAGCAAGCCATCCAGGTACTTTTACCATACTGCAATTTCATATACTATGTCCAATATGAATATGAGTATACTACTGAAATGTTGGTATGTATTACATCTAGTATGGTAGTATGTGGTTTCAAATACATCCAGTGAATATACTCCAGAGCTGCAACCTCATTATGCCAAAGCGGAGCATCCTGTGAAGAGGACAGCCCTACACGGGACTTTTAAGCATCGCTCTCATCCCTCTGTGTGTACCTTGCCTGTGCACCCTGGCTGTGCAGGATAGTGGCTGTCACACCCCTCCTCCCTTTCTCTTCTCAATCACAGCCTGCAGCTCATGTAGAGCAGTGGGAGTAGTGGTTGGTAATAAAAGAGCTGTTCTAATTCAAGTGTCACCGTCCACATGTTAATTTGTCTTGAACCCAAGACAGTTTAAGATACAAACTGTTGCAATATTATATACATCACTCATTTAATTCAATTACCTCAGTCTATAATTTGATCTTTCAAGACCACTGTGTTTATGGCCTAATCTTACCCTTTGTTGATACTGAGCACAAATAAAAGACATTTCCAGATCTGTGATTCAATCAATTTTTTTTTGTTGGGTGTGGTTTTCATCAAAATGAAGTCGAAGGAAAAGTAATAATACCTTGATTGTTTAAATAAAATGTTGGATTAAAACATCAAATTCAGTGTAATGTTTTATTTGTCATGTTAAAAATCTTGAAAACTGAAGTTCAGATACACAATAATAAAACCTGACAATTTCCTATACTGCACATTAAATTTAAATAAATAGCTAACACAATATCTAATACATTTATTTCAGATCTTAGACACCTGGTGTAAAATAAATAATAATGAATATTGTACCCAAATATACAGTGAATATGCTAAGAAACAGTCACACAATGGGCACATGAAGACACTAGTAAAATACGCATTGTTTTAAGTGGAACGGAATTTTCTTGCAAAAAACTTAATATCAACAAAGTGAATTGCTTTATTTCATAGCTTTGCATTCATTTTATGATGTCCATGTGTTCATGTGCACTCACTCATCACTTCACTATTGTAAAGTGTTAACATTTGTATGTGTTTCTTCATTGTTTGAGTGGAATCTTCATTGCAGAGCTATGACGCTGCTCAGTCCGGTTCATCCCAGACCTGCCAGTAGACCTGTGGGTTTCAGACACTCACTGAGGTGGGATCATGTGCTCATGCCATGCTGCTCTTCACCCTCTCAAAAATCTGCCTGACTCTGATGGCTGGGACACAGCCTTCTCTCACAATGGTGATGGTGCCTGGGAACGGAAAGCGGCAATGACATCCTGCTCAGTGCGTCAGCACAGTCTGTCAGCTGTTGTTGGTGATGTGTGAAAAGTGTTGTGAGACAGTATCTCAGAGAGTCTGATTCAGTGTCAATATGAAAAACTAATATTTACAACATGAAGTAAAGTAAAAGTAAGTATATTAAAAATGTATTAAAATGGTTAGGAGATACACTTTTAAAGTAGAGTGAAAATATATTACAGGCACAAGTAAAGAAATTTACTTTTCTTGTGACATAATAAACTATATTTTTAAAAGTAATATAAATGTATTTCTCCAGGCTTATAATGACAAGGACGTATAAAATGAAGGCAGTGTTCCTCTGTGATGGTGTTTTTCGGCGTGAATAGCTGACTATACTTTACCTTCATCAATTTTCAGGCAGTTGACGACTGTTGATGCCACGACCTCGCTGGACTCTCCGTCACACAGAACTCCATTTAATTTGTGTCCCAGACGCCTGGACAACAAGATCAGGATTAGGCAAATCAGGATTCTGCCTCCAATTGTGCGTGAGAAACAGCCACAGTTACAGATTTTCAGTAATATCCCGACAAAGCTGAAATCAACATCATACTGAATTATAAAACATACATTTCAGGCCATCTAAGTTTCCCAGTACCACAATATCATGGTGAGTAGAGACACATGGGCGTTCCACAGTGACACTCACGTGATGACCATATCATGGTGTGTGCTGTCTGGCTCGCCGCTGGGGTTGGCGGACGTGATGGCCAGCGGGCCAGTCATGTCACACAAGTGTGCGGTCACCGTGTGGTCGGGCACGCGGATCATGATGCTCTCCTCGGTACCCACGCGGTCATAGGCGGGACCCACACCTGCATCCACAGAAAGCGGACTGTCAGTACTGGAGGGCAGGTGACTCCTCACAGCCCTGGCTTCTGTTTATCTATTAATCTTAACATCTACAAAGTCCTCTTGTTAACTAATCTTGTATAAAGGCATGTGGTAAATAAAATAATTGTTATTATTTTATAAGACATCATCTCCTATGACACACCAGCCGTTGCGCAGCCCCGTTTTCATGTCTCAGGGCCCCCCCACTCACCCAGCTGGACGAGCCACTGTCCCTTCTGCACGATACAGCTGATGCCCCCGGGGTAAACGTTCCTCATGAACTCCCACAGCAGGGGGCTGAAAGGGGGCTGGGCAGTGACCAGCTGCTGCAGGTTTGAGATGCAGATGCAGATGGGCTTCTCCGCTGGGCGGTCCTAAGGAGCAGAATCCCAGAGGCAGGGTGGGTGACTTGTCAGTGACAGCCGCCAAGTATGGACAAATTATTTCCATCCCGACACATTTGAGAAAAACTTTCTGAAAGTTGTAAAAATCCGGGCTCTGTATTAAAGATTGTAGCAATATAGCATCTGCACTATCTTCAGAAGCACACAGGTATAAGGTATGCATTTAAATACATATTTGTATAGGTAGTCGCCTTTGAAATTATATTGCTGTCTGTCCGAGTAGAATGTAGTGCCTGTGTTTTTATCACCCATGGCAGCTTGCTGGGCCTTACCTTGATGTTGTAGATCCTCTCTATGGCCTCGGGGTGGCGGCAGGAGGCAGCCAGGGCGTACACCGTGTCAGTGGGAATACCACAGACCCGGCCGGTGTCCAGCAGCTTGGCAATGGTCAGCAGCCCGCTGGTCAGCCGGGAATTGGCCAGGGGGCAGGGCGCAGGGGGCATCTCCTCTGTCCTCTTCTGCAGAACCTGGGAGATATGAGAAATGATTGAATGAATTGATGCAATATCCTGGCAGACCCAGGAGAGGGGCCTATCCTTTTCATGGTTAAGTCTGCACTTCCCTAAGCAGTGTTCATCTGTGTTTTTGACCAAGGATGCACTCTCACTCACACATGAGAGCTGCTATTTAGTAATAATGAAAAACAATTCTCACCTTCAGCACTGGGGGCCCCAGGGGCAGCAGGTCCTTTGAGAAGATGGCGTTGGCCAGAGAGGCCAGCATGCCGTAGAGACACACGAAGGAGAATATCGCCAGCATGGCAACTGCAATAAGAAACCCAGCGGTTTGAGGACAGTACAGATAGTCAGGCCTGGTCTTGCCAAGCCCATCCTTTTGTGTTGTGTTCAAACTCTCAGCTGGGCAAGGTCTACACTGGCATCAAACACAGATATTCCCCAGACTGTCGCACACAACAGCAGCATCACTCTACATTAAACCACTGTTGTGACACAAGAAAGACACTATATACATCATTTATTTTTTATTGTATTGCAGGTGGGGAATATCTTACTCTCCAGCTTGTAGGGCAGCTTGTCCAGAGTGGAGAGGAGGAAACACACCAAGAGGACCTCCATCAGAGCAGTCAGGGCAAGCAGCACCAGGTTCCCATAGGCAGCTACACACGGGGAGTGACGGGAAATAGAGGAGCCCGTCAGAGACCGGAACAGACACTACACTACAGCCCTGGCAAGAGGTTCAATTCATTGATTCTCTGGCTTGTGGAACCAGTTCACTGTTTTCATTCAGACAGAACAGGAAGGCATTAAGCGATGTGAATGTGCAGTAAAGATTGAAGGATTTATTTGACAATGTATTAATTTATGATGGTAAATTACATACATGCTTCTACAGCCAAGAACACCCAGGCTTCAAATGCCAATTTGAAGTAGCACTCCATGTCATAATCTGAGCCAGGGACAGAATAGCAAATCGAAACTGAGACAAAGCTTTGTCAAGTGCAATGAAGCCCAAAATAAACAATTGCTAGGTTGGGTTGACTCACCAGTGAGCATGAGGAAGCCGTTCACAATCAGGAAGGCAATGGCACCAGCTGTGAAGCCCTGTGCTGAAGCCGGAGTCACATCAAGCAAAAAACCTGAGAACAACATGCATCTCATTACCCAAGACAGGCCTGTCTGTGAATGACAATGAACAATTAATTAACGATATTTTACTGATACCCACAAGCTCAATTTGCTACTTACCTGCAAACCGGTACCAGGTCCAGGTAGCCCAGATGGCAGCGTAAGAGAAGGCGATGACGGGCCCGAACCTTCGCCCTCCCTGGGCCTGCAGCCTGCTTACATAAGCCTGCATGATGGCCCCAGAGACCAACACCCAGGGCAGGGAGAGATGTAGGAATGTGGAGGAGGAGTGGCTGTTGTGGACAGCAGAGAGGGCTGCAACCCCATTGGTGAGGTAGAAGAGGACATCGGGCAGTTGTGAGACTGTGCTAGGTGGCAGGTCTTGGGGTTTCACCCAGCAACGCTTGAGGAAGCCCAGAGCGCTCTTCAGCCTGTCGGTGGAGAGAAGCTGGGGCCCGACGGGGATCAGAGCTTTCTCCGCTATGGTGTTAATGAGCCGGGCGAAGGTGCCGTAGAGGGACAGGGCAAGAAACAGGCAGCAGGCCACCCCGAAGAAGATATAGTAAGCCCGGAGAGGGATCTGGGGGACAGTGGCGATGGTCAGCAGCAGGAAGAGAGCATTGTGGGCCAGCTCAAGGATGTCTCTGTTCAGAGACATCAGGCAGAGCACGATGGCAGACGCCAGGAAGAACCAGTCTCCGACCATCCCCTCCCGGGCGCTGGCAACAGCTGTCTCATGCTGGCGGCCAATCAGCACCGACAGCACAAACTCCTCCCATGCCTTCACCAGCCAGTAGGTGCAGTGCAACATGAACTTGGTGGCGTGGTAGCAGTCCTGGCGGAGGTAGGCGTAGAAGCTGGAGAGAAGCTGCGCCAGGGAGACGATGGAGACCCAGATGACACCCACAGAGAAGGAGGGCACATAGCCAAAGCAGTAGAAGGCAAAGACGAAGGGTGACACAGTGTCACAGAGGAAACCCAGAGCCATGGGTTCAGCATACTTGGTGTTCTTCTTCTTCTCGTCACCTAGGCTCTGAGAGCTACTGCCATTGGCCGTGCCCAGCAGCAGAACATTGAACAGAGGGCTCCCGAAACCACTGAGCACGTACCTCTGGGTGACACCCTTCAGCAGCAGAGCGGCCGCCCCATACAAACTGCATGCCAGGATCACCAGCTCCATGACACCCGACACCACCAGTGCCCAGCCCCCCACCAGCCCCACTGCCTCGAACACCAGCGTGAGTGTGATGGCGCTGAAAACAAAGGGCATGATGTAGTTGACCGTGGCTGAGCAGAAGGCCAGGATGAAGGAGATGCAGATGTAGGGGACCAGACCCGCGATGGCAGACTGGCTGATAGGGAAGGGTGTGAAGATAGGGCTCCCCAGAGACAGATTGCTCTCGGAGCCCGAGCCGATGCCCAGCCCTGGGGTGCTAACTGTGAAGTTGCTCAGTGGTGGGTTGGCGCCCAGGACGATGCGGGTGGCTCCATAGCTGCCCCAGAGCGCTGCATAGGCGATGAAAGATGTCCCGCTCAGGTGGTCGTACTTGCGGAAGGAGAGCAGGCCGGCCACCAGCTGAGACACGCCACCAATCAGGATGATGTGCACACCTGTGGGCAGGAGGCAGGTCAGGGGTCAGAGAATAGTCAGGGGTTCATCTTAAGAGGTAGAAAGTTCTCTCAATAAATCTCTCATCTTTAGAGGCTGATAACTGTTGATATTCTGTGTAGGAATGTTGAAGGTCAAAAAGGAACCAAACAGGCCTCTCTAGCAGTAAGAGCTGCACTGGCTCTTCAAGGGAAAAGATAAGCCTGAATTGTTTTTGCTTTCTAGGGACATTACCTGAGAAATGTTGAATTGCATTGTTACAATACTGGCTGAACCTGAATCTACTCCTACTTCAGCTTTATCAGAGATCTGTAGATGAATATCAAAGCCTGAGTCTTTCTAGGAGAACTTGATAGACTAAAGTGTTGCTGCAGTGTGGCAGTGCGGATGGGGGGGGCATACCAGCCAGGATGTTCTCCACGCCAAGCGGTGCCACTCCAGTCCGTGCACTGTTGAAGTTCTGCAGGAGGACGAGGAAAGCACTGATCCCATTGGCCAGTAGCCCCAGGACGCCTGGCTCTCCATAGAAACTGGCAGGGAAACCGTCTGAATGCCCCATGTGGTCTGTTTGTCTGTCTGTCTGTCTGTGTGTATCTGCTGAGAGAGAAAACAGAGCACTGAACTCACAGCAGGTGAACCCTATCCCTCTGCTGTAACAGGGCTCTTAGTCTACCATCCTAAACAGTGGAAATACAGACAGGTGAGAAAACACTTTAAATAGCATTGGGATGGGGAATGGGGAATGGTGGGGGAGTTTCTACTGGCTAAACTGAAATGATTGGGCAAAGTTTTCTGGCATTTGGATTCTGGCTATTTTCAGGGCTGGAGGAGTAGCCAGAGTCCCAACCTTAACTAACAGATTAAATTAAACCTCATGAACAACCATGTCTCAATTATATTGCATTACATTGCAGGTATTGCACTTGGTTTCCCTGCTTTTTGGTTCAAGACGTTTCCAGACCTGTGGACATACAAGAAACCTTGAATATATATTTCAAATGTCTGTACTGTCTCCTAATTTTCTACTCCCCACTCATCACACTGTATGTTTAGTGGAGAATGAAGTACAGAGTGAGGGATACAGGTGAGAGCAACAGCATGGAGAGATACAGGACAGAGTGGTACAACAGAGGCACAGACACTGAGTATCTGAATACAAACTCCACAGCACAGTTGTCACTTGGACCTAGAGCATGGTAAGTTTCCCTTTAAAGTTAATAAACAACCTGCGTGTCCACAGAAATGGGGAATAAGAAACTGAATTATTGTTTTAAAAATGTTGCTACAACAAGTCCCAATTGGTAACTCATACATTTCGTTATACAATTTTCTATTTTTTTAAGAATATTACTTTAGTTATAGGCTATGTAAGTATTTTCTGTAGTGATGTCACACCTTGCTATGTTATATAAATATAGTGTCTTGCATTATAGTTTGATCAAATGTGTGTTGCCTTGGGCAATGGTACAGACTTAATAACTTAAGCATACTATTTATTATATACATACTGTCTATTTGTATTGGTTTCATTCATATTTTTAACTCTAGTTGGCTTTATTGGCTTCACCATTGCACAACCTCCTCAGTTAGCACACTGTACAGCAGAAAATGAATTATTAAATACCATAATAAGACAATATCGAAAGAAAATCAAATGTCACTTCACAAAATGCAATATAATACATACAAAAATAGTTCACAAATCAATATATTATTATTATAATATTATCATGCATGCTTCATGAAAAACATGTTAAGATATTGAAGCAAGTGTGGTATTTACCTGGCAGAAGTCCTGATGTACTGCACTGTGAGTGTATTGGCAGTGTATTTTTTATAGCATGTGTGTCCTTGGGACAGCAGGGGGTGGGGTGGCAGGAGGAGTCTGAAAACTTCCCTGACCATCGTCCCATGCAATGAGTTCCCAATCCACCTGACAATGGAATGACATCATCCTCCACTCGATTACGAAACTCATTTCTGAGATTTTGAGAAATTCCCACTAGAAAAATACATTGATTTGCATATGACCTCGAGGGAAAAGGGGTGTTTTGGTGAAGTTCCTGCCCAGCTCATCTGCAAGTGAGGTGTATAAGACCTGCAGGAGGTCTGGGGAGAGTATTAGGAGTTCAGGATCTCACCTGAGAGAGACGATCATAGAGACACTGCTCACTCACAGCATGCTCTCCACACTGCAGGTAAGCACAGACAGACACATGCCTTGACTGCAATAGTTCAAGAGCTTGGTTAGAACTGTCTGAGAACTGAGGGATATTTCATATAAAACAAATGTGATGTCAATTACGAGTATACATACTACAGATTTAACTATTTGGAAACATCAGAAGACAAGGGCCTCTGCTAAGAAATAAATAATAATAATAATATTAACAATATATGTATAAATATACTACAACAGTGAAGTTTGTTTAAGTTTTGTTGTTGTTTTAGCATTATTTGTTCTTGATCACAAGCTTAACACAAGCTGTATTAGACGAAACTGACTGTTTCCTTTGTTATAATGAGAATGATACATATTTATTTACATTTCTTTCATGCTGTACATCCCCTGTGTTACAGATGTGGTTGTCTGACTTAACTGACAAAGAGAGACTGAATGAGTTCCAGAATGCTTTGTTAGGGACAGAATATGAAATAAAGGCAGCACAGGATAAGCAAAAGAAGATAAAGAGCTAGTTAAAGTTTCATCTCCAAAAGATCTTCTGAGACGTTTGACCTGTTCTAATTGTGCGGTGTACACTTGTATGTGCAGCAGATAAGATCATGTGTCTGTTGAATGCCAAAGGTGAGTTGTTCTAAGCATCTGAGCGTCTCCTCCTGTTTTCAGAGATCGGCCAAGAAGGTCTTCACCGTGCGCAGACTGCACAGATCTGCACTGGAAGGTAAAGAAAACGCTCAGCTCTCTGTCTCTCCACTGCATCAGTTCTTAATACATTCAGCTGTTTTTGTTTTTTTACCAATTTTGTAAATTGATCAGCATCCCCTTTTTCTGTGTGTGTGTGTGCGTGTGTCCTGAAGTGGTGGAGAAGTCAGTGTCAGAGGACACAGTGACGGGCAGTTTCGGGAGCTTTATCCAGGGCGTGGTGCCCCAGCAGCTGTCCCCCATCCTGCTGCAGCGCAGTAAGAGGATGGTGCTCGACAGCCTGGGGGTGGGACTCCTGGGCAGCACCACACAGGTGTTCCAACTGGCCCTGCAGCACTGCCAGGTGAGCCACACTGTACCTTACTGTACTGCACTGCACTTCCACCTGTCCCTCAGTCAGACCCGTACTAACAGTCCCGTCAATCTGTGTCCAGACTGTGGAGGCTGGCGATGGTTAAGCTGGGTGTGGTTAGAGTGCCCAGCCTGGACACTAACCACCACTGTCTTTGCAGCACATGTATGCCCTTGATGACATCAGCGCTGTATACGGCCGCAGTCAGACCCGGCTCTCCCCGACACTGGCAGCCTTCGTGAATGGCGTGGCGGTAAGGAGATGCCGCTTGGACACAGCACACTCCACACACCCCACACTCTAATACACTCACCCTCACCCCACCACACTCACTCACACCCCACTACACTCACCCTATCACACTTAATGCATGAAGGCACTGGGAGAGAAGCATGCAGTTTCCTTGTGTTGTTTGTGAAGCCAGTCTCTTATGCCCTTATAACATTCTCTCTCCCATCTCTCTCCCCACCCAGGCCCACTCTATGGACTTTGATGACACCTGGCACCCAGCTACTCACCCCTCGGGGGCGGTACTTCCTGCCCTGTTGGCTGTCAGTGACATGTTGCCCAGCTACAGCAAACCCAGTGGACTGGACTTCCTGTTGGCTTTCAATGTGGGCATTGAGGTCCAGGGCCGGCTGATGAGGTTCTCCAATGAGGCACAGAACATTCCCAAGAGGTGAGACCCCCGGAGAGAGAGAGAGAGAGAGAGGAGAGAGGAGAGAAGGAGGCAGGGACTGGAAGTGTAGAATGAGCTGGAGATGGTGGAGATGGTGTGCAAAGCAGTGCGCAGTGAGCCAGGCTCTGTTTGACCGTGTAAACAGTTTGTAAAACTGGTTGTTCTTTGAGCAGAGTGTCCCTCTCTCTGACTCTTCTCTGCTTCTGCTTCCCCTGCAGGTTCCACCCCCCCAGCGTGGTGGGCACCCTGGGCAGTGCGGCAGCCTGTGCGCGGCTACTGTCTCTGGAACGCACACAGTGCTGCCACGCCCTGGCGATCGCAGCCTCCTTGGCAGGTGCCCCCATGGCCAACGCAGCCACGCAGACCAAGCCGCTGCATCTGGGCAATGCAGCCAGGCTGGGTCTGGAGGCGGCGTTGCTGGCGTCTCGTGGGCTGGAGGCCAACGCCCTAGTGCTGGACGCTCTGCCTGGGGTCGCCGGCTTCAGCGCCTTTTATGAGGACTATGTCCCACAGCCAATGCACCCTCCTGAGGACAGGGACCTGTGCTTCCTCCTGGAAAATCAAGACGTGGCCTTCAAAAGCTTCCCTGCACACCTGGGCATGCACTGGGTGGCGGAGGCGGCTGGCTCAGTGCGTGAGCTGCTGGTCGGCCCCCAGGGTGGCAGTCTCTCGCCCCGTGTCGTGAAGGAAATCCTGCTCAGTGTGCCACCTTCCAAGTACATCAACCGGCCCTTCCCCACGTCCGAGCACCAGGCACGCCACTCCTTCCAGTTCAGCGCCTGCTCCGCCCTGCTGGACGGGGAGGTCACGTCGAGCTCCTTCTCCCCCGCCGCCCGGCGGCGACCCGAGCTGCACACCCTGCTGTCCCTGGTGCGAGTGGAGCACGCTCCCGACAATCCTGCCAACTTCGACCGCATGTATGCAGAGGTCCATGTCACTTTGGTGGACGGCACCGTGCTGCAGGGGCGGTGCGACACTTTCTATGGGCACTGGCGCCACCCGCTGAGTGCCGACGCCCTGCGCAGGAAGTTCCGTGCCAACGCGGGTGCTGTGCTGCCGGAGGAGCAGGTGGAGGAGCTGCTGCAGGCAGTGGAGGGGCTGGAGCAGCTGGAGAACTGCACCTCTCTGCTCTCTTGCTTGCATTGAGCCTGCCACAGAAACCTTCACTCTCACCCAGTGACTCAGGGGACATGTTTCAGGCTCACTGGTACTGCTCTCACAACACTACCTGTCCTTATTTAATGGAAATTACAATATTATTCCTGCTCTGTACTTTCTATTGAAGTGCTGTAAGATTGTTTATATAGAGGCATACAGATATACATATATATTATAGTGAATCACCGTATGTATTCTATTATATTTGTTCTTCTGCTGTACAATATTAACTATAATGACATAATATATCTTAATATTTAACTTGATCTTTAATATTGTATTTTAACTAGAACATGTATTTTTATGACAAATTAAAGAGATCAAAACTGTGCTGTGTCAGGGTGTTTGACTCTTGAGGTGGCAGTGTCCATCTGTCTCTGTCCATCTGCCCCTCTGTCCATTTGTCCCTCTGACTGACAGTGTCCCCCTGTCTCTCTGTCCCTACAGTTCATACCTGCTACCTAGAAGAACAGGGTCTGATAAGAGACAGTTTTCACCAGCATCACATGACATGTGGGCCCTGTTGTCTTTCTCTCCTGTCTGGTGTGCATTAAAGTTAATGTACTTTGCAACTTCTCTCAGACCATTCTTGAGATTGCCTCTTGGAACACTGATTCTGTGAGTGTGTGCTCGTATTAAATTCCTTTTGATTGACCATGCATCTCTCTCTTGACTATTTGGACTCTTCAGGATCTGTGCTCCGAATAGCTCTTCCTATCTCATCCCACAGATGCTCAATTGGACTGAGATCTGGTGACTGGACAGGCCATTCACTGTTATGTTCGTGGAACCAATATTGGACAATTCTAGCCTTGTGGCATGGGGAGAAGGGGGTGTGGCACTTTCCAGACCCTGAAGCACGACACAATAGACAGCAAACTGTTGTTGACCGACTCTAAGGTTGAAAGGAGAAAACATAGATGTGTCGGGGTGAAGGACCGCACCCTCTCTTTACTGTGGGTGTCGAATGCCACGTGAGAGTCCAGAGGGCACTGTTCGTTGTCAAGCTCTCCATATAGAGCCCCTATCGGGCCAGAGTTTTCAAAAGATAAATACATAATCCACACCCTAAAGGAAAAGTTCCCTGAGCAGTCCCACACTCTGTTACTGCTTGAAGGCTGAGACACATCCTCACTGACACACGGGGATGGGACTCTCTTAGGGGGAATTTGCAGATGGCCTGCTCTCTGCTCTTAATGTCTTTCTCTGTCTGCGTCCTAGAGACACACTGGCAGGGAGCATGCTGGGAATTTCCTAGGGCTGAGAGCAGCCAGGCCAGGGTAGGACCTGTCTCACTGCCCAGCTCTGGCACTTCCACAGCAGCCCGTCAGCCCAGCATAGAGCACCTGGCTAATTCACCTAATGGCTCAATTAAATAATCGGAGGGTCAGCTGCAATGAGAAGCAGAAAGGCACTGTGGTGCATGATGGCCGCACCATGCCTCACAGCTGTTCCGAGCTTCCTGTTTCGCAAATTCTAAGGCCAATATACCCAAACCTAGTCAGTACATGGCAGGTTGTAGAAGGAATTATTAAATTTAAATATGATTGTGAGTGTGTTCTGTGCTGTACACAGCTGCACACAATGAGTTGAATGGCTTCTGTGCAGTAAAAGTGGTTCTTGTGATTTCAGAGTGAAGATTGCATTTCTTTCCCTGTGTGAACAAGGTCACTGTCTCACTCTGCTTCAGTACTGTGCTATAGTTCAACCCTGATACCTAGAAGAACAGGGTCTGATAAGAACCAGTTTTCCCCAGCAATTTGAGCTTGATACATTGTACAAACCCCCCTTCTATTAAACCTTTACGTATGCCTTAATACTCCCCGGTTTGACTCTCCTGTCTGGTCTGCATAAAAGTGCCTGTAGATTGTAACTTCTCTACGACTTTTCTTGAGATTGCCTTTTGAACCTCTTCCTTGCAGCTGCTTGTAATAAAAACCTGTGGCTCTTCAAGAGTAATGCCTATCTCATGAGGTTCCTTAGTCAGGTAGTGAATCAAAGGCTCAACCATGAAGACCAAGAAGCTTTCAAAGCAAGTCCAGGGTAAAATCATTGAAAAACACAGGTCAGAAGAATGGGAAAAGAAATGTCAGTCTCTGACATCTACTCAATAATCAAGAAATGGAAGGTGCATTGCACCATCCAGACACTGCCTAGGTCAGGCCATCCCTCCAAACTGAGGAGGAAACTGGTGAGGGTTGCCACTTTGAGGCCAACAACAAAAAGAAGGCCAAGTGTTGAGAAGTGTTGAAAGTGTTGTTTTTGGCACAGGTGGGAGTGTGGGGAGCAGACAGGTGACTGTCCTGAAATGTTTGTGCCTCAATGCCAGGAGTTGGAGTGACAGAAACATGGCTTACAGAAAATTATGGAGATGAATACAAATTGAAAGGATACACACAGTTTAGGAGAGACAGGAATAATCGAAGAGGTGGTGGGGTAGCATTTCATGTCAGAAATGACATTGAGGCAGAAGAACTCAAATAGGAAGAAACTGAATTTTTGTGTGTTAAGATTTTGAATAAAAGATCTACAGGATTTGTGGTAGGAGTGTGTTACAGACCACCCAATTCAGATATTCAGAAATATGTTACATTGTACAATGTTATAATAAGGGATTTCAATTTCCCAAACATAGACTGATCCCAGTTGGGACTACAGAAATGGAAAAAGAAATGGTTGACATAGAAAACAGTAGGTTTCCAAATTCAATTTGTCAGGGAACCAACCAGAAAGAGAGCATGCATTGATTTGATTTTTTCAAATGACCACAATCGAGTCAGATTTAGTTAGAGAACCAATGGCAAACTGTGATCACAATATGGTTAGCTTTGAGGAATACTATCAAAAAACAAGGACCAAATCAAAAACAATGGTTTATAATTTTAGAAAAGCAAACCTTGATGGTATGAGGTGACACTTAGAAGATTTAGACTGGGGCACAATAAATACAGATTCAGTTGAAAGTGATGGTTATATTTTAAGAATATACAACTTGAGGGCCAGGAGAAATTTGGACCAAAAAACAATGGCCAAAATGGTTTAAATGAAGTATGCAAAACAAATAGATAGAAAATGTTGTAATGTGTGTACAAAAGGGATAGGGACGAAACAAAATACAAAGAATATTGAGCTGCAAAGAGATCTTAAGAAAGAGATCAGGAAAGCAAAGAGGGAAATAGAAAGAAACAGCTATTGGAGCTAAAACTAATGCAAAGAGCTTTCTTCAATACTACAACAGCAAGAGGTCAATAAAGGAGGAAGTGAAATAGATAAAAGGCAAAAATTGAAGTATCTTGGAAAACTAACAAGATGTGGCAAATGTTCTAAATGAGTATTTCACAGAGGTTTTTACACAAGAAAAACAGATAACATGCCACAGGTTAACAACCAGTCAAACTCTAAACTCAAAATCCTCTGCTCCCTATACATCAACCAGTTCATATTCCATCTACTTACACTACCCAGTCAAATCAGTCCAGTCAAACCCTAAGAGAGATCAGGAATAATGAGGAGGAGGTACTAAAGGGACTAGCAGAATGAAAAACAAACAAATCACCTGGGCCAGATGATATATTTCCAACAGTACTTAAATAAATTGGGGAATTAATTTATAGGCCACTAATACAACTATTCCAAATGACACTTAGAACAGGGGATGTGCCAAATGATTGGAAAACTGCTAATGTCAAACCAATCCACAAGAAAGGGGACAAAACTGAGCCAGAAAATTACAGACCAATCAGTCTCACCTGCATCACCTGTAAAATGTTTGAAAAAATGATTAGACAGAAAATAGAGGAGCATCTAAATGAAAACCATATTCTTGAGACAGTCAACATTGGGTTTAGACGATGCAGATCATGTCTCACTAATATTTTAGTGTTTTTTGAACATGCAACTGCAAATATAGATCACGTGAAAGCATATGATATGAGATACTTCGATTTTCATAAAGCTTTTGATAAGGTTCCAAAGACTGATCTTCAAATTGGAAGCTGTAGGCATTCAAGGTAATGTAAGTAGATAGTTGATGTATAGGAAATGGAGGATGTCGATACGAGAAGTTGAACTGGAGTGAGGTTGTTAGTGGAGTTCCACAGGGATCAGTACTAGGGCCTTTGCTTTTTCTAATCTATATTAATGATCTGGACTCTGGGATAGTTAGCAAACTTGTCGAATTTAGAATACTGTGTACAGTTCTGGGCAACACACTTCAAGAAAGATATCGCTGCTCTAGAGGCAGTTCAGAGGAGAGCAACCAGACTTATTCCAGGTCTGAAGGGAATGTCCTACTGAGAGACTGAGGGAACTGAACCTTTTCAAACTACAACAGAGAAGACTATGTGGGGACTTGATTCAATATTCAAAATCATGAAGGTCATTGACCACATCAAACCATAGGAGCTTTTCTAGATCACCAGGGACACATAGACCTGGGGACACAAATGGAAATTGGGCTTCATGGCATTCAAGACGGAAAACAGGAGACCCTTCTTCACACAGAGAGTTGTTACAATCTGAAACAAACTCCCCAGCTGAAAATTTGAACATTAAAAAATACACTAGATAGGATCCATTGATCACTTAGATACTAATGGACACCAAACGAGAACAATGGGTGGAATGGCCTCCTCTCGTTTGTAAAGTTTCTTATGTTCTTAAAGGAAGCTCGCTGAACAGCAGGCTTTTGGAAGCGTTATGCTCAGAATTAGGAGTGGAGCACACTCATTGACTGTTTCACACTGAAGTACGGTGGCTGTTGTTAAGTGCTTACAAAGGTGTATGAACTCAAGAATGAGGTTCACATTTTTCTGGTAGAGAAACAGTCTAATTTGGAAAATGTGTGTGACAATACCAGTTGGTTAATGAGAAAATGTAAGTGAGATATGACAACTTCAGTCTTCAACTTATTTTGAAGTTACAAAGAGGTGGCAGTGATTTATTCGGACACTGGGAACACATACAAGCATTCCAGAAGTCATTAGAACTGTGGCAAGCATGACTGAAAATTAACGGTCCCAAGTACTACATGTTCCCAACACTGTTACAACACACTGAGGAGGACAGCATCAGTGAAGAAAAAGTGAGTTACATTAAAATTGTCATTGTGTCACATCTCGCTGCTCTGTCTGACATTTTAAATTGCTACTTTCCTGCAGAGGGTTTTGCAAACTTGGAGAAAAAGAGTTGGTGCAACTCACACTGAAAACACGCCACCAGTCATTACATTTGTCATCGGTTTGGATCAGTATTTTCAAAGAATATCCACTGCTAAGTAAGATTAGTGTTCTGTTGATGCTGCTATTCACAGGAACCTGTATGTGTGGACTGGGATTGTTCGACTTTGATGAGGTTAACAACAAAAGAAAGAAACCGACTCAACAGCGCACCTTTTTGCTATATCGATACAATAGCAATTGGCAATACTATAAAAATTAAAAGGTTGCTAAAGAAATGTAACGATTACTTATGTCTGTTTCCTGACGTTCTGAAAAAGTAATCATTAGGCTTACTTATGTCTGTTGCCTGGTCCTCCAAAAATAAGTCATGGTTAATTATTATTGTTTCACAGCTCTCAAAAAATAAGTACTAATGTATGTTTCCAGGTTTTCCCCAAAATATATGTGGATAAAATAACAATTACAAAAACACTTCTCGTGATTTTGAACGGGGTGACAATGACCTATGGGCTCCAATTAGCACCAAGTAATGAATTCAAAATAAAATATAAACGATGTCTCACTCCTATCATTCACAGCTGTGCCTGAACTGTATCAGGTACAATCTCGGTGGATGTTGACTATATAGTAATCTATTTTTTGAGAGATCTTCTATTATATGAGCCTCACTTTTTCAATCAGTGCCCAGTTGTTCTTCTGAGAATGCATGAAGAATATACGATTGACACAGAAGAACATACTTCCATGACACAGTGACATGGCTGGAGAGGGAGGATTGCTGTGCAGTGGAATCTGTTAACATCCTTAGCAATCTGGAAAAGCAGTCTTCTGCAAGCTATGAGGAACTGTGCCAGTATTATTCAGGAAACTACTTGAAGAGCAAGAAGGGGCTGGGGTCTTGATGCATGAGTGATAATTGAATGTTTCGCACTTGCTTTGTGACATACCTGTGGAAACACACAGATTACCTAAAATACCTGGAATGTCTGCTTTTGAGAATAAAGGGCCTCTGACGTAAAGACAAAGGAAGTGCTCAGAAGTAACAATTGATCAAGTGACTTTTCTTTATTATTACATTTCTGCCCTTATCCAGAGTCCCATCTGCCCCACGGCACAGTGTTTTCTCTGAAGAGTGACGTTGGGACAGTGGAGAAATTGAGACTCAATGAACAGGGACCTGGGGACACAAATGGAAATTAGGCTTCATGGCATTCAAGACGGAAAACAGGAGACCCTTCTTCACACAGAGAGTTGTTACAATCTGGAACAAACTCCCCAGCTATGTGGTTGAAGCTGAAAATTTGGGAACATTAAGAAATAGACTGGATAGGATCCTTGGATCACTTAGATACTAATGGACACCAAACGAGTACAATGGGTTGAATGGCCTCCTCTCGTTTGTAAACTTTCTTATGTTCTTAAAGGAAGCTCGCTGAACAGCAGGCTTTTGGAAGCGTTATGCTCAGAATTGGGAGTGGAGCACACTCATTTACTGTTTCACACTGTGGCGGTGGCTGTTGTTAAGTGCTTACAAAGGTGTATGAACTCAGGAATGAGGTTCACATTTTTCTGGTAGAGAAACAGTCTAATTTGGAAAATGTGTGTGACAATACCAGTTGGTTAATGAGAAAATGTCAGTGAGATATGACAACTTCAATTTTAAACTTAATTTGAAGTTACAAAGAAGTGGCAGTGATTTATTCAGACACTGGGAACACATACAAGCATTCCAGAAGTCATTAGAACTGTGGCAAGCATGACTGACAAGTAACGGTCCCAAGTACTACATGTTCCCAACACTGTTACAACACACTGAGGAGGACAGCATCAGTGAAGAAAAAGTGAGTTACATTAAAAGTGTCATTGTGTCACATCTCACTGCTCTGTCTGACAGTTTAAATTGCTACTTTCCTGCAGAGGGGGTTGCAAACTTGGAGGAAAAGAGTTGGTGCAACTCACCTGTGATAGCACACTGAAAACACGCCACAACTCATTACATTTGTCATCGGTTTGGATCAGTATTTTCAAATAATATCCACTGCTAAGTAAGATTAGTGTTCTGTTGATGCTGCCATTCACAGGAACCTGTATGTGTGGACTGGGATTTTTCGACTTTGATGAGGTTAACAACAAAAGAAAGAAACCGACTCAACAGTGCACCTTTTTGCTATATCGATACAATAGCTATTGGCAATTCTATGAAAATTAAAAAGTTCCTAACAAAACGGAACGATTACTTATTTCTGTTTCCTGGTTCTCCAAAAATAAGTCATGGTTAACTATTATTGTTTCCCAGCTCTCATAAAATAAGTAATAATTTACGTTTCCCGGATTTCCTCCCAAAAGTATGTGGATAAAATAACAATTACAAAAACACTTCTCGTGATTTTGAAGGGGGGGACAATGACCTTTGGGCTCCAATTAGCACCAAGTAAAGAATTCAAAAGAAAGTATATTTGCAACCTTGAAAAAATAAAGTTGAGAGAAAATGGATGTTGGCATCAAAAATAAAACAAATGAAAGCAAAATGTGTAGAATTGTAAACAAAAATAATTATATCTAAAGCAATACAAAAAAAACGTGAAAGCAAATAATTTTAAATCGAGAGCAAAACTCAAATTGATTGAGTCCATTTCACTCATGCGCTCGCCTGGAGTTCCTGACTTTGGTTACAATACTGAATTCTTTGCTTCGCCACCGGTTTCTTTGGATTTGCTTTTTTTCGTCGTTTATGAGATTTGGCACTGTTTTGTTCTGAGGACAGGGTTTAGAGGGAGGCGTAGATCATGGGTCTACCTTGGCCCACTAGGTTTGAGTAATGGTTCTTCCTAACCCAGCTCAACAGACAGTACCTCGAGTTCAAATAGAAAATTATAGAAGCACGCATGGGAAGACAAAGGTACCTGATTTTGTTGAACTAAAAGTGAAACGGCAGAATAAATTGCAGGAGAGATGTTTGCTTTTTTAGAAATGTTTCTCTTTTACAATAAGGCTGTGGCTTGGTCTGCCGATAACGCAAACACACACTTCAGTGGCCGATGATGAAAATGTGCACACTAAAGTCAAGGTAGCCTAACAACAGGCCATGCCTGTATCAGGTACAATCTTGGTGGATGTTGTCTATATCGTAATCTGTTTTTTGAGAGATCTATTATATGAGCCTCACTTTTTCATTCAGTGCCCAGTGCTTCTGAAAATTCATGAAGAATATACGATGGACACAGAAGAACATACTTCCATGACACAATGACATGGCTGGAGGGGGAGGATTGCTGTGCAGTGGAATCTGTCGACATCCTTAGCAATCTGGATAAGCAGTCTTCTGGGGTCTTGATGCATGAGTGATAATTGAATGTTTCGCACTCGCTTTGTGACATACCTGTGGAAACACACAGATTACCTAAAATACCTGGAATGTCTGCTTTTGAGAATAAAGTGCCTCTGACGTAAAGACAAAGGAAGTGCCCAGAAGTAACAATTGGTCAAGTGACTTTTCTTTATTACATTTCTGCCCTTATCCAGAGTCCCATCTGCCCCACGACACAGTGTTTTGGACAGCAGAGAAATTGAGATTCAATTAACACCCATGTGAAAACCATTATCATTGAGAAAACAAACTATAAACTGTTGGGTCTAGAAATAGTGTATATTTATTGTAGTCTTTTTCACATGGGATGCTGAGATTGCGCCAGATGATCACTTTCCAGTCAAAATGATGGCTGAGATTAAATAGAAACTTGTCAAGAATAGCAGGTATTTGTCATTCCTCTATGCCCTTAATTTAAAAAGCCTGATGAGGTAGTACCATCGGCACGATGGAGCTATATCGAAATAAATATTTTCACTCTGTGTGTGTGTGTTAATTTAGATGCAGTGTATGTGCATCATCTTACATGTCACTTACACATACTCTTGCATACAGTCAAACCACACAATACATGTGGGTTTTCATGTACAACAGAAACCACAGCAGATTCACATTTTAAAACATGGCATTACCTTTGTTTTATTAACACATATTACATTATATTGAGATATAATACATTTTTTCATGATCTAAATTTCATGTTTAATGCTTTGCCATCGCACTGATGAACACTGAGAAGGAATGTTCAACCACCTTATGAAATAACAAATTAATGACGTAGTAATTCAAATGGGTCAGGTGTGAGCTGGACTGAAACACAGCACTCTTGGAGGAGGTGAGGGGTGGGGGTCTGGGGGCAGGGATTGTCCTAGGCTTTGAGGAACCAGTTTCCTCTTCTGCTGTTGCATGGACACACTCTGGGTGCCAACAAGACTAAAAAATTCCAACCTTTCCTCACCCAGCCCTTCCTAACCACACACACACTGGTCTCTAAAGAGCACTATCACTGCCTGTGCTTTTCCATTCTTCAGTCGCCTTTCAGAAACTTCCAGCATCACTCCATGGGTCAAATGGCCTCCTCTCGTTTGTAAACTTTCTTGTGCTCCGTTCTGCTTTTACTCTTTTATGATTTCTTGTTGCCACCTGTTGTTTGAAAAAGGTACTACAACAAGTTCCAGGGGCAGCCACAGACACCTCTGGGTCGTTATGAGCTGATGTTGACTGCTTTTCCCCTGAATTACAGCCCACTAGATAAAACAATGATCTGGCATTGAGAAATCGCAGGCTGGATGTCCACCCTTTTTTAAAGGAATTTCACTTTATGTTTCGTTTTATATTCGGGGCTGTAGTGGAAACAATCAGTGGTTGAGTGTGACTGAGGGGCTCTTATATTGACTAGATAATTGAAATCTGGCTCTGCTTCCTGATCTTATCGTGCAGCTCGTGAAGGGTCTGCTTGTGGGGAGGCCAGGCAGCCTCCCATTGCGTGACTGAATTCAGGCACACTGAGCTGAGGGGGGCAGTACCAGGAACACATGTTGTTGTATTAAGGAGCCCAGCCTTTAAGGATGTATGATTTTATTTTAATGACACCTATAGCCTAATATAACACGGTCCTCGGGAGCCAGAAATTCTGTAATAATAATATTATAATATAATTGGCTATGCAAAAACTAAAGCACTCCATATTCATCCTCTGCACTTTGTCACCATTTACAGCTTCTGGCATCAAGGTAATCCCTGCCTTTCTGGCCCAAATTCACCCCCGATCCTCCTTCCAGAAGTGCCCTTTCTCTCAATGAGTGCCTGCGGAAGCTCGCTGTATGCACACCGCTCCCGCCCTGGTCAAAAATTCAGCAGCACTTCCACCTCACACCACCCCAGTGGGCAATTCAATGACAACCCCCCTAGCCTAGCCACTGTCCTTTTACTGTCCTCTGCACGGTACTGATTAGTCCCTCCAGAAATCTGCATTTTGGCAATTGTGAAACTTGCCTTCTCATGCAGATTTCTCTTCCTCGTGCAGAATTCTGCAGAATAAGGCACATTTTGAATGACAGACAGGGTGGTACCATATATAACCACTAGGTTACATAAAATAAGTACCACACAGTTGCCAAGTCTGCGAATTTCCTGCAGATTTGGGATTCTTTTTTAACGTGTTGCGTGTTTTTGGACTTGTTTTATTTGGAATGTGTTTGTTTGGGCTTGAATTATTATTACCCTACATTTTATGATGATTTGTGTATTTGCTTTTTAAAAAGCCTATCCCTAAACTCCCCCTCAGTAAACGTAAGGTATAGGGTGTGTTCAGATTGCGCAGACTTTTGTCATATGACCATTTAGCCAATGAATGCTCATAATTTCCAGAACTATTTCTAGAATTACAGAACGAGGTCAGGCTGTGCTACACCCCATTGAAAGCCAATAGGGCTTGTTGTTGTAGAAAAACCCAGCCCTTACATGCAATATGCACTCTAAACTGTGTGCATGTGCACACTGGTCGCACAACAAAATATAGCTTGCATACAAAATAAAATAAGAAATTTCAATTTTGTATTACTTTTATGGGTGTGGTGTATACAAACAAACAAACTTTTGTAATCCACAATCTACACCAAAGAACACACCATTTGCCTTATTCAAGCAATTGATTAGCATCATAAAAGTATTTTTACATAACTTACAAATGCCCAAAATGTAACTACCTAGACGTAAGCAACGTCAACATCAACATCAACATTAACAAAACGTGCGGGATTTATAATTCTGTACTATTAATATCAATTGTAGTATTTAGTTATGGTTAAACGGTGTGTTTAAGGATTGACTTGCAACTAGTCCTTGTTAACACCTTTTCCCGAAATCACGAGCAATTAATCAAACTTGCAGTTAGAAACAGCGACAGATAGCGACAGAGCAGAGGGCAGTGAAGGAGAGTGCAGGTCCAATGGGTGTTTGAGGAAGATAGAACAAGCACACATGGTGCCGAGGAAAGTGGCTGATCGCTGGGGAATGTGAAGGCTTAGTATTCGGGTGATGACGACCTCGGGTGGTGAGCTTGTGAATTGCGGGATATGTGGGATGAAACAGTGACAAATTCCCATACATTTCTTGCAACAATCTGCAAGGTTAAATTATGATGCTGATGGTCGATGAACCACACATATTACAGATTTACTATATTACTATATCCGTGTCTTTGAGGACTGTTGAAATGTTTAATTTATGTTTGGGTAGATATTATTTCAGCCCGTTTCCTGTTAAATTGTTGCAATATTTCAGAAACAAAAATGGAATAACTAACATTTCTTCCCCTATGAAACTCTGGTGTATGTGAGTATACAGTAGTTGTCTTAACAAGTATTCATAGAAAAAATGCCAAATGTTATTTACCATTGTATGAAGTGTAAGCTGTACTTTGATAAACTATGCATGACAATAACATTTGAAGAAACTTCCAAGTACAACCGTACACATATATCGATCAGTTATTATCATAACCCTGGTTCCCTAAAAAAGAAAGAAAACCATTACCAAATGGGAAGAGCCTTCTTAGAGAAAAGAAAGTAAAAGCAAAAGCTTGCCCTGTGGCCTCAACCAGGTCACTTATGTGAGAGGAATATGCATTATTTAATATACTGCTCTGCACTGTTATTAATAGCTATACCAGTAGAATTGCACCTGAGGCTAAAGACAGATTGAAAAGAATAAGAATCTGAGGCAATCAGTTAAATGTACAAGCAGGTGTCTTTATTGTGAAAAGTTACTGAACACTGTTGAATAGCTATTGAACAGTTGAAGTCTGTTGCTATGGTCTCCTGTGCCTTCTCCCCGGTTCAGTGACACGTCTCTCTTCCTATAAGGAAAACAGAAATAACTCAATATGCAATTGCATGCAACTTATAGAATGGTCTGTTTTTCATCTGCTTCTCCACGGCGTGGCTCAGCTCTGTGGGTCCAGAGGTGCTGCAGGTATTCCTGGGAGACAAGAGAAGAGCGTTGGGCATAAAAGGCATCAAATAAGAATGTGTAACCGATGGAAAAAGCCTGCACGTTAGTTAAAGGCATACAACTAATACTCTACAATCAGCTCAACAGGCTTATTTAACCTCAGCTTCAGATATATCTCATGTCCACCAGAGGATTCGAGGATGTGTGATGTCTGCATAGCCATTGATTGTGCATGGTCGTCTTGCTGCTGGTCTCTCACTCCCAGCTGCTGCAGTGGAAGGGGAGAGCTCAGGGGAAGAGAGTCCCGTGGGGGAGCTGGAGACTGTGGAGCTGACCCTGAGCACGCTGGAGCTCTGGGAGTCTGAGATGTTCCCACACAAGAGGAGGCTGAAGAAAAAGAAGAAGGAGAGCCTGAAGGAAGAAGGGGCAGGTACTCATACTCTAATGTATATGTGGGACCCCGTTAGAATAAGAGTATTCTAAGAGAATGAGCACCCCCCCAAAATGATGGCCCCCCTTAATTATGTTTTGTTATTTTGCTTAATGCTTTAATAAGATCACACAATGTAATTTTAAATATACTGTACACTCACGTATTTTGTAATGCAGATATATTCAGAGATTAAAATATGGTTATTGTCACTCTGGAATTGTTTATCCAGCTCAGAGGTCATAGGTAAGGTGTGCACAGTTTGCGTCATCAGGAGTAGACACCAGGAGTTCTGATTTACATGTGCTCCTGTGTTTGTGATTTCAGATGCAAAGGAAAATAAACCCCTTTTAAACCCAAGCATGCCTGAAAGTCGCCGTTATTGTTCAGGTGTGCAACATATAGTCCAGGATTTAGATTTGTAACAGTCCCTTATTGTTCAAGTTGAAGTATGCCATGGGATGCAAAGCTTATTCAATCATCCCTTGCAGTTCTCGCTGGTGTTCTGTCGAGCTGTCCGACTTCGCCAGATTATCCTACCGTAGCGCAAATCGACAATTCTCTCTATCAAAAATGAAGACGAATCAATGCAATTATAGACATTACTGCAGCAAGTTATCAGTGTTTATATAGACATATTGCTAGCACCTAGCAATAACGGTATAACTAAGACATAAACGTGTAATGGTATGACCAACGTTTGGCTACTTGGACAACCCGAACCAAAACAACTAAATAACAATGACATAAGTTAAATATCATGGTTTTGCAATTATGAATATATGCTTTAAAAATTAAGTTTAAATATAGTAACCATTTATCAAAAAAAATGCATGTAATACCTCACGCAAAATCCGAACAAAAATGACGCAAAGACCATGTACGCATGCGAATTAGCATTAAGTAGGACAATTTGATGGGTAGGATGTTTTGACTGAACACCAGTCCTTATAGGGGGGCTGCTGGGCTGCTAGGGGGGGTAATAATTGTGCATCATAGATTTATATTATATTTTAAAAAATAATGGATGTAATTATTTAATAAAGCACTGACAATGCTACAGTGTCGATCTAGAATTCTATATCTATGGTTTTGACAATAACTGAAACCAGCTTCATTGTGTAATGAAAGTTCCCAGCAGGCAAAATACTGTAGCGACCTCGCCTTTTTAAAGATTGCTAATGAAATAAAGCGCTCGAGACGGAGTTTTTCCAAAACAAAAACTGTGATTTATTAATCTGGCACAGAGGTACTTCTCTTTCCCCATTTTCCCTGAGATTCTCTCTGAACACAGACATTTCTCTCCATTAAACTCCCACTCTACTCAAACTCTAACCCATCACCATGCCCTTATATACAGTGAGGGAAAAAAGTATTTGATCCCCTGCTGATTTTGTATGTTTGCCCACTGACAAAGAAATGATCAGTCTATAATTTTAATGGTAGGTGTATTTAAACAGTGAGAGACAGAATAACAACAAAAAAATCCAGAAAAACGCATTTAAAAAAAGTTATAAATTGATTTGCATGTTAATGAGGGAAATAAGTTATTTCTTTGTAGAACCACACATACATATTCATCAAACTTAATATTACAATTACTGAATTACACCATTTTGGATACAGTGCTAGTGATGCAATAAAGGTACACTGTTTGGAATGAATGAGAATTGTGCATTCTTACCGAAGCCCCACAACGATCACACCTTTTGAACGATCAGCTATTGAACTTTTTCATCAACCTCCATTACCTATAACATAATTTTGAGAAATACACCTTTTCTGTGTGCTGCACGAACCATTCACTTATTATTAATTCGTTTTATGTCACTTGTTCGCTGCAAGATTGGCAAGGCGAGTAAGGCTGTATTGCTCCATTCCATGCAGCGAACCAGCATTGAAAGATTTCCTGACATTGTGATTTACAAATTGCTAAAAGACCACCGGACGGAAGCGGTGGATTCAGCACAGAAGAAGCAGATGGCATAGGTTCAAGGAAAAGTACTGGGATTCAAGCCTTTTGTATACACTGTAGAATTGCATGGAATACGTGAACACTGCCGGATGGAAGGATGCCGCACAGGTGGAGTTTGTCCTTGTAGACAAGAGGGTCGCTTCGATGAGGCTTCGTGTCTCAGAGAGGAAAACTTTGACTGTTGTCTGTGCATATGCGCCGAACAGCAGTTCTGAGTATTCAGCCTTCTTGGAGAAGGTGGGCATGGTGCTCGATAGGGTGCAGCCTACCGACTCTGTAGTCTTATTAGGGGACTTCAATGCTCACGTAGGGAACGATGGAGATACTTGGAGGGGGGTGATTGGGAGGAACGGCCTCCCCGATCTGAACCTGAGCGGTGAGTTGTTATTGGACTTCTGTGCTAGTCATGGATTGTCCATAACAAACACCTCGATCGAGCACAAGGATGCTCATAAGTGTACATGATACCAGAGCACCTTGGGCCGAAGATCAATGATTGATTTTATAGTTGTATCATCGGACCTAAAGCCATATGTTTTGGACACTCGGGTGAAGAGGGGGGCAGAGCTGTCAACTGATCACCACTTGGTGGTGAGTTGGATCCGACGAACGGGACGCCAGCCGGATAGACCTGGGAGACGCAAACGAGCAGTGAGGGTCTGCTGGGAACGTTTGGCTGACGATACTGTGAGGAAAGATATCAACTCCCACCTCCGGACTTATTTCTCCTGTATCCCGAGTGAGGTCAAGGACATTGAGTCTGAATGGACTTTGTTCAAGAACTCATTTGTGGAGGTTGCCTCAACAAGCTGTGGAATGAAGGTGGTCAGTGCCTGTCAAGGTGGCAACCCCAGGACCTGCTGGTGGACACCGGCGGTGAGGGAAGCTGTCAAGTTGAAGAAGGATGCCTTCCGAGCGATACTCGTGTTTAGGTCTCCGGAGTCGATTGAGAGGTACCGGCTGGCCAAGAGGGCAGCAGCAGTAGAGGTCACCAAAGCGAAAGCTCGGGTATGGGAGGAGTTTGGATAGGCCGTGGAGAATGACTATCGGATGGCTTTAAAGTTGTTCTGGCAAACCATTCGGCGCCTTAGGATGGGACAGCGGGACAGCACCCAAGCTGTTCTCAGCAAGGGTGGGGAAACACTGTCCACTACTGGGGAGATCGTTGAGAGATGGAAGGAACACTTTGAGGAACTCCTCAATCCAGTGGACATGCCCTCCTTGCAGGAGGCAGTGCTAGATAGCTCCGGCGGGATCGGATCTATTGCTGTAGCTGAGGTTGCTGCGGCAGCCAAGGGCCTCCACAGCGGTAAAGCTGCAGGGGTAGACGAGATTCGTCCGGAGATGTTGAAAGCGCTGGACAATGTTGGGGTGGCGTGACTAACGCACCTCTTCAATGTTGCGTGCAAGCCGGGTACAGTTCCTTTGGATTAACAAACTGGGGTGGTGGTCCCCACAGAGGGTGTGTTCCAATTACAGAGGGATCACACTTCTCAGCCTCCCTGGTAAAGCCTATGCCAGAGTGCTGGAGAGGAGACTTCGTCCGATAGTTGAACCTCGGATTCAGGAGGAACAATGTGGATTCTGTCCGGGCCGTGGAGCAGTGGACCTGCTCTTTGCCCTTTCACAGATATTTGAGGGGGTATAGGAGTATGCTAATCCAGTCTACATGTCTTTACATGGACAGGATATCAAGGCGCAGCCGAGGTAGAGAGAGTATCCAGTTTGGGGGCTTGGAGGTGGCATCTCTGCTGTTTGCAGATGATGATGTGCTTCTTTCCCCATCCGACTATGATCTCCGACATGCACTCAAGCTTTTCGCTGCCGAGTGTGAAGCAGTTGGGATGAGAATCAGCACCTCCAAGTCTGTGGCTATGGTTCTTGCCCGCTCCAGGTTAGGGGGAGCAGCTGCCTTTAGTGGAGGAGTTTAAGTACTTTAAATACTTGCTGGACTCACCCTTTGGGATAGGGTGAGGAGCTCAGTAATCTGGGAGAGCCTCGGAGTAGAGTCGCTACTTCTCCAGTATGAGAAGAGCCAGTTGAGGTGGTTCGGGCATCTGCCTGTGCAGCTCTACCGGGCACGCCCCACTGGGCGGAGACCCCAAGGCCGACCCAGGACACACTGGATGGATTATATCTCCCGGCTAGCCTGGGAACGCCTGGGAATCCCCCAGGAGGAGAATCTGTCACTGGGGAAAGGGAGGTCTGGTCTGCCTTGCTTAGTATGCTGCCACCGCGACCCTCACCTGGACAAGCGGTATACAAAATGGATGGATAGATGGTTGAACACTGTGCGAGAAAATAAGTCTTTATTCAAATGGCAGGTCTCCACATTCATTCCTCCATGGGCTAGCGAAGGCCCTGCACTTTAATATTGGTTTCACTTTGGTTGTAGAGTCTGTCTCCTCCCCTTCTGGTGGCGATGGGTAGTGCTGCCACTCCTGCAAAGATTTCATTGATTTATCATTCGCAAGACTTAACAGTATTTGTCTTCTCAGGTGCATACTAGAGCAGCAAGCTGGCGAGATACCATGCGGGTAGGTGTATCACTGTGTGATCTACACCTCTAAGAATCTCCTACTATAAGGACCTCCCTATTCTGGAGGGGGAGTGGGCACCGTGATTCTCTGGTGCTCAACTGCCCTCCCATACCTTGGAAGCTCAAAGTCGGCTGTTTACCGTGGAGGCTGGAGCCATTTCACTGGCTGTATTCGTAAAACTATCTTACTACATACTACATGCTACATACTACATACTCCATAAGTGCATACTGCATGATACATACTGATTTTCTGACTAGTAAGTAATGCAGTACGCAGTATGAAGATGATTCAGTGTACTATATCTGTCATGTGATCTCACGTGACAGACACGAAGCATGATGGGATGCAGTATTCATTGTATTGAGCTCTGGTTGTGTACCGCATATTTTGACGAATGTAGCAAGCCATCCAGGTACTTTTACCATACTACAATTTCATATACTATGTCCAATATGAATACTGTATACTACTGAAATGTTGGTATGTATTACATCTAGTATGGTAGTATGTGGTTTCGAATACATCCAGTGAATATACTCCAGAGCTGCAACCTCATTATGCCAAAGCGGAGCATCCTGTGAAGAGGACAGCCCTAGACGGGACTTTTAAGCGTCGCTCTCATCCCTCTGTGTGTACCTTGCCTGTGCACCCTGGCTGTGCAGGATAGTGGCTGTCACACCCCTCCTCCCTTTCTCTTCTCAATCACAGCCTGCAGCTCATGTAGAGCATTGGGAGTAGTGGTTGGTAATAAAAGAGCTGTTCTAATTCAAGTGTCACCGTCCACATGTTAATTTGTCTTGAACCCAAGACAGTTTAAGATACAAACTGTTGCAATATTATATACATCACTCATTTAATTCAATTACCTCAGTCTATAATTTGTTCTTTCAAGACCACTGTGTTTATGGCCTAATCTTACCTATTGTTGATACTGAGCACAAATGAAAGACATTTCCAGATCTGTGATTCAATCAATTTTTTTTTTGTTGGGTGTGGTTTTCATCAAAATGAAATCGAAGGAACAGTAATAGTACCTTGATTGTTTAAATAAAATGTTGGATTAAAACATCAAATTCAGTGTAATGTGTTATTTGTTATGTAAAAAATCTTGAAAACTGAAGTTCAGATACACAGTAATAAAACCTGACAATTTCCTATACTGCACATTAAATTTAAATAAATAGCTAACACAATATCTAATACATTTATTTCAGATCTTAGACAACTGGTGTAAAATAAATAATAATGATTATTGAACCCAAATATACAGTGAATATGCTAAGAAACAGTCACACAATGGGCACATGAAGACACTAGTAAAATACGCATTGTTTTAAGTGGAACGGAATTTTCTTGCAAAAAACTTAATATCTACAAAGTGAATTGCTTTATTTCATAGCTTTGCATTCATTTTATGATGTTCATGTGTTCATGTGCACTCACTCATCACTTCACTATTGTAAAGTGTTAACATTTGTATGTGTTTCTTCATTGTTTGAGTGGAATCTTCATTGCAGAGCTATGACGCTGCTCAGTCAGGTTCATCCCAGACCTGCCAGTAGACCTGTGGGTTTCAGACACTCACTGAGGTGGGATCATGTGCTCATGCCATGCTGCTCTTCACCCTCTCAAAAATCTGCCTGACTCTGATGGCTGGGACACAGCCTTCTCTCACAATGGTGATGGTGCCTGGGAACGGAAAGCGGCAATGACATCCTGCTCAGTGCGTCAGCACAGTCTGTCAGCTGTTGTTGGTGATGTGTGAAAAGTGTTGTGAGACAGTATCTCAGAGAGTCTGATTCAGTGTCAATATGAAAAACTAATATTTACAACATGAAGTAAAGTAAAAGTAAGTATATTAAAAATGTATTAAAATGGTTAGGAGATACACTTTTAAAAGTAGAGTGAAAATATATTACAGGCACAAGTAAAGAAATGTACTTTTCTTGTGACATAATAAACTATATTTTTAAAAGTAATATAAATGTATTTCTCCAGGCTTATAATGACAAGGACATATAAAATGAAGGCAGTGTTCCTCTGTGATGGTGTTTTTCGGCGTGAATAGCTGACTATACTTTACCTTCATCAATTTTCAGGCAGTTGACGACTGTTGATGCCACGACCTCGCTGGACTCTCCGTCACACAGAACTCCATTTAATTCGTGTCCCAGACGCCTGGACAACAAGATCAGGATTAGGCAAATCAGGATTCTGCCTCCAATTGTGCGTGAGAAACAGCCACAGTTACAGATTTTCAGTAATATCCCGACAAAGCTGAAATCAACATCAAACTGAATTATAAAACATACATTTCAGGCCATCTAAGTTTCCCAGTACCACAATATCATGGTGAATAGAGACACATGGGCGTTCCACAGTGACACTCACGTGATGACCATATCATGGTGTGTGCTGTCTGGCTCGCCGCTGGGGTTGGCGGACGTGATGGCCAGCGGGCCAGTCATGTCACACAAGTGTGCGGTCACTGTGTGGTCGGGCACGCGGATCATGATGCTCTCCTCGGTACCCACGCGGTCATAGGCGGGACCCACACCTGCATCCACAGAAAGGGGACTGTCAGTACTGGAGGGCAGGTGACTCCTCACAGCCCTGGCTTCTGTTTATCTATTAATCTTAACATCTACAAAGTCCTCTTGTTAACTAATCTTGTATAAAGGCATGTGGTAAATAAAATAATTGTTATTATTTTATAAGACATCATCTCCTATGAAACACCAGCCGTTGCGCAGCCCCGTTTTCATGTCTCAGGGCCCCCCCACTCACCCAGCTGGAAGAGCCACTGTCCCTTCTGCACGATACAGCTGATGCCCCCGGGGTAAACGTTCCTCATGAACTCCCACAGCAGGGGGCTGAAAGGGGGCTGGGCAGTGACCAGCTGCTGCAGGTTTGAGATGCAGATGCAGACGGGCTTCTCCGCTGGGCGGTCCTAAGGAGCAGAATCCCAGAGGCAGGGTGGGTGACTTGTCAGTGACAGCCGCCAAGTATGGACAAATTATTTCCATCCCGACACATTTGAGAAAAACTTTCTGAAAGTTGTAAAAATCCAGGCTCTGTATTAAAGATTGTAGCAATATAGCATCTGCACTATCTTCAGAAGCACACAGGTATAAGGTATGCATTTAAATACATATTTGTATAGGTAGTCGCCTTTGAAATTATATTGCTGTCTGTCCGAGTAGAATGTAGTGCCTGTGTTTTTATCACCCATGGCAGCTTGCTGGGCCTTACCTTGATGTTGTAGATCCTCTCTATGGCCTCGGGGTGGCGGCAGGAGGCAGCCAGGGCGTACACCGTGTCAGTGGGAATACCACAGACCCGGCCGGTGTCCAGCAGCTTGGCAATGGTCAGCAGCCCGCTGGTCAGCCGGGAATTGGCCAGGGGGCAGGGCGCAGGGGGCATCTCCTCTGTCCTCTTCTGCAGAACCTGGGAGATATGAGAAATGATTGAATGAATTGATGCAATATCCTGGCAGACCCAGGAGAGGGGCCTATCCTTTTCATGGTTAAGTCTGCACTTCCCTAAGCAGTGTTCATCTGTGTTTTTGACCAAGGATGCACTCTCACTCACACATGAGAGCTGCTATTTAGAAATAATGAAAAACAATTCTCACCTTCAGCACTGGGGGCCCCAGGGGCAGCAGGTCCTTTGAGAAGATGGCGTTGGCCAGAGAGCCCAGCATGCCGTACAGACACACGATGGAGAATATCGCCAGCATGGCAACTGCAATAAGAAACCCAGCGGTTTGAGGACAGTACAGATAATCAGGCATGGTCTTGCCAAGCCCATCCTTTTGTCCAGCTCATGTGTTGTGTTGAAACTCTCAGTTGGGCAAGGTCTACACTGGCATCAAACACAGATATTCCCCAGACTGTCGCACACAACAGCAGCATCACTCTACATTAAACCACTGTTGTGACACAAGAAAGACACTATATACATCATTTATTTTTTATTGTATTGCAGGTGGGGAATATCTTACTCTCCAGCTTGTAGGGCAGCTTGTCCAGAGTGGAGAGGAGGAAACACACCAAGAGGACCTCCATCAGAGCAGTCAGGGCAAGCAGCACCAGGTTCCCATAGGCAGCTACACACGGGGAGTGACGAGAAATAGAGGAGCCCGTCAGAGACCGGAACAGACACTACACTACAGCCCTGGCAAGAGGTTCAATTCATTGATTCTCTGGCTTGTGGAACCAGTTCACTGTTTTCATTCAGACAGAACAGGAAGGCATTAAGCGATGTGAATGTGCAGTAAAGATTGAAGGATTTATTTGACAATGTATTAATTTATGATGCTAAATTACATACATGCTTCTACAGCCAAGAACACCCAGGCTTCAAATGCCAATTTGAAGTAGCACTCCATTGCATAATCTGAGCCAGGGACAGAATAGCAAATCGAAACTGAGACAAAGCTTTGTCAAGTGCAATGAAGCCCAAAATAAACAATTGCTAGGTTGGGTTGACTCACCAGTGAGCATGAGGAAGCCGTTCACAATCAGGAAGGCAATGGCACCAGCTGTGAAGCCCTGTGCTGAAGCCGGAGTCACATCAAGCAAAAAACCTGAGAACAACATGCATCTCATTACCCAAGACAGGCCTGTCTGTGAATGACAATGAACAATTAATTAACGATATTTTACTGATACCCACAAGCTCAATTTGCTACTTACCTGCAAACCGGTACCAGGTCCAGGTAGCCCAGATGGCAGCGTAAGAGAAGGCGATGACGGGCCCGAACCTTCGCCCTCCCTGGGCCTGCAGCCTGCTTACAAAAGCCTGCATGATGGCCCCAGAGACCAACACCCAGGGCAGGGAGAGATGTAGGAATGTGGAGGAGGAGTGGCTGTTGTGGATAGCAGAGAGGGCTGCAACCCCATTGGTGAGGTAGAAGAGGACATCGGGCAGTTGTGAGACTGTGCTAGGTGGCAGGTCTTGGGGTTTCACCCAGCAACGCTTGAGGAAGCCCAGAGCGCTCTTCAGCCTGTCGGTGGAGAGAAGCTGGGGCCCGACGGGGATCAGAGCTTTCTCCGCTATGGTGTTAATGAGCCGGGCGAAGGTGCCGTAGAGGGACAGGGCAAGAAACAGGCAGCAGGCCACCCCGAAGAAGATATAGTAAGCCCGGAGAGGGATCTGGGGGACAGTGGCGATGGTCAGCAGCAGGAAGAGAGCATTGTGGGCCAGCTCAAGGATGTCTCTGTTCAGAGACATCAGGCAGAGCACGATGGCAGACGCCAGGAAGAACCAGTCTCCGACCATCCCCTCCCGGGCGCTGGCAACAGCTGTCTCATGCTGGCGGCCAATCAGCACCGACAGCACAAACTCCTCCCATGCCTTCACCAGCCAGTAGGTGCAGTGCAACATGAACTTGGTGGCGTGGTAGCAGTCCTGGCGGAGGTAGGCGTAGAAGCTGGAGAGAAGCTGCGCCAGGGAGACGATGGAGACCCAGATGACACCCACAGAGAAGGAGGGCACATAGCCAAAGCAGTAGAAGGCAAAGACGAAGGGTGACACAGTGTCACAGAGGAAACCCAGAGCCATGGGTTCAGCATACTTGGTGTTCTTCTTCTTCTCGTCACCTAGGCTCTGAGAGCTACTGCCATTGGCCGTGCCCAGCAGCAGAACATTGAACAGAGGGCTCCCGAAACCACTGAGCACGTACCTCTGGGTGACACCCTTCAGCAGCAGAGCGGCCGCCCCATACAAACTGCATGCCAGGATCACCAGCTCCATGACACCCGACACCACCAGTGCCCAGCCCCCCACCAGCCCCACTGCCTCGAACACCAGCGTGAGTGTGATGGCGCTGAAAACAAAGGGCATGATGTAGTTGACTGTGGCTGAGCAGAAGGCCAGGATGAAGGAGATGCAGATGTAGGGGACCAGACCCGCGATGGCAGACTGGCTGATAGGGAAGGGTGTGAAGATAGGGCTCCCCAGAGACAGATTGCTCTCTGAGCCCGAGCCGATGCCCAGCCCTGGGGTGCTAACTGTGAAGTTGCTCAGTGGTGTGTTGGCGCCCAGGACGATGCGGGTGGCTCCATAGCTGCCCCAGAGCGCTGCATAGGCGATAAAAGATGTCCCGCTCAGGTGGTCGTACTTGCGGAAGGAGAGCAGGCCGGCCACCAGCTGAGACACGCCACCAATCAGGATGATGTGCACACCTGTGGACAGGAGGCAGGTCAGGGGTCAGAGAATAGTCAGGGGTTCATCTTAAGAGGTAGAAAGTTCTCTCAATAAATCTCTCATCTTTAGAGGCTGATAACTGTTGATATTCTGTGTAAGAATGTTGAAGGTCAAAAAGGAACCAAACAGGCCTCTCTAGCAGTAAGAGCTGCACTGGCTCTTCAAGGGAAAAGATAAGCCTGAATTGTTTTTGCTTTCTAGGGACATTACCTGAGAAATGTTGAATTGCATTGTTACAATACTGGCTGAACCTGAATCTACTCCTACTTCAGCTTTATCAGAGATCTGTAGATGAATATCAAAGCCTGAGTCTTTCTAGGAGAACTTGATAGACTAAAGTGTTGCTGCAGTGTGGCAGTGCGGATGGGGGGGGCATACCAGCCAGGATGTTCTCCACGCCAAGCGGTGCCACTCCAGTCCGTGCACTGTTGAAGTTCTGCAGGAGGACGAGGAAAGCACTGATCCCATTGGCCAGTAGCCCCAGGACGCCTGGCTCTCCATAGAAACTGGCAGGGAAACCGTCTGAATGCCCCATGTGGTCTGTTTGTCTGTCTGTCTATCTGTGTTTATCTGCTGAGAGAGAAAACAGAGCACTGAACTCACAGCAGGTGAACCCTATCCCTCTGCTGTAACAGGGCTCTTAGTCTACCATCCTAAACAGTGGAAATACAGACAGGTGAGAAAACACTTTAAATAGCATTGGGATGGGGAATGGGGAATGGTGGGGGAGTTTCTACTGGCTAAACTGAAATGATTGGGCAAAGTTTTCTGGCATTTGGATTCTGGCTATTTTCAGGGCTGGAGGAGTAGCCAGAGTCCCAACCTTAACTAACAGATTAAATTAAACCTCATGAACAACCATGTCTCAATTATATTGCATTACATTGCAGGTATTGCTCTTGGTTTCCCTGCTTTTTGGTTCAAGACGTTTCCAGACCTGAGGAAATACAAGAAACCTTGAATATATATTTCAAATGTCTGTACTGTCTCCTAATTTTCTACTCCCCACTCATCACACTGTATGTTTAGTGGAGAATGAAGTACAGAGTGAGGGATACAGGTGAGAGCAACAGCATGGAGAGATACAGGACAGAGTGGTACAACAGAGGCACAGACACTGAGTATCTGAATACAAACTCCACAGCACAGTTGTCACTTGGACCTGGAGCATGGTAAGTTTCCCTTTAAAGTTAATAAACAACCTGCGTGTCCACAGAAATGGGGAATAAGAGACTGAATTATTGTTTTAAAAATGTTGCTACAACAAGTCCCAATTGGTAACTCATACATTTCGTTATACAATTTTCTATTTTTTTAAGAATATTACTTTAGTTATAGGCTATGTAAGTATTTTCTGTAGTGATGTCACACCTTGCTATGTTATATAAATATAGTGTCTTGCATTATAGTTTGATCAAATGTGTGTTGCCTTGGGCAATGGTACAGACTTAATAACTTAAGCATACTATTTATTATATACATACTGTCTATTTGTATTGGTTTCATTCATATTTTTAACTCTAGTTGGCTTTATTGGCTTTACCATTGCACAACCTCCTCAGTTAGCACACTGTACAGCAGAAAATGAATTATTAAATACCATAATAAGACAATATCGAAAGAAAATCAAACGTCACTTCACAAAATGCAATATAATACATACAAAAATAGTTCACAAATCAATATATTATTATTATAATATTATCATGCATGCTTCATGAAAAACATGTTAAGATATTGAAGCAAGTGTGGTATTTACCTGGCAGGAGTCCTGATGTACTGCACTGTGAGTGTATTGGCAGTGTATTTTTTATAGCATGTGTGTCCTTGGGACAGCAGTGGGTGGGGTGGCAGGAGGAGTCTGAAAACTTCCCTGACCATCGTCCCATGCAATGAGTCCCCAATCCACCTGACAATGGAATGACATCATCCTCCACTCGATTACGTAACTCATTTCTGAGATTTTGAGAAATTCCCACTAGAAAAATACAATGATTTGCATATGACCTCGGGGGAAAAGGGGTGTTTTGGTGAAGCTCCTGCCCAGCTCATCTGCAAGTGAGGTGTATAAGACCTGCAGGAGGTCTGGGGAGAGTATTAGGAGTTCAGGATCTCACCTGAGAGAGACGATCACAAAGACACTGCTCACTCACAGCATGCTCTCCACACTGCAGGTAAGCACAGACAGACACATGCCTTGACTGCAATAGTTCAAGAGCTTGGTTAGAACTGTCTGAGAACTGAGGGATATTTCATATAAAACAAATGTGATGTCAATTACGAGTATACATACTACAGATTTAACTATTTGGAAACATCAGAAGACAAGGGCCTCTGCTAAGAAATAAATAATAATAATAATATTAACAATATATGTATAAATATACTACAACAGTGAAGTTTGTTTAAGTTTTGTTGTTGTTTTAGCATTATTTGTTCTTGATCACAAGCTTAACACAAGCTGTATTAGAAGAAACTGACTGTTTCCTTTGTTATAATGAGAATGATACATATTTATTTACATTTCTTTCATGCTGTACATCCCCTGTGTTACAGATGTGGTTGTCTGACTTAACTGACAAAGAGAGACTGAATGAGTTCCAGAATGCTTTGTTAGGGACAGAATATGAAATAAAGGCAGCACAGGATAAGCAAAAGAAGATAAAGAGCTAGTTAAAGTTTCATCTCCAAAAGATCTTCTGAGACGTTTGACCTGTTCTAATTGGGCGGTGTACACTTGTATGTGCAGCAGATAAGATCATGTGTCTGTTGAATGCCAAAGGTGAGTTGTTGTAAGCATCTGAGCGTCTCCTCCTGTTTTCAGAGATCGGCCAAGAAGGTCTTCACCGTCCGCAGACTGCACAGATCTGCACTGGAAGGTAAAGAAAACGCTCAGCTCTCTCTCTGTCTCTCCACTGCATCAGTTCTTAATACATTCAGCTGTTTTTGTTTTTTTACCAATTTTGTAAATTGATCAGAATCCCCTTTTTCTGTGTGTGTGTGTGTGTGTGTGTCCTGAAGTGGTGGAGAAGTCAGTGTCAGAGGACACAGTGACGGGCAGTTTCGGGAGCTTTATCCAGGGCGTGGTGCCCCAGCAGCTGTCCCCCATCCTGCTGCAGCGCAGTAAGAGGATGGTGCTCGACAGCCTGGGGGTGGGACTCCTGGGCAGCACCACACAGGTGTTCCAACTGGCCCTGCAGCACTGCCAGGTGAGCCACACTGTACTGTACTGTACTGCACTGCACTTCCACCTGTCCCTCAGTCAGACCCATACTAACAGTCCCGTCAATCTGTGTCCAGATTGTGGAGGCTGGCGATGGTTAAGCTGGGTGTGGTTAGAGTGCCCAGCCTGGACACTAACCACCACTGTCTTTGCAGCACATGTATGCCCTTGATGACATCAGTGCTGTATACGGCCGCAGTCAGACCCGGCTCTCCCCGACACTGGCAGCTTTCGTGAATGGCGTGGCGGTAAGGAGATGCCGCTTGGACACAGCACACTCCACACACCCCACACTCTAATACACTCACCCTCACCCCACCACACTCACTCACACCCCACTACACTCACCCTATCACACTTAATGCATGAAGGCACTGGGAGAGAAGCATGCAGTTTCCTTGTGTTGTTTGTGAAGCCAGTCTCTTATGCCCTTATAACATTCTCTCTCCCATCTCTCTCCCCACCCAGGCCCACTCTATGGACTTTGATGACACCTGGCACCCAGCTACCCACCCCTCGGGGGCGGTACTTCCTGCCCTGTTGGCTGTCAGTGACATGTTGCCCAGCTACAGCAAACCCAGTGGGCTGGACTTCCTGTTGGCTTTCAATGTGGGCATTGAGGTCCAGGGCCGGCTGATGAGGTTCTCCAATGAGGCACAGAACATTCCCAAGAGGTGAGACCCCCGGAGAGAGAGAGAAAGAGAGAGAAAGAGGAGAGAGGAGAGAGGAGAGAAGGAGGCAGGGACTGGAAGTGTAGAATGAGCTGGAGATGGTGGAGATGGTGTGCAAAGCAGTGCGCAGTGAGCCAGGCTCTGTTTGACCGTGTAAACAGTTTGTAAAACTGGTTGTTCTTTGAGCAGAGTGTCCCTCTCTCTGACTCTTCTCTGCTTCTGCTTCCCCTGCAGGTTCCACCCCCCCAGCGTGGTGGGCACCCTGGGCAGTGCGGCAGCCTGTGCGCGGCTACTGTCTCTGGAACGCACACAGTGCTGCCACGCCCTGGCGATCGCAGCCTCCTTGGCAGGTGCCCCCATGGCCAACGCAGCCACGCAGACCAAGCCGCTGCATCTGGGCAATGCAGCCAGGCTGGGTCTGGAGGCGGCGTTGCTGGCGTCTCGTGGGCTGGAGGCCAACGCCCTAGTGCTGGACGCTCTGCCTGGGGTCGCCGGCTTCAGCGCCTTTTATGAGGACTATGTCCCACAGCCAATGCACCCTCCTGAGGACAGGGACCTGTGCTTCCTCCTGGAAAATCAAGACGTGGCCTTCAAAAGCTTCCCTGCACACCTGGGCATGCACTGGGTGGCGGAGGCGGCTGGCTCGGTGCGTGAGCTGCTGGTCGGCCCCCAGGGTGGCAGTCTCTCGCCCCGTGTCGTGAAGGAAATCCTGCTCAGTGTGCCACCTTCCAAGTACATCAACCGGCCCTTCCCCACGTCCGAGCACCAGGCACGCCACTCCTTCCAGTTCAGCGCCTGCTCCGCCCTGCTGGACGGGGAGGTCACGCCGAGCTCCTTCTCCCCCGCCGCCCGGCGGCGACCCAAGCTGCACACCCTGCTGTCCCTGGTGCGAGTGGAGCACGCTCCCGACAATCCTGCCAACTTCGACCGCATGTATGCAGAGGTCCATGTCACTTTGGTGGACGGCACCGTGCTGCAGGGGCGGTGCGACACTTTCTATGGGCACTGGCGCCACCCGCTGAGTGCCGACGCCCTGCGCAGGAAGTTCCGTGCCAACGCGGGTGCTGTGCTGCCGGAGGAGCAGGTGGAGGAGCTGCTGCAGGCAGTGGAGGGGCTGGAGCAGCTGGAGAACTGCACCTCTCTGCTCTCTTGCTTGCATTGAGCCTGCCACAGAAACCTTCACTCTCACCCAGTGAGTCAGGGGACATGTTTCAGGCTCACTGGTACTGCTCTCACAACACTACCTGTCCTTATTTAATGGAAATTACAAAATTATTACTGCTCTGTACTTTCTATTGAAGTGCTGTAAGATTGTTTATATAGAGGCATACAGATATACATATATATTATAGTGAATCACCGTATGTATTCTATTATATTTGTTCTTCTGCAGTACAATATTAAATATAATGACATAATATATCTTAATATATAACTTGATCTTTAATATTGTATTTTAACTAGAACATGTATTTTTATGACAAATTAAAGAGATCAAAACTGTGCTGTGTCAGGGTGTTTGACTCTTGAGGTGGCAGTGTCCATCTGTCTCTGTCCATCTGCCCCTCTGTCCATTTGTCCCTCTGACTGACAGTGTCCCCCTGTCTCTCTGTCCCTACAGTTCATACCTGCTACCTAGAAGAACAGGGTCTGATAAGAGACAGTTTTCACCAGCATCACATGACATGTGGGCCCTGTTGTCTTTCTCTCCTGTCTGGTGTGCATTAAAGTTAATGTACTTTGCAACTTCTCTCAGACCATTCTTGAGATTGCCTCTTGGAACACTTATTCTGTGAGTGTGTGCTCGTATTAAATTCCTTTTGATTGACCATGCATCTCTCTCTTGACTATTTGGACTCTTCAGGATCTGTGCTCCGAATAGCTCTTCCTATCTCATCCCACAGATGCTCAATTGGACTGAGATCTGGTGACTGGACAGGCCAGTCACTGTTATGTTCGTGGAACCAATATTGGACAATTCTAGCCTTGTGGCATGGGGAGAAGGGGGTGTGGCACTTTCCAGACCCTGAAGCACGACACAATAGATAGCAAACTGTTGTTGACCGACTCTAAGGTTGAAAGGAGAAAACATAGATGTGTCGGGGTGAAGGACCGCACCCTCTCTTTACTGTGGGTGTCGAATGCCACGTGAGAGTCCAGAGGGCACTGTTCGTTGTCAAGCTCTCCATATAGAGCCCCTATCGGGCCAGAGTTTTCAAAAGATAAATACATAATCCACACCCTAAAGGAAAAGTTCCCTGAGCAGTCCCACACTCTGTTACTGCTTGAAGGCTGAGACACATCCTCACTGACACACGGGGATGGGACTCTCTTAGGGGGAATTTGCAGATGGCCTGCTCCCTGCTCTTAATGTCTTTCTCTGTCTGCGTCCTAGAGACACACTGGCAGGGAGCATGCTGGGAATTTCCTAAGCCTGAGAGCAGCCAGGCCAGGGTAGGACCTGTCTCACTGCCCAGCTCTGGCACTTCCACAGCAGCCCGTCAGCCCAGCATAGAGCACCTGGCTAATTCACCTAATGGCTCAATTAAATAATCGGAGGGTCAGCTGCAATGAGAAGCAGAAAGGCACTTTGGTGCATGATGGCCGCACCATGCCTCACAGCTGTTCCGAGCTTCCTGTTTCGCAAATACTAAGGCCAATATACCCAAACCTAGTCAGTACATGGCAGGTTGTAGAAGGAATTATTAAATTTAAATATGATTGTGAGTGTGTTCTGTGCTGTGCACAGCTGCACACAATGAGTTGAATGGCTTCTGTGCAGTAAAAGTGGTTCTTGTGATTTCAGAGTGAAGATTGCATTTCTTTCCCTGTGTGAACAAGGTCACTGTCTCACTCTGCTTCAGTACTGTGCTATAGTTCAACCCTGATACCTAGAAGAACAGGGTCTGATAAGAACCAGTTTTCCCCAGCAATTTGAGCTTGATACATTGTACAAACCCCCCTTCTATTAAACCTTTACGTATGCCTTAATACTCCCCGGTTTGACTCTCCTGTCTGGTCTGCATTAAAGTGCCTGTAGATTGTAACTTCTCTACGACTTTTCTTGAGATTGCCTTTTGAACCTCTTCCTTGCAGCTGCTTGTAATAAAAACCTGTGGCTCTTCAAGAGTAATGCCTATCTCATGAGGTTCCTTAGTCAGGTAGTGAATCAAAGGCTCAACCATGAAGACCAAGAAGCTTTCAAAGCAAGTCCAGGGTAAAATCATTGAAAAACACAGGTCAGAAGAATGGGAAAAGAAATGTCAGTCTCTGACATCTACTCAATAATCAAGAAATGGAAGGTGCATTGCACCATCCAGACACTGCCTAGGTCAGGCCATCCCTCCAAACTGAGGAGGAAACTGGTGAGGGTTGCCACTTTGAGGCCAACAACAAAAAGAAGGCCAAGTGTTGAGAAGTGTTGAAAGTGTTGTTTTTGGCACAGGTGGGAGTGTGGGGAGCAGACAGGTGACTGTCCTGAAATGTTTGTGCCTCAATGCCAGGAGTTGGAGTGACAGAAACATGGCTTACAGAAAATTATGGAGATGAATACAAATTGAAAGGATACACACAGTTTAGGAGAGACAGGAATAATCGAAGAGGTGGTGGGGTATCATTTCATGTCAGAAATGACATTGAGGCAGAAGAACTCAAATAGGAAGAAACTGAATTTTTGTGTGTTAAGATTTTGAATAAAAGATCTGCAGGATTTGTGGTAGGAGTGTGTTACAGACCACCCAATTCAGATATTCAGAAATATGTTACATTGTACAATGTTATAATAAGGGATTTCAATTTCACAAACATAGACTGATCCCAGTTGGGACTACAGAAATGGAAAAAGAAATGGTTGACATAGAAAACAGTAGGTTTCCAAATTCAATTTGTCAGGGAACCAACCAGAGAGAGAGCATGCATTGATTTGATTTTTTCAAATGACCACAATCGAGTCAGATTTAGTTAGAGAACCAATGGCAAACTGTGATCACAATATGGTTAGCTTTGAGGAATACTATCAAAAAACAAGGACCAAATCAAAAACAATGGTTTATAATTTTAGAAAAGCAAACCTTGAAGGTATGAGGTGACACTTAGAAGATTTAGACTGGGGCACAATAAATACAGATTCAGTTGAAAATGATGGTTATATTTTAAGAATATACAACTTGAGGGCCAGGAGAAATTTGGACCAACAAACAATGGCCAAAATGGTTTAAATGAAGTATGCAAAACAAATAGATAGAAAATGTTGTATTGTGCGTACAAAAGGGATAGGGACGAAACAAAATACAAAGAATATGTTGAGCTGCAACGAGATCTTAAGAAAGAGATCAGGAAAGCAAAGAGGGAAATAGAAAGAAACAGCTCTTGGAGCTAAAACTAATGCAAAGAGCTTTCTTCAATACTACAACAGCAAGAGGTCAATAAAGGAGGAAGTGAAATAGATAAAAGGCAAAAATTGAAGTATCTTGGAAAACTAACAAGATGTGGCAAATGTTCTAAATGAGTATTTCACAGAGGTTTCTACAAAAGAAAACAGATAACATGCCACAGGTTAACAACCAGTCAAACTCTAAACTCGAAATCCTCTGCTCCCTATACATCAACCAGTTCATATTCCATCTACTTACACTACCCAGTCAAATCAGTCCAGTCAAACCCTAAGAGAGATCAGGAATAATGAGGAGGAGGTACTAAAGGGACTAGCAGAATGAAAAACAAACAAATCACCTGGGCCAGATGATATATTTCCAACAGTACTTAACTAAATTAGGGAATTAATATATAGGCCACTAATACAACTATTCCAAATGACACTTAGAACAGGGGATGTGCCAAATTATTGGAAAACTGCTAATGTCAAACCAATCCACAAGAAAGGGGACAAAACTGAGCCAGAAAATTACAGACTAATCAGTCTCACCTGCATCACCTGTAAAATGTTTGAAAAAATGATTAGACAGAAAATAGAGGAGCATCTAAATGAAAACCATATTCTTGAGACAGTCAACATTGGGTTTAGACGATGCAGATCATGTCTCAGTAATATTTTTGTGTTTTTTGAACATGCAACTGCAAATATAGATCACGTGAAAGCATATGATATGAGATACTTCGATTTTCATAAAGCTTTTGATAAGGTTCCAAAGACTGATCTTCAAATTGGAAGCTGTAGGCATTCAGGGTAATGTAAGTAGATAGTTGCTGTATAAGAAATGGAGGATGTCGATACGAGAAGTTGAACTGGAGTGAGGTTGTTAGTGGAGTTCCACAGGGATCAGTACTAGGGCCTTTGCTTTTTCTAATCTATATTAATGATCTGGACTCTGGGATAGTTAGCAAACTTGTCGAATTTAGAATACTGTGTACAGTTCTGGGCAACACACTTCAAGAAAGATATCGCTGCTCTAGAGGCAGTTCAGAGGAAAGCAACCAGACTTATTCCAGGTCTGAAGGGAATGTCCTACTGAGAGACTGAGGGAACTGAACCTTTTCAAACTAGAACAGAGAAGACTATGTGGGGACTTGATTCAATCTTCAAAATCATGAAGGTCATTGACCACATCAAACCATAGGAGCTTTTCTAGATCACCAGGGACACATAGACCTGGGGACACAAATGGAAATTAGGATTCATGGCATTCAAGACGGAAAACAGGAGACCCTTCTTCACACAGAGAGTTGTTACAATCTGAAACAAACTCCCCAGCTGAAAATTTGAACATTAAAAAATACACTAGATAGGATCCATTGATCACTTAGATACTAATGGACACCAAACGAGAACAATGGGTTGAATGGCCTCCTCTCGTTTGTAAACTTTCTTATGTTCTTAAAGGAAGCTCGCTGAACAGCAGGCTTTTGGAAGCGTTATGCTCAGAATTAGGAGTGGAGCACACTCATTGACTGTTTCACACTGAAGTACGGTGGCTGTTGTTAAGTGCTTACAAAGGTGTATGAACTCAAGAATGAGGTTCACATTTTTCTGGTAGAGAAACAGTCTAATTTGGCAAATGTGTGTGACAATACCAGTTGGTTAATGAGAAAATGTAAGTGAGATATGACAACTTCAGTCTTCAACTTATTTTGAAGTTACAAAGAGGTGGCAGTGATTTATTCGGACACTGGGAACACATACAAGCATTCCAGAAGTCATTAGAACTGTGGCAAGCATGACTGAAAATTAACGGTCCCAAGTACTACATGTTCCCAACACTGTTACAACACACTGAGGAGGACAGCATCAGTGAAGAAAAAGTGAGTTACATTAAAATTGTCATTGTGTCACATCTCGCTGCTCTGTCTGACAGTTTAAATTGCTACTTTCCTGCAGAGGGGTTTGAAAACTTGGAGGAAAAGAGTTGGTGCAACTCACACTGAAAACACGCCACTAGTCATTACATTTGTCATCGGTTTGGATCAGTATTTTCAAAGAATATCCACTGCTAAGTAAGATTAGTGTTCTGTTGATGCTGCTATTCACAGGAACCTGTATGTGTGGACTGGGATTGTTCGACTTTGATGAGGTTAACAACAAAAGAAAGAAACCGACTCAACAGTGCACCTTTTTGCTATATCGATACAATAGCAATTGGCAATACTATAAAAATTAAAAGGTTGCTAAAGAAATGTGACGATTACTTATGTCTGTTTCCTGACGTTCTGAAAAAGTAATCATTAGGCTTACTCATGTCTGTTGCCTGGTCCTCCAAAAATAAGTCATGGTTAATTATTATTGTTTCCCAGCTCTCAAAAAATAAGTACTAATGTATGTTTCCAGGTTTTCCCCAAAATATATGTGGATAAAATAACAATTACAAAAACACTTCTCGTGATTTTGAACGGGGTGACAATGACCTATGGGCTCCAATTAGCACCAAGTAATGAATTCAAAATAAAATATAAACGATGTCTCACTCCTATCATTCACAGCTGTGCCTGAACTGTATCTGGTACAATCTCGGTGGATGTTGACTATATAGTAATCTATTTTTTGAGAGATCTTCTATTATATGAGCCTCACTTTTTCACTCAGTGCCCAGTTGTTCTTCTGAGAATGCATGAAGAATATACGATTGACACAGAAGAACATACTTCCATGACACAGTGACATGGCTGGAGAGGGAGGATTGCTGTGCAGTGGAATCTGTTAACATCCTTAGCAATCTGGAAAAGCAGTCTTCTGCAAGCTATGAGGAACTGTGCCAGTATTATTCAGGAAACTACTTGAAGAGCAAGAAGGGGCTGGGGTCTTGATGCATGAGTGATAATTGAATGTTTCGCACTCGCTTTGTGACATACCTGTGGAAACACACAGATTACCTAAAATACCTGGAATGTCTGCTTTTGAGAATAAAGGGCCTCTGACTTAAAGACAAAGGAAGTGCTCAGAAGTAACAATTGATCAAGTGACTTTTCTTTATTATTACATTTCTGCCCTTATCCAGAGTCCCATCTGCCCCACGGCACAGTGTTTTCTCTGAAGAGTGACGTTGGGACAGTGGAGAAATTGAGACTCAATGAACAGGGACCTGGGGACACAAATGGAAATTAGGCTTCATGGCATTCAAGACGGAAAACAGGAGACCCTTCTTCACACAGAGAGTTGTTACAATCTGGAACAAACTCCCCAGCTATGTGGTTGAAGCTGAAAATTTGGGAACATTAAGAAATAGACTGGATAGGATCCTTGGATCACTTAGATACTAATGGACACCAAACGAGTACAATGGGTTGAATGGCCTCCTCTCGTTTGTAAACTTTCTTATGTTCTTAAAGGAAGCTCGCTGAACAGCAGGCTTTTGGAAGCGTTATGCTCAGAATTGGGAGTGGAGCACACTCATTGACTGTTTCACACTGTGGCGGTGGCTGTTGTGGAGTGCTTACAAAGGTGTATGAACTCAGGAATGAGGTTCACATTTTTCTGGTAGAGAAACAGTCTAATTTGGCTAATGTGTTTGACAATACCAGTTGGTTAATGAGAAAATGTCAGTGAGATATGACAACTTCAATTTTAAACTTAATTTGAAGTTACAAAGAAGTGGCAGTGATTTATTCAGACACTGGGAACACATACAAGCATTCCAGAAGTCATTAGAACTGTGGCAAGCATGACTGACAAGTAACGGTCCCAAGTACTACATGTTCCCAACACTGTTACAACACACTGAGGAGGACAGCATCAGTGAAGAAAAAGCGAGTTACATTAAAAGTGTCATTGTGTCACATCTCACTGCTCTGTCTGACAGTTTAAATTGCTACTTTCCTGCAGAGGGGTTTGCAAACTTGGGGGAAAAGAGTTGGTGCAACTCACCTGTGATAGCACACTGAAAAGACGCCACAACTCATTACATTTGTCATCGGTTTGGATCAGTATTTTCAAATAATATCCACTTCTAAGTAAGATTAGTGTTCTGTTGATGCTGCCATTCACAGGAACCTGTATGTGTGGACTGGGATTTTTCGACATTGATGAGGTTAACAACAAAAGAAAGAAACCGACTCAACAGTGCACCTTTTTGCTATATCGATACAATAGCTATTGGCAATTCTATGAAAATTAAAAAGTTGCTAACAAAAAGGAACAATTACTTATTTCTGTTTCCTGGTTCTCCAAAAATAAGTCATGGTTAACTATTATTGTTTCCCAGCTCTCATAAAATAAGTAATAATTTACGTTTCCCGGATTTCCCCCCAAAAGTATGTGGATAAAATAACAATTACAAAAACACTTCTCATGATTTTGAAGGGGGGGACAATGACCTTTGGGCTCCAATTAGCACCAAGTAAAGAATTCAAAAGAAAGTATATTTGCAACCTTGAAAAAATAAAGTTGAGAGAAAATGGATGTTGGGATCAAAAATAAAACAAATGAAAGCAAAATGTGTAGAATTGTAAACAAAAATAATTATATCTAAAGCAATACAAAAAAAAACATGAAAGCAAATAATTTTAAATCGAGAGCAAAACTCAAATTGATTGAGTCCATTTCACTCATGCGCTCGCCTGGAGTTCCTGACTTTGGTTACAATACTGAAATCTTTGCTTCGCCACCGGTTTCTTTGGATTTGCTTTTTTTCGTCGTTTATGAGTTTTGGCACTGTTTTGCTCTGAGGACAGGGTTTAGAGGCGTAGATCATGGGTCTACCTTGGCCCACTAGGTTTGAGTAATGGTTCTTCCTAACCCAGCTCAACAGACAGTACCTCGAGTTCAAATAGAAAATTATAGAAGCACGCATGGGAAGACAAAGGTACCTGATTTTGTTGAACTAAAAGTGAAACGGCAGAATAAATTGCAGGAGAGATGTTTGCTTTTTTAGAAATGTTTCTCTTTTACAATAAGGCTGTGGCTTGGTCTGCCGATAACGCAAACACACACTTCAGTGGCCGATGATGAAAATGTGCACACTAAAGTCAAGGTAGCCTAACAACAGGCCATGCCTGTATCAGGTACAATCTTGGTGGATGTTGTCTATATCGTAATCTGTTTTTTGAGAGATCTATTATATGAGCCTCACTTTTTCATTCAGTGCCCAGTGCTTCTGAAAATTCATGAAGAATATACGATGGACACAGAAGAACATATTTCCATGACACAATGACATGGCTGGAGGGGGAGGATTGCTGTGCAGTGGAATCTGTCGACATCCTTAGCAATCTGGAAAAGCAGTCTTCTGGGGTCTTGATGCATGAGTGATAATTGAATGTTTCGCACTCGCTTTGTGACATACCTGTGGAAACACACAGATTACCTAAAATACCTGGAATGTCTGCTTTTGAGAATAAAGTGCCTCTGACGTAAAGACAAAGGAAGTGCTCAGAAGTAACAATTGGTCAAGTGACTTTTCTTTATTACATTTCTGCCCTTATCCAGAGTCCCATCTGCCCCACGGCACAGTGTTTTGGACAGCAGAGAAATTGAGATTCAATTAACACCCATGTGAAAACCATTATCATTGAGAAAACAAACTATAAACTGTTGGGTCTAGAAATAGTGTATATTTATTGTAGTCCTTTTCACATGGGATGCTAAGATTGCGCCAGATGATCACTTTCCAGTCAAAATGATGGCTGAGATTAAATAGAAACTTCTCAAGAATAGCAGGTATTTGTCATTCCTCTATGCCCTTAATTTAAAAAGCCTGATGAGGTAGTACCATCGGCACGATGGAGCTATATCGAAATAAATATTTCCACTCTGTGTGTGTGTCTTAATTTAGATGCAGTGTATGTGCATCATCTTACATGTCACTTACACATACTCTTGCATACAGTCAAACCACACAATACATGTGGGTTTTCATGTACAACAGAAACCACAGCAGATTCACATTTTAAAACATGGCATTACCTTTGTTTTATTAACACATATTAAATTATATTGAGATATAATACATTTTTTCATGATCTAAATTTCATGTTTAATGCTTTGCCATCGCACTGATGAACACTGAGAAGGAATGTTCAACCACCTTATGAAATAACAAATTAATGACGTAGTAATTCAAATGGGTCAGGTGTGAGCTGGACTGAAACACAGCACTCTTGGAGGAGGTGAGGGGTGGGGGTCTGGGGGCAGGGATTGTCCTAGGCTTTGAGGAACCAGTTTCCTCTTCTGCTGTTGCATGGACACACTCTGGGTGCCAACAAGACTAAAAAATTCCAACCTTTCCTCACCCAGCCCTTCCTAACCACACACACACTGGTCTCTAAAGAGCACTATCACTGCCTGTGCTTTTCCATTCTTCAGTTGCCTTTCAGAAACTTCCAGCATCACTCCATGGGTCAAATGGCCTCCTCTCGTTTGTAAACTTTCTTGTGCTCCGTTCTGCTTTTACTCTTTTATGATTTCTTGTTGCCACTTGTTGTTTGAAAAAGGTACTACAACAAGTTCCAGGGGCAGCCACAGACACCTCTGGGTCGTTATGAGCTGATGTTGACTGCTTTTCCCCTGAATTACAGCCCACTAGATAAAACAATGATCTGGCATTGAGAAATCGCAGGCTGGATGTCCACCCTTTTTTAATGGAATTTCACTTTATGTTTCGTTTTATATTCGGGGCTGTAGTGGAAACAATCAGTGGTTGAGTGTGACTGAGGGGCTCTTATTTTGACTAGATGATTGAAATCTGGCTCTGCTTCCTGATCTTATCGTGCAGCTCGTGAAGGGTCTGCTTGTGGGGAGGCCAGGCAGCCTCCCATTGCGTGACTGAATTCAGGCACACTGAGCTGAGGGGGGCAGTACCAGGAACACATGTTGTTGTATTAAGGAGCCCAGCCTTTAAGGATGTATGATTTTATTTTAATGACAACTATAGCCTAATATAACACGGTCCTTGGGAGCCAGAAATTCTGTAATAATAATACTATAATATAATTGGCTATGCAAAAACTAAAGCACTCCATATTCATCCTCTACACTTTGTCACCATTTACAGCTTCTGGCATCAAGGTAATCCCTGCCTTTCTGGCCCAAATTCACCCCCGATCCTCCTTCCAGAAGTGCCCTTTCTCTCAATGAGTGCCTGCGGAAGCTCGCTGTATGCACACCGCTCCCGCCCTGGTCAAAAATTCAGCAGCACTTCCACCTCACACCACCCCAGTGGGCAATTCAATGACAACCCCCCTAGCCTAGCCACTGTCCTTTTACTGTCCTCTGCACGGTACTGATTAGTCCCTCCAGAAATCTGCATTTTGGCAATTGTGAAACTTGCCTTCTCATGCAGATTTCTCTTCCTCGTGCAGAATTCTGCAGAATAAGGCACTTTTTGAATGATAGACAGGGTGGTACCATATATAACCACTAGGTTACATAAAATAAGTACCACACAGTTGCCAAGTCTGCGAATTTCCTGCAGATTTGGGATTCTTTTTTAACGTGTTGCGTGTTTTTGGACTTGTTTTATTTGGAATGTGTTTGTTTGGGCTTGAATTATTATTACCCTACATTTTATGATGATTTGTGTATTTGCTTTTTAAATAGCCTATCCCTAAACCTCCCCCTCAGTAAACGTAAGGTATAGGGTGTGTTCAGATTGCGCAGACTTATGTCATATGACCATTTAGCCAATGAATGCTCATAATTTCCAGAACTATTTCTAGAATTACAGAACGAGGTCAGGCTGTGCTACACCCCATTGAAAGCCAAAAGGGCTTGTTGTTGTAGAAAAACCCAGCCCTCACATGCAATATGCACTCTAAACTGTGTGCATGTGCACACTGGTCGCACAACAAAATATAGCTTGCATACAAAATAAAAAAAGAAATTTCAATTTTGTATTACTTTTATGGGTGTGGTGTTTACAAACAAACAAACTTCTGTAATCCACAATCTACACCAAAGAATACACCATTTGCCTTATTCAAGCAATTGATTAGCATCATAAAAGTATTTTTACATAACTTACAAATGCCCAAAATGTAACTACCTAGACGTAAGCAACGTCAACATCAACATCAACATTAACAAAACGTGCGGGATTTAAAATTCTGTACTATTAATATCAATTGTAGTATTTAGTTATGGTTAAACGGTGTGTTTAAGGATTGACTTGTCCTTGTTAACACCTTTTCCCGAAATCACGAGCAATTAATAAAACTTGCAGTTAGAAACAGCGACAGATAGCGACAGAGCAGAGGGCAGTGAAGGAGAGTGCAGGTCCAATGGGTGTTTGAGGAAGATAGAACAAGCACACATGGTGCCGAGGAAAGTGGCTGATCGCTGGGGAATGTGAAGGCTTAGTATTCGGGTGATGACGACCTCGGGTGGTGAGCTTGTGAATTGCGGGATATGTGGGATGAAACAGTGACAAATTCCCATACATTTCTTGCAACAATCTGCAAGGTTAAATTATGATGCTGATGGTGGATGAACCACACATATTACAGATTTACTATATTACTACATCCGTGTCTTTGAAGATTGTTGAAATGTTTAATTTATGTTGGGTTAGATGTTATTTCACCCCGTTTCCTGTTAAATTGTTGCAATATTTCAGAAACAAAAATGGAATAACTAACATTTCTTCCCCTATGAAACTCTGGTGTATGTGAGTATACAGTAGTTGTCTTAACAAGTATTCATAGAAAAAATGCCAAATGTTATTTACCATTGTATGAAGTGTAAGCTGTACTTTGATAAACTATGCATGACAATAACATTTGAAGAAACTTCCAAGTACAACCGTACACATATATTGATCAGTTATTATCATAACCCTGGTTCCCTAAAAAATAAAGAAAACCATTACCAAATGGGAAGAGCCTTCTTAGAGAAAAGAAAGTAAAAGCAACAGCTTGCCCTGTGGCCTCAACCAGGTCACTGATGTGAGAGGAATATGCATTATTTAATATACTGCTCTGCACTGTTATTAATAGCTATACCAGTAGAATTGCACCTGAGGCTAAAGACAGATTGAAAAGAATAAGAATCTGAGGCAATCAGTTAAATGTACAAGCAGGTGTCTTTATTGTGAAAAGTTACTGAACACTGTTGAATAGCTATTGAACAGTTGAAGTCTGTTGCTATGGTCTCCTGTGCCTTCTCCCCGGTTCAGTGACACGTCTCTCTTCCTATAAGGAAAACAGAAATAACTCAATATGCAATTGCATGCAACTTATAGAATGGTCTGTTTTTCATCTCCTTCTCCACAGCGTGGCTCAGCTCTGTGGGTCCAGAGGTGCTGCAGGTATTCCTGGGAGACAAGAGAAGAGCGTTGGGCATAAAAGGCATCAAATAAGAATGTGTAACCGATGGAAAAAGCCTGCACGTTAGTTAAAGGCATACAACTAATACTCTACAATCAGCTCAACAGGCTTATTTAACCTCAGCTTCAGATATATCTCATGTCCACCAGAGGATTCGAGGATGTGTGATGTCTGCATAGCCATTGATTGTGCATGGTCATCTTGCTGCTGGTCTCTCACTCCCAGCTGCTGCAGTGGAAGGGGAGAGCTCAAGGGAAGAGAGTCCCGTGGGGGAGCTGGAGACTGTGGAGCTGACCCTGAGCACGCTGGAGCTCTGGGAGTCTGAGATGTTCCCACACAAGAGGAGGCTGAAGAAAAAGAAGAAGGAGAGCCTGAAGGAAGAAGGGGCAGGTACTCATACTCTAATGTATATGTGGGACCCCGTTAGAATAAGAGTATTCTAAGAGAATGAGCACCCCCCCAAAATGATGGCCCCCCTTAATTATGTTTTGTTATTTTGCTTAATGCTTTAATAAGATCACACAATGTAATTTTAAATATACTGTACACTCACGTATTTTGTAATGCAGATATATTCAGAGATTAAAATATGGTTATTGTCACTCTGGAATTGTTTATCCAGCTCAGAGGTCATAGGTAAGGTGTGCACAGTTTGCGTCATCAGGAGTAGACACCAGGAGTTCTGATTTACATGTGCTCCTGTGTTTGTGATTTCAGATGCAAAGGAAAATAAACCCCTTTTAAACCCAAGCATGCCTGAAAGTCGCTGTTATTGTTCAGGTGTGCAACAAATAGTGCAGGATTTAGATTTGTAACAGTCCCTTATTGTTCAAGTTGAAGTATGCCATGGGATGCAAAGCTTATTCAATCATCCCTTGCAGTTCTCGCTGGTGTTCTGTCGAGCTGTCCGACTTCGCCAGATTATCCTACCGTAGCGTAAATCGACAATTCTCTCTATCAAAAATGAGGACGAATCAATGCAATTATAAACATTACTGCAGCAAGTTATCAGTGTTTATATAGACATATTGCTAGCACCTAGCAATAACGGTATAACTAAGACATAAGTGTAATGGAATGACCAAAGTTTGGCTACTTGGACAACCCGAACCAAAACAACTAAATAACAATGACATAAGTTAAATATCATGGTTTTGCAATTATGAATATATGCTTTAAAAATTAAGTTTAAATATAGTAACCATTTATCAAAAAAAATGCATGTAATACCTCACGCAAAATCCGAACAAAAATGACGCAAAGACCATGTACGCATGCGAATTAGCATTAAGTAGGACAATTTGATGGGTAGGATGTTTTGACTGAACACCAGTCCTTATAGGGGGGCTGCTGGGCTGCTAGGGGGGGTAATAATTGTGCATCATAGATTTATATTATATTTTTAAAAATAATGGATGTAATTATTTAATAAAGCACTGACAATGCTACAGTGTCGATCTAGAATTCTATATCTATGGTTTTGACAATAACTGAAACCAGCTTCATTGTGTAATGAAAGTTCCCAGCAGGCAAAATACTGTAGCGACCTCGCCTTTTTAAAGATTGCTAATGAAATAAAGCGCTCGAGACAGAGTTTTTCCAAAACAAAAACTGATTTATTAATCTGGCACAGAGGTACTTCTCTTTCCCCATTTTCCCTCAGATTCTCTCTGAACACAGACATTTCTCTCCATTAAACTCCCACTCTACTCGAACTCTAACCCATCACCATGCCCTTATATACAGTGAGGGAAAAAAGTATTTGATCCCCTGCTGATTTTGTACATTTGCCCACTGATAAAGAAATGATCAGTCTATAATTTTAATTGTAGGTGTATTTTAACAGTGAGAGACAGAATAACAACAAAAAAATCCAGAAAAACGCATTTCAAAAAAGTTATAAATTGATTTGCATGTTAATGAGGGAAATAAGTTATTTCTTTGTAGAACCACACATACATATTCATCAAACTTAATATTACAATTACTGAATTGAATTGGTATTTGGATACAGTGCTAGTGATGCAATAAAGGAAAACTGTTTGGAATGAATGAGAATTGTGCATTCTTACCGAAGCCCCACAACGATCACACCTTTTGAACGATCAGCTATTGAACTCTTTCATCAACCTCCATTACCTATAACATAATTTTGAGAAATACACCTTTTCTGTGTGCTGCACGAACCATCCATTTATTATTAATTCGTTTTATGTCACTTGTTCACTGCAAGATTGGCAAGGCGAGTAAGGCTGTATTGCTCCATTCCATGCAGCGAACCAGCATTGAAAGATTTCCTGACATTGTGATTTACAAATTGCTAAAAGACCACCGGACGGAAGCAGTGGATTCAGCACAGAAGAAGCAGATGGCATAGGCTCAAGGAAAAGTACTGGGATTCAAGCCTTTTGTATACACTGTAGAATTGCATGGAATACGTGAACACTGCCGGATGGAAGGATGCCGCACAGGTGGAGTTTGTCCTTGTAGACAAGAGGGTCGCTTCGATGAGGCTTCGTGTCTCAGAGAGGAAAACTTTGACTGTTGTCTGTGCATATGCGCCGAACAGCAGTTCTGAGTATTCAGCCTTCTTGGAGAAGGTGGGCATGGTGCTCGATAGGGTGCAGCCTACCGACTCTGTAGTCTTATTAGGGGACTTCAATGCTCACGTAGGGAACGATGGAGATACTTGGAGGGGGGTGATTGGGAGGAACGGCCTCCCCGATCTGAACCTGAGCGGTGAGTTGTTATTGGACTTCTGTGCTAGTCATGGATTGTCCATAACAAACACCTCGATCGAGCACAAGGATGCTCATAAGTGTACATGATACCAGAGCACCTTGGGCCGAAGATCAATGATTGATTTTATAGTTGTATCATCGGACCTAAAGCCATATGTTTTGGACACTCGGGTGAAGAGGGGGGCAGAGCTGTCAACTGATCACCACTTGGTGGTGAGTTGGATCCGACGAACAGGACGCCAGCCGGATAGACCTGGGAGACGCAAACGAGCAGTGAGGGTCTGCTGGGAACGTTTGGCTGACGATACTGTGAGGAAAGATATCCTCCCAGAACTCCCACCTCCGGACTTATTTCTCCTGTATCCCGAGTGAGGTCAAGGACATTGAGTCTGAATGGACTTTGTTCAAGAACTCATTTGTGGAGGTTGCCTCAACAAGCTGTGGCATGAAGGTGGTCAGTGCCTGTCAAGGTGGCAACCCCAGGACCTGCTGGTGGACACCGGCGGTGAGGGAAGCTGTCAAGTCGAAGAAGGAGGCCTTCCGAGCGATACTCGTGTTTAGGTCTCCGGAGTCGATTGAGAGGTACCGGCTGGCCAAGAGGGCAGCAGCAGTAGAGGTCACCAAAGCGAAAGCTCAGGTATGGGAGGAGTTTGGATAGGCCGTGGAGAATGACTATCGGATGGCTTCAAAGTTGTTCTGGCAAACCATTCGGCGCCTTAGGATGGGACAGCGGGACAGCACCCAAGCTGTTCTCAGCAAGGGTGGGGAAACACTGTCCACTACTGGGGAGATCGTTGAGAGGTGGAAGGAACACTTTGAGGAACTCCTCAATCCGGTGGACATGCCCTCCTTGCAGGAGGCAGTGCTAGATAGCTCCGGCGGGATCGGATCTATTGCTGTAGCTGAGGTTGCTGCGGCAGCCAAGGGCCTCCACAGTGGTAAAGCTGCAGGAGTAGACGAGATTCGTCCGGAGATGTTGAAAGCGCTGGACAATGTTGGGGTGGCGTGACTAACACACCTCTTCACTGTTGCGTGGAAGCCGGGTACAGTTCCTTTGGATTGACAAACTGGGGTGGTGGTCCCCACAGAGGGTGTGTTCCAATTACAGAGGGATCACACTTCTCAGCCTCCCTGGTAAAGCCTATGCCAGAGTGCTGGAGAGGAGACTTCGTCCGATAGTTGAACCTCGGATTCAGGAGGAACAATGTGGATTCTGTCCGGGCCGTGGAGCAGTGGACCTGCTCTTTGCCCTTTCACAGATATTTGAGGGGGTATAGGAGTATGCTAATCCAGTCTACATGTCTTTACATGGACAGGATATCAAGGCGCAGCCGAGGTAGAGAGAGTACCCAGTTTGGGGGCTTGGAGGTGGCATCTCTGCTGTTTGCAGATGATGATGTGCTTCTTTCCCCATCCGACTATGATCTCCGACATGCACTCGAGCGTTTCGCTGCCGAGTGTGAAGCAGTTGGGTTGAGAATCAGCACCTCCAAGTCTGTGGCTATGGTTCTTGCCCGCTCCAGGTTAGGATACTGTTTATTGGGTATAGTATTTTATATTTCTAAAAAAAAACAATTCAATTATTTAATACTTATGATTAAAATCTTTTAAAATCAATTCTTAAAATCACTTAAAAAAAATTAAAATCTTTGTGATTTTTTTAACAAGAAACAAAACAATTAACTTAAAAATAAACGTGCCCAAAACAACAAAACAAACGTGATTAAAGCAAAAACTGCACACCAACATGAAAGTCAAATAAATTGAAAATAACTGAAAATGCATTGGACAAAATAAAGAAACAATTACAAAGGTAAAATAAAAAACAAACAAAAAAGGTCCAATGCATTTAAAATTAAATCCAAAAAGGTCAATGTATTTGACAAAAGAATATAACAAAACTATACCAAAAAATCCCTAAACAATTAGTGGTTTAAAAACAACTAAATCTTTAAAAGCAATTAAGATTCATTTTTAAAAACTTTTTTTTAAAAACAATTATCCATAAAATGTTTAAAAGATCTTGGACTCGGGCTCCAGCAGGGGGAACTGACCGTCCCCGGAGGTGGGTCCCATCATGGGATCCTAAGCTCCCATAGATCTTGTATGTGCCAGTTCTTATAGGCTTCCTCCTTGCCCCTCTGATGGACCTCCAGATTGACATAGTCCCTAACGAACACCATGCCCCTCCGCGCGATGACAATCGGGTCCAGCTCCTGCTTATTGAATAAACAGATGTTCCGTCCCTCCCACAGTGCCTGCTTCACTGCGCAGACGACACGCCACCAGCACCTCAGGGTAGATGATGATATGCCCCTGGCCGGACCGTACAGGATCTGCTGGGCGGTCGCCCGCGCAGGAACGGCAAACCTGTGGAGGAACGGAGAAAACAGGAGCCAGACCCTGTGGGCGGAGGGGCACTCACTAAAGATGTGAGCCTCCGTCTCCTTCCCCAGGCAACCCTTATAGGGGCAGGTGTCATAAGGAGCTATGCCCCTTCTGTGCATGAACACTTGGGTGGGGAGACACCGACTCACAGCCATCCAGGAGACATCTTTCTGCGCATTCGTGAGGCAAACGTGCGTAGCGTTAGCCCAGATAAACCGGCAGGTTTCGGGAGGGAAATCTTCTACCGCTCCAGGTTAGGGGGAGCAGCTGCCTTTAGTGGAGGAGTTTAAGTACTTTAAATACTTGCTGGACTCACCCTTTGGGATAGGGTGAGGAGCTCAGTAATCTGGGAGAGCCTCGGAGTAGAGTCGCTACTTCTCCGGAATGAGAAGAGCCAGTTGAGGTGGTTCGGGCATCTGCCTGTGCAGCTCTACCGGGCACGCCCCACTGGGCGGAGACCCCAAGGCCGACCAAGGACACGCTGGATGGATTATATCTCCCGGCTAGCCTGGGAACGCCTGGGAATCCCCCAGGAGGAGAATCTGTCACTGGGGAAAGGGAGGTCTGGTCTGCCTTGCTTAGTATGCTGCCACCGTGACCCTCACCTGGACAAGCGGTATACAAAATGGATGGATAGATGGTTGAACACTGTGCGAGAAAATAAGTCTTTATTCAAATGGCAGGTCTCCACATTCATTCCTCCATGGGCTTGAGAAGGCCCTGCACTTTAATATTGGTTTCACTTTGGTTGTAGAGCCTGTCTCCTCCCCTTCTGGTGGCGATGGGTAGTGCTGCCACTCCTGCAAAGATTTCATTGATTTATCATTCGCAAGACTTAACAGTATTTGTCTTCTCAGGTGCATACTAGAGCAGCAGGCAGGCGAGATACCATGCGGGTCTCCTTATCACTAGAACACACTTTGTGATCTATACCTCTAAGAATCTCCTACTATAAGGACCTCCCTGTTCTGGAGGGGGAGTGGGCACCGTGATTCTCTGGTGCTCAACTGCCCTCCCATACCTTGGAAGCTCAAAGGCTGTTTACCGTGGAGGCTGGAGCCATTTCACTGGCTGTATTCGTAAAACTATCTTACTACATACTACATACTACATACAACATACTCCATAAGTGCATACTGCATGATACATACTGATTTTCTGACTAGTAAGTACTGCAGTACGCAGTATGAAGATGATTCAGTGTACTATATATGTCATGTGATCTCACGTGACAGACACGAAGCATGATGGGATGCAGTATTCATTGTATTGAGCTCTGGTTGTGTACCGCATATTTTGACGAATGTAGCAAGCCATCCAGGTACTTTTACCATACTACAATTTCATATACTATGTCCAATATGAATACTGTATACAACTGAAATGTTGGTATGTATTACATCTAGTATGGTAGTATGTGGTTTCGAATACATCCAGTGAATATACTCCAGAGCTGCAACCTCATTATGCCAAAGCGGAGCATCCTGTGAAGAGGACAGCCCTACACGGGACTTTTAAGCGTCGCTCTCATCCCTCTGTGTGTACCTTGCCTGTGCACCCTGGCTGTGCAGGATAGTGGCTGTCACACCCCTCCTCCCTTTCTCTTCTCAATCACAGCCTGCAGCTCATGTAGAGCATTGGGAGTAGTGGTTGGTAATAAAAGAGCTGTTCTAATTCAAGTGTCACCGTCCACATGTTAATTTGTCTTGAACCCAAGACAGTTTAAGATACAAACTGTTGCAATATTACATACATCACTCATTTAATTCAATTACCTCAGTCTATAATTTGATCTTTCAAGACCACTGTGTTTATGGCCTAATCTTACCCTTTGTTGATACTGAGCACAAATGAAAGACATTTCCAGATCTGTGATTCAATCAATTTTTTTTTTGTTGGGTGTGGTTTTCATCAAAATGAAATCGAAGGAACAGTAATAATACCTTGATTGTTTAATTAAAATGTTGGATTAAAACATCAAATTCAGTGTAATGTTTTATTTGTCATGTAAAAAATCTTGAAAACTGAAGTTCAGATACACAGTAATAAAACCTGACAATTTCCTATACTGCACATTAAATTTAAATAAATAGCTAACACAATATCTAATACATTTATTTCAGATTTTAGACACCTGGTGTAAAATAAATAATAATGAATTTTGTACCCAAATATACAGTGAAGATGCTAAGAAACAGTCACACAATGGGCACATGAAGACACTAGTAAAATACGCATTGTTTTAAGTGGAACGGAATTTTCTTGCAAAAAACTTAATATCTACAAAGTGAATTGCTTTATTTCATAGCTTTGCATTCATTTTATGATGTTCATGTGTTCATGTGCACTCACTCATCACTTCACTATTGTAAAGTGTTAACATTTGTATGTGTTTCTTCATTGTTTGAGTGGAATCTTCATTGCAGAGCTATGACGCTGCTCAGTCAGGTTCATCCCAGACCTGCCAGTAGACCTGTGGGTTTCAGACACTCACTGAGGTGGGATCATGTGCTCATGCCATGCTGCTCTTCACCCTCTCAAAAATCTGCCTGACTCTGATGGCTGGGACACAGCCTTCTCTCACAATGGTGATGGTACCTGGGAACGGAAAGCGGCAATGACATCCTGCTCAGTGCGTCAGCACAGTCTGTCAGCTGTTGTTGGTGATGTGTGAAAAGTGTTGTGAGACAGTATCTCAGAGAGTCTGATTCAGTGTCAATATGAAAAACTAATATTTACAACATGAAGTAAAGTAAAAGTAAGTATATTAAAAATGTATTAAAATGGTTAGGAGATACACTTTTAAAAGTAGAGTGAAAATATATTACAGGCACAAGTAAAGAAATTTACTTTTCTTGTGACATAATAAACTATATTTTTAAAAGTAATATAAATGTATTTCTCCAGGCTTATAATGACAAGGACATATAAAATGAAGGCAGTGTTCCTCTGTGATGGTGTTTTTCGGCGTGAATAGCTCACTATACTTTACCTTCATCGATTTTAAGGCAGTTGACGACTGTTGATGCCACGACCTCGCTGGACTCTCCGTCACACAGAACTCCATTTAATTTGTGTCCCAGACGCCTGGACAACAAGATCAGGATTAGGTAAATCAGGATTCTGCCTCCAATTGTGCGTGAGAAACAGCCACAGTTACAGATTTTCAGTAATATCCCGACAAAGCTGAAATCAACATCATACTGAATTATAAAACATACATTTCAGGCCATCTAAGTTTCCCAGTACCAGAATATCATGGTGAGTAGAGACACATGGGCGTTCCACAGTGACACTCACGTGATGACCATATCATGGTGTGTGCTGTCTGGCTCGCCGCTGGGGTTGGCGGACGTGATGGCCAGCGGGCCAGTCATGTCACACAAGTGTGCGGTCACCGTGTGGTCGGGCACGCGGATCATGATGCTTTCCTCGGTACCCACGCGGTCATAGGCGGGACCCACACCTGCATCCACAGAAAGGGGACTGTCAGTACTGGAGGGCAGGTGACTCCTCACAGCCCTGGCTTCTGTTTATCTATTAATCTTAACATCTACAAAGTCCTCTTGTTAACTAATCTTGTATAAAGACATGTGGTAAATAAAATAATTATTATTATTTTATAAGACATCATCTCCTATGACACACCAGCCGTTGCGCAGCCCCGTTTTCATGTCTCAGGGCCCCCCACTCACCCAGCTGGAAGAGCCACTGTCCCTTCTGCACGATACAGCTGATGCCCCCGGGGTAAACGTTCCTCATGAACTCCCACAGCAGGGGGCTGAAAGGGGGCTGGGAAGTGACCAGCTGCTGCAGGTTTGAGATGCAGATGCAGATGGGCTTCTCCGCTGTGCGGTCCAAAGGAGCAGAATCCCAGAGGCAGGGTGGGTGACTTGTCAGTGACAGCCGCCAAGTATGAACAAATTATTTCTAAATGATTTCACATTTGAGAAAAACGTTCTGAAAGTTGTAAAAATCCGGGCTCTGTATTAAAGATTGTAGCAATATAGCATATGGACTATCTTCAGAAGCACATAGGTATAAGGTATGCATTTAAATACATGTTTGTATAGGTAGTCGCCATTGAAATTATATTGCTGTCTGTCCGAGTAGAATGGAGTGCCTGTGTTTTTGTCACCCATGGCAGCTTGCTGGGCCTTACCTTGATGTTGTATATCCTCTCTTTGGCCTCGGGGTGGCGGCAGGAGGCAGCCAGGGCGTACACCGTGTCAGTGGGAATACCACAGACCCGGCCGGTGTCCAGCAGCTTGGCAATGGTCAACAGCCCGCTGGTCAGCCGGGAATTGGCCAGGGGGCAGGGCGCAGGGGGCATCTCCTCTGTCCTCTTCTGCAGAACCTGGGAGATATGAGAAAGTATTGAATGAATTGATGCAATATCCTGCCAAACCCAGGAGACGGGCCTATCCTTTTCATGGTTAAGTCTGCACTTCCCTAAGCAGTGTTCATCTGTATTTTTGACCAAGGATGCACTCTCACTCACACATGAGAGCTGCTATTTAGTAATAATGAAAAACAAATCTCACCTTCAGCACTGGGGGCCCAAGGGGCAGCATGTCCTTTGAGAAGATTGCATTGGCCAGAGAGCCCAGCATGCCGTACAGACACACGATGGAGAATATCGCCAGCATGGCAACTGCAATAAGAAACCCAGCGGTTTGAGGACAGTACAGATAATCAGGCCTGGTCTTGCCAAGCCCATCCTTTTGTCCAGCTCATGTGTTGTGTTGAAACTCTCAGCTGGGCAAGGTCTACACTGGCATCAAACACAGATATTCCCCAGACTGTCGCACACAACAGCATCATCACTCTACATTAAACCACTGTTGTGACACAAGAAAGATACTATATACATCATTTATTTTTTATTGTATTGCAGGTGGGGAATATCTTACTCTCCAGCTTGTAGGGCAGCTTGTCCAGAGTGGAGAGGAGGAAACACACCAAGAGGACCTCCATCAGAGCAGTCAGGGCAAGCAGCACCAGGTTCCCATAGGCAGCTACACACGGGGAGTGACGGGAAATAGAGGAGCCCGTCAGAGAACGGAACAGACACTACACTACAGCCCTGGCAAGAGGTTCAATTCATTGATTCTCTGGCTTGTGGAACCAGTTCACTGTTTTCATTCAGACAGAACAGGAAGGCATTAAGCGATGTGAATGTGCAGTAAAGATTGAAGGATTTATTTGACAATGTATTAATTTATGATGCTAAATTACATACATGCTTCTACAGCCAAGAACACCCAGGCTTCAAATGCCAATTTGAAGTAGCACTCCATTGCATAATCTGAGCCAGGGACAGAATAGCAAATCGAAACTGAGACAAAGCTTTGTCAAGTGCAATGAAGCCCAAAATAAACAATTGCTAGGTTGGGTTGACTCACCAGTGAGCATGAGGAAGCCGTTCACAATCAGGAAGGCAATGGCACCAGCTGTGAAGCCCTGTGCTGAAGCCGGAGTCACATCAAGCAAAAAACCTGAGAACAACATGCATCTCATTACCCACGACAGGCCTGTCTGTGAATGACAATGAACAATTAATTAACGATATTTTACTGATACCCACAAGCTCAATTTGCTACTTACCTGCAAACCGGTACCAGGTCCAGGTAGCCCAGATGGCAGCGAAAGCGAAGGCGATGACGGGCCTAAACCATCGCCCTCCCTGGGCTTGCAGCCTGCTTACAAAAGCCTGCATGATGGCCCCAGAGACCAACACCCAGGGCAGGGAGAGATGTAGGAATGTGGAGGAGGAGTGGCTGTTGTGGACAGCAGAGAGGGCTGCAACCCCATTGGTGAGGTAGAAGAGGACATCGGGCAGTTGTGAGACTGTGCTAGGTGGCAGGTCGGCCACCAGCTGAGACACGCCACCAATCAGGATGATGTGCACACCTGTGGACAGGAGGCAGGTCAGGGGTCAGAGAATAGTCAGGGGTTCATCTTAAGAGGTAGAAAGTTCTCTCAATAAATCTCTCATCTTTAGAGGCTGATAACTGTTGATATTCTGTGTAAGAATGTTGAAGGTCAAAAAGGAACCAAACAGGCCTCTCTAGCAGTAAGAGCCGCACTGGCTCTTCAAGGGAAAAGATAAGCCTGAATTGTTTTTGCTTTCTAGGGACATTACCTGAGAAATGTTGAATTGCATTGTTACAATACTGGCTGAACCTGAATCTACTCCTACTTCAGCTTTATCAGAGATCTGTAGATGAATATCAAAGCCTGAGTCTTTCTAGGAGAACTTGATAGACTAAAGTGTTGCTGCAGTGTGGCAGTGCGGATGGGGGGGGCATACCAGCCAGGATGTTCTCCACGCCAAGCGGTGCCACTCCAGTCCGTGCACTGTTGAAGTTCTGCAGGAGGACGAGGAAAGCACTGATCCCATTGGCCAGTAGCCCCAGGACGCCTGGCTCTCCATAGAAACTGGCAGGGAAACCGTCTGAATGCCCCATGTGGTCTGTTTGTCTGTCTGTCTGTCTGTCTGTGTGTATCTGCTGAGAGAGAAAACAGAGCACTGAACTCACAGCAGGTGAACCCTAACCCACTCTGTAACAGGGCTCTTAGTCTACCATCCTAAACAGTGGAAATACAGACAGGTGAGAAAACACTTTAAATAGCATTGGGATGGGGAATGGGGAATGGTGGGGGAGTTTCTACTGGCTAAACTGAAATGATTGGGCAAAGTTTTCTGGCATTTGGATTCTGGCTATTTTCAGGGCTGGAGGAGTAGCCAGAGTCCCAACCTTAACTAACAGATTAAATTAAACCTCATGAACAACCATGTCTCAATTATATTGCATTACATTGCAGGTATTGCACTTGGTTTCCCTGCTTTTTGGTTCAAGACGTTTCCAGACCTGAGGAAATACAAGAAACCTTGAATATATATTTCAAATGCCTGTACTGTCTCCTAATTTTCTAATCCCCACTCATCACACTGTATGTTTAGTGGAGAATGAAGTACAGAGTGAGGGATACAGGTGAGAGAAACAGCATGGAGAGATACAGGACAGAGTGGTACAACAGAGGCACAGACACTGAGTATCTGAATACAAACTCCACAGCACAGTTGTCACTTGGACCTGGAGCATGGTAAGTTTCCCTTTAAAGTTAATAAACAACCTGCGTGTCCACAGAAATGGGGAATAAGAGACTGAATTATTGTTTTAAAAATGTTGCTACAACAAGTCCCAATTGGTAACTCATACATTTCGTTATACAATTTTCTATTTTTTTAAGAATATTACTTTAGTTATAGGCTATGTAAGTATTTTCTGTAGTGATGTCACACCTTGCTATGTTATATAAATATAGTGTCTTGCATTATAGTTTGATCAAATGTGTGTTGCCTTGGGCAATGGTACAGACTTAATAACTTAAGCATACTGTTTATTATATACATACTGTCTATTTGTATTGGTTTCATTCATATTTTTAACTCTAGTTGGCTTTATTGGCTTTACCATTGCACAACCTCCTCAGTTAGCACACTGTACAGCAGAAAATGAATTATTAAATACCATAATAAGACAATATCGAAAGAAAATCAAACGTCACTTCACAAAATGCAATATAATACATACAAAAATAGTTCACAAATCAATATATTATTATTATAATATTATCATGCATGCTTCATGAAAAACATGTTAAGATATTGAAGCAAGTGTGGTATTTACCTGGCAGGAGTCCTGATGTACTGCACTGTGAGTGTATTGGCAGTGTATTTTTTATAGCATGTGTGTCCTTGGGACAGCAGGGGGTGGGGTGGCAGGAGGAGTCTGAAAACTTCCCTGACCATCGTCCCATGCAATGAGTCCCCAATCCACCTGACAATGGAATGACATCATCCTCCACTCGATTACGAAACTCATTTCTGAGATTTTGAGAAATTCCCACTAAAAAAATACAATGATTTGCATATGACCTCGAGGGAAAAGGGGTGTTTTGGTGAAGCTCCTGCCCAGCTCATCTGCAAGTGAGGTGTATAAGACCTGCAGGAGGTCTGGGGAGAGTATTAGGAGTTCAGGATCTCACCTGAGAGAGACGATCATAGAGACACTGCTCACTCACAGCATGCTCTCCACACTGCAGGTAAGCACAGACAGACACATGCCTTGACTGCAATAGTTCAAGAGCTTGGTTAGAACTGTCTGAGAACTGAGGGATATTTCATATAAAACAAATGTGATGTCAATTACGAGTATACATACTACAGATTTAACTATTTGGAAACATCAGAAGACAAGGGCCTCTGCTAAGAAATAAATAATAATAATAATATTAACAATATATGTATAAATATACTACAACAGTGAAGTTTGTTTAAGTTTTGTTGTTGTTTTAGCATTATTTGTTCTTGATCACAAGCTTAACACAAGCTGTATTAGACGAAACTGACTGTTTCCTTTGTTATAATGAGAATGATACATATTTATTTACATTTCTTTCATGCTGTACATCCCCTGTGTTACAGATGTGGTTGTCTGACTTAACTGACAAAGAGAGACTGAATGAGTTCCAGAATGCTTTGTTAGGGACAGAATATGAAATAAAGGCAGCACAGGATAAGCAAAAGAAGATAAAGAGCTAGTTAAAGTTTCATCTCCAAAAGATCTTCTGAGACGTTTGACCTGTTCTAATTGTGCGGTGTACACTTGTATGTGCAGCAGATAAGATCATGTGTCTGTTGAATGCCAAAGGTGAGTTGTTCTAAGCATCTGAGCGTCTCCTCCTGTTTTCAGAGATCGGCCAAGAAGGTCTTCACCGTCCGCAGACTGCACAGATCTGCACTGGAAGGTAAAGAAAACGCTCAGCTCTCTCTCTGTCTCTCCACTGCATCAGTTCTTAATACATTCAGTTGTTTTTGTTTTTTTACCAATTTTGTAAATTGATCAGAATCCTCTTTTTCTGTGTGTGTGTGTCCTGAAGTGGTGGAGAAGTCAGTGTCAGAGGACACAGTGACGGGCAGTTTCGGGAGCTTTATCCAGGGCGTGGTGCCCCAGCAGCTGTCCCCCATCCTGCTGCAGCGCAGTAAGAGGATGGTGCTCGACAGCCTGGGGGTGGGACTCCTGGGCAGCACCACACAGGTGTTCCAACTGGCCCTGCAGCACTGCCAGGTGAGCCACACTGTACTGTACTGTACTGCACTGCACTTCCACCTGTCCCTCAGTCAGACCCGTACTAACAGTCCCGTCAATCTGTGTCCAGACTGTGGAGGCTGGCGATGGGTAAGCTGGGTGTGGTTAGAGCGCCCAGCCTGGACACTAACCACCACTGTCTTTGCAGCACATGTATGCCAGTGATGACATCAGCGCTGTATACGGCCGCAGTCAGACCCGGCTCTCCCCGACACTGGCAGCTTTCGTGAATGGCGTGGCGGTAAGGAGATGCCGCTTGGACACAGCACAATCCACACACCCCACACTCTAATACACTCACCCTCACCCCACCACACTCACTCACACCCCACTACACTCACCCTATCACACTTAATGCATGAAGGCACTGGGAGAGAAGCATGTAGTTTCCTTGTGTTGTTTGTGAAGCCAGTCTCTTATGCCCTGATAACATTCTCTCTCCCATCTCTCTCCCCCCCCCAGGTCCACTCCATGGACTTTGATGACACCTGGCACCCAGCTACCCACCCCTCGGGGGCGGTACTTCCTGCCCTGTTGGCTGTCAGTGACATGTTGCCCAGCTACAGCAAACCCAGTGGGCTGGACTTCCTGTTGGCTTTCAATGTGGGCATTGAGGTCCAGGGCCGGCTGATGAGGTTCTCCAATGAGGCACAGAACATTCCCAAGAGGTGAGACCCCCGGAGAGAGAGAGAGAGAGAGAGAGGAGAGAGGAGAGAAGGAGGCAGGGACTGGAAGTGTAGAATGAGCTGGAGATGGTGGAGATGGTGTGCAAAGCAGTGCACAGTGAGCCAGGCTCTGTTTGACCGTGTAAACAGTTTGTAAAACTGGTTGTTCTTTGAGCAGAGTGTCCCTTTCTCTGACTCTTCTCTGCTTCTGCTTCCCCTGCAGGTTCCACCCCCCCAGTGTGGTGGGCACCCTGGGCAGTGCGGCAGCCTGTGCGCGGCTACTGTCTCTGGAACGCACACAGTGCTGCCATGCCCTGGCGATCGCAGCCTCCTTGGCAGGTGCCCCCATGGCCAACGCAGCCACACAGACCAAGCCGCTGCATCTGGGCAATGCAGCCAGGCTGGGTCTGGAGGCGGCGTTGCTGGCGTCTCGTGGGCTGGAGGCCAACGCCCTAGTGCTGGACGCTCTGCCTGGGGTCGCCGGCTTCAGCGCCTTTTACGAGGACTATGTCCCACAGCCAATGCACCCTCCTGAGGACAGGAACCTGTGCTTCCTCCTGGAAAATCAAGACGTGGCCTTCAAAAGCTTCCCTGCACACCTGGGCATGCACTGGGTGGCGGAGGCAGCTGGCTCGGTGCGTGAGCTGCTGGTCGGCCCCCAGGGTGGCAGTCTCTCGCCCCATGTCGTGAAGGAAATCCTGCTCAGTGTGCCACCTTCCAAGTACATCAACCGGCCCTTCCCCACGTCCGAGCACCAGGCACGCCACTCCTTCCAGTTCAGCGCCTGCTCCGCCCTGCTGGACGGGGAGGTCACGTCAAGCTCCTTCGCCCCCGCCGCACGGCAGCGACCCGAGCTGCATGCCCTGCTGTCCCTGGTGCGAGTGGAGCACGCTCCCGACAATCCCGCCAACTTCGACCGCATGTATGCAGAGGTCCATGTCACTTTGGTGGACGGCACCGCGCTGCAGGGGCGGTGCGACACTTTCTATGGGCACTGGCGCCACCCGCTGAGCGCCGACGCCCTGCGCAGGAAGTTCCGTGCCAACGCGGGTGCTGTGCTGCCGGAGGAGCAGGTGGAGGAGCTGCTGCAGGCAGTGGAGGGGCTGGAGCAGCTGGAGAACTGCACCTCTCTGCTCTCTTGCTTGCATTGAGCCTGCCACAGAAACCTTCACTCTCACCCAGTGACTCAGGGGACATGTTTCAGGCTCACTGGTACTGCTCTCACAACACTACCTGTCCTTATATAATGGAAATTACAAAATTATTACTGCTCTGTACTTTCTATTGAAGTGCTGTAAGATTGTTTATATAGAGGCATACAGATATACATATATATTATAGTGAATCACCATATGAATTCTATTATATCTGTTCTTCTGCTGTACATTATTAACTATAATGACATAATATATCTTAATATATAACTTGATCTTTAATATTGTATTTTAACTAGAACATGTATTTTTATGACAAATTAAAGAGATCAAAACTGTGCTGTGTCAGGGTGTTTGACTCTTGAGGTGGCAGTGTCCATCTGTCTCTGTCCATCTGCCCCTCTGTCCATTTGTCCCTCTGACTGACAGTGTCCCCCTGTCTCTCTGTCCCTACAGTTTAAACCTGCTACCTAGAAGAACAGGGTCTGATAAGAGACAGTTTTCACCAGCATCACATGACATGTGGGCCCTGTTGTCTTTCTCTCCTGTCTGGTGTGCATTAAAGTTAATGTACTTTGCAACTTCTCTCAGACCATTCTTGAGATTGCCTCTTGGAACACCTATTCTGTGAGTGTGTGCTCGTATTAAATTCCTTTTGATTGACCATGCATCTCTCTCTTATTTCACTATTTGGACTCTTCAGGATCTGTGCTCCGAATAGCTCTTCCTATCTCATCCCACAGATGCTCAATTGGACTGAGATCTGGTGACTGGACAGGCCACTGCACTAAGTGGAATTCACTGTTATGTTCGTGGAACCAATATTGGACAATTCTAGCCTTGTGGCATGGGGAGAAGGGGGTGTGGCACTTTCCAGACCCTGAAGCACGACACAATAGATAGCAAACTGTTGTTGACCGACTCTAAGGTTGAAAGGAGAAAACATAGATGTGTCGGGGTGAAGGACCGCACCCTCTCTTTACTGTGGGTGTCGAATGCCACATGAGAGTCCAGAGGGCACTGTTCGTTGTCAAGCTCTCCATATAGAGCCCCTATCGGGCCAGAGTTTTCAAAAGATAAATACATAATCCACACCCTAAAGGAAAAGTTCCCTGAGCAGTCCCACACTCTGTTACTGCTTGAAGGCTGAGACACATCCTCACTGACACACGGGGATGGGACTCTCTTAGGGGGAATTTGCAGATGGCCTGCTCCCTGCTCTTAATGTCTTTCTCTGTCTGCGTCCTAGAGACACACTGGCAGGGAGCATGCTGGGAATTTCCTAGGCCTGAGAGCAGCCAGGCCAGGGTAGGACCTGTCTCACTGCCCAGCTCTGGCACTTCCACAGCAGCCCGTCAGCCCAGCATAGAGCACCTGGCTAATTCACCTAATGGCTCAATTAAATAATCGGAGGGTCAGCTGCAATGAGAAGCAGAAAGGCACTGTGGTGCATGATGGCCGCACCATGCCTCACAGCTGTTCCGAGCTTCCTGTTTCGCAAATACTAAGGCCAATATACCCAAACCTAGTCAGTACATGGCAGGTTGTAGAAGGAATTATTAATTTTAAATATGATTGTGAGTGTGTTCTGTGCTGTGCACAGCTGCACACAATGAGTTGAATGGCTTCTGTGCAGTAAAAATGGTTCTTGAGATTTCAGAGTGAAGATAGCATTTCTTTCCCTGTGTGAACAAGGTCACTGTCTCACTCTGCTTCAGTACTGTGCTATAGTTCAACCCTGATACCTAGAAGAACAGGTTCTGATAAGAACCAGTTTTCCCCAGCAATTTGGGCTTGATACATTGTACAAACCCCCCTTCTATTAAACCTTTACGTATACCTTAATACTCCCCGGTTTGACTCTACTGTCTGGTCTGCATAAAAGTGCCTGTAGATTGTAACTTCTCTAAGACTTTTCTTGAGATTGCCTTTTGAACCTCTTCCTTGCAGCTGCTTGTAATAAAAACTTGGTGAGAAACTGGTGAGGGTTGCCACTTTGAGGCCAACAACAAAAAGAAGGCCAAATTGGAAAGTGTTGTTTTTGGCACAGGTGGGAGTGTGGGGAGCAGACAGGTAACTGTCCTGAAATGTTTGTGCCTCAATGCCAGGAGTTGGAGTGACAGAAACATGGCTTACAGAAAATTATGGAGATGAATACACATTGAAAGGATACACACAGTTTTGGAGAGACAGGAATAATCGAAGAGGTGGTGGGGTAGCATTTCATGTCAGAAATGACATTGAGGCAGAACTCAATTTGGAAGAAACAGATTTTTTGTGTGTTAAGATTTTGAATAAAAGATCTGCAGGATTTGTGGTAGGAGTGTGTTACAGACCACCCAATTCAGATATTCAGAAATATGTTACATTGTACAATGTTATAATAAGGGATTTCAATTTCCCAAACATAGACTGATCCCAGTTGGGACTACAGAAACGGAAAAAGAAATGGTTGACATAGAAAACAGTAGTTTTCCAAACTCAATTTGTCAGGGAACCAGCAGAGAGAGAACATGCATTGATTTGATTTTTTCAAATGACCACAATCGAGTCAGATTTAGTTAGAGAACCAATGGCAAACTGTGATCACAATATGGTTAGCTTTGAGGAATACTATCAAAAAACAAGGACCAAATCAAAAACAATGGTTTTTAATTTTAGAAAAGCAAGCCTTGAAGGTATGAGGTGACACTTAGAAGATTTAGACTGGGGCACAATAAATACAGATTCAGTTGAAAATGATGGTTATATTTTAAGAATATACAACTTGAGGGCCAGGAGAAACTTGGACCTAAAAACAATGGCCAAAATGGTTTTTAATGAAGTATGCGAAACAAATAGATAGAAAATGTTGTATTGTGCGTACAAAAGGGATAGGGACGAAACAAAATACAAAGAATATGTTGAGCTGCAAAGAGATCTTAGGAAAGAGATCAGGAAAGCAATTAGGGAAATAGAAAGAAACAGCTCTTGGAGCTAAAACTAATGCAAAGAGCTTTCTTCAATACTACAACAGCAAGGGGTCAATAAAGGAGGAAGTGAAATAGATAAAGGGCAAAAATTGAAGTATCTTGGAAAACTAATAAGATGTGGCAAATGTTCTAAATGAGTATTTCACAGAGGTTTCTACAAAAGAAAAACAGATAACATGCCACAGGTTAACAACCAGTCAAACTCTAAACTCGAAATCCTCTGCTCCCTATACATCAACCAGTTCATATTCCATCTACTTACACTACCCAGTCAAATCAGTCAAGTCAAACCCTAAGAGAGATCAGGAATAATGAGGAGGAGGTACTAAAGGGACTAGCAGAATGAAAAACAAACAAATCACCTGGGCCAGATGATATATTTCCAACAGTACTTAAATAAATTAGGGAATTAATTTATAGGCCACTAATACAACTATTCCAAATTACACTTAGAACAGGGGATGTGCCAAATGATTGGAAAACTGCTAATGTCATACCAATCCACAAGAAAGGGGACAAAACTGAGCCAGAAAATTACAGACCAATCAGTCTCACCTACATCACCTGTAAAATGTTTGAAAAAATTGTAAGAGAATTTGGAATGCTTGGTTTTCCAGTCAATCTAAATAAACTGAAAACTCATAGGTCAATTGGATTCTCTTTTAAGATTATTTTTAGAGGGAAGATGTGGTCAAATCACAGATGTGCAATAATCATTTATTTTGACAAAAATAGGAAACTAATATCATTCAATTATATTACTGAAAATAAGTCATATTAAGCTTCTGCTGGATTACAGTAAGAAACAGATAATACCCATTTTCTTTCTTTCTCCTCACAGTACAGCTTATAGGTCAGTCTGGTCAGGCAGGAAGCGGTGTGTCTCTCTCTGTCTCTCCTCTCCAGCTCTGTCTTTTGTCTCGTTGCAGGATGAAAAACTTAAGAGAACTCAAATTCTCTTGGTTTTCCCTTTTATAATGTTTCCTTCCAACCAATAGCATTTTGCCACCACCATGACTTGGGTGCATTATGCTAAAGTAATTTAGAAGTGGGGGTCATTTCGAATTTGGCTAGGAGCCAATCAGAGGACAGGTCCCTTTTGGTCTCTGGTCATAAAGATAGGGTTACCAGGGCTACCAGGGCTACCAGGGCTACCAGGGAACTTAGATAAAAGGGAGGAGGTCTGTTTCCTCTACCAAACCAGATGGTATAGAATTTCCCATAGAAAAATATATTCTAACAAATAATATCTTACAGTCCCTACCTTGGGAGGGAAAAACATTCAACAGATGTTTGACCTTTCAGTAAATAATACAATAATATAAAAAGAATGCAGAACAAAACAAAACAAAACAAATTAAAGCAGGAATTACAAAATACAAATAAACATTTAGTCAATGAACCTGTTATATGTAGTTGTGAGGTAGATTGGATTTACCAAGCTTATTACGTGAAACTAATGTCTCACGCCGAATGGTGATAACATCACTATAATAAGTACATATTAGAGGACATAGGTAATAAAACATACACATAGTAACAATTAACACAGATGAGAAAGTAGCACCTTTAAAAGCAAAATCCCACCAAGAATGCTTGTAAGTGATCTCCATATTTCCATCAGAAATTAAATGTTGTACCCCCTGTTGAAATGTTTTGTGATTGATTTTTATACTAGAAAGTTACAACAAAGGCTCTATATTCTATAAAACCTTTGCATCAACAGGTTTCAGGATCTCTGCAAACATAGCTGGCAACGTGGGTGCAAAATTTAAGTCTTTCGGAATATAAGGCAAGGTCAGATCACCAATCTTAATTGCACTTCTGGTTTGAACACAGAAAGTGGAGTTAGTTATTCGACATTCGAAATTATTGTACAAATAATAACGGTTTGTTGTAATGCACCACGTGTGATTGCCTACTAGTCGTGCTTGTAAATATCCTATTTTATCCACAGGTACAGCATGTAAGGTTGATAACTTGGTTATGTCATTAACCCTAAACTGTAATGAGTCTCCAGTAATGTAACATGTACACAACATAGTAGAGCGATAGGTGATTCAACATTCAGTATGATCAACAACATTCCATGAGGTTCTCATTTGACCTACAAATGGAGGTAATTGTCATAGAGTTAATACTTTTCCATGTGCAATAATACCTAAATCATACATATTATGCAGGAACTTCATCACATTTTCAGCTGTATACAAAATAAAAACAAAACCTATAGTCCTAGTGTCTATATGTGGTTTCAATTGGTAACACTAACAGTTTTCAACAGTTATAGAAATTCAAGTGGCAGGGATTGACAAGTTTGTGCATCATATACATCACAAACCAAGTGTCTACTAACTACAGATCCAGTAACACATATTATAGTTTAAATGAGGATAACACACATGGACACTATTACAGCAATTTCTACATCTAAGTCAGATTATCAATATTCAGAACAAATTTTAGGCTTGCAATTCCCATAATGGTTATGGAGTCTCATGGTTGTTTGTAAACTATTGCAGCATCAATGACAACCCCCAGGAAACCAACGAGGAATAGCATCATGGTCTCCATTTTCTCTCAGGAACACCTGAAAGATCAAGGGTAGCAGTGATCACTTAACAGTTTTTATCTGATTGATGTGAAACCATTTAAGAGTATCTTTGCCTTTTTCCTGAATTTTGACTTTGTACACTGTTGGACTTAATTTGTCCACAATGAGGAATGGTCCATACCAATCGGCTTCTAAGGTATGGCGTTTGTGTTTGTAATTTCGAACCATACATTTGTCACCAATCTGCAGTTCTTCTTCATGAACTTTGGTGTCAACATATTTCTTAATTTGTCTCTGTTTGTGGCCTAATTGTTTAGCTACAAAGCGTTGCATTTGATCTACAGACGCTAGGCAATTTTGTAACCAAGTCACATTAGCAGCTTGCAAAAGAACAGGTTGTTCTTTTAAAGGAAGCAAACAATGTCCTGGGACATGCATAAGACGTCCAGTCATCGCTTGATGTGGTGTAATTCTGGTAGTGGAGTGTGGTGTTGACCGCATTGTCATTAGGCACAGTGCCTCAGCCCACCTTTTTGGATTGTCTTGACACATTTTTTTCAAAAGTGTTTTTAGAGTGCGGTTTCCACGCTCGACTACTCCTGACGATTGAGGGTGGAATGGAATGTGTAATTTCTGGGTGATGCCTAACGCTTGACACATAACTTTCACTACACTGCTTGTGAAATGTGTTCCTCGATCACTATCAATCACCTTCGGTAGTCCCCACCTAGTGAACACATTTTGTATGAGAGTTTTCGCTACAGTGGCAGCAGTGGCATGCCTGCAAGGAAAAGCCTCAATCCACTTTGTGAATTTGTCAAGGATAACCAAAATATACTGGTTTCCCTGTGATGTTTTGGCTAAAGGACCAATGAAATCAATTTGAATATGAGTCCAGGGACCTTCTGGTGGAGTTGATAGTCTGAGTTTGGATTTGTGTGTGAAAGGTGCAGGATTCACCTGTAAGCAGACAAGACAGTGGTTACATGCAGTGGTCATGTCAGCTTTCATAGTCGGCCACCAGTAGTACTGTGTAATCTTCTCTAGTGTCTTTTCTACAGAAAAATGACCTCCTACTGGTGAGTTGTGAAATAGGTCAAAAATATCTGGAGCTAATTGTGAGGGAACACAGACTACAGGGTATTCAGATTGTGGAATGTTTACCATGAGGACCTTGTCAGAATCACCCGCACCCACCAGAGTAGTTTTGTGAGAACAAAACGTAGGTTGTGGAAGCGGTTTCTCCTGCAAATGCCTGTGAATATTAGTCTGGATGTCTGAATCTAATTTTTGAATCTCAAAAAGAGACTGTGAGTTCACCAAGGCAGAGACATTTTCATTGGTAGGCAATGGGTCTGGCAAATGTCACGGACCACAGTGTCTAGCAGCAGATTTAGCACACCGATCAGCTTCATCATTTCTGATATGATGTTCACCTCTACGATCCTTTCTCACATGGGCCTTATCTTTCAAAACAGCAATTTCGCCTGGTCTCGACTGAATAGAAGACCAGATATGCTGTAGTAAGGTAGCATATTTCAAGACCTCAGTCCACGAAGTTGCTCTCCCCACTTCATCAACACTTAACAGGGATCTTAAAGTCGGAGAACATGCAGCTAAAACTATTGTTTTCCAATGCAGGTCGTTCAATTGTGGGTGTAACTGAATGCAAGATAAAAGTCGAATTATTAATTCCTCTAAATCTGTCTCTAGAGTTATTGGACCCTAATCATCTTTGAATACTCTCAGTTCCAGAGCAGTCAGATGCTTAGTTGTCTGAGGCTCATTACTGACTTGAGGATCATCAGAGCTGTCTGTGTTTTCTGAATGACTTCGTCTTCTCGTACTTTCATGTATTGAACTCAGGTCTGTGTCGCTCGTCCTTAACATCCTGCGTTTCACTGCAGCCCGAGTGCGAACCACACAGACGGGAGCGGATTCAGGATTGAATTCACAGTCCCACGCCTCTCTCTCTAACTCTTCCCAATACACTCACCTAAAGGATTATTAGGAACACCATACTAATACTGTGTTTGACCCCCTTTCGCCTTCAGAACTGCCTTAATTCTACGTGGCATTGATTCAACAAGGTGCTGAAAGCATTCTTTAGAAATGTTGGCCCATATTGATAGGATAGCATCTTGCAGTTGATGGAGATTTGTGGGATGCACATCCAGGGCACGAAGCTCCCGTTCCACCACATCCCAAAGATGCTCTATTGGGTTGAGATCTGGTGACTGTGGGGGCCAGTTTAGTACAGTGAACTCATTGTCATGTTCAAGAAACCAATTTGAAATGATTCGACCTTTGTGACATGGTGCATTATCCTGCTGGAAGTAGCCATCAGAGGATGGGTACATGGTGGTCATAAAGGGATGGACATGGTCAGAAACAATGGTCAGGTAGGCCGTGGCATTTAAACGATGCCCAGTTGGCACTAAGGGGCCTAAAGTGTGCCAAGAAAACATCCCCCACACCATTACACCACCACCACCAGCCTGCACAGTGGTAACAAGGCATGATGGATCCATGTTCTCATTCTGTTTACGCCAAATTCTGACTCTACCATCTGAATGTCTCAACAGAAATCGAGACTCATCAGACCAGGCAACATTTTTCCAGTCTTCAACTGTCCAATTTTGGTGAGCTTGTGCAAATTGTAGCCTCTTTTTCCTATTTGTAGTGGAGATGAGTGGTACCTGGTGGGGTCTTCTGCTGTTGTAGCCCATCCGCCTCAAGGTTGTACGTGTTGTGGCTTCACAAATGCTTTGCTGCATACCTCGGTAGTAACGAGTGGTTATTTCAGTCAAAGTTGCTCTTCTATCAGCTTGAATCAGTCGGCCCATTCTCCGTTGACCTCTAGCATCAACAAGGCATTTTCGCCCACAGGACTGCCGCATACTGGATGTTTTTCCCTTTTCACACCATTCTTTGTAAACCCTAGAAATGGTTGTGTGTGAAAATCCCAGTAACTGAGCAGATTGTGAAATACTCAGACCGGCCCGTCTGGCACCAACAACCATGCCATGCTCAAAATTGCTTAAATCACCTTTCTTTCCCATTCAGACATTCAGTTTGGAGTTCAGGAGATTGTCTTGACCAGGACCACACCCCTAAATGCATTGAAGCAACTGCCATGTGATTGGTTGGTTAGGTAATTGCATTAATGAGAAATTGAACAGGTGTTCCTAATAATCCTTTAGGTGAGTGTATTCATCATCATCAGAGTCCAGTTCAGGACAACACGGACCTCCGACAGCTGCAATGATAGCAGTTTTCATGCCTAGTTTGGTTTTTAAGCGCATTACTAGCTGTTTACATGCTGTGTGATTACTTTGGGAAACTTTGCTCGCAGTGTGTCAGAGAGCTGCCTGGCAATCATTGAACTGTTGCTGTAAAGTGCGATTCTCTTTTCTCAGACTCTCATTCTCAGATCTGCGCTTCTCTTTATCGAAACAGGCAGCAGCTGCGATCACAGCATTATTGCTCACTGTCTGCATCTGAAGTTTCAACTCTGCATTTTGTAAAAGCAGGGCAGATTTCTCATCGCTAACGAGTTTCAATTTAGTTTCTACCTGGGCAGAATGATCAGATAAGATCTTAACACACTGAGCTAACCCATAAAGAGCAGATCATTTCAGTTGTGACTTCTTCACTTTTTCATTCATTTAACTCCGCTAAACAGGACTCTAAGTTCTGTAATGAAGTGCTCGCACACTTTGCTATGGCGTTTTTAATTCGGTCCTTATGGACACACCGGCTTGCCTTCTGACACAGATGATCCATGTTTGCCTCTGTTTACAGAAGGTAACTTTTCAATCACTGGCCCACACTTTATGTGGTTTTCCTCCTTGGAGTTGAAATTACTACACACTCCTAAGGTCAATGATACAGTTTGTACAATCCTGGCTATGCTGACGACACCGTTACGCGAGGTTCGTCTTTCAGGCAAGAGTCGGATATACAGCGCTATTCTGTCTAATGCATGCACATTAATACTCCAGAGCAATCTGTGACTTGTAGCAAATATCCGTCATCTCCCCGTACTGGACACCAATATGTAAGAGAATTTGGAATGCTTGGTTTTCCAGTCAATCTAAATAAACTGAAAACTCATTTATCAATTGGATTCTCTTTTAAGATTCTTTTTAGAGGGAAGATGTGGTCAAGTTACAGATGTGCAATAATCATTTATTTTGACAAAAATAGGAAACTAATATCATTCAATTATATTACTGAAAATAAGTCATATTAAGCTTCTGCTGGATTACAGTAAGAAACAGATAATACCCATTTTCTTTCTTTCTCCTCACAGTACAGCTTATAGGCCAGTCTGGTCAGGCAGGAAGCGATGTGTCTCTCTCTGTCTCTCCTCTCCAGCTCTGTCTTTTGTCTCGTTGCAGGATGAAGAACTTAAGAGAACTCAAATTCTCTTGGTTTTCCCTTTTATAATGTTTCCTTCCAACCAATAGCATTTTGCCACCACCATGACTTGGGTGCATTATGCTAAAGTAATTTAGAAGTGGGGGTCATTTCGAATTTGGCTAGGAGCCAATCAGAGGACAGGTCCCTTTTGGTCTCTGGTCATAAGGATAGGGTTACCAGGGCTACCAGGGCTACCAGGGCTACCAGGGAACTTAGATAAAAGGGAGGAGGTCTGTTTCCTCTACCAAACCAGATGGTATAGAATTTCCCATAGAAAAATATATTCTAACAAATAATATCTTACAAAATGATTAGACAGAAAATAGAGGAGCATCTAAATGAAAACCATATTCTTGAGACAGTCAACATGGGTTTAGACGTTGCAGATCATGTCTCACTAATATTTTAGTGTTTTTTGAACATGCAACTGCAAATGTAGATCACATGAAAGCATATGATATGAGATACTTCGATTTTCTTAAAGCTTTTGATAAGGTTCCAAAGACTGATCTTCAAATTGGAAGCTGTAGGCATTCAGGGTAATGTAAGTAGATGGATTATAAACTGGTTGATATATAGGAAATGGAGGATGTCGATACGAGAAGTTGAACTGGAGTGAGGTTGTTAGTGGAGTTCCACAGGGATCAGTACTAGGGTCTTTGCTTTTTCTAATCTATATTAATGATCTGGACTCTGGGATAGTTAGCAAACTTGTATTTGGAATACTGTGTACAGTTCTGGGCTCCACACTTCAAGAAAGATATCGCTGCTCTAGAGGCAGTTCAGAGGAGAGCAACCAGACTTATTCCAGGTCTGAAGGGAATGTCCTACTGAGAGACTGAGGGAACTGAATCTTTTCAAACTAGAACAGAGAAGACTATGTGGGGACTTGATTCAAGTCTTCAAAATCATGAAGGTCATTGACCACATCAAACCTGTGGAGCTTTTCTAGATCACCAAGGACACATAGACCTGGGGACACAAATGGAAATTGGGCTTCATGGCATTCAAGATGGAAAACAGGAGACCCTTCTTCACACAGAGAGTTGTTACAATCTGAAACAAACTCCCCAGCGATGTGGTTGAAGCTGAAAATTTTGGAACATTAAAAAATACACTAGATAGGATCCATTGATCACTTAGATACTAATGGACACCAAACGAGAACAATGGGTGGAATGGCCTCCTCTTGTTTGTAAACTTTCTTATGTTCTTAAAGGAAGCTCGCTGAACAGCAGGCTTTTGGAAGCGTTATGCTCAGAATTGGGAGTGGAGCACACTCATTTACTGTTTCACACTGTGGCAGTGGCTGTTATTAAGTGCTTACAAAGGTGTATGAACTCAAGAATGAGGTTCACATTTTTCTGGTAGAGAAACAGTCTAATTTGGCAAATGTGTGTGACAATACCAGTTGGTTAATGAGAAAATGTAAGTGAGATATGACAACTTCAGTCTTCAACTTATTTTGAAGTTACAAAGAAGAGGCAGTGATTTATTCGGACACTGGGAACACATACAAGCATTCCAGAAGTCATTAGAACTGTGGCAAGCATGACTGAAAAGTAACGGTCCCAAGTACTACATGTTCCCAACACTGTTACAACACACTGAGGAGGACAGCATCAGTGAAGAAAAAGTGAGTTACATTAAAAGTTTCATTGTGTCACATCTCGGTGCTCTGTCTGACAGTTTAAATTGCTACTTTCCTGCAGAGGGGTTTGCAAACGTGGAGAAAAAGAGCTGGTGCAACTCACACTGAAAACACGCCACCAGTCATTACATTTGTCATCGGTTTGGATCAGTATTTTCAAAGAATATCCACTGCTAAGTAAGATTAGTGTTCTGTTGATGCTGCTATTCACAGGAACCTATATGTGTGGACTGGGATTTTTCTACTTTGATGAGGTTAACAACAAAAGAAAGAAACCGAATCAACAGTGCACCTTTTTGCTATATCGATACAATAGCAATTGGCAATACTATAAAAATTAAAAGGTTGCTAAAGAAATGTAACGATTACTTATTTCTGTTTCCTGGTTCTCCAAAAATAAGTCATGGTTAACTATTATTGTTTCCCAGCTCTCAAAAAATAAGTAATAATTTACGTTTCCCAGATTTCCCCCCAAAAGTATGTGGATAAAATAACAATTACAAAAACACTTCTCGTGATTTTGAAGGGGGGGACAATGACCTTTGGGCTCCAATTAGCACCAAGTAAAGAATTCAAAAGAAAGTATATTTGCAACCTTGAAAAAATAAAGTTGAGAGAAAATGGATGTTGGGATCAAAAATAAAACAAATGAAAGCAAAATGTGTAGAATTGTAAACAAAAATAATTATATCTAAAGCAATACAAAAAAAACGTGAAAGCAAATAATTTTAAATCGAGAGCAAAACTCAAATTGATTGAGTCCATTTCACTCATGCGCTCGCCTGGAGTTCCTGACTTTGGTTACAATACTGAATTCTTTGCTTCGCCACCGGTTTCTTTGGATTTGCTTTTTTTCGTCGTTTATGAGTTTTGGCACTGTTTTGCTCTGAGGACAGGGTTTAGAGGGAGGCGTAGATCATGGGTCTACCTTGGCCCACTAGGTTTGAGTAATGGTTCTTACTAACCCAGCTCAACAGACAGTACCTCGAGTTCAAATAGAAAATTATAGAAGCACGCATGGGAAGACAAAGGTAACTGATTTTGTTGAACTAAAAGTGAAACGGCAGAATAAATTGCAGGAGAGATGTTTGCTTTTTTAGAAATGTTTCTCTTTTACAATAAGGCTGTGGCTTGGTCTGCCAATAACACAAACACACACTTCAGTGGCCGATGATGAAAATGTGCACACTAAAGTCAAGGTAGCCTAACAACAGGCCATGCCAGGCCTCAGATGTCTCACTCCTATCATTGACAGCTGTGCCCGAACTGTATCAGGTACAATCTCAGTGGATGTTGTCTATATCGTAATCTATTTTTTGAGAGATCTATTATATGTGCCTCACTTTTTCATTCAGTGCCCAGTGCTTCTGAAAATTCATGAAGAATATACGATGGACACAGAAGAATATACTTCCATGACACAGTGACATGGCTGGAGGGGGAGGATTGCTGTGCAGTGGAATCTGTCGACAACCTTAGCAATCTGGAAAAGCAGTCTTCTGCAAGCTATGAGGAACTGTGACAGTTTTATTCAGGCAACTATTTGAAGAGCAAGAAGGGGCTGGGGTCTTGATGCATGAGTGATAATTGAATGTTTCGCACTCGCTTTGTGACATACCTGTGGAAACACACAGATTACCTAAAATACCTGGAATGTCTGCTTTTGAGAATAAAGGGCCTCTGACATAAAGACAAAGGAAGTGCTCAGAAGTAACAATTGATCAAGTGACTTTTCTTTATTACATTTCTGCCCTTATCCAGAGTCCCATCTGCCCCACGGCACAGTGTTTTCTCTGAAGAGTGACATTTGGACAGCAGAGAAATTGAGATTCAATGCATACCCATAACAAAACCATTCTTATTGACTGTAAACTGGTGGGTCTAGAATTAGTGGATATTTATTGTAGTCCTTCTCACATGGGATGCTGAGATTGCGGCAGATGATCACTTTCCAGTCAAAATGATGGCTGAGATTAAATACCTGCTTTTCTTGAGAAGTTTCTATGTGTCATAGCTCTATACCCTTAATTTAAAAAACCTGTTGAGTTAGTACCATCGGCACGGTGGAGCTATATCGAAATATTTCCTTCCACCCTGTGTTTGTGTGTTAATTTAGATGCAGTGTATGTGCATCATCTTACATGTCACTTACACCTACTCTTGCATACAGTCAAACCACACAATTCATGTGGGTTTTTATGTACAACAGAAACCACAGCAGATTCACAATTTAAAACATGACATTACCTTTGTTTTATTAACACATATTACATTATATTGAGATATAATACATTTTTTCATGATCTAAATTTCAAGTTTAATGCTTCGCCATCGCACTGATGAACACTGAGAAGGAATGTTCAACCACCTTATGAAATAACAAATTAATGACGTAGTAATTCAAAGGGGTCAGGTGTGAGCTGGACTGAAACACAGCACTCTTGGAGGAGGTGAGGGGTGGGGGTCTGGGGGCAAGGATTGTCCCAGGCTTTGAGGAATCAGTTTCCTCTTCTGTTGTTGCATGGACACACCCTGAGTGCCAACAAGACTCAAAAATTCCAACCTGTCCTCACCCAGCCCTTCCTAACCACACACACACTGGTCTCTAAAGAGCACTATCACTGCCTGTGCTCCATTCTTCAGTCACCATTCATAAACTTCCAGCATCACTCCATGGGTCAAATGGCCTCCTCTCGTTTGTAAACATTATTGTGCTCTGTTCTGCTTTTACTCTTTTATGATGACTTGTTACCACCTGTTGTTTGAAAAAGGTACTACAACAAGTTTCAGGGGCGGCCACAGACACCTCTGGGTTGTTATGAGCTGTGGTTGACTGCTTTTCCCCTGAATTACAGCCCACTTGATAAAACAATGATCTGGCATTGAGAAATCACAGGCTGGATGTCCACCCTTTTTTAATGGAACTACACTTTTTGTTTCATTTTATATTCATATCAAAAAGGTTTGTACCCACAGTAGAAAATGTTCCAGAATTTCTCTAAGACATTTGCTAGCATGCCTGCGTTGTAAAGGTTTGCCACTGTAAAATCATTTTAAGTCCAGACTCATTAAAGCCACTTAAAGCTGACGTTGGGCCAGGGCTGTTCTGCCATAGGGCTACGGGGCTGCAGCGAAAACAATCAGTGGTCGAGTGTGACTGAGGGGCTCTTATTCTGACTAGATAATTGGAATCTGGCTCAGCCTCCTGATCTTATCCTGCAGCTCATGAAGGGTCTGCTTGTGGGGAGGCCAGGCAGTCTCCCATTGCGTGACTCAATTCAGGCACACTGAGCTGAGGGGGGCAGTACCAGGAACACATGGTGTTGCATTAAGGAGCCCAGCCATTAGATATTAGAGATTTTATTTTAATGACACCTATAGCCTAATATAACAAGGTCCTTGGGAGCCAAGAACTCTGTAATAGTAATAATAATAATATTGGCTATGCAAAAACGAAAGCACTCATCAATATCCATCCTCTGCACTTTGTCACCGTTTACAGCTTCTGGCATCAAGGTAATCCCTGCCCTCCTGGCCCAAATCCTCCCCCTGCCCCCCTTCCACAAGTGCCCTTTCTCTCAATGAGCTCCTGTGGAAGTTCCCGACCTGGTCAAAAATTCAGCAGCACCTCCACCCCACATTCTCATGCAGATTTCTCTTTCTCGTGCAGAATTCTGCAGAATAAGACACTTTTTGAATGATAGACAGGGTGGTACCATATGTAACCACTAGGTTACATAAAATAAGTACCACACAGTTGCCAATTTCCTGCTGATTTGGGCTTCTTTTTTAGCGTCTTGTTTTATTTGGAATGTGTTTGTTTGGTCTTAAATTATTATAATCCTACATTTTATCATGATTTGTGTATTTGCTTTTTAATCAGCACATCCCTAAACCTCCAACTCAGTAAACATAAGGTATAGGGTGTGTTCAGATTGCGCAGACTTTTGTCATATGACCATTTAGCCAATGAATGCTCATAATTTCCAGAACTATTTCTAGAATTACAGAAGGAGGTCAGGCTGTGCTACACCCCATTGAAAGCCAAAAGGGCTTGTTGTTGTAGAAAAACCCAGCCCTCACATGCAATATGCACTCTAAACTGTGTGCATGTGCACACTGGTCGCACAACAAAATATAGCTTGCATACAAAATAAAATAAGAAATTTCAATTTTGTATTACTTTTATGGGTGTGGTTGGTGAAACAAACTTCTGTAATCCACAAACTACACCAAAGAATCTGCCATTTGCCTTATTCAAGCGATTGATTAGCATCATAAAAGTATTTTTACATAACTTACAAATGCCCAAAATGTAACTACCTAGACGTAAGCAACGTCAACATCAACATTAACAAAACGTGCAGGATTTAAAATTCGGTATTATTAATATCAATTGTATTTAGTTATGGTTAAACGGTGTGTTTAAGGATTGACTTGTCCTTGTTAACACCTTTTCCCGAAATCACGAGCAATTAATCAAACTTGCAGTTAGAAACAGCGACAGATAGCGACAGAGCAGAGGGCAGTGAAGGAGAGTGCAGGTCCAATGGGTGTTTGAGGAAGATAGAACAAGCACACATGGTGCCGAGGAAAGTGGCTGATCGCTGGGGAATGTGAAGGCTTAGTATTCGGGTGATGACGACCTCGGGTGGTGAGCTTGTGAATTGCGGGATATGTGGGATGAAACAGTGACAAATTCCCATACATTTCTTGCAACAATCTGCAAGGTTAAATTATGATGCTGATGGTCGATGAACCACACATATTACAGATTTACTATATTACTACATCCGTGTCTTTGAAGATTGTTGAAATGTTTAATTTATGTTGGGTTAGATGTTATTTCACCCCGTTTCCTGTTAAATTGTTGCAATATTTCAGGAAAAAAAAAGGAATAACTAACATTTCTTCCCTTATGAAACTTTGGTGTATGTGTGTATACAGTAGTTGTCTTGAAGTGTAAGCTGTTCTTTGATAAACTATGCATGACCGTAGCATTTGACATACTTCCAGGTACAACCCTACACATATATCGATAGGTTATTATCATAACCCTGGTACCCTGAAAAAGAAAGAAAGCCATTACCAAATGGGAAGAGTCTTCTTACATAAAAGAAAGTAAAAGCAAAAGCTTGCCCTGTGGCCTCAACCAGGTCACTGATGTGAGAGGAATATGCATTATTTAATATACTGCTCTGCACTGTTATTAATAGCTATACCAGTAGAATTGCACCTGAGGCTAAAGACAGATTGAAAAGAATAAGAATCTGAGGCAATCAGTTAAATGTTCAAGCAGGTGTCTTTATTGTGAAAAGTTATTGAATACTGAGGTCTGTTGCTATGGTCTCCTGTGCCTTCTCCCCGGTTCAGTGACACGTCTCTCTTCCTATAAGGAAAACAGAAATAACTCAATATGCAATTGCATACAACTTCTAGAACGGTCTCTTTTTCATCCAGAGGTGCAGAGGTCCAGAGGTGCTGCAGGTATTTCTGTGAGACAAGAGAAGAGTTTCGGGCATAAAAGGCATCAAATAAGAATGTGTAACTGATGGAAAAAGCCTGCATGTTAGTTAAAGGCATACAACTAATACTCTACAATCAGGTTGAAGCCATTCAGAAAAACAATATAAAACCACTACCGTCCAGGCCATATGGAAGGCAGTAATCCAGTCTTCCGGATTCCCCAAGTGGATCCATAGTGATCAAGGTGCTACATTCGCATCCAAGCTCATGACAGATCTAGGAATCATGCATGGCATTTGTAAGAGTCGCATGGCCCTGTACCACCCTCAAGGGAATGTGGCGTGTGAATACATGAATCAAACGTTACTGGCATTGTTGAGGCCTTAGAGGAGACTGAGCAGACAGCCTGGCCAGAAAAGATTGCAGAGCTGGTGCATGCCTACAATAACATGGCTCATCAGAGCACTGACTACTCACCCTTATTTCTGTAGATGTGGCCAATAGAGTGCTGCCAAGAGGGCGAACCCATATGCAGCACCAGCCTTGAGACAGAAAGAGGCAGAACAAATATGTGCAGGATGTTCCACTAGTTGCCAAGAGAGAGAGTTTATGTGCAGAATTTCAGCTGCAGAGCACAGGTTGGACCGGGGCCCCATTGAACCCGAGCTAATTCAATATCTACAAAATCAGGAGCAGGTGATTTCTTGTGTCACTTATGCCATTGCTTACTTGACCCAGATTAATATAACTATGGCTCAAAAACTGCTATGGTAATTCACATGCTACAGTAAAGTCACGAAAGGTGCCTTATCACCTTGTTTACATTTATTTGATATGTATGGTTTTCATTTATTTTACTTTGTTCACTGATTGTTTTATTGATTTCACTGATTGTTTGATTGATTTTATTCACATTTCTTTTTTTTTTTAACTTCTGCATGAGTTTTCCTTTGCACCTAATGCGGCACATCTGCCAAATTAAGCAGGCAGCCTATCCCTAACCCACGGCACTGCTACCACCATTGGCTCCCACTCATGACTGATTACACTCCTGGCTATTTGAGACTGCCCTTGGACTAAGGAAGAGGAGGGAAAAAGGACACACAGGTCTTCAGAGTGCGGGAGCTGCACCAGGACACGAGAGCTGCACCAGGACGGGGTTTCGGCAGTGGAAGGCGCTCCGGAGACTGGGCTCGGGAAGCTGGGAAGAGAGATGTGCAGTGAAGGGGTGAGAAAGGGACGTCCACAGGCGTAATCTGGTTGCGGGTAGAAGGAGTCATTCTCACGATAGTGGCTGCATTAATTCTGATTCCCCCCTTCTCTTTTCTCTTTCCTTTTCCCATTGACTGTGCCACGGAGTGGAAGCTGTAGCTGCAGGAAGGGAGCGCTGCACCGTGGGACCTGCGCAGCCAGTTGCCATTATAAGGGCAGAGACGGATCGAGACCTTATGTCCTGCAACGGACTCCAATCCCTCTGAACTGTGAACTTTCGTTTATTCCTTTTATTAATACTTGTATGTACCATAGTAAGGTACATGTTCACGTAGTATACACAGTTTAATCTCAAATTAGTTATGTCTTGTTAAAAATGTGTGTTTTGTTTTTTCCAAAACACGAAATTTGACATTTGACTGATTTATATGAAAACCCAATATATTAATTTTAGCCAATGAGCATCATGCTCGATTTCAAAATATCACTGATCTCTGAAACGGTAAACGTTCACATGATCACAATGAATACATCATTCAGCAATGTTGACGAAATATCAGACAATATCACAAATTACAAACTCATACTTAATCTTTGGAAAGAAGGATGGTCTATATCTCCAAATCCCACACAGGAATCCTAAAATCCTGAATTAACTTTCTTTAAAATAACCTAATATATAAAATGAAAGTGGAATGACATGGAATGACAGCTGATTTCCATGGAATAACAGGCCTGGAATACCAAACATGCACTGAAAACATAATAGGATTGTTGTCACAAAACAGAAATATTTTGATTTAGAAGCAGGTCTCACAAATGAAATACTTTGAAGGTTTGATTATGTTTGTTGAAAGGCAAGCTCCATGATACCACTTTCTGCATTGACAACAAAGAACCATGTCCTTTCTCATTTGATTGTTTAATTTACTTTCCAGACTAAACAAACCTTGTCTACACAAAAAAAGCACATATTTGATTTAATAAAACCTATTGCTTTAATATTAAAATTCAATCAAATAGAAATTACTTATTGATTGGCAATTACTGTGAAGAAATGGATTAACAATATAATTGTAATGTACCGCGGGGCACGGGAACAGTGCACCCAGTTGCGGTGCGTGGTAGAGGAGGTCAGACAGGCATGGGTCGGGTACCTGCAGGACAGGGCAATCAAGGGCAAGGCAAAGACATGGTCGTGGTCACAGGCAAGGGTCGGGCGATCAGGCAAACAGAATCAAGAGGAAAGTCCAAAGTTGTGGTCGGGAGGTCAGGCAAGGAATCGAGGGAGTAAGGCAATAATAAGGCACAGGGATTAATGCTCGGAGATGTAGTACAGACTGACAAAACTTCACAATTGCTGGGAGTTAGTGAGGGGTTTATAAGTGGAACAGAAAACCAGGTTGGGAGGTGCAGGGTGAATGGGAGCAGAGGGTGATTGTGGAAGTGCACATGGGTTTCAGGAATGTGATTGAATGAAGGGAACTGGGAGAGGTGACTGGGAAAGAAGGGTAATGGTGACATCTAGTGGAGAGTTGAGGATGTGTTTAGAACTGTGACAATAATTTTCTGAAAGTTTGCAAAGCAAATAAAGAGCGTTAATCACTTAATTATCGTAATACTGTCCATCTCTTTATTGATGTTAATTTCCTATTAATATTCTTTATAGTATTTCTATGCAACTTAGATTTAGACACTTTATTAAGATATAACATAGTTTTACATATAGTTGTCTATTTACAGTTTATTTTTTCAGATAAGGTTGAACTTGCAGTGTACATAAATGTAGATTATAGAATATATGTATGTACAGTGAGGGAAAAAAGTATTTGATCCCCTGCTGATTTTGTACGTTTGCCCACTGACAAAGAAATGATCAGTCTATAATTTTAATGGTAGGTGTATTTTAACAGTGAGAGACAGAATAACAACAAAAAAATCCAGAAAAACGCATTTAAAAAAAGTTATAAATTGATTTGCATGTTAATGAGGGAAATAAGTATTTGACCCCTTCGACTTAGTACTTGGTGGCAAAACCCTCGTTGGCAATCACAGAGGTCAGACGTTTCTTGTAGTTGGCCACCAGGTTTGCACACATCTCAGGAGGGATTTTGTCCCACTCCTCTTTGCAGATCCCCCCCAAGTCATTAAGGTTTCCAGGCTGATGTATGGCAACTCGAACCTTCAGCTCCCTCCACAGACTGTCTATGGGATTAAGGTCTGGAGACTGGCTAGGCCACTCCAGGACCTTAATGTGCTTTTTCTTGAGCCACTCCTTTGTTGCCTTGGCTGTGTGTTTTGGGTCATTGTCATGCTGGAATACCCATCCACGACCCATTTTCAATGCCCTGGCTGAGGGAAGGAGGTTCTCACCCAAGATCTGACGGTACATGGCCCTGTCCATCGTCCCTTTGATGCGGTGCAGTTGTCCTGTCCCCTTAGCAGAAAAACACCCCCAAAGCATAATGTTTCCACCTCCATGTTTGACGGTGGGGATGGTGTTCTTGGGGTCATTCCTCCTCCTCCAAACATGAGTTGAGTTGATGCCAAAGAGCTCGATTTTGGTCTCATCTGACCACAACACTTTCACCCAGTTCTCCTCTGAATCATTCAGATGTTCATTGGCAAACTTCAGACGGGCCTGTACATGTGCTTTCTTGAGCAGAGGGACCTTGCGGGCACTGCAGGATTTCAGTCCTTCACGGCGTAGTGTGTTACCAATTGTTTTCTTGGTGACTATGGTCCCAGCTGCCTTGAGATCATTAACAAGATCCTCCCGTGTAGTTCTGGGCTGATTCCTCACCGTTCTCATGATCATTGAAACTCCACGAGGTGAGATCTTGCATGGAGCCCCAGACCGAGGGAGACTGACAGTTATTTTGTGTTTCTTCCATTTGCGAATAATCGCACCAACTGTTGTCACCTTCTCACCAAGCTGCTTGGCGATGGTCTTGTAGCCCATTCCAGCCTTGTGTAGGTCTACAATCTTGTCCCTGACATCCTTGGACAACTCTTTGGTCTTGGCCATGGTGGAGAGTTTGGAATCTGATTGATTGATTGCTTCTGTGGACAGGTGTCTTTTATACAGGTAACGAGCTGAGATTAAGGAGCACTCCCTTTAAGAGAGTGCTCCTAATCTCAGCTCGTTATCTGTATAAAAGACACCTGGGAACCAGAAATCTTGCTGATTGATAGGGGATCAAATACTTAAATAAATAATAAAATAATAATAATAATAATAATATATATATATATATATATATATATATATATATATATATATATATATATATATATATATATATATATATATATATGTGTGTGTGTGTGTGTGTGTGTGTGTTAGTGTTTGCTTTGAGATCATGTGACAATGCTTTGTTCAAAGTAACTATGTAACTTGTACTTTTTAAATGAGCTACTTTTTACTTTTACTTACTTCTGTTTTGCTTGTGAAAATCAGTCTTGGGGGTTTTGTCTACTTTTTTCCCCTCTCCCACATATCAATTGTATTGGTATTTTTATCTCAGGACTTGTGACTGCAATAGTATTTTTGAACCACCAGGCATACCACAATGTCTTATTACCTTTCTTTACGGATTCCTTTACCTGAACTATCCAAAGCTGTTTACAATACAACTACTTCAGCGGTTCAGAAAGACTTTTAAGTGTTCAGCAAAACATAATTATATTATTTATTGAACTACTGCTAGGATTGGATGTAATACACTTACCTTTTAAATCATTGATCTATCACTCTTCGTTTTTAAGAAATGAAACGTCATAGAAAGTTGGTATAAATGTTCAGTGATGATATGCAATTATTATTTATTTTGGCTATTATGCCGAGAATAATTTTTGTACAATATTTTCGGCATATGTTATTATTTTATGTCATCATTGTACTGTGTAATGAATCTATGATATATATATTAATAGATGAACAAATTAAATCACAGTGATTCTATACCAAGCAGAGAGACACCGAAAAACACATTTACACAGACAAGTGGTGTAATAAATAAACAAGATATACAAGAACATTCTGCGACATTCATCCAATAATTTTTGTGTACTGAGGTTACAGAATTGCATACATCAACAAAATTAGATAATAAAGACTAACTAAACACTGCAGACAAATCATAAAATGTTAATGCATTAAAATCAACAAACACCTGTAAATTAGTGAAAAAAACAAAAACAAAAAACAGGTCCTCATCAGCACCAACATCACACAAAGCATTATTTATACACCACTTTGATTTCAAACTCTTCAAATCAGTAATCATCTTAAAATAAACTCTATGTTGAGCCTGCTGACCACCAACACCTTCAGCACACCCAGCACATGACAGCCCCTCCCCCAGCATTACTCTGCTGCGTCCCTCTCCAGACACTGCTCTGCTGTCGCTGCATCAAGCTTATTGACAAAAGAATTGGTAGCAACAGCCCCATGCAAGATCCTCCACTGCAAATTCCCCAAGCATTTTGGGAGAGGTGGTTTATACAGCACTCTTCACACAGGGGACTCAGACTCAGAGACAGACAGATGAGCTCTCCACTTGGTGTCAACCCAGTCAGAAAGCTCTTTAAAACCATAAACCTTGACGCACACACTGTACAGTTGTTTCTTATCCAAGGTGTGAAAACATACATTACCTAAATTCTGAAAAGTCAACAGCTTCCCTCCCTCCTCTCCGCCCTCAGAAACAGAGGAAGTTACTGACAAGGAAGGGAACACCGTTTGTTCCACCGGCACCTGACGGTTAGCCAAACAACAATGGAATAAAACCTAATGGTTCTCCCAACAACCAAAAATGGCTCAGTGTATCTACCATCTGATTTTTAGTAAAGAAACCCCAAACATAGAGCACACTGGCATAAAACGAAACGGCCCAATCTAGTACTGTCCAGCAAAATCAAATTACAATCAAACCTCAAACCCCCTGCTGTGTGAAGGATGGAAAGAGCATAGTCTGCAATCGAAAGGCCACCACCCTGCTGACTAGCAGAATCAAGCCCTACCCCCCCTCCTCATTCACTGGTAAGTACAACATCACTGGCTTCAGCCAGTGAAACCCACCCCAGAAAATTCAACAATACATTTCTGTATAGCCTGCAGAATTCCCTGAGGTGGATCCAACACCAATAACCTGTGCCATGGGATAGAGGCTACCAGGTTATTAGCAACCAAAACCCACCCCCTGAAAGAGAGCTGAGGCAACAGCCCCTGCCACTTCCATAACTTGGCCTGCACCTTTTATAATACCCTCTCCCAGTTCCTATGCAATAAACACTAACAAGCCCAGTGCGTTCCCACTGTAGCTGCTATGGGAGCAGTGGAGGACCGGCATCCTGCCAAGTACCTGTTAAAAGAGTGTTACATTTGCCACAATTTACTGCAGCAGAGGAGGCCTTCCCAAACGTGTTTAAACAATTAGAGAGGGCTGTAATGTCTTGATTATTTGTTATAAAAACAGTCATGTCATCAAAATATACTGTGATTTTGAGAGGAGGAGAGTTGGGCACTCCTGACACTGGAAGCCCACCCAAGTGCACATGCACATGCAGGAGAGGCGCTATTGATAAAGAATACAGTAGTCCAGAGAGAGCGCAGCCTTGGCGGATGCCCATCAGCACTGGAAATGGCCTGCTTAAAACATTGTTAATCTTTAAAACACTGTACACATGGGTATATAAGAGCTTAAAATAGGACTAAAACCTGCCCCAAAACCAAATGAATGCAGGGTTTTGAGCAGATAACCATGGTTAACCATATCAAAAGCTTTGTCCTGGTCTAGGGACAACAGACCCACATTTATATTAATAAGACCAGCAACAGTGAGAGAGCATCTTAAAATTATTATTTTTTAATAAAAAACAAATTATTATTTATTGCCATTTTATCTTTGTTTTATATTGCTTTTAAATTACCATTTTCCATTATTAATCGATTGTGTGCCTCTGTTTTGTATTTTAAATTGCTTTTATTGTCCGAGTAGGCTTTTATCTGGTGATCTAACCTTATTCTGAGACTGTAACAACTGCAATTATTGTGCCTTTTTCAGTAACCTTTATTTGTTCATGATCACACTACAATTGTGCCACAGTTTATAGTACGTAACAGGGGCGCTTAGGCTTTTTAGTGACCGGATTAACTAATTGTCTTAAAAAATTGCTCCAATTTGAGAAATAAATACTTGCAAGCTGTGATTGCAATCTGGGACAAACCTTTTTCCATAGTATCATTGATCATTTGAACATGTTGCAGACTCAGTCAACAACATGACAGTATTCTCAGCTGCAAAGTGCACACTTTCATGTTTACTACAACAGCAAGAGGTCAATAAAGGAGGAAGTATCTTGGAAAAGGAACAAGATGTGGCAAATGTTCTAAATGAGTATTTCACAGAGGTTTTTACAAAAGAAAAGACAGATAACATGCCACAGGTTAACAACCAGTCCAGTCAAACCCTCATCAGGATAAATGAGGAGGAGGTACAAAAGGGACTAGCAGAATCAAAAATAAATCACCTGGGCCAGATGGTATATTTCCAACAGTACTTTTTCATTAAGTGAGAATAATGTGAGTAATCTGTTTATTTTTATGTGTGTGCAAGTGTGTTTGTGACTGAGTGATAAATTGTCTATGTGGGATTATCATATTATTATGGTGCAATTGAGTCATTCTTAAGGATATTGGGATATTTAAGACCCATTCAATTGTTATGGATAAGTAGGAACCAAAAGCAAAAGGGATCTGCATTTTCTTCCCACCAAAAATGTCGCTGAGATACTCACCTGACAGTAAATCAAATTTTCAAATTTGAAAAATGACAATTCAGTGTCCCACAATCATGTGAATGTCCTGTGCATTGTGTAGCTCTCCTGGGAAGGGGGTCTGTGTGTGCAGAGGGCATTTTGGTCTGTCCTGTGAGTTAAAGTTCATGTTGAAACGCATGATCCCTGATGATGTTTGCATTTATTTTATTATAATCAAAACCGAGAGTGATTTAAAATTTCTCTGGAAACAGATACATACTGTAGAAAGGCCACACTAATTGTAGTACATCTTCCTCCACATTAAAAATGTGATGATTCCCCCCGTTTCCAGTTTTGCTCAAATGACAAGAACACTTTCAATTTAAAGTTCTCTCTGTGTTTTGTCTGGTCAGTTTAATAGTTCAAACAACAGTATTATATTTTATGTAAGGAACACTTTTTAAATAAGGAACCTAAACTCAAATTTGGACACTACCAGTAATTATTTTTCACAGAACCATGTTTTGTGAAAAGCGCACAATCAATTAACCCAGTGCATTGATTTCACAAAGATTTATACACATAAGAAAAGAGATTCATTCTCAGCCCCATAATCCCTATAATTCTCCACATGAAACACAGGAGGGCAGGGTCACACTACTTCAGCATGATTTTGTGAAAGTGCATACAACAATCTAATAAACCAAACAAAGCAAAACACAACAACAACAACAAATTATTTAATGATGTATTTATGATTTGATATGTTTTGATTCTTTTGAAAACTAATTCTCCCTAAGACATTACGAATATGAAAATGATAATAGTTATTATGTTAGTTATTCAATTTGACATAATAAAACATTTTTCACTTGCATTGAAAATTATATTACAAGAATGAAAACAGTAATCTGAACAAGTAATGTGAATAAATGCTTTTCAATGTTGAATATGCATACATCATTAACTGATGAATCTTGCAGTTACTTGTACAAGATTGAAAACCCAGTACAGCTGCCAGCCTCGTGCCCTCTGCTTGACTTCTCTTGACCTCTTTTTGCCTTGTTTCATAACTGTTCAGGAAATGCAACCAGAAAGGAAATTTGATTTAGGTAAACCCCGTTAACTTGAAATCAAAAGTTTAATTTAAACACGCCATTTCCCCTTTCTAAACCCTTCCTCACTTTAAATGGAAGTGAGATATTTTTATTAGGTTGTTGTCAGCATAATATTTTACACACACTCACACAAGCATACACATATCACAGTATATAAGAATGACAAAGAATTAGACTGTGAAGCATCTTTATAGTATACTTACTTCATGGTTGTTAAATTATTTGGTATTACAGTATTTAATAAATATGAATTGTTTAATTACATATTGTACATTGTTATATTAAAAGGCACTTGCATTACATTTTATAGTTCACAATTAGCCAAGATGTTCTCTTATTTAAACATAGAATTCAGCTGTTTACAATAAATATAATGCGATACAATTTTGGAGTCCAAATATTTTTACAACTTCTAATTCTAGTAAAATATATGTATCCTTTTTTACAATAGTAAATGAAGCAGGAGCACAAAAGAATGAGATCACTTTCATATTTCGATAACCTGTTATTATGTAAGATTTAACTGCCGTGGGTCTTGTTTGGTGCTTGAATAATTGAATAATTCATGGCCAAAAGTGCAGCCTTTGTAAACGATCATGTCACGTATGGCACACCCCCCTGGTGATCCAGTAGAACAACCAAACAAAGACATACATCAATTCCCACAACTGCAGTCAGTACTTTACTAGGAGTGGAAGGAGCTGGCACTCTGATAATGGAATGGGAATGACTGAGAGACCACATCATACCAATGAAGGGATATTCAACCTTCTACTCCAAGGCCTTGCCAAGATCTTAACTGTGAAAAGAAAAATGACAGGTATGTTACTTCAACAGCTGTAGCAACACTATGTTTGTGACCCCCACCTCTGTACATTCTTCAGGTCCTGCCAAATGTGTTCTGCCTGCTTCCTGGGCCAGTCATCTGAGTGTTTTCATGTTCTTTTGAGGGAACTCCTCCTTTTCAGCTGTAGAACATTGATACCCATCCACAGCCACACAGCCCCCTACCACATGGGAATATTGACTACTCTGGGAATTGCTTGGTACATCCATTAGTCCACTTTGTCATCTATTCCACAGCTGTTCTAAGCCAGAAGTAGATTTAAACCCAACTTATGTGTTTGTTGGTTGGTTGGTGTACCACGCTCAGATGTTATGGTCAGATTGGTCCATGATGCTATACCACGCATGGAGAATTATTGAACCACCTTTTAATTTTGCAGCTTAAACTTTAGGCCGGTAGGATAATTTATATTATGTTTGACAGCTGTCACTCTTCTTTAAAGTCTAAATTAGTTGTTTTTGATGCTAAAATCTGTGTTGGTTAGCAGCCTTTACACTGGTGTGAAATGTCCCTGTTAACATGGAATAGTAGAATATCTCAGACTTTTAAACAAGAACTTAAGCTTTTTCATTGTTCTGTGAATATCTAACACTTCTTCAGATTAGTAGACTTGCACTCTCAGAATATGCATTGGGCAACTGAGTAGATTACCTGCTCAACAATTTCTACAAGTGTATACCTTAAGGATTACGTCCACTTGAGTAGTCTGAATATATAGTGACTTTTGTGCTTCCATTTTAATAATATTTTCGAAGATTTCTGTCAGAAATGACAGTTAATTGATCTTGTTATTTATAAGTAGTACCATTTACAGATGGTCATGCCAGTAGTTTCTGTTTCACCATTGCTTTATTTGTTTTACACAGTCAGAGTATAAATATTTAACAATGGCCAATTTTTTTTTGTGTTAGCGTGTACTACAGATTGTGCAAGGTCATCTGTAAGACATCAAGAAATGGGTAATGTTACCAGACGATTTAGAAGAGGAGGTTGCGGTTCTGAAAATCCAAAAATAATTTACAAGAGACGCGACAGATGATGCAGAACTGCAAAATGAGGAAGTGAGTGTGAGTTCACATGCTTTGAACTATTTTAAAAATAAATATATATGAAAAAACAGTTAGAAGCAGCTTATTTTAAAAAATATAAATCTCAGCTTACCGACTTAATTTTTCACTCTTAGAATCTATTTAATATTATTACAATTCAAATAATAATAAAGTGCAAATCTTTGAACAAGTGAGGAAAGATGAGATCAAATTTAATCCACATTACATATTTAACTTGCTTTCCTCACGAACCTGACATTTGTAGGATTGAAAGAGTTGTTGTTGATCCAGTTAATGCCAAGTAAACATCAGATATTTGTACTTACCATTCTTTAGATGTTTTTTTGTATTAGAGTGACACTTATTCCATTTCTTTGGAAGCTGTTTCACCTCACTGATCTTAGATACCTTTTGAAAACCTAAAAATGTTGAAATTCTTCCGTATATTTTCTACTGTGTTGTATGATGTATCTGTCTTAGCTCTTCAGTCTTTTAACATAATTACAGACTGCTGTCTAGATATCAGCCTCTGTTCTTTATTGAAATATAAAAATATATTTTGCCATTTCTAGACCAGTTTGTCTAACTTTTAATTCCCTGTGAGCATGGAGAAGAAAGGAAATGCAAACCCAATATTCTGAAAGGTGCACTGTTATAATCAGATAGGAGGTGTAATGATTTACATTACGTGCTTAAGCTTTCAATAAGAGTGTGTGCAAGAGATAAGGCCTTTGTTCTCAATTGTCAGCAGTTGTTAACACTCTGACAAGGATGTGTTTCTGAGTGCAGGAAACGGTTCAAACACTAAACTACTGTGCAGGCACAGTCTAAAAGAAGATTTTCACAGAAGAGGGAAATGAAAATTAGTGATCTCGAGAATTGATTCTTATCTTAGATCATAGAAGAGAGAAATAGCTACTTATGCAAAAGACAATGCTCTAAGGAAGGCATCTTTGCTACCATGTTTGGTTCTTCTTAAGTGGGCAATGAAAACACATTTTCAGAGTCAGATCTGTAGCTCATGTAATCAGGCCGACCAGAGATGAAGGCATCTTGATAAACGTCTGGGTCGCACCGAGGGCATTGTTCATTTTCTATATAGAGCCATGAGCTGATAAGTCAGATGATGCTGCATTATAATCCTAACGGCATCACCTGAACTTTACCGTGGTCCTCTGCAAGGATCAGTGCAAAACCTATGTTTACCCTCTGTGAGCCAAGAATGCTGCAGAAGAAAACAGGGTGGCACAGCTCTGTTTAAGATCTTGGCCCAGTCTCGATAGACGCAATCTGCAAGTTGTCAAAGCTTTGACTCTTGTATGAAAACATCTGAGGGGCCAAAGAAGGGTGTCAATCAGCTCTTTAGCCTGTCCTGCAAAAGTGGGCACATACCATTGGGCAGCATGCCATTGTCAAGGAACACCTTAGAAACAGGTGGTCCTTTCAGGGAACACCCACCAGCTGCCTTTCACTCTGATGGTAAACCTGGCCAGCCTTTGCATGTTTACTGCTGCAGACACAGTGACAAATAAAACGTGCTCTTTATGATATTGACTCAGTTGCTCCTGCCATTGTAAGCTCCCCATCTGTCGCCACAATCCATTGTACTGGCGGCTGAGCATTGTTGTCTGCACTATGACACACTTCAACATTGTGTGGGTGAACCGCTTTAGTGTTTACTCCCTGTGAAGCACTGCATGAAGTGTAAAACATCATCTATAGGTACAGCTTAGGGAAGGAAAAATGGCCTTGACAGTGTAACAAATCTTATTTTAACAATTCTATAAAAGACTCAAAAGGCAATAGAATTCCTACCAGGTTTGTTTTTCCCCTTGTGATTTCACACAACAGAATAGCAGGGAGAAAGGTACAAATGTGAGCCAGACAAGTGCTTATTTTTACACTGACTAAGAAAATGTTAAAATAGAAATTTGTCTTAATACAGAAATGGTAATGAAGGAATCTATTTTGAATGTTTTGTTTGTATTTTTATAACTTTATTTAGCTTCAAATATTTTGTCTATTTCAGCTGTAATTAACTCTGGCAGAAAGACACATTTTCCATAAACACTTGAGTAATGAGGGGTTTACGTGACAGTTCTTTGCATGATAAAAGCTGGGAGACCAGACCTGCCACAGGAATGAGAGTGCTAGAGATATCACACTTTCTCTTTTGTAACTGAGCCATTGTTATTCTCTGTCAAAATGGATGTCACATATTTCTGGCCTTGGTGGATCTGGTGCTCAAATAGTTGACTGAGGGAACCCTAGTTCTATAGTTTTACTCCTCACTCCCTTTGTTGTGCTCTGATGAATTTTGCCGAACCTACCTGTTTTCTCTGTCTCTGATAGTGACCCAAGGTCTTAGGGTAAACGTGGTCTCACAGGCTGCAGCATATTATAACAATGTTGTAATAGTGTTGTAACAGTGTTGCATCATGTGCTCCTCCTTGTTGGAATGAGCAGTGTGTTGAATACATTGGGTTGAAAGGTTATTGTAAGACTAGACTATGATCTGGTCTTAGTGCTCTGTAGTAGTTAATACCTAGTCCACTGCCTAGTCTCTGTAAGCATTAGTATATTAATTATTAGTTCTGGTTCTTCTGATTCATTGTATTCTTATTAAATTTCTTTCTCCACCCCCCCATACTAATGTGAAAATGTTTACCAACTCTAAAAACAGCACACTGTGTAAGTTTACACACTGCAGTCTGGGGGCAGGTTACAAATCAGTGCCCATTTTGAAAATGTCGAAAAGGGATTGTGGGACCAGATTGCAACCATATCTGGAAGTCAGAGGCCACAAATATTTCCACAACATTACATAAAGGACTGCATATACAAATGAAGAGTGAACACATACACACACACCTGGAAAAAAATAACTTAATTCATCCCTTTGCATCAATTAAGAGAAATTGACTAGTCAGTGGTAGAATGTAAGAAGAGAATGAACATGTGAAGGATGTTGAGTAATGTAACACCAACACACCTAACACACATGGCATAAAGGTACACAGTTAGGTGACTGACCATCACTTTGTACTGAAGAATTTACATTTGATTTGCTTTGAGATATAAAACGTGTGTAGGCATATTCTTTTTCCTTTCCTTCCGTTATCAACTGCAGTTCTCTTGGATGCAACTGAGCCTAATGGTGCCACTTTCTAATACAGTCATTAGGCCTCTTAGCTGAATACACGGCCCCAACCCTCCCCACCCCCTTTCTACACACACACAAGATGAGAAAAACAACTAGATTTACGATGCTGACTGCCATGCACGTGTATGTGATATAATTAAATTTCTCCACCATCTGCCACCATCCTTTTCGAAGAGAATGACTGATTCAATCGTGGTTTATGGAAGCACTCTGGGATGGAACCCAATTTCTCTCTCTCTCTCTCTCTCTCTCTCTCTCTCTCTCTCTCTCTCTCTCTCTCTCTCTCTCTCTCTCTCTCTCTTTCTCTGCTAATTACATCATCTCCTGTGGCTGCCATGCTCTGTGTATGCTTCATAATTGCTTAGCACTGTCTGTAATGAGGAGTATACCCATTTCAGCATTTTATAGCTCTTCTGTATAAGGTAATTACACTGTTTACTTATTTTGTCCTGTACCAAAAACTGTTATTGTACTCAAATATGCATCTTCAAACCTTTAAGGTATTAATTAAGAACGATAACAGTTGTACATTATTCATGTAATCTCTTAATGATTCTAAGCAGTGCAAGTTAACCTGTTTCTAAATAGGATTTACTTTAATCAGATCACTGTGTCTGTAAGATTGAACTAATTTTATGCCTAGAGAGACAGAGATGATACCACTTCAGGATGTTGCTGTTCTTTTAATGATCTGAATATTTATAAGAGTATGTCAAGCACATAACCCAAAACTAAAAACACATATTTATAAATGAATGTGAAATTAACACAGTCAGGATTCCACTCAGAATCAACAGGAAGTCACATAAACCATCATTCTAAAAAAGTAATATATATTTGTCATAATTGTGGTAGAAGATCTTCATTGAGAGTATTTCCTTATTTTAAAATGATGGCATGTTATACATATGTAATAAACAACTGTTGTATAAAAAAATAATACAAGTGTTATAGGAATCCCATTGTTGTCATTCCAACACTCGATGCCTCAATGATAACATTAATATTGTCCTGAGGCAAACTTTTCCTTTTTTTATTATCTCTGCCATCATAATACCATTGTGTTGCCATGGCAGCTAATTTGGTCCAGGGAATTGCTTCCTGTCACCTGCAATGGAAACAATGGAACCAGACCCTCATTAGTTTAGTGCATCACTGTGATGAAATATCCCCACTGGAGAATGAAATCCAATTGTGGAGGCCTGTGTAGTACCCCTGGGTCTCCCCAATGACTGATCGCCCCGAGGACATTTCCTATTAACAGAAGCTTGTTGTCGCATTGCCAGAACAAAAATCGTCACACGACAGATCTCAAGAGTTAAGGTCCATGTGTTCCATGCGGGGAGAGCATTGGACCTGGCAATGCATGTCTGAAGCTGCACAAGCACTAGTCTGCAAAATGTCTGTCTCCTCTCTCCATTCAGACTTCTGTTCACATTGGTCTCAAGCTCAGTTGTAGTCAATTACCTTTACAATTGCCCATCGGCCCAATAAATTAATTTAGCATAGTTAATGCTGTAGAAATAAAATCAGTCTGAATAGACTAATTAGTTTGAGACTAAGCACAGAACCATGTTTTTTTTTTTGGTGGTTTGTTTTTCAAATTATAAACATAGGACCATAGGACTTACTTTCATTACTTACATTTAATATATATTAAATGATATATTATATATATTTCTAAACTTCTTTTTTTAATATATGTGGATAAGGAAAAAATAAGTAACTTAAAGTGTCTTGGACCTAAGTTCATGGCAGCTGGATTTAAATATACCTGCATTTATAAGAAGAAAAGGCTGGGGGCCAGGGTCTCTGATTGCCTTCGGTTCAAAAGGAAGTCTCTCGTGTTTATGTGCGCTTTTTATTAAACCTTCATACCTTCTTCTGCCTCTTTTTTGTTTGACTTGGCAGAGCTGGAGGCCCAAGAAAGCTATTTTAACCTTTAAATTGAGCCCAGAGTTAACAATGCATCTTTTTACATGGCAATGCTATTGTCGTTTCTTTATTTTCAATCTGCGGCACACAAAATCACAAAGCCCTGCTGCTGCTCCACTGTTATTAAAATGTATTCCTCTACTGCTAGAAAAATAAAATGTGGTTAAGGTGATGAAGGTTCCTCAGAATACAATGCCATGTAACACTGTGACAGCAGCCCCCCTCCGTTTTAATAAGACCGGCGTTCTGACTAGCGTACTCAGTTAATTACATTTTCCTCCAATCTGAAATCTTAAGCCTGACTCACAAGGGGACACAGGAAGTGGTATTACTAAAGTGGCAGAGCTTTTCACAACAAAGCAGCTTGGGATCCCACTTTGTTTTGTTAGGAGGATGCAGAAGGGCTAAATATAACTCACATTCCCATGACGGGACCAGCTGGCTGTACTTCTTAGTAAGTGGTCTCGGCTCCTGCTGATCATTTATTCATCACTGCAATTCCCTTCTCCTCTCAGTCTAAGCTGCGCGCTGGATGTACGGTGGAATTTGCAAGTACAATCTGCTGTGCAGGTTCAGGAGTGATGTGAATGGTCTTCAAAGTGTCTGCTTAGGAGGGTTTTGCAGATACTGAGAGCAATGGTAAAGAGGTGAGAAAAATATCAGCATCATGACTGGGGAAAATGGTATGAACAGGAGACCACAGCACTGAGTTCTCAGCGCTGAGGGAAAGGGGCTGGAGAGATGAGTCTTGAATTCTTTCTCCTGCCACAGAGGGACAGTAGCGCAGGTATCGAGAGTGTGAGGAAGAGATTCCACTGCCATGTGACTCGGTCTTTGGTCACCTGCAGACCACCTCTGATTTTGTTAATTTAAAATGGTTCCCATGAGAAGATAATGACAGTCTCACTCAGTTGCCCGGACAGCTGAGTCTAATTTGACAGTCTCACTGCCAGAACACAAGCTTTTCTAAGAAAACCTCACAGAGCTACATGACATAAAGAAATAGTGTGTACCAACAGTGATTTCCTGTTATTCTGTTGCTGGTAGGGATCTCTGGGTTAATACGATCTTTGGTATGAGGTGTACCCATTCAAATGAAAACCCAGCCATGATTTCTCAGTAAAACCTGACTCAGTTGAGCCACGTTGCTTGTACGAGTCACCAGGTAAAGGGAATATAATTCTTGCCGTGAGCTGTCACAGAGCATCTTAAGGGATTAGTGGGTTATGAAAAAGTGGGTTATGACCAGTGTGTATGTGAGAATTAGGTGTGATTACAGCTGTGATTGGGAGTGCCTTCTCTGAGCCAGGCTAAGCTCAGCAGGGCCTGCGCAAGGCACAAGAAAGTGACTAGGAATACTTGGGGGTGCTTAGTTTAGTGATTTAGTGTCAAATTGGGCTTAATATGACTTAATAAGTGGAGGGTTGGGGTTACTTAGATATCAGGACCACATTTTTGGTAACACATTTTTGTATGACTCACGTATTAAGCACAAATAAGTAATCTAATTGTTCCAAACCAGTGCCTTATAAATACTACGAATCACTAAATAAAGCCTAATTAAGTTTTTCTTGTATTAAATGTATGCCCAAACATGTCTTTTTGTCATTAATAAAGAATGAGTTTGATCTCTTTCAAATTGTGCTTGTCTAAGTAGGTGAACACAGGTTGGTGGTACAAGTACAAATAGGTTGGCAATTATACAGCAAATACAATTCAACTTCTTTTGTATTGAATATCAAGATAACATATCTTCACCCTGCATTCATGCTTTTTTTCAGTCAGAGGTTTATTCTGTTCTAAAGCAGAACTGTGCAGCACCTGCGTTAATGACTTGGTCTTATCTTGTCTGGTACTTTTCATATAACACCCACAGCAACTTTCTGCAGTGCTCCAGTTTGAACCGCTCAATACTGCAGAATAGAAAGGGAACATCTGTTTGATGATTATTTTCTTTTACCCTTATTCAGCAGGCTGCTGTTTGGAGTAGATCAGCTTTGCATTCTTGCCGATTCCACAAAAGTAGTTCATTGGGTCAGGCAGGTTATAATAGCAAGCAGAAAAAGAAGAAGAAGAAAAAATAACAATTTTCTTTATTTGCAACGTGATCTCAGAGCTGAAAGCTTGTTCGCAGATGCATGATTTTCACTATGCCAGGGAATGTGTTTATTCTAAATCAGGTTGACTTTAAGGGTTGTAAAATTCTCCTAATTCAGCACTAGATGTACAGGAGTAGATTTAGTTTTCAAAATTGCATGTCATGATAAGATTGGTTTGCCAATTTTTGGAAAATAGGACCACAGCAGTTTACACAGAGACTGTATTTTACTAGACATTTCCCAGCTTTGCGTATCAATGTATTAGCTCTTTTGTTACCATGATAATGCAGCATTGAGCACAAAACTTACAAATAATTGGCAAGTTTCTAGCATTATAGTAACAGCCATATCTAGGTTTGAACACCTTTGTTTTCTGTGGCTTGTTAAGTTTTTGCCATGGGTTAAATTAAAATCAAAAATATTTAAGAAAGCCATAGAACCTGTTGATATTTGAAGAGCACTGATTCCCACTGAGTCAAATCTATAACTTATAAGGAAAATTATGTTTTATCTCCTTAGATCTATGATGGGATTTAACATGGAACATGTCATCAGAAATTATCCATGTTAAGGACTAACATACGTTTGCAAGGCAATATGATGAGCTGTAGGCCATATTTGACCTTTGTTGAAAGACTTTGAATAATAGAATGCAGACTCTTTAGAAGTGCATGCCTCTTTGTAGAAGACTAATAAAATACTGCTTGTGCTGATTAAAAAGCTATACATGTGTCAAACAATCAATCCCACAAACCCCGCAATATTTTATACATATATTTCAAGTGTATTAAGTTATTCATTTGAATTACTTGTGTTACTTGAAGCTTGTATTGAAACATATGTCTCAGATACATTTTACAAAAGGGAATTTAATTTGTCAGCGTTCAGGACTGTGTTATTTTTGCCCCACTGGCTTGGTGGCCAGCGCAGTGCCCTGGGGAAGGTGGGTCAGTGGACATTATGAGAGAAACATCGGCAGATAAGGGGGGTCACGCCAAAACTCCAGAACAAAAACTATTTCAGAAACACAAATAATCGCTGCATTTAATTCCCTGACACAAATCAGTTGATTTCTTTCTCCTATACAGCATGAATCTATTATTTTTCTTTCCCTCTCTTTTTGTTATAATACATATTATTTTACCTAAAGTCAGGACAGCAAATGAAGCCTATAGATTCCACTTCACTCCTTTTTCAGCTGCAACCCTTTTTATACATTTGTATAGGTCAGTGGATAATATTTTCTCATAATTAAAGTCTTGCTATTACATTACTAGTAATCAATTTTGAAGTGGGATGGCTATCTCAAAAGCTTTTCGGGTTCAGTTAAACGCATCTCATTATTTCTTAAAAGTGACTGCAGATATGACAGACAGAACAGACCTGAGGCAAGAATTTGGCATCACATGATTGTTATAGAAGCCGGTTAGATTCATGCCAAGTATTATGACTCCCTCTAACTTGGGGGCGATTTGTTTTATAGCAGCGTATTATATGAACTTTTAGTGTTTTATTCAGCATTGTTATGAGAAGAATGAGATACTTTGGCAGTTAGTGCACTGTTGCCTTGGGGGCTTCAGTGCATATCTAAATGTCATCAATTTATTTTTTACTATACTGTAATTTCACCTTAAAATGTAATAATTTCTGCTATGCATTTTTTCTACTTTACTGTAACCCTTGAAGTTCCTAGTCTAATGTTCATAACTTGTTTGAATATCCTGTCTCACCCTCTCTGTCCTTCCCTTTATTTTACATTGTTTTTCATGAGGGCTGTTACATTTCAATCTGTTTTCTTTTCACCCCATTATCACATCTTACCTGAAATAACACCCAATTACCTTTAATTGACCTCTTACATCTTGTGTTGTTGCCTTGTGTTCATTTGGATCAAAACGAATATGATTCAGATGTGGTTTGAAGTGCCTATTTGAGAAGGACAATGGGGACTTAGGATTGCATAGCTCCACTGAAATGAATAGAACGTTACGGTTGCCTAGATTATAATTGTGTTTAAACAAGTTTTTCTAAAAATGGCCAAATAAAAGGAGAAAGATTGCTTTCATGTGTACTATTCAATTCTGTTTCTAAGTTTTGATTAAAAAAAAAAACAACAACAACACCAAAACTGGAACTACATCATTGACTGGAATAGTTATTGAAAGACTCGAGTGACTACAGCTGAAAGACTCCATTAAAAATCTTAAGGCTTTTGCAATAATCTAAGATTTCACCATTTCAGTTGGGTGTATTGGTATGTCCATGAGCAATATTTTCTGTATTAGTGTAAGCGGTAGTAGATTAAAGGCAATTATTGCAGTTAAATATCTGTGAGGGAAAGTTCCTTTGGTCGACCACTGAACCCTGCCAGTTCTACTATTGGTAAAACATTACAAAATAGAATTACAAAATGGAAAAATCCCAGAGAGAATCGTAAAAAGGTTGAGAAATACCTTGTTCATAATTTATCTTACTCTGTACTCTTATTAGCTGAGGAAAGTGGTTCTTACTGTGAAATCATGAATCATGAGTCATGAACGAAGCTCTCTGCAAGACCATCTGATAGTGGAAAGCAGATTACTAATCATTAAAATTCTCGTCCCAGATCAGACACATGTAATACTTTCAGGATCAAAATGAAATCCTAGAGATGAAAAAATGAATCTCATACATGGCAACTACTGTGTCAAGCGTGGTTTGCTCAGTTCCACTTATTTCTCTTCTCTGTTCTAAATACAGTGAAGTGCTCACCATTGATATCTGTGTTTGTTTCTCTTGTTTCCTGAGGAGGTTGTATTAGGTTTAAAATAGCCCCAGGCTTAGTATATATTTACAGTCTGTATGGTATGCTGAGAAAGTCCTGCTGGTTGGAACACTAACAAGTTTCTGAGAGTCCTGTTTGTCTAATTTGATAGCATCGTCTAGTTGCCGTTGGACCTTTGTTATTATGTATCAGTGGGGCAATCCTACAGTCTGGCATTTAGGATTGTCATACACTTCGCAGCACATCCACACATTGTGTCTACAGTGGTAGACTGATGAATCAAAGTGCACAGCGGTCAGTGTTTCCTGTGCATAAGGTATCAACCGGGTTATATTTAATACCTGCTGGGTGCAACGTGTGCCTCTTCAAAACACATGTGTCACCCACAAATATTGACTGCTCACAGGCAGGGGAGGGCTATATATATTACCCACCAACACAAACAGGAAACAGGCCTAGTTAGAGCTGCATGGGGGAGGAATGACTGGACCTTAAGCTTAAAGCCAAAAATATTTCGCAAGACTGAGAGTCCTGGGGCTGAAGGAAAATATTCTCTTAGATGGAGAAGGTGAAAGATGCTGGTTCAGTTTGAGCTGGTGTCTTCTGTAATTGTCCCATTAAAAAGGACTGATGGTAATTATATACCACATATATAACATCATATTATATTGATAATGTTATGGTAGTAATTTAATAAATTATATAACATTACTAATGTGGCTATTAGAATGAATGAGTCTTGTTGTAGTCCAAGACTTTATTTTGTTTAATTTCTTCCTCTTTTTCTTGTAAGAAAAAACAGGGGGTGGGGGCATTTTTCATTACTGATGTGTTTATAAATACATAAAAAAGTGCTGTCATTTGCATGTTGTTGTTTTGTAGCTCTTATTTTCCACAGACTTATAAACTATATATTTTTTCTTTCTTAATTGGAATTAGACACAACACCTCAATGAAAAGGTCCATTCGCAATGCAGTTGTTTGTGATTATGCTTTGAAGTTCTGTATTACCTTTGTGGGATTCATCTTTGGTGTAGGTGTTTTGCCCATAATTCTTATTCGCTGTTTTATCACTTACCGCTCCAATATATGCCTATCAGTGTTTTCTATGTAATGCTGGTCTGTTTTATTCATTTGAATGTGGTGTGCTCCATCATTACATCTTTGATAGGAAGATCTTATCACATGCGAAAGAAATTACCAATATCTTGACCTCCCATTCACTGCAAACCATTCACATAATGCTGCTATATGATAATATGGCACTTGATAGCACTTACAATGAGCTCAAGACTATGTGCATTATTCCCAGCATGTCTGCTGAAATCATTTCAATTTCATGATAATTAACCATACCCATGGCAGTAACTGCCTAAAGTTACAGAAATGCAAGACATTTACAGTCTCCAGCATGACAAGCCTAGGTGCATTGTGGGTTTGAAGAACCTGTAATGGGAATTGAGATGTTCATTAAAGGTGAAGATCTACATTAATTTTATTGTAGGTTTGGAGCATATTAAAGACATAATTGAATTTCCAGTCATTTTCCTGACAGGCCATACCAATGAACATACACAGACGGGGAACTGCCAGAGAGTCCGTGCTGCCTTTTCTCTCTGTCTGGATCTTTTCTGAGTGCGTGGGAGAAAGCAGCCTTCATCTCTCTATGATCTTTGTGTGTGTGTGTGTGTGGTATTATTAGTATTATTGCACCCCGTTTAATGTTTTATATTAATAGAAAACTGGCAGCAGCATATCAGTGACTTTGATGAGATCTTGCACATTGTCATAAAAGCCCAACTGTGCTATATGTCAGTGGAATACTGAGAGACTGTCTCCAGATAAGCTCTGAAAGAAAGTACAGAAATTAATGAAAAAAAGAGAGCTGCTGATAACCTGATATTTCTTGCAGGTTCCTCTTCCCTCTGACAAGCAATATCTGTTATTTCTCCCTCTCTTCAGTTTAACACATTGCTTAAAATGGAAGTTCTGATTATCTGATATTTCACATAGGTAAGTCATGGTGAGAATATGTATGTAGAAATAACTGGGTTAGATATTCAAGCTTGGCTTATCCTGTGATTTGGAGTAAAGCTGGAGGTTTCTATACTTTTTTCCCCTCCAAATCTCTTTCAATCTAACCTTGTCTGTCTGAATTTTAATTTCTCTGTGTAGTAGGAAACAACCGGATTGGATATAAACAGAATATAGAACACAGGAAATGAACCCAACATGAACAAGTGATCTTCAAAATGGGGAAAGTATACAGAAGAATAACTGAGAGATTTAAGCAAATGAGGAAACAGAGACATAAGTCATTATATAAATTCTTGGTAGGATGGAATATTTACATTTTAAACACAGCGCAGCAAAGACAACAGTAAACGCAAGTTACAGAACCCAGAAAATATCTAAAGTTTGATAAATAAGGTGCTTTGCATTCTTGACAAAAATGTAGAGCATATCAAGCATCACACCTCCTTGCTCATTTATCTTCACAGGCATCTGCAGCGTGGATGAGGCCACCGTTTGTTTTGCATGAGGACTTACTCTGGCACTGCCATCCTGCGATGATCGATGGTCCTTTCAGACACGCCGTCTCGGAGGAGGTAATTAGGCGATACAGCACTGCCTCACATTCCCACTGTACAAATGACTGTGCAGGGTGCTCTGGAATAGTGTCAGTGCTAAGCCCACTCGCCCTCAGTGACATCAGAAAAAATACCTCCATCTCCTGCAGAAGAAAGGCAAAAAGTGACTCTTGGCACAGCTGTTTCGTCTTTTTCTTTTCTGAAATGAATTGTTCCTATTATAACAATGTAAGCCTTTTGAAGCAGAGATCTTTGTAGTTTGTGACACACACTTTATCCTTAGCATTAGCACCAAAGTCCAGTACATTTATTTATGGTTAGAGCTGCAATTTGATATGTCTGTAAGCCTATGGAAAGCTGTGCCCCTCACTAAAGTATGGGCATCCCTTTAAAACTCAGGATTTAAGTTAAATAACTGAAATACATTTTTCACATTACAGAACACACATTTGTTTGTTTGTTCCATTGATTATGGTCAAACATAGGGATTTGATATGCATGTGCTGTACTAAATTATTATTCAATGTTAAAGAATGTAAATGGGAAGGAATGGGCACGTCATTCACACATAATAAAGTACACAATGTCATTATTTTAGTACTGAGTATCATATCATATTTATCATACTGTATATTTTATAGGTGTGTGAGTATATGTTCTGGTATGGCCAAAATCACATAATTTAATGATCTTCTTAGACACACTGTCTACACTTTTCGACATCAAATTGCATCTGCCCAACACTGAAAATCGGGATGCTGTATTTTTGGACCTTTATTTTTGGTATAATGAAAAATGAGATGTCTCAATGTGTCTAGGCTGTTTGTCCTTGGTAAAAAATATATTCAGTAGATGTAATTATAATAATAAATGTAATTATAATACAATTGTAGGCACATTTCATCCAGATTATGTTGCAGACCATTTTGCTTGTTTAATGGCATTACCAGAATGGGCGTCTCTTTTCAACTGCTTTTCATTTCCCAAAGGTGCTCTGGTTTGGAATCATGTTTCATTGGTCCCCTTGTTGTTTTATTTCAAACTATTCTAAGACATCAGTGACTTCCGCCCCCTGAATAATCGGTGTGCTGTTTGACAGTGATTGGTACAGAGATAAAATAAAGCCTTTTATCTTTGACTGTCTGGGTAGCCCTCCTTCCCTGCTGGGAGTTGCCATGCAGAAAACTGTACTGCTCCAGGTCCACTCTCATCTCTGACAAGATAAAACATATCTGTGTCAATGAAATGTTTGGCTAACTCTAACAGTGTTCAATATAGAGAGAAATGAGTAAATTACTAAGTGGAGGAAGCAGCTTTGAACAGCACAAATGTTTGTGTGGAAATGTGTTCAAACTCTTTCCCACCAGCTTTTCAATCCCCTGGGGAGTGAGAAAGAGTACACTCAAGAGTCCTGCGCTCTGTTTGGGTAAAGGAGATCAGAAATGCCCTTGGCTTCGTGGACTAAAATATTGTTTGATTATTGCATTGGAAAACAACCACATATAACCCAAAACAAACTCTGGTCTCAGCAAGACATCCTATGTATATGAAACTCTGGCTCCGCAATGGGTTTATTCAAGGCTGTGTGTTATCCTTCCCCCCATGACTGTCGCTTTGTTCATTAATGCATGACACCTCAGGCTGGACCTCCACTGGTGCCAGTATCTCGTCCTCTCTCCTGCAGAAATGTGAAATGTCCCAGTCTGTCTCGGCTGTCTCTGCAGATTCTCACATTCTCTCTCTCCCCAGGAGGAGGGGGCAAGCACAACCCCCTCAAATCTAAACAAGCAGAGGGATCTGTGTAAACATTGGTACTTCAAGAAGTCACATTTTATTCCTTTTTCAAACTTCCTGCATATGAAGGTAAAGAGCAACCAGTGGAGCATTCTTTCCAGGATTTGCATTTCTGTAAAGCAGAAACAAATTAATTAAATATATACAGAAATATATGTACAAAAATATACACAATAACTTTATAAATTGCAGACAGACGTGGCTGCAACTTAAATCAGTTTCAGTTCTTTATCTGTGGTTCTGCTAGGGATTCATTTTATTTTTGCTTTTTGAAGAAAATGGCTCTAACAATTCAGAGCAAAAGGCAAAAGTCACATTCTTCAGTGAGCCCTGAGTGGGTGTCAAATAGCGCCAGAGAGCATTGCTTTCTCAGAGGGTGCTCTGAGATATTGCAAATTCAGCAGGCCATTAATGAAACTTACATAAACATCCACTTCAATACATTCCTGGTGGCTCTCAAGAGACCAGAGAGCTATCATGCACTCTCTAAGAAAACCACTGACAACGTAGGGCATGCAGTCCCCTGTGTCCTCCTTCTCTTTGGCCATGTAGAGTCTGGGATAGCCTGTTCTGGCCAGGCCCCAGGGAACCTCCAGCTGGGGGAGATCAAAGGCACTGGTCAGCTGTGTCACAGGATGAGGAGATAGGCCTCCTGGGAAGATGAATGAGTGGAATCATCTTGGACAGTCAGGCCACAGTCAAACTAACTGATTCTGAAACAAGGACAGAACAAGGGAGTGCAATTAATCGCCATGTTAGAAGCCTAGTCTTGGACTGATTCTGTGTTTAGGAATGTAAGAACAAATCATGAAAATCTATATAAAAATATAATAATTGCTCATATCAAACAGGGCACCAAGTGGTTACGAGATTCTCTGTGAAAGGATCCTCGATTGTGAGTCAGGAATCATCAGGTTCTGATGTGAAGTGACTCCACGTTCCTTGGGAGAGACTAAGCTCATGCAGGTGTTGTCTACAGTGCACTGAAGTGAAGTATGTAGTCAACTGTCACCTGCAGGAGTATCTGTACAGGTTACAAGCACAATGGACCCTGATGGTTCCAAGATCCTACAGCCATCAGATAACCCCTTCCCGACCCCACCCCACGCCTCCTGCACACGTTCACAGAAGGAGCAGCTGCATGATAATGGATTGCTTGGTCTGTTCTACAAAAGCCTTAATTCCCCACCAGTTCCTCCCTCCCTCCCCTCCATTTAGGAATTGGAGTTAATTTCATTATAGCTGCTGCCAGATATTAACTCCTCAGGCCAGGAAAAGTTAACCCCTTCATCATCAAGTTGTCTTTTTCTTCATTATCAGATGCTGGGTCAAATAGCCAGATGGGGACAGAGGTTCCATATTCAGATGAAAATGAAATCCTTAGGGGGCAGTGCTCTTATTGTCTTAAAGCTGCAGTGCCTTCTAAAGGAAGCTCTTCAATAATTCATAAGATGTTTACCTCAAAACTCCCTGCTGAAAAGAGAATGGCCTTGTGCTGTTAGATCTGTACGATTCTAAGCTTCAGTACCAACGCGAAGGCGCAATTCAACAGATGGGTATAAACAGTGTTAGGGCTGCCTAATAATTTTTACTACTAAGAGAGAGAATGAGGTGGATGAACAACCCAAAAAGCTGAATCAAATGATGCATCCATGCTTTGCAACAATTCTACATCAGAAATGCATCATATCCCATTAGGGCAGATGGAACATGTTCAGCCGAAGTCAGAAACTCTTTTCAGCTGCTCATGACTGTGCTGGGGGCCTACTGATAACACTAATTTCCTCAGAAAGGAAATGCCTCACATTTCAGTCCTGGGAGCATGCATTAGTCTGGTCATAGTGGTTCAAAGCTAATCACTACCGGTGTAGACCACCAATATAACCACAGAACCCATAGGAAAAAAAACCAGTACTGAGGGAGCTGCATCCATCTCAAATACTCTGATTAATGACGCAGTTTCATGAGTCACGGCCCTCAGACTCACGCTTGTGTTGTGAAATGGTGCGGCACAAAGTGCTGCTGTCACAAATCTCTCGTCATGATATGGGTTGTTACCAACACTGCATGATCAGTCTCTCCATCACTGGGAAAAATCTAGCCTGACAGGATAATTTAGTTTAATTCCCGTGGGTCCTATAAACTGCAAGAAACATAATTGTATTTATTTATTAACAGGAAAATGAGGATTCAGCGATTGCCACTGATACATGCCTTTTGGTTTGATGCTCCAGTCGCTTTCTCTCCCAATAAATAAATAAATAAATAATAATGTTCTGTTGAGAGGGAACTGTGCATCAGTGGGTTTGGCTTGATTGGCTTTGGTTGATAGTTCCAGGTGTCAATTTGCATGATGTGAAACTGGCTTACAGTTGAAAATCAATTCTGACCCACAGTTGTAAGTATTATGTGTTGGTTGCTTCCATGCCACTTTCCACATTGAAGTATGCCTGAAGCTCTTTACAGTTGGTATTATATGCTTATGTGTAAAAAATACAGGATTATTTTTACTGTTGTTTTTTTACTACTGCAGTCAGAGGGCCTAGCTGATGAAATGTATAATTGGTTGACAGCAGACCCGGTTTCAGGAGCCAATTGCGAATGATCTTGCAGGCTTTGCTTCTCTGCACGGAGTGATAGGGGCTTTAAATGAACAAAGCAGCAAGTCCACTCTCTGAGGAATTGCCACAAATGGTACTTATTAAAGCAAATAAAAGGCCTAATCAGTCAATCCTCTAGCTTCTGGTTTATCCCCTTGCAGAAATCTGTTATGAAGGGTTTTGTTTCTATTTTGTCCCCCCTCAAATGACCTCTATAAGGTAAGCCATGCTTATAACCTTGCATTGAGAGGCATGTCATAGCCATCCAAAAGGCAATTTTACAGAAGCGCTCCACATACAGCTCAGTTCTTCAGTCCAGAGAGCAGTTTATAGACTTGGCATAGTTCTTCACCAGTTAGATAATTGCTCTGCGCACTTAACCGTGGCCGGAGTCAATTGTCTTGCCTTTGCTTTCCATTATTTCTGAAAGAGGCAAAATGTCAAACACTGTTTTGCTTCACGGAGAAACCTTTTTTGTTCCGTCTGAGGCCTGCATATCCACCCCTCCCCCCCCTCCTGCACTGCAGCTCATTGTCATGCTCCAAACAAGCAAAGAGTCCAACAGGAAGAGCAGCCAGTGGTTCTATACCTTTTGTTGTTGTTGTTCAAGAATTGTGATGTAATCCACAGGATGACTGACCCCCCTTATCCACAAGCCTCATACTGGCATTGTGGGAGCTGCAGCAGCTGGTCAGCAATGTTACAGAAAAGGTCAGCAACCCCGGCCACACTTTAAAAACCAATATGACAAATAACAGCCCTTTCAGTGAATTCTGAAAGCCTTGTGAATGGGATACAAACAGCAGCAGGCAGAGGCAACTGTAGAATCATTGCTATTTCTCTATCGATGTGCTACGTGGTTTTCCTAAAGTTGTATTCCGAGCCTCAAGGATTTATTTGTTGGTTTTGCAATGCTGAGCAGTTGAGAGGACACTAAACACACTGTAAACATTTTTGGAGTCAACTGACTGGTTTTCTTCTCATTTCGAAAACCTTAGCAGCCAGTCAGTGTGTTTAAATCGAGAAGCAGCAGTCAAGCACTGTCTGTGTGCTAGCGGAAGGAGTAGGCTTGTTATGAGTAATGAAGTTATCCATTTCTTTGTTTTAAACAACATGTTTGCCCTTAGTCTTCTCCACAAATAATATGTTCAGTTGCCACCAGATAAATTAACTATGTCCAACATGTTTTCCATCTGAGGTGAATAACTCTACTCTCAGCACATTGTCAGCTGAGGTGACATTTAGATGTGAAATTCATATTGATTCCACAGAATGCTCTATGTCATGGAGTAATAGTGATTAATGTTCATAAAACATCTCCTTTGTTTTGTTGTCTTCTGGACTGTTTAATATTTGCCTTGGAAGTTCCTTATATCTTTATATAATGTCCATTGATTTTTATATACTGTTCATTAACTGTTTAAGCAATGGAATATAGCAGCTATGTTATATCAATGACACACTATTAAGTTGAGTAAGTAAAGTAAAACACTTTTAAGTTTAATGGAATTGGTGAGTGACCCTTTAGGATTTCATCATTAGTATGCCTCTGATTTTAAAGCAGAAGTCATCTATAATATAAAACATGTTACTGAGCTCAAATAATGTATCATGTCCTTTCTAATTTGGTTCAATATGTCTAGGCCAGAGAAGCAGCTCCGTAACAGATATCCATGAACAATGTGTAAAGATCACACATCAAATTGTTCAGATAAGGGACGTGCTATATAATTCAGAACTGAATGATTGTCAGCAGTGTTGCGAAGAGGCTGTGTATCATACTGACAAGAATTGCAGCAGGTCTCCATTGTCTCTTCTTTTATGAGTTATTTTAGTCTTGCATAGCTTTTGAACTATGTGCGTCGGCCCACAATTTAAGCATTTCTTTTAGAAGCCGTTTTGAACAAAGATATATATGCTAATATAATGTGACAATGGTGTATTTTGCACATGCAAGTGGACATCACAAATACACTTTAATGTTCTACCCTCAACTGTTTTTTTCCCTAGGGTTTGACAACATTATGAATTTGCATTTTACAACCTGGTGCATTAAATGCACAGGGTTAGTTACTAGCCTGTATGATGTTGAGGATGAATCACCTTGTCTACTTTATTTCTGGATTGCCTGGCTTTTTGAGAATGAAGGCTCGGGATTTCATGAACTATTCCTGTGGTACTCGATCAAATTGTTATCTGATGACATCAATCAAAATACAATATGTCCACATGGTCCTCACATTGAACAATTATGTGTTCAAGCAGAAATATCCAGAGTGCATGCATAGATGCCTGGGGAAGACAGAGGGTTATCCAACGCCCCCATAACATGGGCATCCTACTGATTAGTTTATGTCAAATCAGCACTCTTGTTTGGGTTCTTTGTTCCTCTGAGGTAGTGATAGCCTTAGGACTAGGTGACAAGATTTTTTTGGAGCTGCTAGTGTCTACGGGGGGGGGGGGGGGCTCTTGAAAGAGAGGGGGTTTGTCAAGTGATTAATTAAGAAATTAGTTCTTCATCTGCCTTTGTCTGCACACTGCAGGGATCTAATGGCCAGGGGATGGAGCGTGTCCACTGAGAGTGCACCGCAACAAAAAAATATGGATTCATCGTAGCCCGGGACAATTGTGATAGCCGGCTATTGAGAGAAGCTCCTGGCATTCTTCTGGGGAGAGGGAAGGCCAGTTCATTGGGCCGGTGAGCACAAAAGCTATTCAAGCCATGGTGAACTGTGGTCACTGTGCTGGAGCCGAAAGGGCAAGAGGAGTTTGCTGTCCTGCCAGTGAAAGAAAGGCACACTCACACCATACTGAAAGACAGCTTTTCTATATTGTTGTCTTTTACCCACACCTGGTGCTGCCAAGTTGGTAATTTTCTTTCACACTTCGCTTATAAAGTCTCTGGTAGCATTGTATTGTCAAAGATACTTTTAGGCTTGTGTTATCTGGTTCTGATTAGCAAAATTTGTATTATTTGTTATGATTATTGCACTTACTAGACAGGTTTTAGTAATTTCTTTCAGCCATATTAGCACTTTACCATTTTTTTTAAAGTAACAGTGCTATATTTTAAGCATCCATTATTAATCCTTTAATGAGACACTAATTCAGTCATTCTGTATGTATTGCTATTTACTAATAGACTTATCTTCTTGATCTTGCAGACATCATGTGACTGAAACATGGTGATGCTGCTTGATTATCAAAGATCAGTGTCTGCTGACACAAAGCTCATCCAGGCTCAGCAAATGTTACAATGCCATTTGTTTTATTGATTTCAATACCCAAGCCCCTTCTCTGAACATTATGTCCTCACATTAAAACTCAGAAAATACTGTGTCAGCCCTCGATGATAAAAATAATAATTCAATGACCTAGAAATTCAATGGAAGTAGCAATCAATAACATCTCTAAATGTATGATCTTCAGGTATAATAATAGCACCGTCAGGGTTATTTTCAAAGCTTTTTGCTCCTGAGAAAGCTTCTGAAAGCAATTGTAAAAGTTTATGGGTGCAAATTAGTAAAGGGCAATGGGGTATTGAATAGAGAAAGAAAATATTATGATTGAAACATAGTTTTGGAATTTCAGAAGGACTTTATGTGAAGGATGCAAAAGCAAAGAAAATGTGGCCCTGAAGAAAAAAATATATAATCACCATATTATTAAACTATTTTAAAAAAACCACTTGTGACACATGCAAACCTATCAAAATAATAAATGGGTTTACTTGATTGAGCATCTGAGGGCTGCTACATCTTTAGCAATAAAAAAATGACAATTTGTATGTATGTGTACATTCTGAACATATTAAAAGGAATTTAAGTCTGATGTTATGATCTTCACCATTTTACATAGTGGTCCTGGAAAAAAAACACACAAAAACTGACATTATTTTAAAGCACCTTAAAAGGAAACAACTTTCAAGAGATAAATTGCCTTTTCTGCATCATATATAATGATGCATACCCTTTTGTGGCATAATTTATAGGTTTTAAATGATGCACGTTCCCCTTTTAAGTGATTATTCCTTGAGTTCGACTTCTTTGATGAATGCTGAACACATTTTTACACACCCAGCATTGTCGTACTGAAGAGGGACCTATTAGGGAAACCAAGCTACCTTAATGGGAGGGGGCGATTAATGATCAAATAGAAATATTCACTGTATTACTGCGTCAGGCTTTAATGGGCGTTCCAGGGCATTCTCCCCATGTGTTACATTCAACCACAAGGCCAAGAGCAAAGGAGCTTTAGACGGATTTGCCTTGATAGTCATGCCTTCAAGATGATAAAGTCATGTTTAGGGAAGCATCAACGTAAAACAATAAGTCAGGCTGTGCCTGGGGGACTGCACTCTGGTTCGTAATAGCCAGCTTGTGTTCTGTAGATACATATGGATAAATTCACCCACAGCAGAGCCCTAAAACTCATTGCCATGCTAATGCTAATGCTAATGCTAATGGCATCATCATCAAGAGGATCATCCACGTCTTATTTTGTTCACTGAAACTGAGTAAGTGATATCCTGAAGCAGCACACAACGGTGTTGACCGGTAAGTAGCTGTAAATAGAGCTTATCTTTAAATGACATTCCTTAGGAACCTGGAATGCTCTGCCTGAAGAACACCAGAAGTTCAGCAGCCTCAGTCCATGCCCCTGCCATCACTGGATGAGAATAGCTCTGTACTATGGCTGTATACTACCTAGATAAAACTTGACTTCCCTCAACTAGGGGATTCTGGGTACATCACACTGTACAGATGCTGGTGTGGGGTGTTGGCAATGTACTTCTTGTTTCAATGACACAAATAGTGAGGTATGCATACTTTAAAATAAATAAAAAGCTGAGTTGGCTTTTTGTATTTCCCTAAGAAGTTCTGAGAATTGTATCTTAAATTATAAACCCATACCAGGCGTATAAGGATTCAAATCATCAAGGTATTGTGATGGAAAAAAAGTGTGTGGCATTTTAGTGCCATGCATTGTGACATGGGTTTCAAATGTCAGGCTGGTGCTTGGTCATATTGTTTATTAGTTCTATATCTAGGCCTGCCACCTGTTCTAGATCTCTCTGGTTGGAATTTAAGGAAGGATTCCTAGAATAGGATTCCATGCTGTGTTCCATAGATAGTTTCTACTCAAATTAAGAACTTATGAAAACTCCCAAGGTCCTTACAAGCAGCACTGCATTTGAGTCACAAATTGTGGACTGGACATGTAGTATAACACTCCCATAACTATGTAGCAGTTTAATTTTGAAAAAGAGTTCCACAGTAAGCAAAAGAAACAGCCAGACAGAATGAGGTTTAGTCATAGAATGATGAGAAAGAGATGGACAGAGGTGCATTCTGGGATATCTGCAATGACTGGCAGACACCACACACACAAAAAAACACAAGAAAACACAGCAAATTGAAAAACCTCTGGGGACTATTAATCCTTCATTTGAACTGTACTTCAGGTGACACATAAAACAGTACAAGAAATGGCTGGGCTTTCATCCGTTATGAATGCAAACAGGCTTATCCTATAAGCTTGTGTGAAGATAAACCAGAGCACTTCCTAACCAGAAGAAAAAGACCACCGCTATTAAGAGAAGGAGAATGACTCTTATATTTGCTATGGTAAAGGAGACTAGTACATAATACATACATAATTTATGACCTAATGCTTTCCAAAAATCTCCCACCCCAATTTTTTGTTTGAACTGAAGGAAATAAAAGCAAGGCAACTCCATATGCAGATTTAAAGTCAAACACTGAAATTAAAAATCAGCAGTCCTCCTTGGTCACCAATGTTCAAATACTTCCAGAAATTCACATGAAAGTATTCTCCAGTGGGGCTGCTGAGCATAAACGCCTCACTGCCAGCTGATTTTGGGCTGTTATAAAATTCTGCTTATGTGTAATGATATGTAGACCTACAGATGCGTCAGATACAACAACTCTGTGTTTGATGTTGCGAGACTGAAAATAAACATCAAGCTTGTCGCAGTCCCCCACATCATCTGTTAGCCTGCATTCACCACTAAAAAGTGTACAAATTTAATCAATTTTCTGGAAATCTGGAGCCTTTATGCACACAGCTCTCATGTCTGTATTTGTATAGTCAGCTAATTATCATTTAAACATGGTGTCATCCTTGAGGACCTTCTGAACACAAGGCAGAGGTACACATTTACCCTATCTCATCAGCACAATATCTGACATATGTCCACAGAGGGAATACCTAAACTCCTTCTCTGTAAACAGTCCCTGCCTTTTCCCAGAATTCCATGGTGATGAGTTGATCCCATCAAAACCTCCTCTTCTTATGGGAACCCTAATATCTCTAAGAGCTTTGTTTTATGGCCGGTTTGGGTGAAGTGAATTCAGAACCATAAAAAAACAAGACAGCACACAGAAAGCAAAAGATGGAGAGAGATTGCAAGAGAGAGGTCCCAGAGGATCCAGTCAGCTGGAGATAAATCATTGGGTTTGTCTTCTGCTGTGTTTGACCTTGCTGAAGTACGGGACTGGAGCTAAAGCTTTCAAAGCCTTTTAATGGGAAGCGGCTTGCATCCAGGGATGAACACATTATGCACATCTAATGTGGTATTAGTCTGTAGTGGAATGTACAATACAATCAGACTAACAGGCTTCTGTGTACCACTGGTCCACTCTGGTGCATGAAGAATTCAAGGAAATGAAAGGCCTGTGGAAATAATTAGATCAATGCTTATCTCAGTCTGTTGTTTTTTAAGGGTTCACCCAAGGAATTTAAAACTTAAGTGGAGACTCTCCCTTATCAAGCTGGACATCTAGAAATATTTTTAAGGTCCTAAATGTGAGACATACTGCATGTTTTATTGCGGTCGTATCACATGTTAACTAGATATTTCTCCCCTTCTGTTTTCTTTAATGTGGTAATGTGGCTCAAAAGTAGCATCTTCTGCTAAACACTGTCAAAGCTGTCGCTTCGTTTAGTTTCCTACCCCTGAGGGTACCATGATATTTATAGCTGCTCCTGTGCAATTACCTCCAACTTGATCAAATAAAATACCAAGAAATTCTGCCTGGGGCCGTGGAGAACACTGACAGCAGACTGGTGCCTGCTGGCTGGATCTGTGCACGACTCTGGAAAGGAGGGTAAATCACCTCATCACTCGTTTGTCTGCTACCTTCCTCATAAGAGTGGCGTCAAAGACAAACCATGGCACTTGGAGACACCACCAGCATTTAGTGGTTTAGGAAGTGTAATTGGCTTGTAATACAATTATACGATGATTAGAACTGTCCTATATGTCATGATTAAAAACTGTAAAGCGTGTGATTGGTTAGAATTATTGTAATAAACTTTTTCTCTAGGACAATGGAAACAGATTTCAATGTGTGGCTTCTTGCATGCTCATAAAACATGGGTCCTGATATAGGGGGTGGTATGGGTGATAGGTCAGGAAAAATGTCATGTGTGAGAATGTGACCCCTCTTACCTTGGGTCGAAGTTGTCAGGTTAGAAGCTGCCTCAAACATGAAACAATTGGGGTAAACTTTGATATCTCCACTTTAGATAGCTAAGCCATTTTGTAACTTGGTGTTTTTTTCACATTGGCTACATTTTCAGTATAGATAGACATGACTTTAACATCCTATTGAACTTTAACGATCAAGTAGTTAATAGATTATCAATTAAATATCGATTTAATATTGAAGTAAGCCTTGCAATCTCAAATCTGTGTTGTTTTACTTCTTTGCACTGTGGCATACATTGGCTGTGTTATTGAATGGAACTGATGCGATATATCCAAGTTTTGCTTTGCCAGCCACTAAATAATAAACCAGCCTAAACTATAGTGACAAAATGTCTAACTGAGTACACAAATGGGTCAAGGCCACTTCAGGACAAACTGAGCTGTGTAGCCCACGGGGGTGAGTGCCCAGGCCGTGTCTCTTGGTCATTCTGTCCAGCCCTTGATATCTCACTGCCACCCAAGCACTACTGGTTTAACAGCGAGAAGTACTGACGCACAGTCGCTTTCAATTTGTCACCTCTTGGACGCATTCAGTTCTTTGTGAAGACTACTTTCCCTGTTGCAAAATCTCTCTTCCACAGCTCCAATACCTCAGAGACTAATGATGGCCTAGTCTTCTGTAAAGTTTCCCTTTCAAAACCTGTGCCCTACAGATTTCTGTAGATACAGAGATGGGCACAGGTAAGGAAAAGTCCTGAAACAAAATTAGATGAAAGACAGCAAAGAATCAAAAAGCTTTAACTGTTGCTGCTGTGCAGTTGCCATCTAATCTCTGTAGGAACATTAACTTTACATTTCACAAGTCATTTCAAATAGACAGCATGCCGCTCTAGTAAAATCATTTGCGTTAATTTCAAATAGAGATATGTTGGATGGAATAGCCAGTCCTGACTTTCTCCTCTCTCAGCCTTCTGTCCCCCCGCCACTCTGTGGATCACACAGGTATTACACTCCCCTGTACTTCTCACATGACCCTGCCTGCTCTGCTCCTGATTTGTTTAGCAGTAGGACTAAGACTTACTCTGGAACAATTAATGTTAAATTAAAAAGAAAGGTAAACTCACCTACACCTCTTCATTTCCATGTCCCTGACCACCTTCTGGTGATTACTCAAGACACATCTGTTCAGACTGTACCTGTAATACAGCAGCCTAATCTCCTGGGCTGCTCAGCACTCTTGCTGCTATGCACTTTATTAAACTATGTGTCCTTATGCTTCTGCTTACTTATGCCTTTGTTAGCACTTCTACTGTTTTACTGCAACTTCTTCAGTGCCTACCCCTCCCTTCAGCACATATGCAGGACTTAACTGTATTATGTCAGCACTTGTCAGCTCATTGTACTAGGATATATGCTGATTGTATTACTGTACTTTTGAAATGCTTTAAAATGGTGTAAACTGTAAGTCACCCCGGATAAGGGCATCTACAAATAAGCAAACAAACAAATAATAGTAATAGGTTCTCATATATTTTTTGTATATCTTGTATATGAGCTTGTGATTCACAAAAACTGTCTGCATATATTCATTAATCTCTAATAAATACAAATCTTCTATTAGAAACATAAGAAACATAAGAAAGTTTACAACTGAGAAGAGGCCATTCGACCCATCGTGCTTGTTTGGTGTCCATTAATAACTAAGTGATCCAAGGATCCTATCCAGTCTGTTTTTAAATGTTTCCAAATTTTCAGTTTCAACCACATTGCTGGGGAGTTTGTTCCAGATTGTGATAACTCTCTGTGTATTCTACGGAGGTGATTTTTTAACATTGTACATGTTCCTAGAATCGCAAACATAGCAATCTGATTCTCATCATCCTTTTCTCCTCACATGGAGGAACAAACACACAGTAGTCGTCGAAGCTACTGCTGCACAGAGGCCTCCGATAGTGTTTCAGTCAGGAGGGAATGGCTTGTCATGTGTTCGAGTGCTCTGCCAGAAAGCCCTTCTCAGATATCACAGTTTTGGACAGGAGCTTTGCCGCTAGTGTTGAAAAAAAAAACCAGCATTGCAGTGAACATTTTATCCCTCAGTGCTCCTTCGACTGCTCTATCTTGCTTTAAATCCTTTGAGCAACCTCTGTTAGGATGGGTAAGGAGGGAACAGACATGCGACTAAAGAGAGAGAGAGAAAAAAAAGAAAAGATAACACAAATTCCTCCTTGAAGAAAACATCAGTGGTGGAGCAATGAGCCCAAGACCTGCAGCACAAGCTCTCATGTCTGTCTAATCGTCTACTCCTGTGGACCAATATCTAGGTTGCCCACGTGTCAGCTGTCTGCACTGGGGGTTGGGGGGGAGGGCTTGTCTTTTGAAGCTTATCTTTTGCACAGCGAGCTCCTACTCAAAAAGCTTCTGCTGTGGTTGTGGGAGATGGACTTTACACAGTAACTATAACAAAACCTATGCCTCGGTCATCCACAGTCAAGTCTTGTTGTATTTGCTAGCACTGCCTTTGTAGACTGCACTGATACTATGGAAACATCTTCATTATAGGTAAAGCAGAAGTTAGTTCAGTATAAGTGTATCTTGAAGGGATATATTTATCAACCTCAACACAGGTCATTTGCTTACTGCTTTTCTAGGGGTGTACAACTACATCTGCAGGCAACAACAAACAAAACCTTCTGTTGTATCATGAATTATACAAAACAAACTCCATCAACAAATAGTGCAGGAGTCCAACCCAAAACATTCAGGACAAATGCAGGAATGATGCACGTTTTCAGACATAAATACATTAAAAAATATATGCTTTATTCTTTCTAATGAAAATAAAATAAAAATGTTACCTTCAGAATTTACTGTGGCATTCCTAAATTAAAATAAACTAAAATACTTAATTACAACACAAAGTTAAAGCAGGAGTTTTAAATGCAAGTCACAGTATTGTGTAATACTTGCTTGTGTGTAGGCATTTTTTTTTAGAAGATATTGTTCTGTGCTATTCTTAGATGAAAATCAAGGTTGAACACATGCTTGTATAAAAAAAGCATCACAAGTGAATAGGAAAACTAAAAGTGAATGTTCAAAGAGTTTTCACTTTCAATTCTAACACCTCCATAATTGGAAACGTAATTGATTTATGTAAGTTAGGGGCAATGGTCGTGAGATATGATTTGGTTTTGTTGTTCAGATTATGACATCAGTAAAAATCACTGGCTGCATTTTTAGGTGATCAGTAAAATCAGTAAAACTATCAGTTACACATTTAGGTTACACCCACTGTGAACATTGTATTTTTAATAATAATAATAATAATTATTATTATGATGATGATGATGATGATGATGATGATGATGATGATGATGATGATGATGGTGATTAGTAGTAGTAATATTATTGTCGGGACTGAAGGGGTGTGAGTTGGATTGCTTATATGGCTTGGAGAGGTTGGGCTGGAGGCTGGTGCGCCCGCCTCCTTGGATTAAATCCCCTCGTCTGCCTTCATTGATCCAGGCAAGCGGAACACTGTGCCACACTAGACTAAGCGAGAGACGGGCGAACCGGCACACCGTGGTGCAACGTTGCGGCAGATTTGGTCCCTGACTGTCCCCGGGAGCGCACGAAAAGGACTAAATACAACCCTGTTCACAGCAGGCTAGCCGAGGTCGTGTGTCATCGGGAGCAACGAGGCAGCCGGCTTTGTGTCTTTGGCTTCTCAGTCTGGGAGAGGGAATGCGGATGGGACCTGCTGATCTGGACTGGGGTCTGTGAATGGAAAGCGCCCGCAGCCTGGGTCAGAACCTCTCCATCCAACGCGCACGCTTGGGTACTGTAATCCACCGATCACTGGGCACGGAGGCTTTGGACGTGGGGTTTGGGCATGGATAACTTCTTCACTGAGGTATGTCTCCTTAATCAGGCATCGTTCCATGTTGAAGTTTTTCGGCTGCTTTTGGGGGTTGTGGGGGCACTCACTCATCATGGAAAGGGAAGGATAATGCGAGGTGGTCAGCGTAGCAAGTTGGATTGTCTTGTTTATGGTCTGTAGGAATATGTTGCTTAAAACAACGCCGCTGTAGATCCAAGACATGGCCAGTGTGATGTCATGAGTCTTGGGGGCTGAAAATGTCTCTATGAAGGATTTCTAGCTGATCAGTTTCAGTGGGGTTTGTGTTACAGGCGATGCGGTTTACATTACAGACCCCTTCTTTCGCGTTTTCTCACATGTACAGGGTTTATGTTAGGGGAAGCATGCGCTGGACGTTTAAGGATCACGGTGGTTGTGTTAGCCCATGCTCCAGCAGATTGTAAGAGAAGATCAACCAGATTTTCACGCTTATTGCATTACTGGACTTTCACATCGATACTGTGTGTGTGACTGAATTGGATCAGAGACTAGACTGCTTTTATATGTGATGATCACTCCGTCTGGTCTGATGTTTTTTTGTAAAGTCAGTTATGATGCAGTGCGTGTGACTCAGGTATAAAACACGGAATGCCCCCCCCCCCCGGTGTTTGCGCATCGCTGTGCTTGCTGTTCCTTCTCTGGTTCATACTTGGGTACCTTGCTGACCGATTGCATTGTTGACTCTGGCACATGATTCAGCTGGGGTGGTGGGGGCAGGAAGAGGCAAATCCAGACCCCAGGTCATCAGACACTAACCGAGAATCCCCACACACCCCCTCCCTCAAGACAAATGATAAAAAATAAATATTGAATATATCAAAATAAAAATGCCTGTCCTACATTCATGATCATGCAATGTTTTTTCCTATTAGTCCAATGTGCTAAAAATGTATGTTCTAGAACTTGGACTCCACACAAAATTCGAATTTGGGAAATGACAGGAGTCTCTGCATGCATGTAAAACGACGTTCAATTTGATTCTCAAAATGCACAGCACTGTCAATTTAAAAATGCAGACTTCGCAGATAAATGATTATGAATGCCAAAAGAGCCTGGTTTCTGTTTGTAATATGAACGAAGCATTCCACAGTCCCAAAGGTCGCGTTCTTATAGCGCAGATGTCCACAGTTCTGCGCAGATCTGCAGAGTCCCACCGATTCCATTGGTGGAATAGCGCAGATCTGACAAAAAAGTCCAGGCTGTCGGTGTTTCAAGGTGATACAGGAGTTTCACATGTTCCTGCTAGGGGTCTCGGCTGTCGCAATGCATGCCTCTGCTGTCAGGGATAGAGAGATTAAACTGCCGGTAGACAGTGTCTGGTCTGCAGCTGACTGGCTGAAGTTTTAGGTGATGCTGACAGTTGAGTGACAGTTTTTGGCCTTTTTTTGTTTCGTGCATTGTTTTTGATCGATCGCATTTAATGTGCATGTCGATAGCATTGTTTATGCTGTTTAGTATAGTATAATTGCGCTTTTCTTACTACTTTAGCGCAATTACAAATTTTCCTCAGCTACTTTCCTGGTTACTATGTATATTAGCAAGATGTTTCTCAAGCAGTTGAGTGGGCAGAACTAATTAGTTTTACAATGTTAATTTGTTTTTTGGAGTTGGTTTGCATATTGAACAATGCTCTTGGTTAGAATTCTTATAACTTACCTAATATTGTGTTGTCTATATTTGCAACAATACTACAGTTGTTATATTCTATTGCCACGTTTTTTTTATTTATATATATATCAGAGCTGTGCTTTTTATATCTTGAAAACCTATCATCAAGTAGCAATAACTTTACAGGTTCCATTCATTGTAGGTCTGTCACATCTAAATATAACTTCATGGCCTTCTTTTATCCTAGCATAGTCCTAACAGTGATCTCTTGACAGAGATGTTTTTATAGTTTCGTTCTGTCCTTGTGCATCATTTCTAACCCTGTTATCTCGCAAAAACTAGAGTAGCAAGGTTTCCGAGATAAGATTGTCAAATTTTCTGTCTACTGCAGGATGTGTTTCACTAGCATGCAGAGAGCTTTCTTTTGTAATTATTTACTAATGAATTAGTTGTTTACTTCTGTGGTGCGGGGTCCTTTCATCTTCTGAGGAAGGCGCTCACTTTACAAAACACCTGCTCTTTCCCTTTCATCTGTTACCTTGCTCAAAGGAGCTGGAAACCGCTTTTGTGAGCAATGACATCATCTGATCCCCTGGCCTCCAAGCCAGTCTCTAGCAGTGCACAGTAATGTGTCATCCCGTAGATGAAAAGATGAGACCTAAATCTCATGCCGGCACGACTACTTCTTACATTACATTAGACAATGGTTGGAGATTAAGATCTCTGAGGCTTGTCAGTGGATCCAAAACGAGTGGTCTTGAACTGAGACGAGAGTGCCACGGCTATTTCCCCCAGACCAGGCATGTGAGGAGCCATCAGAAAATGGGACCCCTAGCCCTTCCATGCCTCATATGTGAAATTCCACTCCTCTTTGCTATTTCGTCCACTCATGCCCTTATACTCCACTTCGCTCATTCTCCAGAGATGAAAGACCAGGGTTTTATGTCTTGCCTGTGCTTATAAACCTCTCACGATATGTGGCAGCACAAGGTGGACCCTGCTACTTGGCATATATGCCTAAAGAAGATTCCACTGGAAAACTTTAAAGAGGATGAGAGGGGAACTCTTGATCCTGCTTGAGGAAAAAGGCTTTAATGGCCCATTCGCCAGAGAACCCAAATGAGAGTTCCAGGCTTATGTCATTAAGGAAAAGAGCAACTATTTTAGGAGTGTGGTAGGATGTTTTATGGCATGGGAGTGTTTCAAGTTCAAATTAAATTCTACAGTCTTTCATTGAATCGTTTAGGGCTAATAGGGAAGTAGGAGAGAGGTAAACTCATTTTTTTCTTTATTAATATGAGTTTTAATTGAGTGTTTTAAATGAAGAAACAGTTTCTTAAATAAAATAAACATCAATGATTGTTCCTAGACAGAAAATAACATCATTCACACTCTATAACCCAAATCCCATTGTGGTGGATGAGTATTGTAGTTCTATTAATTATAATTTCTAATATTGGAGAAATCTGGCAGTTTCCTATCCACTCAGGAATTTGTGCAGCACCATCTCTGAAGTGGCAGCTGTGCTTACAAAAATTGCCCTATTCTGGTCTGAGAGGAAATCTGATGAAATGGAAGAATTCTGTCTCTGGCTGGTCTTGCAAGCCTAAGCAATGACCAAAAAACAACTGAAAGTGAGAAAACATATCCAACGCAGTTCACTGGAATTGGGGATCACTGTTGCAGAAGTAAAACAATGTTGATACCTGCTGCCTAACTGTAGAAAGGCATTACTATGAACAGAGCATAGAAAACTTGGGTGACAGGGCCGCTATAAAAATTGTCAGGAGGGTTATTAAATTTGACACCATGATTGCTGCTCATATCCGCTTCTGGAGGTGTCTGTATACTCTGTCAAGGAAGAGAGTGAAAGTAAGTAACAATATGAAGTCCTGAATAATGAACAAACATCTATATACCCTTTTATTCCCCATCATTCTTGACAGCAGCTTCTTCAAATAACCTTTTACATAAAATCTTATTAGTGTTAAAGTCATAGGAGAAAAATAAAATGCTGAGTGGATCTATTCTTGGATACAAGTGGGACTCCAAAGAAACTTTGTACAGTACAGCGATAATATATTTGAAACTTTACTCTACTTGGATTTGGGAAATAATCATTTTACATTTTACAATGATCTAGACATTGGTCATTCATGTTTGAGGTTGAATGCTACCATAACAGCCAGACTCCTGGAACATTCTTTCTCGGAGCTATTGTGACTTCCATAAATATTTGAGATACAGGCAAGAACATGATATTTTGTGAAGAATTGTTGGTATGGTGTCCGTGACATTGAACTGATTCTGAAGCTGAAGGGGGATTGTCTGTCAGCTGTCAGTATAGCTAAAAAAGCCAAGGCTATCTGAGCTATGAACCCAACATGCAAGCATACCTCATTTTCCTGCGGTTCAGTGTATAACAAAAAAACGACATTGTTCGTACCTGATGAAAGAATCAGTTAGTGCTAAGTCATGAATGGAGCTTTATATTAGAGGTGGTTATGAACTGAGGCGACAGGTTTGCCTCCTCCATTAAAATGAGTCATTCCAGAGGAGGAGTCATGGCTGTGCAGGGATTTTGTGTCATACAGGAAAACTCTGTGAATTTTACATAACCTCGCTCCAGTCGCTGGGCGAACGACTTCCCGCTGAATTGGGGTGCTTTCAAGACACTGGATGATGTAAAACACTGTCAGGACAAAACGAAAGAAAAAGTGTTGAAAGAGTGCCACTAGGCCTCCTCCTACCCTCTCCAAACCTCATCCTTCCTCAGCCACTGACCTCGGCATCGCTGAGTCATCAGATAAACACACTGGAATTGTTTCAGTCGATGTCTTTGCATTCCTGGACCTGCCTTGTCTGCTTCACCTTGGGGTGGGCCCTTGAATCATTATCTCCATGAAATCTTCTATTAACCAGGATGACATATTGCTGAGACGTAATGGCTTGACATACCGTGGCAACCTTGCTGTAGGGAGATACAATGAGATTTGGGCTTTGTTTACTTATAACTTCATTGCAACAACCCTGTTCTTTCAACTATCCTCATTTGAATGAATTCAGTAATAATTTCTTACAGGAAATAAAGATGGCAACATGTACAGTTTTGCACATACTTACTAGCAATTCTAAACCCACAGTGTAATACAATCTAAGGAATCTGTTACTTCATTGCTTACACTTAAAGGATTCAGATACAAGCTGGTGTAATTTCTCTCTGGGTGTATTTGAAGAATACAAAATGAAGTTTTGAAAACAAATGACAATTTCCAAGGCATCTCTAGCAAGTCAGTCAAGATCAGCATAGTCAGATTTAATTTGATCTAAGTATTTAGTTATTACACTCTTTTCTCGGCTGCAATTGGAAAGTGAAGGAAACCCCAATTTCCTTTTCAAGTGAGCTGGGCAATGAGGTACTTATTCCAAATCATGGAAAACTAATTTAAGAAAAACACAGGACTCTGTCACTGTTATAGTATGCTAGGAAACCACAGAAAATATGTTCCAGTGAGAATGTGGAGTAATTGAAAAGGAATTACAGGGAACGATAACCTCTTCTTATATACTGTTCTAGCTGGGTGTGTTAGAAAGGGACCACTTTAGGATTCAGCAGTAGTGAGGTTGGGAAGTCATGGCTCTTGTTTTCCTAGGGTCCTGATAGGAGAGAAGGGATAGAAGACCTGTCTCACTTTATTGATAAGTAGACAGGTTGGACAGAAGTGTGAAGGAGAGACAAGGCAGGGCCATTCTGGAGGACTGACTGTTTACACAAAGATAGCTGAATGTAAAGAAGCAAAATCTTTGACATATTTGACACGTATAGATTTGTTAGGATTGATGCGTCGCACTACTAGTAGGCCAGGAATGGAAACCCCATGAAGCAGATGTTGCTGATCCACAACAGAAAGAAACCTGCTGTTGTTTTACATCCCAGTTGTATCTGTCTCTCTGGTGTCAGTCACACTACTTGTTAAGTACCAGTCACAGATGTAGCCAGTTGAAGGCTAATTAAAGGAAGAAACTGTCACTTTATTATGTATATATGTATTTATTTAGTCATTCCTTAATTAATTAATGCATTCATTCATTCATTCATTCATTCAAAATCCTTTGAATATATTTTTTTTGTTTCTTCCCAGTGCACTAAGCTATATAATTTAATATGGTGTTCAGACAGTAACGAAAGTGTTTGGATGTGTATTATTTCAAAAAATCTCCCATGTTTGCACCACAGGTATGTTATTTAAGTTCTAGTGTGATTATATAGTCTGTATAGTATAAATCAGTTTGACTTGGCATTGAAACCTACTTAATTTTGTGGATTTCAAATAAGTGTCAGCTAACTGATTAATTGCTGTGCTTGTAAAAGGTAGTAAAGCCACCTGCACCATGGACGCCAAGTTCCCGAATCTAAAGACACGAGTCTAATGAGGGGCATTAGTTAGACTCCTGCTGTGAGAAGTCCAGATGCAATGGAAAACGTGTGGTGGTGCTTGTGGAAAGAAACAAAACACGACAAAGCAAAACAACATGGACTACAGCAACCAGCAGTCTTCTGACTTTTGTCACTGTCAATAATTTTCTTACTGAGTTTGCTAATTGACTCGTTAGAAACCAGGAAAAAGCAGTACACCTCATCAAATTACTGTATTATTATATTATGTAGTACACCCCATTCTTGTTTATTTCCCTCATACAAGATTCAATCCTAATAGTGTCCAGTAGATAAATCCTAGCAAGCAGGTACAAGACAGACAGCCACACACTAAAGCTTTTGTGTGTCAAGTCCTTTGAACGCACCGGCAATCTGGCCCAGCTCTCCCAAACTGCTTTAAAGAACACTTCTCATGGAAGCTCTATGTTGTTAACCTTTGTTAGATCGTAGGGTCTTGACTGAGACCTACAAGTGAGATATAGTTGATCAAAAAGGCTCATATGCCGACACATTCTTTCTATCGCAGCTGGCGTGTCCAGATTGACTGAATATAGCTTGCATTTTTGGCATTTTGAGAACCGTCTACCGGTCTCACTGGCATGGGAACCCTTCGCAGGGAGCACACCCTCGCTGAACTTCCAAATTCCTTCCTTCTACCTTATACATTGCCTTGGAAAAATTGCCCAGATTCCCATTCCTGACCCTGGAATACCAGACCAGAATGTGTGCTTGAAGTGGATCCAGTCCTGGAGCTTCCTCGCACTTAATCCATAGAATTCTATTTAATTCACAGCTCTTAATTTGGGGGAAATAACTATATTGAAAGCATTGCTCTGTTATCTCTCTCTACCCATGGCTTGGAAATGAGTGGACATTTGGGGGGATGACACTGTCCCACTGGTAAACCAAGGTTTTGCCCCCTAACCATCTGCAAAATGACACCTCATCTGCTGGTTCCTGCCTGGCAGTTTGAACACATGGGTCGGGACAACTTCCCTTGGGCTTGCTGCTTTCTTAAGATGATTAAGGCATCTGAAATCCTTGCTCTTCCGCTGTTTCCTGCTGGTGGAGTTTTGAAGGAAACGGAAAACAATAAAATAGTATGTACTAGCCTAGTCCCTCTAGTCTCATCTTTTTGTTCCCCTAGCATGCATTATTATTATTATTATTATTATTATTATTATTATTATTATTATTATTATTATTATTATTATTATTATTATTATTCCTTCAATACTGATTTTATTACTCAACTTTACACTTTTGTACTCTTATAGTGATTGTTTCCTTTTCAACACATTGTCAAATTCCAAACCTGTTCATTCAATGTGTTCTCCGACAAAGGAAATTAATCTGTCATCTTCCCAATCGGCTCAGTTTCAAAGTAATAACTAAGGATAATAAAAGAATAGAAACTAGTCAAAATGGTGCCTGGTCTTAACAGGAGCTTGATGAGGGAATGGTAAATATCAGCACCTGCATAATCGTTCAATTTCTGGAAGCTGAAAAGGGCATTTTGAACATCAATAGTTCAATATCAGGTAGGCAGTTTCAATTATTAAGTAAAAGACTACGATTATCCTAATTTAACAATTTATGTAATGGGAAATGTCTAATGTGTTGATTGATTTTTAATGATCTGGTCTGCCACAGAACACTACTAGTTTTACAGAAAATGGTCTCTGGGCAGCAGCAGTAGTCTGAAGAAGACTGCTAGACTGAGCGGAAGTTCAAACTCAATTACAAGGGTGGTAAAACTACTTCATACCACTGCTGTAATGATATCAGTCCCATTAAGACTGGTAAGACCATTAGCCAGTATCAATGTGAAAGGCTGGTAATAGATGCACTATATGGTCTGAAGGCCTCGAATGTCTTTTTTTTTTTTATTGATCGATCGCTTCCTGTTAACTCTCATTAAGAGGAATAGACCGAGAGCAGTATGTCACTTACCTCTGGAGTTTGTGTGTATGCTTCAAAATCATCATAAGGCTCATATTACTGGTGACGGATTACTGAATCAGTACATTACTTTGGAAATGAGGCTTAGAGGGCTTTATTTTATGGTTTATATGACACAAGGTGCTCTTATTTTCCACTACCAGCGCCTTGCTTCACGTTAATTGACCTCCGAGGCCGTCGTCTAGCTCTGGGTGCATACACTACTGGATGTGCCGTCAGCTGTGCACACATCCTCATTACAGGAAAGGAGTGAAATTTAATTAGCCCCAGGCCGTGTGTTTGCTAATGATCTAAACTGGGTCAATTATATTTTCTTTTCGCTCTCTTTTTTTATGTTCAATCCAAATGGAGAGCAGACCATTCAGCTTCATTGTTATTTTGACGTATTATTTGTTGTACGTTTACGCAAAGATTTGTATTCATGTAAGGAGTGCAAAAAGAATAATTTGTAACAATTTGTCATATTAAGGATCTTGATATTTCCCATTCAAGCAAAAGCGGTGGGAAGGGTGGAGAGGAAAGATTCTACCTGAGCCGTAGAAATTGGGGCAATGCCGTGAAACTCTGGCATCCGTTTCTCCGTTCATTTCGCGGCTGGGCACTGCATTAAGTGCAACATTAAGCACAGAAATTTTAAATCATTTTGGATGCGCTGAGGTCGGAGGCAAACTCCCGAATTCAGTGCAGTTGAAAAAAATGGCTACTGTAAAAGCAAGATCCTAATATTTGCGCTTGGCTATTACAACAGTAGAGCTGTAGCTGCATTAGAAAACTGATAACCAAGGCTTTGGTTTCTGAAAGAGGAAATGGCTAACCCACATTCCTCAGATACTTCTGAAATATAATTTACATTATACAACAGGAAGTAGCTTTTAGGGGTTATCTCTTAATACATTAAGTTGTAAATGTTTGGATGGACTCCATAATGGCTGCGCCCAATAACAGAGATGTATTGGAAAGACATAAGTGAGGTTTGAAATGCCAGACTGTTTCATGTTTATTTAACTGTTTGATGGCCATAACCCATTTCAAAGTATTCCTGAGCTGTAGGATGTCACGAAATCAGCCTCACAACATCATTCAATCTAGGATATACTTCACAGTAAAGCATTGTCTGTCAATTAGGCCTCCCTGTCTGAGAAGGTTGTATGAATCAGCCGAGATGATGGTGAGAGAAAATCTCTGCGGTCTTCAATGCAAACATTTTTTTGCAGGTTTAATGATTCCAACAAGAAAATACAGAGCCTCCTCCTATACAAATTTGCAGCCTTGACAAAGACCAAACGCATCAGGGTCCACACAGAATGGATATTAAAAACAAAACAAAAAAATAAGCCCTCTGCAGCTACTTAGGATTTGGTATATTGTAGCACTGTGTGGCTTCTCAATCCCACGCAGGAGTCTTCTACCACAGACCTGGAGGAACTGTGGTATTTGTAGCCAATCCACAGAGTTTGGGAGTGCTTTTGTGTCATGCCGCTGGTCTCCATCGAGTTAAATGTTCCTGATAGTTTTCTGAATCAACCAGGGAGTCTCTGGAGGTGATTCACTGAAAACTGGTGATGGGTGCGCTCGCCCTTGGTACTGAAACTCCAGTACCACTGAACAGAGGAGTGGTGAATCATTGGAGAGAACTTTTATTTCTGCCACTATGGGTTCCCCTGGGGCAAGGTACGACTGTAAGCTGGAGCTTGATCTCTGCCCTAGCGCTGCCTGGTCCGTGGTTCCATGGTTTAGTATTTGCAGGAAGAAAGAACAATCACTGCTGAGTGTGAAAACCTAAAATCTCGCACATCAGGGACTAAGTGTGTGGGAAGTTTAACCCTGTGCTCAAATGAAGGTGACATTAGCCTTGAACTCCGACCTTTGTGGGTACTATAGTAAAGCCAACATAATATGTATGTATGTATTTATTTTACTTTCACATAATAAAGGCTAGTCCAAGGGACACGGCGGTTGGGATCTGTCATTGTTTATTATGGTATAAACGTTGCAGAGGCCGAACTCAAAACAAAAATTATCCAAAACAGCTGAACAGTCCTTAAAAAGAAAATATGATGAAATTCAAAATGCCCTTTATCTGTATGATATGAATTACATTTTATCTTGAGGGAATATTGCGCGTTCTTTCACTGTAATGCTATAGGCCTGGTAGACATCTGAAATATATTTTTTTCTGTGATTCCCAAAGCCAGCGTTCTCCATGTAAACCTCACTTAGGATTAGCATTGGGTTTATAATACTCAGAAAGGGATCTATTCCCTTCACATACTCCGGGCCCTGGGGGTGGATCTTTTTGTTGTTGTCCTGCTGTGTTTAGAGAACATGTACTGCCACTAAAATAGAAGTTTAATGATCTGATGTTGCATGCCTCTGAGATGGATGCTTTGTCATGGTTATAGCTGGGGGATACATCAGCAGCACTGTCCTGATGAGTGAGTCTGTGTTTATCTGTAGTCCTCTCCGAGCAGGACTCAGTTTACTGTATCAGCTGAACTATTTGCTAACAGAGCATTTGCGTTTCCTCTATCTGCTGATGAGATGTGAGTGCCAGTGCGCCATACCAGCTAGAGTGCTGATATGCTGCTGGTGTTGTGTGAAATTCTTTGTTTCGGTGGAGTTCTGTACAAAAGCAAGGCTGTGACTTAAATGAACACAAGGAGCTTCTATATGGAAGGGTTGGACTGTTGCATTCCCCTGAAAATCAGTATGTGTAGAAGGGGTCGCACTCAGTTTTCACTTCCAATACCTCTACCAGTTCTTGGCCAGGACTTGGATCAGGGATGCGAATGTCTGAAATCCTGGACGCTTGGCTGACATGAAATTCCCCCTGAATCTGCTGCTGAAGTGAGTCTGGGGGATCCTATGTTTGCATGTTCACAATTTATTTTTAGCACCGCAAAATCATTCATGCTCTGCTGCTATTCCTTGCAGTGCTGTACGTGTTTCAAAAACCCCTTGAACCTGATGTGGTCTGCTTCCTTCTATTATTTCTAATAAGGTAATAAAAAACTGTGACTAATGGTGAGCATTAATGTAAGACGTTTTCAAGGAAATAATGCAGTGAAAGCCATCAAAATATATATCCGGATTTGAGTGAAGCCAATGTGAGAGAAGGTTCTGAAGTGTGGAGTAATAAAGAGTGACCTTATGAGAGTGAAAGCCTTTTACCACATATAGATTTCAACCTTGACTTGCAGGTTTGAAGATAATAATGTAGCATCAATTGCTGTATTAATGGTCACCAATAAAAGCTCTCACTGGCTATAGCTCAACCAGTTCAGAGATCACACTTTCTTATTTCTCCAGGTTTCTTCAATGTTTGGCATTTCACACACTCTTTAATACAAAATTAAGTATCAGCTATTGATGTATCTCTTCCAAACAGATGTGTGGGTTATTGCAAGGATGTTGGGCTATCTATTTTTTAAATGATTTGTTTTGTATTGCTCAGGCAAAAAATTCAGAGCCTTGCCCTGCAGGAGCAATCAGCTCGAGGCAAGATTTAGTGGTTAGTCAGCCTCCATTTGTACCAAGCAGTGTTGAGATATGCAGTGGTGTCTGTGATGGTTCTTGTGATCACTCAACTAATCTTAAATCGTATTAGAATGAGTCAGTTCGCCAGCATTTAAATAAATACTAAAGGTTGCAGCTTAGGTTGAGTTTATATAGCTAAACAGTATTTCTATGCATTTTTGTAATATTTATTTGGAAATGTTTCAAATCCCAAAGTTTTAATAACTTCAATATTAATGTATGCGCTTTTCCACTTCTGTGCAAGATGATGAGAAACACCTAGAACAAAAGTCAGACGCCTCTGGGCTGCTGAAAATGGGTTGATAGCTGTGATCTGCAAGGACGTGCACATTTTACGCAGACAGTAGTTTACTCAGATTATACGGTGAAGCAAGTTGTAAATTGCAGGTGTGACATCAGAAGGTTCCTTTTAAGATCTGCAACGAGAAATTAAAACTTTGTCTGACCTAGTTAGAACACATCATCTTTTGTATGTGAATAATTCAATCATGCAAAATGCTGCAGGGGGACTTTTTTCTATGAATCTGCAAAGGAATGCTTTATGACAGCGATGCAGCAAGTTTGCTGGAGATAAACCCATTACTTTCACAGTGAAATACGAATAATAATAATGGTTTAAATAAATGTTTAAAATTAGTTTTTATGGCGTGAATATTATTAAGAAATTATTACATTTTGAAGTGCATCTAATGTACCTAAACATATTTAAAATGACATATTTTTGGCTCCTGAAAATTTTACAGGAAACTCCAAAACATCAATTTGAATTCCAGTCATTATTTCTTTCTTTGCTCCAGGTAGGATTTTAATTTTGTTTCCTGCTATGGCAACTGAAAACCCTGTCCTTCAAGAAATTGTATAAGAATTCATGAGCATTAAAACTGAGACACAATACAATCTGTAATGTAATCTGTAACCTTTAGTTACTTAGAGATACAAATTATGCCAAGAATGGGAGAGGATTTATTGTATTATTCCACTGAGAAAAGGTATTTATGTGGCATCTAATAGAAGTTTTTAAATTATTTATGAGAAATCCTGGGGCCTGCAACATCCCTGTATCTACACAGATTGGACTCATAATATGAGCTCAGAACTTGAGGGTATGAAGGTGGTACTCTAAGGCCCTTGTGTTGACTTTCGATTGCTCAGACAAGGCAAGAAGTCTGTGCAGCTCGGTACCTTTTTTGTGTTTTGCAGCTCATAAAATTTGAATCTTGACGATCTTGCTCCAGACTTGGCTGGAGGGCACAGTTATTCGCTCCTTGTTTTTACTCACTGAGCCTGAAAACCCATTTTTCCCCTCCCCACCTGAAGACAGCTTAAGCCTTCTTTTATCTACTTTTCGCCATCTGTTATACTGTGTGCTCATTATCTTTTTCAAGAGGTGAAGAGAGGCCGTAGACATGTATCGTCTGTCACAAGATCAGGGTGCTACAGACTTAATCCCAGCACTAATGCTATTAAAATACAGTATTGAAACACACATCATGTCTGTGAGGGTTAGTTAAACCCAGTTTCTAGAATTATTAACAGTAAAATCTATGTAATCTTGTAATCAAGCAGTTTAATACATCCTAATAATCATGCTAGTTTATAGGCATGAGTTGATAGGTTTATAGTTTGGAGAAGGTAGTGTTATGGGGTTTTTGTGTGTTGATGGCTTAGTCAAGGTTTGGTCAAGGTTAAGATTGAGACACATTTGTCATCAGTGTACATAAGCATTGCCAATATACCACATGGGGTAATCTGTGCATGGGAACGGCTTAAAACTGAAAGGCGAGATATTAAAACACAGTGGTGGAGCAATTTTGAGAAGCCTCCACACTTGGACTACAATATATTTCCAGTCCTGCTATTCTCATAGTTTTTGAATTCATCACATTAACATAAAGAAGGAAGGTCAAAATTTCAGGCGCTCTCCTTTATTGATTTACTTGTCTTGATTAATAGAGCTGAGAAAACAGGTTGAAAACAATGCAGGGTGTATGTTGTTGAAGACAGTTTGTATGTAAGACAAATCCTGTGCTCACGGCAAAAAAACATCCTTTATAATGAATAGCCTAAGAATAAAGGCATGTTTTCAAACCAACTGTTATTAATGGTACACAGGAACTGCCTTTTAAAGGATCCGATCGGCCTCCATTCAGGATTTTGTCAAACCAAGGCGGACTCAAAATAAAATAAAATCAACCCAAAGGTACTAAAACACATTTAAAAATTACTCAAGATTTGTTTCTTCAGAGAATCTCATAGTCATCCTTGAGGAATTCAGAGCTCCTGTAGTGAGTGGTGGAAGTCATTCCCCAGGCTTCATTGTTTACACGTTTCGTTGCCGGCCTGTGAATTCTTGGAGCCCGGCTGGGCGTGGCTGTCGGAGTCTCAGCTCTGTGCTGCACAGTGCCCAGCTGGGAGCCCTCTGCTGAGAACCTTCCCAGCTGCGCGGCAGGGCTTCCTCAGGAACCGCGGGCTGTCTTCCTGCAGCAGCCACACCTGGAAGGCAGCAGCTCAGAGCACGGCAGGGATCAGCTAGGGGAGCAGGGGGTTGGCACTGTCAGAGATCAGCGGTGAACCGTGCCAGGCTGTGGCTGGGGCTTCAGGTTTTAAGATGGGCTGAGATTTCTAGTATCTTCATGGGAGCAAGACTCGCACAGAACCTTACAGACAGAACAGATCAAACAGAACTGTATCAATGTTGTCATCTAGGAAGATTTATATTATCTCACCTATTTTTTCTAAATAAAATCCTCCCCTTTTGTAAAACTGCCAACATGTGACAAATATAGCAGCTGCCACAACCACATAAAATAAGACGTTTCAATAAAGAGAGAACAGAAGTGCCACAAAACTCCGATCAGAAGAAAGGAGCAAACCCATAAACACAGCTCTCTCTGATAGTTACGACTTGTGTATCATGCAGGCCTTGTGCATGTAGTCATGTGGTCGGCAGATATTTATATTATCTGAAAATAGTGCAGAAAAGTTGGGCAACATTTCATTGTGATATGTGGGGCTCAAGTCTTTTTACGTGTGTGAAATACATTAAGACGTGAACAGAGAACAACAGAAATGCCTGAGAGCATCTTCTATACACTTAACAACAGCATGTAAGCCTTGACTAATACTGATGAGCTTGTTAGTTCTGTCCTTCTTGATTAATTACATCTTGTCTCCTGGTGGCGGGTGCCTGTTTGCGGGCTCTGTCAGGGTGTACTAGCCCTGGGGCAGTGGAGAGCTCTTTAGGGGACTTGATTAGCTTTATCAGTAATTATGGTAATCTCATCACATTGAGAAAAGGCTGATCCCACGTGGAAGTGATGAGCCAGCTTGAGAGGAGAGCCCCCCGCGTTAATCCCGGTGATCCCCACTCCCCCTCCGGCCAACATGCCGGAGGTTTACTGCGCTGTCCTTGACAATCGCTGGAGGGAAACTGTTGATAAAGGCTCAGTGCTTGACATGTCAGCCTCTTTCTCTTTTCTGGTTGAGACTTCAAGTGGTTTATATCAAACGTGCAATTATTACCAGTGACGTGCCATTCGAGTATGACCAGACTATCGCAAAACCGTGTGGGGGAGGGGAAAACCACAAAAATCTGATTCACAGAGTTTGAGAAGGTCTTACTTACTAGCATCTCATTTGAAACAGTTATTCATAAAACGCTCTTGCTCTGTATCTATTATTTCAATTATGTTATGTAGAAATCTATATATTTGCAGACATTTGGAAGTTTAATACTACTTGCTAGGATGAATCAGTGCTGAAAACACATAATTGATTTGAAACAAGTATGGTTTATGTAACAATATTTCTTACACTAACTGTTTTGTCGAATAACATTTTGTTAAGCAGAGGGTTTGTCTCTCACTCGGTGTAGGTTTAATGTGTTTAATGGGAATTTCAATTAGATTTTAAGTGAGATAATTTGTCCCCCAGTGTTTCATAGAGAGCAGCGTGGGCAGGAGAGCTAGCTGGGGTAGGTTTGTGCAGGCCAGGCAGTGTTTCACATGTTGTATGGTGGAGGCTGATGACAGGGCCTGTCCTGTCTGGGCCTGTCTGTGCCCACAGTGGCCCGTAAGGGAAGTGCTTCCTCTCAGTGGAGCTCCAGCCTGGCCGGGTGAGTAACATGCCTGTGTTGAGACGGGAAACCCTCAACCCCCGCAGGACAGATCAGGGCAGCAGTGCCACCAGGCTACACAGCACACTCTGAGCTGGCACCCGAGGGGGCGGAGCCTGTACGCATCATCAACCCTTCTGGGAACTGAGCGGAGTGATTCATAATTCTGCCTCTTACAGACTGGGTGTGGCTGTCCTTATCAGCAGACAGGTGCTATAAAGAGACAGGCTTGCTGTGTCATAGTCTCCTCTAAAATACATGAATACAAAAATGAAAAACAAAATAATATATAAATATATTACAGTTGTTTGTCAACTGAGGAGCAAATATAGGTCAGGAGGTGTACTTATTTTTCTTAATTGACCCCCCACACACACACACATTTTTGGCCCCTATATTCACTACCACTGTTATACTGTTGGTAATAATAAAAACAAAACACATTGGTTTGGTAATAAAAAAATATAATTAAAACAAGCATATTTTAGAAAAACAGATTCACCAAGCAAGATCAGTGTCTTACAACATGGCATACTATTTTGGGGAAAATAATATATTGCACAATTTTTTAAAAAATTATTTTAGCATTTTATATTCAGTCAAATTAACATAATCTTGATAGTGGCCAAATATGTTTATTTATTTATATCTATCTTGGTGCTAACAAATGGAGACTGTTTCCCTTCTACAGCATTGGGCTATTCCCCGAAGCAGTCACTTAAAACCTTGAGGGAAATCAATTTTTTGGGGCTATTGTTGAAGAAGCTCCTTGCAAATTGCATCCTGTTCTATTCAAGAAAGATATACCAAAAACACTGAGCATCTTAAAGGAACAGGCATACATAATTAGTACAGGAATTGCTTAAATGTTCAGCTGCTTGTGTGTGTGTGTGTGTGTGTGTGTGTGTGTGTGTGTGTGTGGAGCAGTTAAAGCAGTGTATATGGATACCAGTCTGCTAAAGGAGTAGTGCATGCTATTTAAGTTTAGCTGTTTTTTCAATTTTAGTTTCACATCTACTCACAAATATTCACTTTCTTTTCTAGTCTGTTAGATGGTTTGAAAAACTGTCTAAGTGGCTCAGTAAACACTGCTCAATTTGTATTTGGTATAGTGCTTCACAGATTCAACACAAGATTGTGTTTCTGCACAAGCTCCAGTGTAGGAGTCTTTTCCCGGTGGGCTTAGGAACCATTGTGCTGAAATAATTGGCTTCCTCCAATCTATTGGCTATGGTCTTTTTATTTGCTCTTGTAACTTGAATGCTCGGTCAGCTGCATGAAAAATCAATCTTTGGTTTTGTGATGCTTCTCGAGACAATATAATGGTCTATAGTCATGTCATCATTCTGTGCATGTGGATAGACACATTTAACCCTACTTGGTTACTTTACCTAGGTTGAGGTAATACAACCCAAAAGGAAAAAGTGGTTCTGTGCTTAATACATTTACAGAAGCCATATCCTGCCCAGAGACTAAACGAGACCCACAAGGTCCTGGAACCTTCCATAGCACTGAAGCTTAGGGCTGTGATGTTGTGCCCGGTGCCTTATTAACAGCAGCAGTGTATTGTGGATGAGATGACCACAAGCACACCAGAGTGGGATTGCGGCCCATTGCTGGCCCAGGAGCTGCCTGATGGAGTCCTGTAAAGGGGATTTACCACAATGTTTTCTGCTGGGGTGTGCTGAAGATAGCCCAAACTCACTCAGTGGGATGTGTGTCTGATTTGGGAAGCCATGCTATCCTAAATCTCTTCCCATAATGAATTGTCCTTCAGCTGGTCTGGAGTATAGTGAGCTCACATTGAGGAGATAGAGGATGGATGAGTGCATTAACACTGTACTATAAAGCTTTCATACCAATTGATTTCATGTGTCTTTCTCCTTAGGGGATTGTAATCCAGCCTTTTTAGTCACTGGGAAAGGTTGTCTTGCTCATCTTTTCTAACCATGGTCTGCATTAGCCAGCAAAAAGCTGTTAAATTGAATGGTTTAAACCTATTCCCTGCTGGCTTACTGTGAAATTAGCACACTTTTCTTTTCCACCCCATATTTTACAGCAGTTGATTTAATGTAGCCACCTTCTCTGTGGCTCTGTGAATAAACATAAAGGAGTATGTAATGTTTAGCGTTAATTACTGTTTGTGTGGGACTTCAAATTACTTATACACCCATTAGATAAGACCCCAGTAGTTGTTGAATGAATGTCACAACTGTGGACTTCTGCTTAGACCTTAGATTTTTATTTGCCTTGTCCATCATTTCATTGTTTGGCTGTCCTTGCTGTAATGGTTGAGAGGTTGACTTCATTAAATGTTTTACCTCACCTCCAATTACAAAAACACTCTCAACCCACAAATCCTCAGTATTACAGTTATTATTTGTTTTACTTGTGGAATATAAAAAATGATCACATGGCTACAATGATGTTAGGCACTTAGACTTGCAAATGCAATCATTATTTTGTATATTTGTTGATCGAAGTGAAGGGCACAAAAACATTGATCACATGATGTGGTTCCCACAGGACAACCGAGTCCAGTGAGGTAACCTTCCCCTCTGTGCTTCATTGCATAACTGTGCTCTTAAATATCCCATCTCCCTGCACATCGCCCAATAAACAGTGTATTTGTCTTGTTGTGTGTCTTCCTCGGCCCCGCCATGCTGAGTGGTCTGTATATCCTGTAATAAAAACAGACAAGCACATTTTAAGGCCAGAAGAGGTCTGGGAAATTCTCACACAATTGCCCAGCCTTCGTCCTTCGCTTGGAGTGAAGAGGCTCCTGCCTGGAATGAAGCGGAGGTCATTGGACTGCCACATGTGCGACTCTGCCTGAGGTAAATTACAGCTGGCAGCAGTCCAGATGTGCAAGAGAAGGGCTGTTGTGCTATTAACCTGCATATTTGCAATACTCCATTGCCTTTCTCGGAGGTCAAGTTATAAGGTGCAGTTGACCCGAGGAGGAGGAGAAGTGATACTAAAGAGAACACATTGTCAGTTTTAATTCATGGCTAGAACATGGAACATGCATTTGTCTGTGTTCACACAAATTCACCTATCGCCTTTCATCCAATTACTGATGTTTCTTCAGCTGCAAATGTAGCCGGTATCATGAGTTCAATGTAATCTCCATCTCTGCCAAACCCGAGCAGCAACAAAGGCATCCCTCATATTGTCACTTGGCCTATACCTAGGGAATAGGCTGTCTGGTTTTCTTCATTTATTGATTGATGGGAAATGAATGTGTGGTACTGTGTTGGTATGTGTAATGATTCACAAGGCATGGATACTTATTTTTATTATCTATTTTCAAACAATATACAAATATTATTTTTGAAATGACATCAAAGTTACAAAACCAAGAGATTAATAAGTTGACCCCTTCTCTTATAGTAATTTAAATGTGACGGCAAGCTAGGGTTACAAAAGAATTTGTATTTGTATTGAATTGATAATCAATAATAATAATAATAATACTTCTTGCTTCAGTCAAGCTGTATGTACGACCAGTGGATGTCTTATTTCATGGTTGATGCTCCAGAAGGCCTTATTTCCTCTAGGTCTTGGTCTGTTGCAGCCAAGGCAATTAAGCGTGCTCCATCAGGTCCCTAGCTGGCAGTGATGCTACACTATCCCAATAAAAGCCTCTTCAGTGCAGTCCCCCTCTTGAGACCAGTCTGTCTCGATGATGGAGTGATGCACTGCTGACCATATGCCCCATTGTAAGGCTGATTAACCCTTTTATCACTTTACTAGTCTTGCTGACCTTTGGTGACTCTCCTCCCACACGGTCCAGGTGTCCCCCAGTTTAAACGGTCTGAAGGATGTTTGTTGTCTTTGGTCAACTTAATGTGCTTCCTGTTTTCCAGCACTTGCCTCAGTTACTGTGGATTTTAAAACCTGCAGAAATTCAGCTTGTACCACAGCCGAGAATGTGTTGCAGAAATTGAAGGATTGGCCTGCACAAATACTTATGGGAGCTAACGCAAGTGTTTCCCCCATTCAAATCTGAAACAACTAGATATCCAGAAGCTGCATTCGTTTTCCAATGTTTGTGCTTATGAGTGGGGGATCACCGAAGCAGTTTAAAAAGACTGTTTGTACCACTCCTTCACGGAGGCTGTTACTTCTTTGAGGCAACGAGAGCAGTCTCTTTAGTGTAATTGCTGACCAGAACAAGTCCTGGCTGTACGCACCAGTCGGGATGCAGCCACTACATCAGAGCTTGTTGACCTCTGTTGTGTCATTTTCAAATGCTCACCTCCAGCCATCCCCCAGCACAGATTGGAAAGAAGGAGGAGGAAAGTGTACAAGGGAGTAGGGGTCTTGGTTGTCTGTGTCTCCAAGGAATACATTCGATTTCATAAGCTCTGCTCTCCGTTATTCCCCCCCTCCCTCTTTATGTTACTTCCAATCTCTCCTTCCTCTTTTTGAGGGGCTCCACTCTCCCATGGGCCACCCCCTCTCCATTAGCTAATTTCTGTTCCACTGCCCTAGCCATCATTAATTCATCACACACTTTTCAGATGCTATGTGGAGGCCTTTCCTTCAGATCTGTGTGATAACATAGCTGATGTATAACCTGTTTAATGTGACCTGGTTGCCTGAATACAGTACAATGTGTGTGTGTGTGTGTGTGTGTGTGTGCGTGTAAAGCTTTTCCCAGAACCATTACTAATTGGTTTACCATCATGTATTTTTAATAACAAAAAGCAATTGATATTCTTAGTGGTCAGAGTATTGGGTTTAAACTGAGAAGGACAGAACCTCATTACATTTTCACTGTGATCTCAATCATGGTTGCATAGAGATCTAGTGCAGATAAAAGCTTACAGTGTGACAAGCTAGGAGTCTTCATCTGGGCTCCCAAGGGCCTCATCTGGTGAAAAAACAAAACTCTAACCAGCACTCAGGCTGAGTCCTATTTGGAAACTGCAGATTCAAACATTTTCAGTCGTGTTGCTTCCTGACAGTTGCTTGGTGTCGCCCAAGGCGGTTCCCAGTTTTCCTCAGTGCGCTGTTGTCAGGGATTGGGTGGGGTAGTGTTGGATTTCAGACTCTCATCTTCCTTTGCAACAGTGACTCCCGCCACTGCCTGGTCACCTGCAGGACTGGGGGCTAACTGTGGGAGGTGTGCCCATCCTCTGGGTGACACTTACAGCCTCGCTTGTCTGCGGCCCAGATCCACAGTGTGTATCGAAGCAACAGGACATATGAGTGTTGTCTTTGATTCCCCCAGGGTCAGTTTGCTGCAGTAGAAAGTTATTTTTTTTATGAGGCTGGCATAAAATGCAAAAACCTTTCTCTGTCTTTTTAATGGAGTATTATTGTCAACGATGGCTAGCTGCCAACAGGTCACAATATTTGTCTCTCACTAGGTGTTGCATTGATGTTTTCAGTTTGATTTTTGGTTCAGGCAAAATGGCATCCATATATCAAAACTCTATGATGCAATTACTGCATCAAGTTTAGAAATAAAGGATGGATTTGTTGTTAAGATTTTTACTGGTCAGTTTTTTTACAGTCAACCTCCCTGCTCTCCAGAAAAATCAATACACACAGACAGTGATGTTACTTAAAACCTGATGAGACGTGCAGAGGTAGGATTTATGTAGGTTTGCAGTTTTAGAAAGTGTACAGTAGCAGAATCAGCAAGCTGATTTTTAAAATGGAATAGACCCAGAAAAATATTTTAGGAGCAGTGATAAATACACAAGCTGAACATGAAACAAACCAGCAGATAACAAAACTAGATCATTGTTATTCGCTGTATCTTGAGCAGTACATTTGTCAGCCTTGGTCTATTTATAGATTATAATATAAATAGCTTCTCCTTTTCCTGGAAAATTGCAGATAACCGTTTAAATTCAGTCCTGCCTACCTTTCATTCCCCCTTTCGATTGGATTTAAACTAAAATAGTGTTTAATGAGCACCTTGAGCTGAATGCAGCTCTCAAAAGCCCTCATTGCAGTGGCTTTATTTCCTAATTGTGTCAAGAAATACGGCTTTACGGAAGATTAATTCTGATTTGCTATCATGAATTGTGTTTGGTCTGTTTTAATGGCTGTTGTGGCGATGTTGTGACTGTGGAGAGGGTTACATGTCTTTAGGGCGCTTCTTCAATCAAATGGCATGGCTTAATGGGCTTATCCAAGCAGAAACCAGCCCTTAATTACTGCTATCTTTTATCGAAGCGGCAACACAGGCATTCAGAAAAGAATCTCACTCTGACTGGTAGCTTTTTCCCTTTTTAAGATTAGATTTTTAATTAAGCTGAGTTCCTGTAGCATTCCCTAAGAGCAAAGTCATAGCATTTTATTTTTATTCTGATGAGTTTTGTGTTCTGGTATCTACACATTTTCTTTGGGATTTCTTAAGGCTATCAGGGGATGGAAATGGTTTGTATTCTGGGCCGTGACGTGTTTGTGGGAGTGGTTGTCAGGGGGGCAGTCTTCAGACAGATAAACACACCTGTACTATTCAGCTTAAAGGATCTAAGCTCTATTGCAGGCAGATTTGATTGATCACCCCTGAAGAGAGTTTTTACTACCTGGCCAGACCCCAGCTGGCAGGGTTTATTCACTGACAAGACAATATTAGTTCTAATCCTTCCCTGTCTTTGAGCTTGTTCCTCTCCCTCTGTTTGGCAGATTTTGGCAAATCTGTTGAATTGAAACTGTTAGAATATAACATATTTCATATTTCTCGGCCTGCGATACACTCATTCTCCAGTGGCTAAACTCATGTGTTGTCATGTGTACTGTTTGTCTGTGGCTCAAGTTTTTAGTTTTACTGTCCTAATGGTATCGGAAACAAACCGTCCACATTTTGTTGCCATGTACTGTAGCATGCTGGGACCTTGCTGGGACTCGTGGATTTGAGCATCAAAGGCTCGGCTTAGTCACTTCTTGAGAGGGACAGCCTGTCTCTGAGGTCTGTCGAGATGCTAGCAACTTATATATCATAGTTCCAGGTCCACTTTAAAAATACAATCTAGAAATGGATAGCAAATTCATCTTGCAAGCTTAAAAACTTGTATTTTCTGGGGTGATTTCTTTCTAAATTTATGAGGGACTGTTGAATAAAACATCATAAATATCAGCTTTATCCTTTTCTTCCCATCAGATCAAGAAGGACTTCATATCCAACTAGCTCTATAGTAGCTGCAGGTTCTGAGATCATTGCTGCTCTTACAAGGACTAGCTTAGCTTCTTGCCTCCTATTCCATCGACTGCAAGCAAACCCGCAGAAAACGGTGACTGGGGCGAAGCGGTCTTGGCGGTGCTCAAAGGGTTAAGGTGTCTGTATTACGGGCAGAAGATGATGGGGGAGGGGCACACTGATACTGTGAGAGGCAGGTCATTAATTACACCCACCCTGGGGACCGGACTGCTCAGGCAGTGTCTCTGGATGGCAAAATGCAGAGCTACATTTCTGGTCTCATGGTGGGGCACTGCTCTTAATGAGAGCGAGAAAAGGAGCTGGGGGTTGTGTGGTTCCCCCACTGTTAGCGTAATAAGAATAGCTGTTGGTATTTGTTGAGAAAACAGTATGGTGGAGTGTCACCTAATTGTGACATAAACAAGATGACAATGGGAGGAATTGGTGTCTGTATATTTAACTAGAACCTGGCACATACTTCTCATCTGCAAAAGCCTGGTTCTAACGCATGTACCTTGGTGTTATTTATGGACGGACACAAGGCAAGGGTAATAGGATTCCTGAAAAGGACCAGAAGATTAATTTGCCTCTCAGGAGCAAAGCCTCTTCGTATAAATAACATGGCCATAGAGTTCCAGCTACTCTCTTCTTGCTCACTTTAGCTTGATTTGAATTTTATTTTTTCCACTCTGTAAATCAATACCGTGCCTTGCGTGGCTTTGCCCCGACACGAATTCCATTATAGAAAAACCTGGCATGCTCAAGACGGATCCTTAAAGGTACAGCATCCAGGGTCGAGCGTTTTAAGGAAGTCATGCAGGTCTAATCTGACTCAGAATGCGACTCAGCTGACGTTTGTAAAGGTCACTTGCATTTTTCGTCTGACATATGTGTTGTGTTGCCAGGTTGCTGTGTGTTATTGTACAGTATCATCCATGCTTCTGTCACGTCCTTATTTTTCTGTTGCATATCCTGTTGGGTGTGTCCTGCATTATTCTCGGAGGTGGTTGCTTGATGACGGTTTTGTAATGCTTTACCCGTATGCTTATGCATCGCAGTTCAGCTTTTGTGTGCTCTTCCTGGCAGAGGTTTCGAGCCCATACATGATCTGCTTTTGCTGAAGACAGTTTTGTCAGCTTTGTAAATAATCCCAAACACAATCAATTAAGTGATGCACATTCTGTTTGAACATTTCCTTATGTCTCAAAAAACGAGGCTATAGACGGGTATAGCCCTGTTTGGATTAGTGCAGGCATTGTCATTCTTTTGATTTTAGATATTTTTGCTCACTGGTAGAAGTGAACAAATAAAAATAAACAAAAGCTATTTATAGGTATTGATCTGAAGTGACTTAAAGACTTCATTTTAAACAGAGGTGGTTGTGTAGTTTTAGGAAGCCAGCCAGCTCCCTAATGAGTACATTAAATGTATTAATAAGACACAAGGAGAGCTGATATATGGGTATTGTAAAAGGCAGGGTCCATTAAAAGAATGCTATGCCACCCTTCAAAAGAGCTCTTCTACCAAAACCACAGGGAAACAAACATTGAACACCATTTGGGACGGCAAGGTCACCTTTTATTTCGGCATCAGATCACAACTTATCTTGCAGAGATAAGAGTCGTAAACGGTCTTCCCCTTTTGGCCATTCGCCCCCCTCATACGTCTGAGACCGGAGACGCTGAGGGCTGGTGTTTCTCTGAAATTACCTTAAACCCAATTGACTGACAATGCCTCGATTCGTTTGGACTAATTAGCCATTCTTTGTTAAGTGGATTTTAATCAGCAGATGTGGTCAGGCTCCTGCTAGTTGGTAGCAGGCAGTTCAACACCTGAGCAATTAGATGAATGGCCTTGTCCCTGCATAAATATTTCAGCCACATGCATTGGATTCCAGTTACACAGGTGATTAAGTATTGTTGGCAAACTAGTGGTAATTTAATCCGACATTTCTAGACATTAAAGTACAAAATTAGCTTCCTTTGTAAGATATGTGTTGAGGGTTATGTTGTCTTAAAGAACTTTTTCCAAAATGTTTTTATCAGTATAGTATAGTATAGTATAGTATAGTATAGTATAGTATAGTATTTCCAATCCATTCTAATGATTTCCCTTTACCCTTAGCCTGAATGCAGGGGCAATGAAACAGAAACATTGCGAGTCTCCCTGCTAAGTCATACTCTCAATTACAGTAATTTGTATGCTGATGTTTTATTTTGTGTCTTAAACTCCAAATGATCTGTACAATTTGATATCAATAGCCATAGATACATTGGTTACTTGGTCCTTTATAAAATTGGTGGAAATTACTAGATTTTGAAAGCTATATACACTGATTTCAGTGCCTCGAATATGTGGGGATGCTGGTCTCCTTCCGAGTGAAATCTCCCGGGGGTAAAGGGATTGTACCGACTCCCCTTGCCTTAGCCTCCCAGCTGGCTATTGTGAGGTAGTTTCCGCTTGGTTACTTTCTAGGCCTCAGGGAACCGTGGTTCCCTTTGTCAGAAGTGAAAAGTGAACAAGTAAGTTGCAGCTCAGGGGTATAGACTGTGGGGCTGCGGGGGAGTCGCCACAAGGACACTACAAGCCCCGGCAGACCATCTGTTGCTAAAATAATTCATTTCCTCACCCGTCCTTCTTTTCAGCACTCTTTCAGGGTGACACATCTGGTCAGCTCTGTCATCCCTTTTGAAATGCGTTCTCCCCCCTCCCCATTTGTTTTTGTTTTGACTGGGAGCTTTTTCTGCTCCAGAGTTGTGGAAGGGGGTTCAGATGAGGCAAAAGCCTGAAATTGGTTGAGTTCAGCCCCATTTCAAAGACGAATCAAATTTTCTCTCCTGGTGACCTCTAATTATGACAACTTTCTTAATCTTCCACCAGTAGTCAGACTCAGATCTTGCTGAAGTCTGAGGTCTGAAGAGCTGGTTACCATGTCAGTTTCTACTTCTGGTTCTCTTACTCATATTGTCCAGCAAGGCTTATAATTATGTTTTAGCTGACAATGTAAAACGCAGTGCAAAATGTGAAGGCCCTATATTCTCTGTAGCAGGCCAAGACTGCATGCTTTGTACATTGCAGAGAGGGGTGATTGTTCCTTTTGTCCACTTTTCTTGGTTCTTCATAATCATAAGGATATCTCAATAGAAACATTTTGAGATAATTGAAATACAGAGTTCAAATCCAAGGGCTGTATCCTACAGGTTATTTGAATTATATTGGTGTCCGACTCAAGAGCCCAACCAGTCACTTATATTAGGTGGTGGAAAACACTCAAGCATGTTTTTCATCAGGACACAGATGCATTTATAATATCCTCAGTGAAATGGAAATCGATGAAGCATCCAAACTCTCTGCAGCATATGCAGCAGTGTACAAACCTTGCTGGAAAACTCACCCATTTTTTTTGGTGTGCAAGGGGATATTATGAACTGAGTCTCTGTGCCCTCACGTGACTAATTTCCAGTGGCAGTTTGGGAGTGTGTGCAAGGGCAGGGAAAGGCAGCTGTCATCTCTTCCAAATTATTATTTGGATTTAGTATTGTACATTACAAAAAAAATACACTGAAAATATCGAAGAAGCAACTTGTTTCAATGTATGATGTTTTTATGCATTGGGCAGAGCAAATAGACTTGTTTTAGTGCAGGGGAGATTGGTATTTGTATTTATTTATAATATATAATTCTTGCATGGGTCCAAATTGACTCACAAATGAGGCCCATCACATTGCAGAGAAAACATGGTTACTGTCATACCCTTTAGGTGAATAAACAAATCCACTGATGTTACCAATCTAGTACAAATAATGCCACGGTTTGGTGTTTTGAACATTATTGATCGAAATCTGATTATTTACTTTACTCTTCTGTACCATCAGGTGTATACTTGTTACAGAAACCATTGCTGGGATAAGTCTTAGAGTCTAAAATAATGTGTGTGTTGGTGGAGTGAGTCTTTGGTACAACAGAGGTGCAGAAACAAAATAACGTTTAACATTGTAGTATTCAAGAGAACTGCAGGAATGTATTTCTGGGATCTCAAAGGATATTTGGTGTCTATAATCCCTGGAATATTTTATGGCATGTAATACCAAAGAGATGAACAATGAATGCTGTTTTTCTAAACATGTGTTGGTTTAGCATTTTGATTGCCTTTTTTAATCCTGCATTTTTGCTTTATGTGGAAGCTTGGTGACGACTTAATTCATAGGAGCTGTTTAAAATAATACGATTTTGCTGTTAATACGAGAAACTGTAGACGACATGAAGATGAAGACATGAGATGAAAAGCTTTTGCAGAGACGCCAACCTGAACACAATAAAGTATAGTAATACATCCTCCAGCCAAGCGAGTGAGATAGCAGAGATTATTGACCAATCTGGATATGATAGAGATATGGAGAAACAAATCTTGGCAGGGCCTGCGATTCCTGATGTGGGAGGTAAAGGAAATCAAAAATACCATGCCTTTTTCCTGAGAAACATGATGACTATCTTCTAGTGAATTTCCATTCCTGTGGACATTGTAGGCTTCTATAGCTGCACTACTTTGCTCACCCAGTTACATTTCTCTGTAATTGCTAAATCTCCTTTGCTCCTCTTCCATCAGCTGTCAAACTGCTGTATTTGTCCTGGCATGCCTAGATTTAATGCATCACAGCAGGCCAGCCAGCTTCAAGCTACTCAGAGTTATAGGGAGTAATTCTGCTTTTTTCCTATATGTAGGAAAAGAAGCTTTGGAATTTGTCTGGAATGCCTGTCATACAATCAGAAGCGAAACAAATCAAAGCCATATAGTTACACTAGATTTGGTTAATTGGGGTTAAAAGTGGTTAAAACCATAATCTTATTGCCCAGTCCCCTGTTTGTCAGATTATACAGGCTATAGATAGGGAAAGAAGCCATTATTCTGTTAGGAGTTTTATGATTTATTACTGCCCTTGAATCTGATAAGAAGCACAGTATCTTTTAAAGAATTAGCATTTAAACCTCTGATGGAATAGCCTAATGTAGTACAGCCTAGTTTCTGCACTCCACCAAACAGATTACTTGAAGACTGGGTGAAAGCCTCCCCAAGATGTTTCCACTTGCTTCGATCTACAGCATCTCTTTTCCATGTCACGCCTGCAAAGTGTATGATTTCTTATAGGTCTTTTTTCGTCTATTGGGATCCATTAGAAAGCTTCCTTTGTCCAACTTTGATCTGTTCTTCTTGCAATGTGCCCATTGCTATTTAAAATAATATGAACCAGAAAGCCTCTCAGTTTAATGTACAATGGCTTCAGCAATTGACAAGTCAGCTCCATGAATCTATACTTGAATTCCCTTGTTAAACATTTACTGCTGTCAGGTGACTTGTAAGACTTTTGGGAGCCTTGCCAGTCATAAAGTCATGCACTTATGGTACCACTCAGAGAAATCCCACCCCTTCTGTAGAACCCATCAATGACCCTGTTTTTTTTTGTTTTTTTTTACTCCTCATTAAACCAACCATTGTGTTGTAGAGAGAAAACTGGTGCAAGTGTAGGCTTAGGATCTTAGACATAGTGTTGTTCAAGGAGTGTGATCTTTGATTAACTATCAGCTGAATAGTTTTGTGGAATCTATATCTTCACCAGTGTAGACAGATAAACTTGTAGGCTTTTAACATCTCTCAACAAATGTGAAATCTGTCAAATTGCAGGGTGTCACAGTCCATACTTCTGAAGTAGCAATTGTGTAACTCAGTGAGAGCTGCTGTTCTGGTATGCCTCTTGAAAAGGAATTAAAAACCTGTGTGCAGTGTTTGAGATTAGGCCACCATGCTTTCTCCTTTCCCTTTATCATTTTGTTAGGAACCTCTTTCTTGCCTTTTCATTTATAAGTACACAATCAAGGTTAACTGATGAATCCTGACTGAATATTTTTCTTTGATGGCAGGGTTAAATGCAGTGCAGTAGCTTTAGTTGCTATAAGATTGATTGTCACAGCCTTTTATGGTGCTTTACCTCCCTGACACATTATATGGCTATATAAGCTATTGCTACATAACTATGAACAGCAAAAAAGACTGAGGGCAGTATATGTAGGTAGTATCAGTAGTGGGTTGTGTCTGTCTCATTGATCCTTAGTGCATATATATATGTACATTTATTACATCCTGTTTAGAACTGCAGTTAAGAACCTTCATAATGTATGGCTTCATCCAGGGTGGTTTGTAACAGGAACAGGGAGTTCCAGAGAGATATTTTTAACCTACTCTACTTCTTACAAATCCCTCCCTGGAAGGAACTCTCCTTTCATCTCTTAGATTTGTGCAATGTAGATTTGAAATGCATATATACCAGGGACACTAATCCCAGAGATGTTCAATGAAAGGGAAATCGTAAAGGCTGTTTCATATTATTACCATCTGTAATTCAATTCAAGATTGCATTTTGTTTTTTTATTACAAAAGTATATAAAATAATGAGCATAAAATTACATTAAAATGCCATTCATTACAAAGCAGTTAAGTGCCTGCCTTCCCGTAACTTATATAGTATCTCACCTTGGCGTTGGAACATGAAGTCACTTTAAACATGTGTTCCTTCAGCATCCTCATAACTCATGGTGACAGAAGAGAGTTCCTATGTAGTGTGTCGATTGGGCAAGTCTCAAGGCGGCATGAATTGGATCAAGAAGCCTTGTAAATTGTTAATGAAGATTGATATCTTGGAGGTTGGACCTTGTATTGGATTTCTGCAAGGCCCGATGCCTATTGATCTCGCTATTCTAATGTTCCTGCTCCACACGCAATGCGTCCAACACACTGTCTGTTCAATAGCTTCACTTTCAGATTTATACTCTTGAAAGGGTATTTGAGTGCTCCTTTGGGAATGTTTTTTAGCAGGAATTGTGGGCATTTGAAGCAAACGTGAGGAGAACGCAGGTACAATGCAATGGCCACAATGGGACTATGCCACTGAAGACTTGTTCCAGAGGATGTACTACATCATGTAGAAACTAGTACAGTCTGAAATGCAACCCCTAGCTTTGGCAGCTGCATAACCGAAGTACTACACCACAGATATTTTTTAGTGAATCTGCTATCTAAATTAAGAAAACTGCCACACAAACCTTCTTTGTAAGTAATAGATCAAGGAAAATGTGGCATTTGCATAAACAGGAGATCATAGGAGATCATGTCTGCTGAACAATTTGTGGTACAATCCACTCATACATCCACCTCTGTCTCTATATAATCTGCCTTTGTGCCTGTTCTATGAATCTAGAAGAATGATATTCCACATCCTACCAATCGTATGTGTGTATGGAATTGCTGCTGTGTTGTAATCTGCTGTTGGTATTGCACAGTTTATTTCAGTTGACTCACTGGGTTGTGAAGGTTTGCTGTTACTATTGGACGGCTTCATTCAGTTGACTCCCTGGGTTGTGAATTTTCACTGCAGGGGAATGCTTTCACTTCTGTGCTATGAAAAGAGCTGCAGAACCGTGTCAGATGATAGCGCTGTGAAATGTGCCACCAGCAGATGTAAACATAAAGGCTAAGAACTGACCCTAATGGGCTGTGAACTGTGTTATTTTAAACAGCAACAAATTCAGGAAAATGAAATGGAGAGGGTGGAGGAAAGTGTGGAAGGGGTGGGGGGTGGGGTTAAAGGGATCTTTCAAGTTAACTAGCATTTTAATAATCACTGATGTGGTGGAATCACTCCCATTTCCTTCAACAAAGCACACTGTTAACCCCTCCAGTACCACAAGGCGGGAGCTCTGAGGGTTTTATTATCAGGACATCAAAGTGAAGAAATACAAGCCGCTTCCAAATTTAAACAGGAGGGAAAAAATGACTACAAAACTACAAAACAAGCACTATTTATATACAGTTAAGAGGTAGTTGTGCCTCTGTTAAAACAGTCATTCCCCAGAGCCCCCTGTCGAAGCAGTCTGCGGTGGGGTAATTGCAGTGCAGCGGCGAGAGCGAGAGTTGTGCTGTGTCTGCGCCACACCCCGAGGGCCGGGCTGCTCACCGCTTAACTCTCCGACTGCCAGGCTGCCGGGGATCTGCTGAGCTGTCAAAAGCAATGACGGCGTATCTCCCAGCTGTGAAACAACAGGGGCTGTGTGTAAAGAAAGCACTTGGCAGGACTTGAGAGGGAAGTAAATGCCGAGTAGCTGGATGGCGAGGTTTGATATCGCAGACAGCCCAGAAAAATTAAGTGAAGTCCCAGCAGTGATGGCATTCCAGTAAAGGAAGTAACTCTAAACTGCCTTTGGATTGTTTCAGTTGTTATTTTAGAACCTTAAAAAGCATTCTGTACAACATATATATATATATTTGCAGTGTTTATCCTGATCTTGTGTGTTTTTAACTATTTCCTTCCTGTCTTTGAATGGTATGAATCACTCTCTTACCACTGTTACCAGCTTGTGGCCGCAGTGTGATGAGGCCTGTTGTTTCATTGTGTCTTGTCTGTCTGTGTTGCAGGGTGCCCGGGTGTGGGTGAGAGAGAAGGAGCAACTCCACCCTTCGACCGTCAGCTCCTGCAGCGATGGCGCTCTTGTCCTCACCACCGACTATGGGGAGGTAAGCCTCACAGCTAGGGAAGGCAGCAGCCACTCTATGAACCAAGCCATAAAGTATTTTATTATTCTGTCAATAATAGAAAATGATGCCTCAATTTGATTTTAATTTTGTTAAAATTACAATTAAAAAACACACAAGCACTGCAGTAGACTTTGAAGATTTAGATCTGTGTTCTTGAGTGGGGGAGTAATGATCAATGGGGTCAGTGTCAGAGGGTCTCTGTTCCCTCTCTTCTGTGTTCCCTGCCTGACCTTTTTAACAGCATCGTTTGACTTTGAACTTGGAAACTAGATACTCGATTGATGTCAGGTGTCAATTTTCTGGAATTTGGCCTTGGGGATTGCTGCAAGAATGAGAGAAGAACAGATAGGTAATAAAAGTTCAAAAGTTAGGCAAGTAACTGGTAAACATGGAGAGGCGAGTTATTGTGAGTTATAGAATAGTTTATCGAGTCTTGAGCCCTGGTTTCACATTCATGCTTTTTTGTATTTATGCTGGACTCTCACAAAGTGCAAAGAAAGTACTGGTTCCTTGAATGGTCCCAAAATTAACTGTGTAGGTCTGATGAATAAATCAGACACCGCAACAGTGGCAAAGTCATATCATGCATACTAATGATGTGATTTAAGGGTTTCCCTGACTCCGGGTCAGTCACATGACATGTCACATGAGGCACCCCTCCATCAGGGTGGAGATATTTGCCATTAAACATATATATATGTGTTAAAATACCAAATGGTGTAGCACAGACATGATAATTGAAACCATTTAGAGATGACAGTTTAAGAAATATATGCATGGAAATAACGTACAACTGCTGAAAAAGGGCACAGGTCATGTCATATTGGCTTTCTTAGCTTGATTCATTTGTTCCACAAAGCATTGTGTAACACATATCTTTCAATTTTGTTGGCCAATGTCAACTGAACCACTATGCTGTTAATAATAGTAAAACCAAACATTAAAACCGTGATAAATATTTTTAATGCAGTGTTTTGGGATTTCGTTTTTATTGAGAAGTATCTCCAGTTTCAGCCTTCTGTAAACAGAGGAACTGACAAACTGACTGTTAGAAGGAATGGTTCAAGTCTTAAGAATGTTGAAGTGTTAATGAGAGTATGTCTGTACCAGCCCCCTTCGTTAATAGCATTTCCATAGCAGTACTTAACTGTTGACTCTTTTATTTTTTTGAAGGTCAGCTAAGCTAATTTCACTGCTGTGTAGTACCCAAAGGAACAATCTGCATTAGGAATTTTTTTAATTATTTTCCTTTAATGTTCTGTATCTGCATAATGTTCTGTGTATCAGAGCTGCACTTTCATTGTCCTATCAGATGTTCATATAATAGAAGTACACACACAATCGCTTCAAATCTGAGCCAGTCTCATTCTGTTGACTGCTTTATATCCTACCCAAGTCTTGGTGGACTTTAGATAGGGGACTTTTGAGGTAATAGGGTCTGGAACTGGGTCATATGTCTGTGGGGACAGTCTCTCTCTCAGTGCCTTTTCCATTCTCTGTAGCATACGGGCCTTTGTGGTCCATGTCTGTATTGAGTATTGAAAGGGAATGAGGGGACCCTGCCTGAGGAAAGAATGGCAGGAATTGTGTCCAGTTTGAACCCAGCCAAGTTCTCTGCTCTTATCTACTTGGCAGTTGGTGGAGACCTTTTGTGTCTGGAGGAAATCCTGCGAGGAGAGAAGAGATATTTGAAAATAGTATCAGATCTTAACATTTAAGACCGCCACCAGAAACGTCTTAGCAGGATAAAGTGTCTTCCGGTGTTGTGTTTTGAAAGAGCGATTTCAATGATTTTTGCATATGCATTCCGGACTGTACTGACACAAACACCCTTATATGGCTTTGTGCTCCCCGATAGAGTCATTACTGTGGAGGAACTCGACTCAAGCGTGTTGGGCACTGTGTTATGATATGTATATTTGCCCTTCACATTGACTGGTTTGACATTGACTCACCAAAAAGTGATTTCAACATGTACCAAGCTAATAACAACAATTAAATTCACAGTGGTGCTTTCATGTGGTGTAAGCTGCAGTATAGTGACAAACACTCAGTTATAACCAAGGCAGAGTCTGTGAATTCGTAATATTTTTTTTTTTTGTTAGCCTGTACATTTTTCCACTGAATGTCTTTCTGCTGAGATAAATGTTTTCAGAATACCATCAATTCCCTTGTGCAACGCATCTTATAATTAAACAGTAGATTTATTGCCAATATTGTCATACTCAACGGCTTTTGAAAATAAAGGTTAAAGATGGTGGTTTCTGCCTCATTAAAGAATCAGGAAAGAGTCTCTGTGTCCCATCCTTCTTGATTTAAATACCACTTGAAATCCAGGGACTGGTCCCCCATGTGATGCAATCTCAATAGCTAGCAGAAAAGCACAATCTCACTATTCTCACTACCGCATGGGGTGGATAGCTTGGGGGAAAGGCAGGGTCTTACAGCACACACTTTGGACACTCCTTCTTCCAGCAACTTGAATACAATCCAGATGATAAACACATTTGTAGATGAGAGAGAAATAAATAAATAAAAATAAAGCATGAAGAACTAGGTCAGGGAAAAAATGGATTTCATCCATTGATGGCTGGAGTTGTGCAATTTAATGGAAATGGAGTCTGTGAAGAGTTTAACTATCCTACCTTCTCTCTCTCTCTCTTACACTCTCTCTCTCTGGTACAAATGACAGTTTTTGTGTACCTACTCTGTGATGTGAGATTCTAGTGGCGATATCATTACAATACTAAAAAAATTAAAGGAATAGAAAAATATCCACTCTTTTCCAGATAGAAATTAGGCTGTTGCCTGTTTTCTCTAGGTTGGAGGTTTAGTCATTGGATGTGTGTTTCATGAAGGTGGGTGGCAGAGAGTAACAGTCCTAAACTACTCTTATTATATACTATAAGCAAATGGACCGTGTTTCTTTGTCCAATGCAGATATTTTGGTGTCAGTACAGAGAGAAGGTTCTAACACCTTAATAATCTTGAGGCAAAAGACATTTTGGAAAGTGAATTTGATTGAATAGATTCATGCTTTAAGTTCATAGTAGCACGAGATGTAATGTTATTGGGGAACTAAACCTTGATTGCCTGAGAATAGCAGAGTCTCCCAGTACAGAAACACAGCCAGCATCTCCCATGGCTAACCCTCATCTTCACCCTATTCCCTGCCCTGCAACTTGAGTGTGTGTGTGAGCTGAGTATGTATTTGGGTCCCAATTAGTGGCAATCCTCTGGCTGTTATCTTCATGCTGTGAAATCCTGTCGAACACAACTGGTTTTCCCTCAATGTGCTGAAACAAGGCCTCCATTTGAACTAGGGTTGGTACTTGTAAGAGGGTTTCTTGCCACACAAATCAATCATTTCCCATGGTCTCACTTCACTCCTTCACCGGGAACGAAGACATTCTCTTTTAATTTCCTGCTTTTGGAGTTGCTTTTCCTTTGCTGACGTTTATGCCAATCTGATTAATGAAGGCTCCTTGAATATTAATTATGGAGGAAACCTGAATTTAAGTGTTGGCATCTTCTCTCGACTCTTTTCCAACCAATGTGTCTTCTCCATCTTGCAAAGTGAAAACTTCTCCAGTACATTATTCGTATGGTTGGTTGTGTGTGTGTGTGTGTGTGTGTGTGTGTGTGTGTGTGTGTGTGTGTGTGTATGTTAACGAGTATAAAAACTAGAGCATATTAATCGCACAGTGACATGTCAGGGTTGCTGGAATGACCTCTAGCAGTCTCCCTCTCACTGCGACTCAGCTGCAGTCTTCACCCGTGACCCAGGCTTGTCCTCTAACTGAAGGCCTCTGCTTCTCCAGTAGGACAGTCTTCTAGCTTGGCCAATGATGCACTTCAATATGGGTGACATTGTTTCTTTCTATAAATGGGAACAAAACTGCCTTGTTCAATTGTTAATGTGGACCAGAAGGGGTGCCTTCAACTGGAGAAGAGTTCAATGATTGTCTTCTATTGGAGCTGGCATGTGTATTACTGTTTTCTGTGAATGATTTAGTTTACTTCCTGCTGTGGTAGAGAGTGTCTCAGAGAAGATCACTTGCCAGTAGGGATATAATTTTGTTCTAGGATTTTATTATGAAGTGTTTTCAAAGTCCAAATCACTGGTGTTGTTTTCTCCTTTGAGGCAACTGCAACAAGGATTATTGTAAATGATGCCCTCACTTCACTCACTGTTGGCAGCCATTCTTCTACTTCAATATCTGTGGACTACAACTTTGTTAATCTATAACATATAAAGCATTAGGTAACCCAGACTATTTATTTTGTTTTATTTACAGTATTTAACGTATTATTACTTGTATATAATTGTAATCATTTTCTACTTATAAATAATGATTTTATCCCTTTTGGTTGTATGCAAACATGTACAGTGATTGTCTCTCATTTCTGCTGTAATTAGTGCCTCTTCATTCTCACGGGGGGGGGGGGTGTTTTGAGAAAACTAAAATGAATCAGTTTGATGATGTAACAATACATGTATAGGAAGGTAAAAAATTGAATTAAAATGTATAATCTGCTATAAAAAATCAAGAAATATATTACGGGTTTTAATTAAAACTGACTTATTCAGAGAAGACTTCACTACTGGCGAGAGTGTCAGTTCAATCCATTCAAATCAGAACTCTGTTTCGTTGATCAAAACGACTTTGACAAATGATTCTTTTAAAAACCATGAAACCATGAGTCTTGAGATGGGCTCCAAAATAATTTATTTAAAGTTACTGTCTTCTGAAATGTTTTTGCATTCTAATAATAGCACTGATAATAAAGGTGTTTCATTTAAATTATATTTTATGACATATTGGGAAAACATTACAGCAAGCCATAATTTTTCACATTTAACAAATTATTTTTCTTCTATATCTGTGTCCTCTCCATCCATTTTCTTTTTACAGCCACAGATACTGGTTCAAGGAATGCAGTGCTGAAATGTCTCGGACCTCTGGGACAATGACTTTTTAAAGCCAAAACCTCCTGCAAAGGGAGATAACTAAAACCTCATGTATTTCATATTTTACACTGACACGGTTTACCATAATGTACAACTGTTACATTCATTAGTTTGCTGTAGTTCTCCATTAAGCTTATTTTTGGTACAAAATATCAAATACTGTATGTATGTGATTCGTAATTTATTCTTCAAACTCTACTGGTTTATACTTTAACACAGTGTTGTGCTTTTCTCTAGGCAGTATCTCAGATTTTAAAATGTAGTTATCTTAGAATAGTAAAGGCTTTCATCTGGCATATTTGTTAAAATGGGTGTTGAAGACCCACATCTTTAAAGTAAAATAAAATAAAAAGATATATTTAAAATCATCCTGGAACCATCTCTCTTTGCAGACTCTCTCTTCATTGCTGTCAGCTAGGCTTTGTGTAGGCTCCTAGGCAGGTTCCCATGGAAACCGACATGGAGCTAATGCAAACGGTAAACGATCATATGCTTTTATGTTAATCTGCAGTGCGCCGACTTGATAATGAGCGAATTGTGTCATCCTCCGCCACTCAGCGAGACTCTTGTGGCTCCGCCACTCAGCGAGACTCTTGTGGCTCATCCCGGGGCGCACTGCTCCATGGGAAGGAGAGGGAAAAATTAAACATGTGACAAGCTGCATACCTTTTTTAAAAAGGTACCTTGATCATGCAGGGGCAGGGACGGGGGCAACAAGAGTGAAACAGAAAGTAGACCACAGTCTGCGTTTTAATCCATCTCTCCTCAACCGTGAACCGAGAGTTCAGAGGTGCTGGTTATTGCTTCTCCAGGTAGTTTGGCTGAGATAGTAAAAACACATTCCCAATTCGTCACGGCACATTGGATATCTTTTTGAAAAGGACCAAGTGAGTTCTAAGAATGACATGTGAGGGAGCGACTGAAAGGTAGAGCATTGTGGGAAAGTTGTGTTGTTGCCTCTTTTGCACTAGCCAGTAAAACATGCAAGACATGAAGGGGCCTAGGGGTAACCAACATTATCTGTGTTACATAAGAAATAAGAACTGTGTTAACAAGCTAAGGTTAACAAGTTTAAGGAATGTTGAGCCACCCCAGTACTTTGTATTTTTGTTGTTGTTTGTTAAATATTTGTTGAGATCGGTGTTTAACTTCCTCGCCACTAAATCCTGACTCTAGTGAGCACACTGGTCTCCTTTCCTCCCACCTACGCAGAGTGAGAGTATCAGCCACAGCAGATTGAGCTGAGGTTGTCTTTTCCTCAGAATAAAAAAAAAAATGGCAGCACCTTTGAATAAGTGATAGGATGCCCCTGGAAGGGAGAGCGGCTGTTGGTGTGTGCTAATCTTAGCCCTGCGCTGTTCCTCTCACTGCACCCGTCACCTCCCATAGCCGTCTCCAGCTCTCTGCTCTTCATCTTAACTCTCTGGTTGCCGCTGAGAAGCCATGAATTCTAATGCCTTTCACTGCTTTTGCCTTTGAAATGCTGCAGCTGTTACAGACACACAAGATCTCTGCTACAAAAGGAAATTGTCCACAATGAATCTGTCCATCAGCATTCCATTGTATTGTGCTATATTCACAGAATACATGATTTCTGACCCTATTCTTACGTGTGTATTTAATTTAATCTGAGCTACACAACATAATCAAGTAATATTGTGATGTTTTGGTGGTTCTCAGAAAAAACGACAAGGTGCCATAAGTGTGCTTACTAGGTTTCATTATTGTTTGTCTGAAAACTGTTTAAGAATGGCCTTGGAAAAGAAATCTGCTATCACAGGTGCTATATAACACCTGTGGGGATGTAAGCTGTAAAAGCCATCTCCATAGCTATAATGGCCCCAGAAATATGACATTGAATGTCGCAGACACACATACAAATTGCTCAATTATGTAAGATGCTCTGGGAGCAGGTGTCTTTCTCTGAGAGTGATTTGGAGAACATCAGAGGCGTGTGCTGCCAAAGAAGAATGGGGTCATGTAGGGAGGCTAGGAAAAGAATTAGGCCAAATATAGTGATATACTGCTGCTGCTATGAGGCTTCGAAGGCAGTCGTATAGAGGAATTACATTTGTTCAAATCCTGCAGCACTGCTGGGTCAGCACATTGGGAATATTTTGAAAACTGTCAGCTGAGCTTCAGTGACAGGACAGTATGTGAGCAAGTGAGTGCGTGTTTGTGTGTGCATGTGTGTTTGAGTGAGAGTGAGCAGGGGAGTGTATCTGTGTGTGTGTGTGTGTGAGAGAGAGAGAGAGAGAGAGAGAGAGAGAGCGAGAGAGAGAGAGAGAGAGAGAGAGAGAGAGAGAGAGGAGAAAAAGGTATAGTGAAAGAGAGCAGGGGAATGCATGTTTGAGAGAGAGAGAGAGAAAAGCACATATGTGAACCATGTTGACCTGAGGGACATCAGTCTGCGAATTGCAAAGTCTTTCCCGCTCAAACCAAGGTGAGCCTATCTGCCCTGCTGGGTCTGCATTGCAAAGACAAATTGAATCAGACGGTTGAATTACAGCTTCCTGCACGATTCTTGTCTTTTTCTCCTTCTGTTCATGTAATTCGGCAGTAAAACATGGCACTGGCTCTCTTTGTCTAGGTTGATTTTCTGTACAGGTTAAGCCAAGGGGTGGGGGAGGAGGGCTGAGGATCTGATGGCAGAATATCCCTCTGTGAGATGTTTCCCGTGTCCTAGCTGCTGTCAGCAGAGGACGGGTGATTACCTATCAGCAGGGAGGCGTTCTATACTACGCTGCCGTATATTGCTCAAAGACTGGGACAGCCAAAGTGAGTAGTCCCCTGGATAAGTGTCTATGACAGATCGGTGACTATGAGCCGAGATGCGGAGGGGCTATTCATCCTGCCAGCTGCTGAGATGTCAGTTAACCTCGACACAATGCTGGACCTGGGTCACGTGACTGAGCAGGGAAGCTACGCCTCTTGTAACACGCTAAGTCCATGGAACGAGGAGATTGTGTGCATGGTGTTGTGCTTCTCACAATCTAGCCTTCCTTTGATCAGGGCTTTCCATCAGTGGATACACTTTGGGTCTGCTTTTGTTGGACTACTCTGTTTGACAGTGATCAATAGATATCATCCATGTTGACATCCTTACATTAGCATGGGTGGGCAGCTGGGCAAAGCTGGAGTCCCATGGTGCTCTTTTGTCAGGAGGGGGCTGCTGTGTGTTGAGGAGGACTCTAGTGGCTGCTGGGTGAGGGGGAGATAAAACCCAGCATCACCTGCAGTCTTGCTCTGGTCCCAGTGGAGGCACAGAGTCTGGCCGCTTCTCTGGTCGGCGCCTTTGTTCGACTCTGCTCCACCCCTCTGTCTGTCCAGATGGCAGTAGTTTGAAGAGGAAAGAAAAGTCTGTGGCCGTGTGACAAGGAGCTGTGTAAGGAGGGCTCCTGCAGGGAAGTTCAGATTCATGAGAAGCAAAAAGAGCAAGGTTTCAGAAACGAAGCTGTGTCAAACACTTTTACTCTACACTTAAAGATATGTCAATGACAGGAAGTTAGTCTGAAATTTCCCTGAAGGTGATTGGATTTTTAAGGCAGAAGAGTCAATGGGCGTGTAGCTTATTATTCTGTTATTCTCCAGTGAGGAAAGAGGGGGAACTACAGCAATCCTGCAGAAAAAGAGAGTTTGATTGTTGTGCACTGTATGACCATGAGGGCTAATTCTTTGTATGAGCTTATATGGCAAAGCTGAACTCGTTCACCTGTTTCACTGCTCATGCTACTGTTTACTCCCTGCCTATTCATCCGTTTAATCTTTCACAGGTCCGCGCTCTTTCAGTGGCTGCAGGGCTCCACCGCCTTCCCATGTTTTTTAATGTGCCTCTTGTTTTTATAAAGGTTAGCTGCGATAGAAAGCAAGAAAAGAAATGCTGCGAAAAAAATTCCCATGACCTAAATTGTGAGCTAGCCTGAAATGGCGCAAAGTGTTCCCAACCAAATAAATCAGACACTGTTTGCTTTTAGGCGCTGACCCTAATTCGTTTTACGCATAGGCTGTAGTGTAATGTAATTCAGCAGCAAGTGATACAAATACAAATAAATGCATGCATGAAAAATAAGCTTTAATTCCCTTTTTATTTGTGTATTTAGCAGCCTTATCTATGCAAAAAAGGAAGCTACCTTCATTTGAAAGAAAATGATATAGAACCATCTTAATTCAATCCTTTTATTCTGCCACCTACGGATTGCTTACGCAAAACGATGTGTAGTCTTTAAGATCTAGGTCAGTGATGCCTGGGGCCTTTCTGCTTAATTTGTCAAGTCAAATAGCAAGAATTTGTGTTTTCTACGGATTCTCGACCATATTCATGCAAATCAACATTCGCGTATCGGAGCTCGGGGAGGGATGTCAGGCGTGCGGACTCTGCAAAAACACCGCAGCTGGAAATAAGCATCAGCACACTAGAGTTAAAGCATGTTAAAGCAACGCTGTTTAACCCTCTGCAGGAACAGTGTAAAAGCATGCGTAGGATGGGGAATGTGAGTGTAGAGGAAAACAGAAGGTGTGTGCAGCTGTATCCTGTCAGGCCCTCTGTCCCCCCTACCCACCCAAGGGATACATTAGACGCTGTCCCAGCATTCCTCAGCAAAAGGGTGTTTCTCTGGTCAGCCCAGGTCCTCAGACGGCTGGGCATGCCTAGCAGCAGATGGTCCCATATATCACTTCTGGCCGGTGCCTGCTCAGTCCTCACTTCCCCTGGAGGTGGCCATTGATCTCCCCGTGACTGGCTGCGCTTTAATTACCCCTTGCCTTGCTTTGATTTACATAAGAGAGGAGTTACACCCGGCGCTGACTTAGAAAGGCGGTGTCTGATCTTGATGTTGTCGTGACGCTGATGTCAAGTTCGTCTATGTCAACTTCTTAGTCCTTTTGTATGAGTTTTGAGGGTTTTAGGGAGAGATTGAATGAAGGATATTGGAAGAGTATATCTGTGATACGATTTCTTCTTTTTTTGGCTAAAATTGCTACAGACAAATTTCAAAATCTCCCGAAGAATATTTGTTCAAGTAAAAGCTCACAGGTTTGTAGTCGTTTTAAGCTGAGGCAATATAATATAATATAACCCCCATTTGAACAGTACGTCTCCTGTTTTTAAATGTGCCAAAGCCTACAGCTGTTAAACGCTGATTCGATAATTAATTTCCAAACCAGGACCTTAGATTGGATTTACAGTCATATGAAAATCATGCTTACTTCTGAACGTTGAAAACCTCCTACCACAAATCCAATGGCTAAGAAGCTGACCAGTTATATTCAATTTATATTGTCTCCTAGCACAGGAAGACTTTCATGGCATTCCATATTCATCGAGCTGTCGACATTCAGATGGCCATTCTTGTCTTTTCTGGGGAACATCCTCGGGTTTGGCGGGCTCTATGGGTTGGAGCTTTGACAAAGAGCACCGTGGCAGTGATAGCTGATGGGCAAACTATTCCAGCAGCACACAGTGTCTTTTCAATTAAGGGATGAGCTTTTACTTGCAAAAAGGAGTGAAAAACTGTCAGGGCCAATGGCCCCTCTGTGATCCTCAGCAGAGACCAAGTAAAATCAGTGTTCCTCCTCATTTCTCTCAACGATCTGCATTTATATCACTTTTCAGGGGGGTTCAAAAGGATTTCTAGAGCTAATAACCTCAAACTTAATGAGACAGGCTTCTCCAGATGTAGATATATTAATATGTTCTGCAGGGTTAAGTAAAAGTGAGCTACATGTCTAACATCACAGTTGGCAGATTGCACTATTAATAAAACATAGTCCAAGTTTGCCCTTGATTTAATTTCTGTTGCACGTGGACACAGTTGTTCTACATGTTTATTTTATGGTGATTATTTGTTTTCTGAATGGCTGTAGGACCCCCCCAGTTTATGTTCTCCCCAACGTCTTAACAGACAAAATAGTGTATTCACAATATCCCCATCCACTCCATCACGTCACGAAACAAACGACAGGATTTGGCCTCCAGTCTTGGCTCCAAGAAACCAGGCCAGTACCCTGTACCCCCTGCAGTCAGACATTCCTCCCCGCCAATCCACCTGTATTACCATCCTTAATTAGGATACGGGTGGCTTCCTCCTGTGAAATGTGAATCTAATGATGCAGATACAATACTAATGAACACAGGAAGGTTTCTTGTTTTCTTATTTGTTTGTTTTCTTTGTTGAATTTTGATTTATTTTCTTTATTTAATTGAACTTGGCCGATCTAATTATACATGGAAGCTAAATAAATAAATAACTGTCCCTGCCTAAAATTCTCTCCTCCTGGCAGAGATGGGAAGTTGCTAAGCAACCAGGAATAATTACCCAAACCTTTGGCAGAGACCCAAACTGTTGTCACTTTTGATTGTCTCCAATGTCTTCATAGTCATGTGTCTAGTGAAGTCAGTCAGGTTTCTTCCCTTAACTCGGTTGACAGTGAGAGAGGATTGAAAATGGATCCTTGGTTGCATTGTGTTGTTTACACACAGTAGCTGCAGTTCACTTTTTCACATAATAAATCACTACCAGTCCTCAAGGGAATACACATGAGCTTAATCTGCACAAAACCCAGACAGAGGGGATAAAAAGATGGGTACAAAAGATACTATGAGGCAGCTGTTTTAAATAACTAAACCCTGCAAACCCTGTGATTGTTAAGCAAGCTAGGTAAACTACAGGGGGAAAAAAATGGCTTCCCAAGCTGGCTGTCACAACAGATTGAAATTCTTTTGTCGTACCACCCCCCCACACCCCCCCATCCCTCGCTCTCTGTAGACCCGAGTTACAATCTGTCTCTGGTCACAGCACAAATGAATGTGGTTGTCTCAGCCTAGCCCCCAGTAGACATCTGTTTCTACACTGACAAAAAAAAAAAAACACACACACGCACATACAACTTGGAATGACAGCGGTGTGGAGGTCAGGACTGATGTGGGCTGAAATTAAGGGAAGCCGGTGCAGTTGGCTTCCACAGACAAAGAAGAAATGTTCTGTGTTGTTAATGTAGAGTAATAGTGCCCTTCAAAAGTGCCTGTGGTTCAGGACCTAAGAACATCATAACACAATTGTGAAAGTGAGTAAATGCAAATGTAAAAACAGAAAACAAAAGCACTGTCCAAAATGTCACTGTTACACTCGAGAGTAGACACAAATAAAACATAGATCAGCATATAAATATAGATACTTGTATAAAGAGTGCTATAAATGTGTTGTTTGGAAAAAAATATGGTCACAGTTGGACACTAACAAAATGACTCGTCATTAGTGGTTTTTACTCGTTTTGGTTTATGTGGCTGTGAACAAAAACCAGAGCCCTGCTAAAATGACACATTAGGTAAATGGTTCTTCTTGGCATTAATGTAATTATGCAGTTATGTTTAACTGGTTATGTAGTCTACTTTTACATAGGTAGGGAGAAATTAAACTTGATTGATTCGCTTCCATCACCAAATGCTTTCTCTCGAGATTATTTATGTGGAAAAGGGCTTATTTTTTTAATTAAAAATGAATGAATGGCATTAATTAAGGATAATGGTGTGCTTAATGTTTTAGGAGTTCTTTAGAGATTTACAAATTAGATTATATTTACATAGTTTTTAATGAGTTTTATATATTTCTCTAAAGTAATATAATTTGCAGTTAGTGTTTCTCCATTTGGTAATAGGACTGTACTATATTGGATTCCCTGTTATATTTGCCAACTTTATTTGCATGCTGAGTTTTAATATTTCAGTAAGACACTTTTGAAAGCCTGATTGAACAGCTAGTGATAGGAAGTGACACGGGGAAGTTAATCGTTGTTGCACTTGTGCAATGCAGCAGTGGAATTCACATTTTTATGCAACCTCTGTGATCTTCCCCTGTGCACTTCCTCCCAACCAGCTCGAGAAGTCTGCTTAGTGGTTGTTTTCTTTGGATCAGCTTGTTGCTGGCGTGACAAATAGTTGCCAACGCTGGAACAACAATGCTGGATCAAGAAGAACACATAATACGATGTGTCAGAATTGAAATAACAGGAACATGCATCTGAGTGAATTCCTCCTTCAAGTAATGGATTAGTTTAATTAAAACTGCTAAAGATAAACACAGGGTCACTTCATTGACTTGTCTGAGACCTGACCTCAGTCTTGTAGTACAATTATGAAGTACATTAGCACAATATGTCTCCAGCCAACTCTCAGAGCCATTGAGGTGAAGAGTGGGTTACAAGAAATGAAGAAGAAACACACACACACACACACATGAGAGGCCATTTTGCATTCCTTATTAAGAGTTCATTATCAGATGCACAATGTGAGTGGTACGAGCAATGGTTGTATAAGTATTGTCTGTCTAGTGCTGAGTTAAACTGCTCTCTCACTATGGCAACACAGTAATAAGATCTGATGATCTGACCAGTTTCTGATCTTTGATGCTGGTGTTGAGTGACTGGTTTTGGTCTCATTGTAGAAACAAGGAACACAAGCAGTCAAGAGGTGCGCCGAAATTGAAATGTGACTGACTGGCGCTCGTGGGAGAAAAGCAAGTCTCTAAGATCACCATATTTTCTAGGTCTTTTCAACAACCCTCATCTTCAAGACTCACCTTGTATACAAACATGACTACATCTACAGGAGAAGCACTCGCACAAAAGCAATACATAAAATATTTATACCGTGCAGTCCCCTGAAGGTTAATATCAAACATTTGGAGGACAGGTTTTGTTTATTTATATGCAAGGGCAGCTCAGCATGGATTCTCAGATTCTTTCCAGTGTGCGATTCTTTGGATAGGGTTTCAATTTGTTTTCTGTGCTGTGAAACGTGGAATCCCCTCTCTCATCAGAAATCAGTGTCACCCTGCCTATATGCAATGCTCAGTTTATTTTTTTTCAGATCCTTGGTGTGTGTTCTAAGGCTTTTAAAACAAGCCTAAAAAGAACACACTGGAATGACATATTTCTTTCCCAGACAAAGTGGCCAGTTTTGGACTGGACACCCTCTTATAGTTTGAGAAGATATTTTGGTAACCATGGTTCCCAATCTGGGTTCTGTTATAAGGTGTCCATTTGCACTGCATTCATCAATTTAAGATATTTATTGGATGTATTGTTCCTATTCGATGGAAACTTGTCCTGAAACACAGACAGTTCCACTTAGAAATAAAGAAATAAGTCGACAGTTTGGAATTACAGTCTGGAACACAGTGACTGTGGGCTGATGGCCTGCTGGGACCTCACTGGGCTCGGGGTGACAGGGTGCTGGGACTCGGTGTGAGTAGCGGGGCCCAGCAGATGGGATTAGTTAAGTGGAACAAAGAGCAGGTAAGATGATCCTGTGCAGGGACAGATGTCTCAGCTTGGCGTTATCAGAGGCCTGGCTACGCAGGGCCCATCAGCGAGAGGCTGAGAGAAGCAGACACTCTCTGGGACTGGCCTTAGATCTCCAGGGTCTGGGGCCAGCTGCTTCATCTTGGCACTGCCCCGTCCAGAAGATACACCTGGGGAGCTCTACATGCAGTTCAATGTGGTGACAGTGGCTCCATGATTCTCTTCTTATTCCATGATTCTGTAAAAGATGTTTGAAGAAAACATTCATCTCTCACCTCATAATTACTTATTTAATTTGCTCTAAATCCATGTATGCCTTCAGATACAGTGTGTAAATAATATAGCTAGTCTTTATTGTTATTTTATTAGATAATTGTTTTACCCCAAAGGAGCAATGAGCTAAAGCAGTCCTCTTGTAGCACGTACAACCATCTTTCATCATTATCAATCATATGTACTTTATACACTGACTGAAAAAAGTGCATTATTTTGTGACATGATATTACTCCATGTTTAGAATCTTCAGAGCATAATCCTCTGACCTGGTGTCTAAGTCATCTTTGTGTCTTTAGTGTGACTATAAAGGTAACTACAAGTAAGCATAAACCCAATTCAGATTATGTCATATATTATGTTCTTTAATGGTCCTGCTTCCTTTCATCTAGACACAACCCGCTTGGCCTGGGTAATCAATTTCAAATTACCTTCCTCCACAGCTCCCGCTTTTCCATTAAGCCCCATTATCGGAAGTTCATAGTCAATCTGTCCTGAAGCCGCAACTCTTTGTGAGCTGTCCCATTTAGTGTGAAACCAAACTTCATTTCCACCTGAACACCACAAGGGAGAAGGGGCTAGATGTCAACCAAAGGCCGACACATTTTTATGAATATTAATTTATTTTTCAGGCTCATTCAGTGTGTTTAAACCAGTAGATTCACTGTGGAACAAATCGAGAGTAGCAAATAAATAGAAGACGGTAAATGCATCTTTTACTTATTGCGCTGATCTAGAGATCTCACAGAGGCCGAGAGTTAAACTGCCACAGAGGAAAGAGATGCTAAAAATACACCTTGGCACTATGCTACAGTGAGTGGAAAAAAGTATTTGATCCCCTGCTGATTTTGTACGTTTGCCCACTGACAAAGAAATGATCAGTCTATAATTTTAATGGTAGGTGTATTTTAACAGTGAGAGACAGAATAACAACAAAAAAATCCAGAAAAACACATTTCAAAAAAGTTATAAATTGATTTGCATGTAAATGAGTGAAATAAGTATTTGATCCCCTATCAATCAGCAAGATTTCTGGCTCCCAGGTGTCTTTTATACAGGTAACGAGCTGAGATTAGGAGCACTCTCTTAAAGGGAGTGCTCCTAATCTCAGCTCGTTACCTGTATAAAAGACACCTGTCCACAGAAGCAATCAATCAATCAGATTCCAAACTCTCCACCATGGCCAAGACCAAAGAGCTGTCCAAGGATGTCAGGGACAAGATTGTAGACCTACACAAGGCTGGAATGGGCTACAAGACCATCGCCAAGCAGCTTGGTGAGAAGGTGACAACAGTTGGTGCGATTATTCGCAAATGGAAGAAACACAAAATAACTGTCAGTCTCCCTCGGTCTGGGGCTCCATGCAAGATCTCACCTCGTGGTGTTTCAATGATCATGAGAACGGTGAGGAATCAGCCCAGAACTACACGGGAGGATCTTGTTAATGATCTCAAGGCAGCTGGGACCGTAGTCACCAAGAAAACAATTGGTAACACACTATGCCGTGAAGGACTGAAATCCTGCAGTGCCCGCAAGGTCCCTCTGCTCAAGAAAGCACATGTACAGGCCCGTCTGAAGTTTGCCAATGAACATCTGAATGATTCAGAGGAGAACTGGGTGAAAGTGTTGTGGTCAGATGAGACCAAAATCGAGCTCTTTGGCATCAACTCAACTCGCCGTGTTTGGAGGAGGAGGAATGACCCCAAGAACACCATCCCCACCGTCAAACATGGAGGTGGAAACATTATGCTTTGGGGGTGTTTTTCTGCTAAGGGGACAAGACAACTGCACCGCATCAAAGGGACGATGGATGGGGCCATGTACCGTCAAATCTTGGGTGAGAACCTCCTTCCCTCAGCCAGAGCATTGAAAATGGGTCGTGAATGGGTATTCCAGAATGACAATGATCCAAAACACACAGCCAAGGCAACAAAGGAGTGGCTCAAGAAGAAGCACATTAAGGTCCTGGAGTGGCCTAGCCAGTCTCCAGACCTTAATCCCATAGAAAATCTGTGGAGGGAGCTGAAGGTTCGAGTTGCCAAACGTCAGCCTCGAAACCATAATGACTTGGAGAGGATCTGCAAAGAGGAGTGGGACAAAATCCCTCCTGAGATGTGTGCAAACCTGGTGGCCAACTACAAGAAAAGACAGACCTCTGTGATTGCCAACAAGGGTTTTGCCACCAAGTACTAAGTCGAAGGGGTCAAATACTTATTTCCCTCATTAACATGCAAATCAATTTATAACTTTTTTGAAATGCGTTTTTCTGGATTGTTTTGTTGTTATTCTGTCTCTCACTGTTAAAATACACCTACCATTAAAATTATAGACTGATCATTTCTTTGTCAGTGGGCAAATGTACAAAATCAGCAGGGGATCAAATACTTTTTTCCCTCACTGTATCTCCCCCAGTTAAGACTGATCAGGAGTGTGAATGGATAAAGTCTCAACAGGCTCTGCCTAATTTGAGAAGCCATTGTGAAACATTTCCCAAGACATCGTGGCCTCAAGGAAACCCAAGGGGTGGCACAATAGATGACTTGCCATGTTCCCCCGGCAGCCAGAATCACTCAGAGCAATGAGGGAATAGTCTTGTCTTATATCCTAGAAGGTTTGAAACTACTTTGTTTTCCAAATGAACAGCTGAATTGAGCTGTCTGTTTTAACTTATGGTTTCATTTCTGTGGAAAAATGATTTCCGCTGCAATCTCCTGACATGCTTTTCTCACCGAAAGCTGCCTATACAATAATAATAATAATATTACAAATAATAATAATAATAATAATAATAATAATAATAATAATTAAAAAGTTGTTTAATTGTCTACACCTTTCCTCTTGTCCCGGTAATGTAACTATTCCCTTATCATCAGTGCCTTAATATCTAAAGTCATGTATAGGATACAGACTTTGGCATTTATTGTTATGATCTTTAATAGGTTGTTGTTGCCTTTAATCCTCCCTGGTGTCTTGGCTTCCTGAATGTACTGTCCTGAGTATTGAAATGCGGGGGAGGGTGATAAGAGGCAAAAGCCTAAACAACAGACTTTGGACTATCGATTTGCCAGCTTTTTTGCAAATGTTATTCTGTGTTCAAGAAATCGTGACAGGGAAACCATTATGGTCATTTTGTAGGTTGCCTTAGAAACCACAGATAAAGATCAAAGGTTCCCTAATTAGATTAATGGAAAGAAAAGGGGTAGTTCTGTCTAAAAGCGCCTAGACTGTCATTCAGCACATCTCGGCATCCTCTCCATTGTACGGAATACATAGAAGCTTTTAACATATGTAACATTTTCTGTATGTAACCATCCTTCTCCGTTATTGAATGGACAGGTCTGCGAAAAATGTATCTTTTGGCCTGTGTTGGAATTTTACATGAATCTGTGACCTATATGTATCCTCTTTCAAATTTCATGTTAGGCATCACTGAAGAAACAGTATTAATTTATGCAGAAAGACTGGTGGAAGGGAAAAAAACATTTCCATTTTTAGTTTATCTTTTGTAATTTGTATACATTGTTGAACCTGGTCTATTAATTATTTTGCTTTAATCTTCAAGACACAGCTGGATGGGTTGGGGACCCCTGTGCATTCGTATCACTCCAGTGTATCACTTTCAGCACTGCTTCTGAAAGGAGATCTTTCAAATTGATTTCACTGGAAGAACATTAGAGCATTCCCGGACGTTTATTTCAGGTTTCAGTTCCTCGTTGCCAAAGGTTACAGTGATCTGTTCAAATGGTCTGTTATGGGGAAAAGCAACCTTCCTTTAATCATTCAGCTGGCTTAGATTCACACAGTGCTGTAGCATTCTTACTGAAGTACATCTAAGCACTCTGCATTTCGGCCATGGTGTGAAAATTGCCCTAATATCAACTCCAAACTAGCACCCCATTAATTTTTTTTAGTTTTAGACACTCATTTACACACCACTTCAAGGGAACTGTATGAAAACTACAAGGACCCTTTAAGACTCATATTTTCAACGCAAACCTTAAATCTGCCATTTTGTACATGTACATGAAGATGCATAACGCCCTTTCAGGCACATATCAAAGCAGTGTCCTGTCCCTGACGTGCTGTCATCTGTGTCTGTGTTGCAGGTGTTCAGGCTGGAGAAGGGCACGGTGTCAAGGGAGAAGGTGTTCCCCATGCACCAGAGCAGCGTGGAGGGCGTGGAGGACATGTCCACTCTGTCTGAGCTCCACGAGGCCGCCATCATGCACAACCTCTACCTGCGCTACCAAAAGGACAACATTTATGTGAGTTGGACAACTGCTCTCTGTTTAATAACTCCTGTTTTTTTACCCTTTTGGGTTTTGTTACTTTTTCCCTCCCTGTGCGGCATCTTTCTGCTTTCTTTGATTTCCAATCTACCATTTTTCTATCGGAAAGGATATGACAAGGTGCTGACTGCCTGGCAAATTGGGATAATATATTTTTGTCAAGCCTGTTAAATGTTTGTGGCATTTACGCCACATTGGGTTCTTAAGTGTTCATCTCTCAGTCCATCGAGCAGTTTACTGTCCTTTCACAGTGACTACCACCCCGAAGTGCTTTATGATGAGGCAATAAAAAATCTGAATTAGGTAGACAGGAAACGAAAGTGATTCATTTAATTAATCATTACATAAGGCTGTAAAATCAAGTGAATAAAAAACAAACATACGAAATACATTTATCTTCAGGTATTTACAGGACTCCTCCATTACGGGCCCTACTCCCACAGAATAGATGAGCAACACTGCATGCCCAAGGGGCCGTCTCCCTCCCCTGGACTCCACAGATGAGCCATCTTTGCGGCGGCCAACCAGCGCTTCATGAAAACTCTTTCCCTGACCTTTTTGCTCAGTCGTATTGTACAGTCTGTAATCCTTCCATTTTCCTTGGGAAAGAGCCATGGATAAAACTGCCAATAAGGGTTCATAAATACAATATCCTGTTCCCCTCTATGGTTATTGGAAGAACGTCAGATCGGGGTCACAAATGGATTTTAAAAAATTCCCAATGAATCGGCTCCTAAGGTTTGAAGGACAAAGTTCAATGTAAACAACAAAACAAGTGGACATAATCGTACAGGTCGTGGGATAGCTTTGCAACTTACTGGTAGGGCTCCAAAACCTCCCTGAGAAGTTCCTTAGGCCACCACTTTCGTTTTTGATTGGGTTATTCTTCATAAGTGTTGCAGATGCATTCTTATACATCTCTATCTGCCTTCAAAGCTCCAGACTGAAGGTCTCTTCCACTTCCTCTACTTTCATGTCCTGACTCCTCGAGCAATAGCTGTGTAAAATTGGTTTAAATTGTAAAAACAAAACAAGGCAGTAATTTACAGTGCCAAAGACAGCTGCGTTCAATTTATTTCTTTCAGAATAACAGACAGCAGCTAAAATATGCAAGGATCTTTTTTCTTCTTGTCTCTTTTCAAAATTGTTGTTAATTTAAACCGCAGCCCAGCCGCCACGTATCGATAGTGGTGATTGATTAAACCCCGGTCAAAAGACCCTGCTGCCCTCTGGTGTTGTAGTGAGGTTTCTCAGAGAGATAGAGGTCTATTGGCGAACTCAAGAGACATCAAACAACAGCCAGCTAGTAAACCTTAGCCTTAAAGGACAATTGTCTCTCAATAATGGATGCTTTTATCAAATGACACCTATCCTTCATGAGTGATCTGGGGAGGGATCCCGTTTTCAATTTAAGATGAGCGTTTACAGCTGTTGCTCGAGTTCATTCAGGCTGACCCAATTGCACTAGTTGGTACTTTACAGGCAATGCACACTAGGATGAGGCTGCGTTTTAATCAGTTTTACAGATTATGTGTAGTTTAAAAAAAAAAGAAACATTGGGCTATTATGGTGAAAGCATCTTCTAATCTGATCAGACAGTGCTTTTAGTTAAATTGCATTAGAATCTATTACTAGTATCAATAAGTTTATCTTTTTCCTCTAGATTACTCACTCGTACTGATACTGAATTATGCACTGTGATCTGATCGATGGAGTCTCCTTACGGTCTGCTCTGTTATCTTTACACTTTGGAAAGAAAATATCAGTAAAACAAAAAAGAAGAAACCCTCAGTATTTCTTGCTCGTATACTAGATTGCCTGCTACTGAGAGGTCAGATAAATATGACAATAAATCAGGTATCAAGCTCTTTGAGACTTCACCATTAAAATATGCAATAAAATGGTGGATTCTAAAAACTGTGATGTTATTATGAATTTCTATTATTATTAATTCTGTTCTCTGCTGCACTCTGCACATACTGCTACATATAAACCCTTAAAAGCTAAAGGTCTCACTTTATTTAAATAATTTTGACTTTTTTTATTCCTCTCGCATCTCAGACCAATATCGGCTCCATCCTGGCCGCAGTGAACCCCTATAAACCGATCAGTGGGCTGTACGATGCCTCTGCCGTGGACCTGTACAGCCAGCACCACCTGGGTGAACTGCCCCCCCACATCTTTGCGGTGGCCAATGAGTGCTACCGCTGCCTGTGGAAGAGACACGACAGCCAGTGCGTCCTCATCAGGTAAGATGGGCCTTCTTCTCCTGCACCACAAAAAGGTCAAGGGCCTCATCTGAAGCTTGAAAAGCATCTCTTGAGTCTTTTCATATGACTTAAGGAGTTAGATTAGATCACTGAAGGTCATGTGCAGAAAAAACACTACCCCAATTTGTTTTGCACCTCTTTTCCTCAGAAGAAACCTCATTGACATTGGAATGTCTCTCTTTCCCACTGAATACAACCCAGGAGGCTTAAAGGCCAACTTGTAGCTTAAATTCCCCTCATCTATAACCTTAAGCACTCTGGCATCATAGCTGTAGCCAGGAAAGGTATGGAAGAGGGAGATGCCAGTGGATTGGTGAGTGAGTGGACATGCAGAGTGTCGTGGAGAGGTGCATTGTGGGGTTGTGGTTAACAAGGTACAGTTTGGGAACCCATTACATACGACAGTCATCATGGGAATTCTCCCTGGCAATCCAGACACCTTCACTCAGCCTGCCAAGAGAGCAGGATGTAAAACCGGATAACTAATCCACGTTTTTGTTCTGCATGGAGTCTGGAGTAGAAGGTGTTTGATATTTATTTATTTGCTTCCTTCCACTTAATTACTTTTGCCTGCGTTCAGTCTGTCCCCAGAGAGCGGATTTAACAGGGATTAGTCGGAATGTGTAAAAGAATGAGGAACACGTGTGATCCCACCGCCTCGAGCGAGCGTCGTGTCTGGGTGTCTGCTCCCCGGCCTCTTGTTTATTGATCCAAACCATCACTCCTAATGCCTCTCCAGAATGTCTGTTCACGCCTCCCCGCCTGCCTGCCTGCCCGCCTTCCTGCATCGAAGCCCTTTTCCATTGATTGTGTATCAGCGCCGCTGTCTGTCTCGTCGCCAAGATTAGTGGGCCTGTCTGAACCGCAGCGAGCCCTCGTTTCCCTGTCTGCGTGATGAATGAGTTTCCCCAGGCAGACCCCCTCGCTGTCCGTCTTCCCGGGCTCTGCAGTGGCAGCGGCCCGCGATAGAGTGATGGATTGATCGCGCTTAACGACACAGTAGAGACTCGTTGGAGATCAAATAAGAAAAGGCAATTAGGTTATTCAGACCTTGATTTGAATTTAGGATCTTTATTGGCAGGGGTTTGTTTTGATGTAGCAAATTATCGATTTGTTATTTCCCAGCAGTTTGGTAGAATTAAACCGTGTGGTTGTATCTGGGAGACGAAACTGCGTTTAGAAAAGCACAAAAACACATCCTTTGCTAGTAACACATTGATAGTTTGTATAGATATTAAATTACATAGCTAATAGGCTTCTCCCATTACAGCTATACAGCATAATCTGATCCTAATTAGAACCTGATTAAGTCAAGTATTAAAGATTAATGCTTTAAGATTAATGCCTCTTGTATATTAACTTCTACAAAATGTCTTCTGTTGGATTGAAGGTCTCTACCATCCTACTCTACTGACAATGTAATAAACTCCCTCAGTTGTCTCAAGTGCTATTTAAAGCAATGTGTGTTGTGTGGCTCAGAGGCTCCTAGCTCTGACAGCTGAGTAGAGCAGACAAGATGATCACAGCTCATTTCTCTCTCTTTCTCTGCTTTCAAAGCAAACCTAACGACAATGATGTTTCTTTGCCAGCCTTTCTAAACAAAACCACCAATATGACAGTGGAAGCTTAGCTGAAATCGCATAGATAACTATTCTTGAGAATGATGTCTGTGTGTGTGTGTGTGTGTGTGTGTGTTGTCCGCAGTGGGGAGAGTGGCGCTGGAAAGACGGAGAGCACAAAACTGCTGCTGAAGTTCCTGTCGGTCATGAGCCAAAACTCTTCTGGGATCCCTGCCTCCGAAAAATCCACCCGTGTGGAGGAGGCCATCATCCAGAGCAGGTACCCACACACCCTCAATTGAACCTCTCTAACATGATCGACTTAGCTTAACAGTATTTTAGTGGATTTCTAATGAAGTTCTGAAGTTATTGCTCACGCTCTGGTGTGTCTTCAAACTGGAGGTGTCAAGGAGCCGTTGTTGTCGGGAAACCGAAAGAACCGGCTCAAAAGCACCAACTCAAACTCTCTTGTCTGTCTCTGCAGTCCCATCATGGAGGCCTTAGGAAATGCCAAGACTGTCTACAACAACAACTCGAGCCGCTTTGGGAAGTTCATTCAGCTGCATTTCTCTCAGAACGGGAACATCCAGGGAGGCTGTATCATCGACTGTATCCTTCTGTATTGCAACATAGAAAATAACTTGGTTTAAACACTATGGTTGTCATGCAAGTTTCATTTTCTTGAAGTGGCCAATTTCCACGACATGACAACAGCGGGGCTACACAGACAATTCCTGCCATGTTCTAACCTGTTAACCTGCCAATGTGAATTATATTTGAAGCATTTGTGGTTATTCACAACTTTTTTCTTTTTTGCTTCATTACACTTGTACAATTGAACATCCACTGGCTCAATACACACATAAAGAACGTGATGAAACAAGATCTTTAAATTACTGGAGCCGGTAGTAAGTAGTGCCAGACAGATGACCTAACTAGAATCCCCCCCCCCAAAATCGACCTTCCCCACAAGGACAAGAGCCACATAAAACACATTATTTTTATGTTCCAATTTTTAAGGAGTTATAAGATTTATTCCAGCACGTCAACACAATAAACTACCAGGGGCAGCCTTGATCATCAGTTGTTACAAATGTGAGAATTTTATCAATTTTCACAAAGTGATTTCCTTAACCTCTCTCTACCAGATTTACTAGAAAAGGTAACACATGAATGCAGCTGGTGCTACTTCTCCTGTGGATCTGCAAAGCTCATTTGCAATGTTTTGTTCTCTTTTGTTAAAAATGTCAAGGAAGGACTTATATTTATTCAGTACTGGTTATCTTCAACATTTTATTTTCAAATAAGATTAAATGCAATGCCCGCTTTCAACACTTGAGGGCGAGTAATCATGGAGTGTATATATATACACTCACCTAAAGGATTATTAGGAACACCTGTTCAATTTCTCATTAATGCAATTATCTAACCAACCAATCACATGGCAGTTGCTTCAATGCATTTAGGGGTGTGGTCCTGGTCAAGACAATCTCCTGAACTCCAAACTGAATGTCTGAATGGGAAAGAAAGGTGATTTAAGCAATTTTGAGTGTGGCATGGTTGTTGGTGCCAGACGGGCCGGTCTGAGTATTTCACAATCTGCTCAGTTACTGGGATTTTCACGCACAACCATTTCTAGGGTTTACAAAGAATGGTGTGAAAAGGGAAAAACATCCAGTATGCGGCAGTCCTGTGTGGGCGAAAATGCCTTGTTGATGCTAGAGGTCAGAGGAGAATGGGCCGACTGATTCAAGCTGATAGATGAGCAACTTTGACTGAAATAACCACTCGTTACAACCGAGGTATGCAGCAAAGCATTTGTGAAGCCACAACACGTACAACCTTGAGGCGGATGGGCTACAACAGGAGAAGACCCAACCGGGTACCACTCATCTCCACTACAAATAGGAAAAAGAGGCTACAATTTGCACAAGCTCACCAAAATTGGACAGTTGAAGACTGGAAAAATGTTGCCTGGTCTGATGAGTCTCGATTTCTGTTGAGACATTCAGATGGTAGAGTCAGAATTTGGCGTAAACAGAATGAGAACATGGATCCATCATGCCTTGTTACCACTGTGCAGGCTGGTGGTGGTGGTGTAATGGTGTGGGGGATGTTTTCTTGGCGCACTTTGGGTCCCTTAGTGCCAATTGGGCATCGTTTAAATGCCACGGCCTACCTGAGCATTGTTTCTGACCATGTCCATCCCTTTATGACCACCATGTACCCATCCTCTGATGGCTACTTCCAGCAGGATAATGCACCATGTCACAAAGGTCGAATCATTTCAAATTGGTTTCTTGAACATGACAATGAGTTCACTGTACTAAACTGGCCCCCACAGTCACCAGATCTCAACCCAATAGAGCATCTTTGGGATGTGGTGGAACGGGAGCTTTGTGCCCTGGATGTGCATCCCACAAATCTCCATCAACTGCAAGATGCTATCCTATCAATATGGGCCAACATTTCTAAAGAATGCTTTCAGCACCTTGTTGAATCAATGCCACGTAGAATTAAGGCAGTTCTGAAGGCGAAAGGGGGTCAAACACAGTATTAGTATGGTGTTCCTAATAATCCTTTAGGTGCGTGTATATATATATATATATATATATATATATATATCATATAAGGAAAATATGAAATGATGATCGTATTCCAAATATATCTCACTGTGGCATAAGCCTAAAAATGTGTATATATTTTTGTAGCTTAAACGAAATAACATTCACAGCAGCACCACAGTACCTACACAGTGTCTACCCGATTTAAAGTGCACAAGCCTGTACTTGGGGAATAAACCTATTGTTTGCTCTGAATTGTAGAACCGGGTGGTGAGACAGAATCCCGGCGAGAGGAACTATCACATCTTCTATGCACTGCTGGCCGGCGCTGATGAGGAACACAGAGGTCAGTGGCCACAGCGCCCTCTAGTGGAGTAGAACAGGAGAACACTGATCTGAAATAGTGTAGATGGTTGTATGTTTACATATTTATGAGTAGGTTGGAGTGGGTCTCCCATACCTTCTATTCAATTGCTACAGTATAACCACTGCAAACACAGCAGGAAATGTTTTGAAACTTATCATATGTAGACCACAGTAACCAAACCAAAGGAACAGCTTGTAACTCACCAAATTGTAAACCAAATTGGTCTTTGTAAAATTATATAAAAGTGTATGCTGTTTGTTCAGAAGCACTCTGAATTTTAGAATGACATTTCCTCACATCTTTGAATTTCCCCTACATGTCTTTAATCGACTCTCTAGGAATTCCTTGTACATTTATGTGAGGTATGTTGACTGCATCATTATGAGCCCAGTGTCCCTATTGCAGAGCTGTATTTCCTGTCGGAGCCTGAATCGTACCACTATCTAAGCCAGTCAGGTTGTGTGAAGGACAAGAGCCTGGACGACAAGCAGCTCTTCAACAGCGTCATGGTGAGCCAGTCCTGCAGTCGTGCCAACCAGCACCCAACTCTCGTACCGCTGCGTACAAATTCTGCTGAGTGGCACATCTTTGCTTTAGTCGTATATGACTAAATGACGTATGATTGCATAAGGGTGTTCTGTAACCGCTGGGTGCCACTAAAAATAATTGGAGTCTTTGAAGTCGATGAATGTGTTTTGCAGCCATGATAGGGCTTGATGTGCTTGTGCTGAATAATAGAGCAGAAAAGCTGGGAGTATAAACAAAAGGCCTCCAATTTAGTGATCCCCTTTGCCTTTCCAATAGCAACCTGTCAAAAAGCAAGAGTTTGATAAATAATGTTTATTGTGTTCATGTCGGCTTTGGTGCTGATGCATCCTGGGAGATGCTGGCACTCTCTATAATAGTGTTTTTTTCTATTTATTTATATAAAGATTCAAATAAAGGTGTCTGTGTCCACAGGAAGCTCTGAAGGTGATGGAGTTCAGTGAGGAGGAGATCAGGGACGTATTCAAGCTGCTCTCGGGGGTGTTGCAGATGGGCAACATTGAGTTCATGACTGCAGGAGGGGCGCAGATCACCACCAAAGCAGGTATGAGGGAGGGGTTCGCCAGACATCCACCTGGCACAGTAGATCCTAGCTGGGGAGTAGCTGAGTAAGTAATGTGAGCACATATCTGAGGTCAAGTGAATAATAATTACTGCATGCAATAAAAATATAAAGAAAGCAAGAAAGCATCCATGCACAGCCCTATTCATAAGATGGAGAGAAGACATTGACACCATAGTGTACTTTAATTGCATTTCCGCCCCTCCGCTGTCATTGTGCCCAGAACTACTGTATTTATTTTGGTTCATTCAGTACAGTAAAAACACGCCGGAACACGAGCTGGAATTCCTGAACCACAAACGTGTTGTGACCATATTTCGTATTGAAATCGGAAGAAAAAAACTACAAACTGTGGCCAAGTCTGCTACACTGCAGCCAGAAATGTACAATAAAGTATTTGGATGGTGATCAGAGAAGGAATTGACCCAGG